>NC_135902.1:41207658-41807658 GCF_964194155.1 Cetorhinus maximus
TCATGTATGTTCAAGCATTTTAACAAGAACGGTATTAAGTGAGGGTGGGCTGGATGCAAAAGCTCAATAACTTCCATAAAGCAAACCATTACATCCCACCACCCCCCCGACCACCCCCAACATAAATCATATCAAAAATACAAGACAGGCGGGTTACATGTATTTCTTTAAAAAGACTGATTTCAGCTGAAGATCCACAAACTATTTAAGGGATTTCGGAGCTGAAGTCAGAAGACAGGACCCAGGTCCCTAGAGTGTTCCACTGTACAAACTTGTCAGCTCTTTAGTTCTGGTCCCTTGTGTATCCTTGACCTTTATCTGTTACATTGGCAGCAGCACCTTCAGGCAGCTAGGCATTGAGATCTAGAATTCCCTCCCTAATCCTCTTTGTCTCCCTCCCCTTCCTTCTAAGAAGCTTCTTCAAACCGACCTTATTGACCAAACTTTGAAGAAATACTGCTCTTCTCTCCGACAGGTTTTCCGTTTGTCTCTTTCGCCCTGTTCACCTTCACTGCTTTCCATTTCGCTCCCGGTGTTCGACAAGGTGTTTACCAAAACTCGCTTTCACAGCCATATTTCCTTCCTCAGCGACTGTCTCCGTCTCTGACTTGCCCCACGTGGATTCCAACTGAAGTTCCATCCCTCATGTTTCAAATCCACCCAGGATTACAGGTATCTCTGGGACGTACAACATTCCTCTGACTGCTGCTGTTTCCGCATCCTGACCTCCACACTCAGTACCATGCGTTGCCATATGAACACACTCAACCTTTCTCTCCAGCAGCATCGACTCAACCTATCTCAAAGCTGCCCTTGTCCCCAGTTTCATTTTGCCCGTAGTTTCATCTGATGCCTTAACAAGAAGTCAGACTTGCTATGTTTTTCCAGCATTTTCTGTTTTTATTTCAGATTTCTAGCATGCGCAGCATTTTGCTTTTTTATCTTATTGACCAAGCTTTTGATTACCTATCCCAATATCTCCTTGTCTGTCTGGGTCTCAGATTTTGTTTCCTGTGAAGTACCTTGGGGCTATATTAAATGCTCGTGTAGATTATAGAATTTTAGAATCTCAAAGCATGGAAAGTAGGCCATTCGGCCCACTGTACCTGTGCCGGCTCTTTGAAAGAGCTATCTGATGAGTCCCACTCCCTCTCTCTTTCCCCATAGCCCTGCAATTTTATTCCCCTTCAAGTATTTTTCTTTTGAAGGTTGCTATGAAATATGCTTCCATCACTCTTTCAGGCAATGCTTTAAAATTATTACAATTCTTTGCGTAAAAAAATTGTCTATTGCGTCACGTGTCTCTGATGGTGAGGGGTGCCCACATCAAAATCATCTCCACAGAGATATATAGCAGGGTACTAAACACCTGTGGAGAAATACATGCAGGCTCATGGAAAAATAAGCGTAATTGTACAGTCCTGACACTCCCATCACTTCCATAGTTTCCAACATATTACCAGCTGGGTTCCTGAATTCAAACTATTTTTCGATGGATCATAGGAAGCAGCAGGCACAGGAGGCATTGAAGAATGAGGGACCTGTTTTAGGAATTGTGCCTTCTCCACTAGCTCGGCTGTCTAGTGGAAATCAGTTGGCATTTGTTAGCATTTTACAAAAGATATCTGTTTGAGAGCCACATTTTTAAGCCTTTAAGGGATCACCAGAATCACCCTCGATAGTAGATTTTTAGAAGGAATCTGGGATCAATATATTATCACCGACATTTTCAGCCAGTTTCATGAGATAGTAGAATAGGGTGTTGGGACTCATTAATGAAGTAACCCACATAAACCATGGGATTACTAAAATGCAAAACTCCTATAATTGCTTTAAAACAAATGGCGATATTTTTAACCCAGTAGATATTGAACAGTCTTTCCAGCTATCAAAATAGACTGGAAAAACATAGTGGATCTGTCAGCATCTGTAAAAAGAAAAGATAGATTAACCTTTTGGGTTATTGTTTCCTGTTTGTGGAATATATCATCTGTGTCAGCAGTGCCCAAACTATAGGCCATATGGTGGCTCTGCCAATGAAGCCCAGGAAAGTAGGTTCAATTTGTATTTGTAATCCTTGCTCAACAACCCATCCCGTTTAGAATTTCGTGCACCTGGAGGTTTCGAGTGGACCCTTTTTTTTTAAGCATTGTTCCCCCGTTAATTCTAATTCATAATATCAAGAGCTGTTTCCATCTACAGCCTGAGACATATGTAAATGAATAGGAACTTTGATTTAATCTTTATATGTAGCCCAGGAGGCTCCATTATGTGTGTCTAAGTGGCCCATGAAAAGAGAGAGTTTGGACACTTTATTTATGAAAGTTGTCATTGTTTCATTGACATTTAATTAAACTTGGGATAATGCACTGTCTGTAGATTGCTTAATTGCAATATCTGATGAGCCCAAGCTTATGAGGTTGTTGATGCTGGTGTGGGCAATCTTCCTGCAGTTCTCAACGGGTTACAGCTGTAGTGCCCCTTGGGAAAATTTGTTTGCAAGGCCAGGGTTGAGCGATGCTGCATTTAATTTGCTCTGTCTTGAAGGATTTTCAAATGACAGGTAGGAAATTGAGTTCCAAAGCTGTGCGTTGTGTTTAGAAAACCTAGTGTTGATCAACGCATGAGAAACAGGGGAACTGCAAAGTAGAGATATACAGTGTGTATATAAATTTTAAAATCCACGAATCAGCTCTGAACTTGTATGCAAGAAAATATATTTGAAGTGAAGTTTTGATAAGTAATAACTTTGCTGAATGCATTGGGTACAAACCCATAGGGGGATTATTGGGGAGGAAGAATAATTATAGCAGGGTGTCAAAAGCTTGGTTACCTGAATTGAGTTGAACTGTATCTTAAATTTCAGTGTTTGCTGTTTCTCCAATTTAAATCTGAAATGAAACCTCAGGAGAAAAGCTTCAGGTCAAATATCTGTACTGTCATCACATTATATAATATCCGGCACATGTGAGACTGGTGATGATCAATGCATTTGAATCATTCTTAGGCACCAAGCATAGCATTAATGTTAGTCAGGCCTACACCATGAGGGCCAACCATAAGACCTTTCTGTTAAATATTTTTGATCCAGTTAAAAATATACATTCTGCACACGGTTGCTCCTTTGGAATGCAGCGTTTAGTTTTTCAAAGTGTTTCTAGCTGAAATATTTCCTGAATTGTTTTATAAAAAACAATCAAAATGTCTGTAAAGATGTTAACAAAGCAATATTATGTGCAGCGCTGAGGGCAAAATGAATGGCTCTTAAAGAATGGAAGGTTCCATTTGAACCTACCTTAGAATTACTCGCAAAGAGTCCAATGCTGCTTCAGTGGAGCTGTTGAATGAATGGGCATGTTGAAATGGTGGCCTACAGACGTAAGAGGTTAGTAGTTGTGCGTTTTCACTGAGAGTGACTGAAGCTTCCCATCCTATCGTCTGGAGTCAGACATTACCAAAAGGAATGAGTTGGTGTCTGAATACGATCAAAAAGAAGACAAACCTGATCCAAATACACAATTCCAGCTTGCCAGACTCACCTTCCCTATATAACGATTCACTTAAACCTGCTGATGCATCATGATTCACTGGTATGCGGAGGGAAGAGCTAATAGTACTGGTACGACCTCATGGCTAAATTCACCGGGATTTTCCGGCCCCTCCCGCTGGCGGGATCTTCCGGTCTTGCCGAGGTGAACGGAGATTTGAATGGCTCGTCGCTCCCATCGCGGAGGTACCCGGCGCGCGGGGGCTGGAAAATCCCGGCCACTGACGTATGTGCTAATCTTCAATATTATTTTTGATGTACCGTTTATAGATATTGAAATAATCGTTTGTCTTCCGATGAACAATATTAATAGCTGTTGTTTCAGGTAATCGAAAGGACCCATTCTTCCCCCACCATTTTGAACGTATTTAGTGCTATTTGTGGGTTGGTTTGCAATCTGCACAGCTACTGCCAATGTAAATATGCTGAACTGTGTTGGCGTTTAAGAATGTAATGCATCAAAATAGTGTTCTAAACCAAAATGGGTGGACGACAACCTCATTGCTGGTGAGTGAGAAATGGCTGGCTGGTTGCTCTGTTCTTTTAAAAAATAGGATGGGAGCTATCTATTAGGTAAAATACGTTTTCCCCCTTTCAGGGCAGAGGTTCCTTTTTGAGTAGAATAGGCCTGCATGCACACCAGCTGTCAAATCCCACTGGAGTGCCGGAGGCTAGGAGGAGGCTGCCTCATTGAAATCTCAATGCCAGGCGCAAGCGCCATTGGATGCATCTTGGAAGCCCATCAAATGAGGAAAGAGAGGGATGCCAGCTGAGACTGGCTGCTCTAGGGGGCAGTGGGTGAGTGGATGGGGCGTCAGCATCTTGACCTAACCTTTGGTCCTTTGCCTGCACTTCTGTTGGACTTAGGGTGGGACTGTGCCAGAAAGTTGTGGATATTTAGCCCTGCTATGTTTTTGGGACTGTTCATTCATATTGAATATTTGGGGTAACCTGCTGCCTGATATTCTAGATAACCTGGAAATGTGAGGACCCCTTAATTCTGTCTGATCTTTATTTTCCAATGTCCAGTACATGCTGTTTTATTTGTTTTACATATGTAACATTCAGATAAAATGATCAAAGACCCTGACCAGAGAGTTGCTGAAATGATGGGTGGTGCTGTTCATTTTGAAAGTCTTTCCTGATGAAAGATGACTAGTTTTACTGTTTCCACAGAAGGAAATTTTCCCTGGTTGAGCAAAAGGCTGGGACTGTGACGTATGACTTGCAGGTGCAGATTTTGATCTCAAGCTGTCACATAAAACCCTTGTTATGTTGTCTGTGTTGAACCGTGCTGGCACAGCCTTGGGGAGAGCTGGGCATGCCTGTGTTTAGGGGTAGACACAGACCTTTATTTCTTCCCTGCCAGTACCTTTTTTTTTTTCCTTTCGGTTTGGCCGAGTGTGTGAGCAGCAGCAGCACCTCAAAGCGTTCTGCAATACTTTACTTCACCTGGTACGATACCCAGGAGGCCCAAAGGGCTCCCTGGACAGGAAACCCAGACCCACAATGCTGCAGGAGAAGGCGCTATGGAGACTGCAGGCCCTCCTAGTGGGGCGGGCGGCAGCTTCGGGCTGCTAGTGGTGTGGCCTGCACGGTGCCCCAGGCTGGGAAGGGAGCATGGGTGTGCACCCACCCCCCCTCACCAATGTTGCACTGGAAGCTTCCAGCTGGTGCTGTCATGACATCAAACAGTTTTGCTGGCTGATTTAATTTTTATTCTTTCGTGGGATGAGGGCATCACTGGCAAGGTCAGCACTTATTGCCCACCCTGAATTGCTCTTGAGCTGAATGGCTTGCAAGGCCATTTCAGAGGGCAGTTTAGAGTCAACCATATTGCCGAGGACCTGGAGCCATATGGGTAGGCCAGACCAGGTAAGGATGGCAGATTTCCTTCCCTAAAGGACACTTGTGAACCAGATGGGTTTTTTTTTACAACAAACAACGATAGTTTCATGGTCACCAATACTAAGACTGGACAGACTAATATTTGATGGACCGTTTACAAATTTGGTCCACGCAGGTCCAGTCAACATATTCATTGCCAGTCACCAAAGAGCATGCGTTCAGCTGCAAGAGGAGCCCAGCACTGATGGTATTTAAATTGCCTGGTGTCCAACTTGCAGGTGAGGTAATTTTGAATAACCTCAGCTATTGCAAAGCCTCTGGAAGTACTGTGGAGTTTTTGAGAAGGGCGTTCTTGGATTTGGCAGAGTGTTGCTACATGCTCACAGTGAAGGCTGAGGATTTGGTGATCAGTCCACACAAAGGCTCCCACAGGTATGGGGTCTGCAGTTGCAACCCCTCTGCATCTGCAACACGACAGGGAGAGGGAACAGAAGCTTCGGAGAGGGAAAGTTCCAAGTGATACTCTCTGCCAAGTTGGAGCTGGACTCCTCTGTACTTCTTGACAGTAATAGGCAGCTGTCTGGCAGGCCAGTCTCTGCACCCAGCATCTCTCTGTGCATGCCCATCAACATTCTCTAGTATTCCGCACCACCAAGGTCCTTATCGGAGCCCCCTGTAGCAGGACTCGCCTCCAACCTCACTTTCCAATCAGCTGGCCCACAGACTACCTTTGCTCCTCTATAGCCTGTGCAGCTGCCCTTGTTTCTCACTGGTTCTGCTCACTCCTGTTATTGGTCATCTTGTGCTGAATGAGAGAGAGAATACAATGCCACTGAGTGTGGCCTACTGTGTTTGGGTAAATAGCTGGCAGCATGTGGAAGCAGCTGAAGCTGGATGTGCGATTGGCATCACTGCCATGTGTGTGAGGATGAGGTGAACTATGTTATATTTGAGTGCTGAGTGTTAGGGGCTGCTGCTGGTTGAGTGATGGGTTTGCAGTGCATTGAGCAGTGAGAGAGGCTGATGAAGTAGTGAGCTGGAGATGTCATGTGAAGATGCATTCACTAACCTTGACCGCCAATGCGGGGTCATTAAACATCTGTGGCACTCTTGCCATGTCCTTGGGATAGACCCCTGACATTGACCTGCCTGGCCACTTGCTCCCACTCGGTTGGGAGGGTGTTCCTTGAGGACCTATTGGACCCCTGTGAGAACATGGTTCTCTCCTCCTGTCTATCTCCACCACTAAAGCCTCCAGCCACATCTGTGACTCTCGGAATCCTCTCTCCCTTTCCTTTGGCGTTCCGTTTTTTTTAGCTCCTACACGCAGCCAGTGTCAGTACAGGCAGTGAGCCTACCAAATCCCTCCCATTGAGTCCAGCTCCTATTAGGAGAGGCAGGCTACCTTTAAGAGGAGCAGGCAGCCTACACCATGTTCTTTCTGTGAACGCTGCATGACCCCCTGTTGAGCACTAAGGCAATCAATAGCGTGGTCCTCACTCAAACCAATGTTGCATCAGGTAAATAAGGAGACAGCACCAAGTTTGTGTGCTGCCTACCTCCAAGTCAACGGGTATGGGCAGGTCGCAGGCCATGACCCCTGCACCCACCACATGGCGCAAACCAGTTTTTATCCCCCTGAGTATGTGTATGCCTAGCTTAACACCGCAGTAAGTAATACTCTACGGTGTGGTGATCCCAAACTTCGTGACGTGGCTTTCCCAAATCATTAAGAGAAAGGTAAGGGATTAATGAGCTGCAAATTTATTCGGGAACTATTAACTATCCAATAGGATAAGTGATATTTTTAACATGCACCTTCATAACTGCTGCCTATAATACTACCAAATGGTCAGCGCCATTTGCCTAATGTGGGTGTCTAGCTATGATAAATCTGGACATTACAAATAGTGACTGTACTCACACTGCTTACATCAACTTGGTTGGCCATAATCTGAATAGATTTTGTGCTTGTCGGCAATATATACTCTTTATTGCCATTGAAAGGATTGCACATTGTTGCGGCGCCATTTTAATAGATAACGCGTTAAATTCCATTAATTTTCTATCTCTTAAATGCCAGAAGAGTAACCGATTCATTGCGTTTGACTTTCCAGTGCCTTTCTGAATCAGCGGGCAGAATTTTTCGCCCGTTGGGCGGGCACGCACACCCGACCCGAACGAGCGTAAAATGACACGCGATGATGTCGGGAGAGCGTCCCAAAGTCATCGCGCGCACACACGTGATATTTTGGTCAGCGGGCGCGCGTGGAAGTTGGCAGCGCGCCTGCCGACAATTAAAAAGCCTATTAAGGCCATTAACAATCCAATTGATTTCAATCTTTCGCTACCTGTCCAACCTTACGGTTGGCGGGCAGGCGAAAAGGCCAGACGGCCTTTGCATTTTTTGGGAAGCCTCGTCTGCGGGCGGGATGAGGTTTCAATCCGTCATTTAAAGAAAAGTAGCAGCTCTGTGCCTCAGGGAGCTTTTCCAGCGTGCACATGCGCGCTTGCACGAATTTGCACGCTTGCCCTCCTTCCCCCCCCCCCCCCCCCACCACCCCACCCTCCACACAGGCAATGCTGAGTGTCTTAATTGGCCCACCAGCGTGAAGCGGCGGTCTGGCCCTGATTGCGGGTGGCGGTCGGCTTCCTGACCGATCCCGCCCACCCCCGTCGAGCCAACCCAACGAGGGCAAAATTCTGCCCACTGTTCCCGCAAATTATAATAGAATTGGCCCAAATGCAGAAAATTGGCTTCGCTGCATCTTTTAATGGGTGGAACTTGACTTGCAATTCTTTCCAAGTTTCAGTAATTTGTCATTGTAGCCACAATAATATCCCAGTGGATTATGGCCAAGTTATGACAATGATGTCATTGACAAATATAATGGTGATAGTAATGGCATTAGTTGTTGCTCTAATGCTAGGGCCCAGCAAATCTCTTGCCTGTGTTTCTTTTTGGTTGATGTAGTTCCCTTAGCCATTATCCAATGTAATTTATACGGGAAATACATTTTTTTCGAAGCTGACATGACCCCTTTGTCACTTGAATTCAAAAGTCTTATTTTGATGTCCGATAAAGAAAACGAAGACCGAAATTTGGTTTAAGGATTTACCCACAATCCAGGAAATCCTGGCCCTCGAAATAACCTGATCTGCCAAGAACTGATGGACCTGTAGAAATATGTCTATGCATTAATTGATGGATTAAGTGCCACCTGTATAAGTGTGGAGGGAATCCCAAGGTTTGCACTTGGCAGTGTTCTACTGTAGCTAACAACTGAATCTCTGCATTAGAGATAAATATCCTTGTGGCGATCCATGGCGCAGTGCAGTCGCTACTCCATAACAGTTTTGCATCAGCTCCAGGATCCCGAAGAGACTAACTGGAGATTTTATGTATATGTCTGGAAGGAACTGGCTACGTTTCTGTTTGCTACCTAATATATCGAAGTCTCACACATGGGGAACACACCCAAGACTAGAAAGAAAAGAAAATAGCAAGGTTAAAGCACTTTTTGAAACCTATAAGTCAATGCAGCATGTGGGAATGCAACTCGAGAATGTGACCCACACCTGAAGCATTGCAATTTCTTTATCTTCTCATCCAAGTTCATGTGGTTGCTCGGTGACTGGGAGGAAGTCTCTGTCAGGTTTCACTCCACCAGTGACCTTTTTATCTAAATCTCTGTCCATCTGACTTTCATCTTTTTGACTTTGAGCCAGGGCCTTTGAGTCAACTGTAACTTTTTCAGCTTCAGGGTCAGTGAATGTCTTTGAACATTTGCCCTGCTCATATTTCTAAGCTGTTAAGGAATGTCAGAATCCAAAGTGAAGGATCAGCTGTTTAAATAGAGAATGAGACAATCCTAATCTAATTAAAAATATATATAAAATCATCATCTTGTCAACCTATCTAACCGCAACATTTTAAAAATTAACCCTGTTGTCGCTTCTGGGGAATAGGCTGACTGTGAAATGTTTTATCAGGCCCATCTGTAATTTGGAATGACCAAAGTTCTCCTGGGCCAGTCAGGCAGCCTTGTGAATGTTTTTGTTTGAGTCCAATTCTGTGCAACTCATGAGTTACAGATATTCAGGACAAATGGACTGCAGGTCGTTTGTGTTTTGTTGCTGTCGTGCATAATATTCAGCACCAATTGATAGGATGTTCTGCTCTGATTCACAAAACAAAAATGTTGATTATGCATCTGTGACCTGCCTTGTGTCAAAGGTTCTATATAAATGTGAGTTGGCTAGCGGTTCGTTTTCTGACTTTTGCTGGCATTTTTACTTCAATTCTCGGATTGAAAATCCTAACTGGAAAAGCTGCTCCCATAACACACAGGCTTTCTCACCCTAAAAATGGAGCATTGTTCCGGCCGCACGTCCAAGAGCGACACCCGAAGAAAGGAAAAGACTGGCATCTTTTATGCTGTCAGATGGACAAAATACTGAAGTCGAAGTCCGCATGAATCCTGTCGCAGAATTTGTCTTTTCTACTTTTCGTTCTGCTTTTTAAAAAAGTTCCAAATCACTTCCTTTTTATATATATGAAAAAAAAACTACTGGGAGACCCACAACGGAAAGCTGCAACTATTCCCTGACAGATTTCCATCTCTCCCGGGACCCTGAAGAATTGCTGGAAACTTTTAAGTATGTCACTGAACAGAACCGGCTCTTTTTTTTTTCCAGTTTGCACAACCCACCAATGTATATGTTTGACTGACATCAAAGCTACATCTTGGTGGCCAGGTGTCCAAAAATTGGTCAACCCCAGTCGATTGGTTTGAATGCCTTCAAAACCGCGTCCACACAGCATGACTAATACATGGAATAGTATGGTAACTATTTTTTGTGGAGTAAATTATTAACATGTAATCTCTGTGAGCTGCAGTGGGAAATAAATATTTTAAAATCTGTGGAAATGTATATTAAAAAGGGCAATTGTTTGGCATTTCCCGATATCCCATGGCAAATCCTTACGTTTCTACACTCATTACTTGAAACCACCATTTTAAGTCCTGAAGGCAGCAAAATAAATATTGGTATCTGAACAATACCAAACTAATTGCTGTAACAAATAGCTTGCACTTTTTATAAATTATCTTTAACGTCATAAGCACTGGAATTCTGTGTTCCCCTGAGACCTTCTCCTTGAGTTGAATTGCCAGCCTTGGAACTGACAATGTAGCAATGAAAGGGGCAGTGTAGATAATTAAAGGAAAAATGGGATTAAGAAATAAATTGAAATTATGGAATGGTAGCTGCTTGTATGTGCTGGGGTTTTCATGATTTTTATCCTGTTTTACTTCTTTAGTTTCTGCTTTCTATGTAACATTTTTTTGAGGTTAGATTGTTCAGGACAAACCAGTTGGTTAGGAGGGGAAAACATGAACAGGTGAGCCCAATGGCAGTGTTTCAAGGCATGAAGCATTTGGGAAACAGCGATCATAATGTTTTCAGGTTTAGAGAAAAGGTCAAGGAACAATCAAGCATTAACAATATTAAATGGAGGAGGGCTAACTTTGGTGAGTTGAAAAGGGACCTGGAATCAAAATTTGGTCGGAATAGTAAATGAACAATAGGAAGCCTTCAAGGAAGAGATGGTTGGGGTACAAAACATTCACATTCCCACAAGGGTGAAGTGATGGGCATCCAAAGTTCCTGGATTCCTACACGAATAAAAACATAGAGGTTAAAATGAGGCAGACAAAGAAGCTTAGTACAAATTACAGTTCATAATACAGTAGAGAACCAAGCTGAATACAGAAAACACAGATGAGATTTGGAAAAAGGGGATAGGAGGGCAAAGGGAGAATATGCAAATAGATTAGCAGCTAACATAAATAAGGGCACAATTTCAAATTTTGTGGATGATACAAAACTTAGAAGCATTGTGAACTGTGAGGAGGACAATGTAGAACTTTAAAAGGGCAAAGGCAAGTGGGTGGGATGAGTGGACAAGTGGCAGATGATATTCAATGCGGAGAAGTGTACAACTCTAAAGGGGTGCAAGAGCAGAGAGACCTGGTGTATATATACATGTCATTGAATTCAGGGCAGGTTGAAAGAGTGGTTAGTAAAGCGTACAGAATTCGAGGCTTTATTAATGGGAGCATAGAGTACAAGAGCAAGGACGTTATGTTAAACTTGTACAAGACACTGATTTGGCCTCAACCAGAATATGGTGTCCAGTTCTGGGCGCCACACTTTAGGAAAGATGTGAAGGCATTAGTGAGGGTGTAGAAAAGATTCACAAGAATGGTCCCAGGGATGAGGAGCTTCAGTTGTGAGGATAGATTGGAGAAATTGGGACTGTTTTCCTTGGAAAAGGGAAGGCTGAGAAGAGATTTGATAGAGGTAGATAGGGGAAAAAGTGTTCCCACTTGTGAAAGGGTCAAGAATGAGAGGACACAGCTTTACAGTGATTGGCAAAAGAAGCAATGGCGACATTAGGAAAAACTTTCACACGGCTAGTGGTTAAGACTTGGAATGCACTGCCAGAGAGTGTGGTAGAGGCTGTTCAATTGAAGCATTCAAAAGGGAATTAGGCTATTAACTGAAAAGGAAGAATGTGCAAGGTTATGGGGAGAAAGTGGGAGAATGGCACTAAGTGAATTGCTGATTCAGAGACCCATGTAGACACCATGGGCTGAATGGCCTCCTTCTGTGCTGCAACAGTTCCGTGGTCCTGTGTGTGTGATTAGGGATAAGCAGAGTCTATCTTGGATGTCTCCCAGTTCCTGGATCTCCTTCAAAATAGGTTAAATTATCCCCCATCTGCTGGTGTAAAAGTCAGTGAACTCCATTTCACACTTGCTGACTGAAGATTTTTGAAGAGAGTAAAATAGAATGGTTCCATGAGTCCAGAGGCACCAACACCTGATCCTAAATTCAGGTTATGCAGTGATGGCTGAAAAGTAAGCAAGGGATAGGATTCATTAAAAAAATCAGATGGACATGGCAGGGAAACAAATCCCTTTAGCACTCATTGATGAATTGTTCACCAAGCTTCCTTACCTGGAACTGATGGATGAATATTTGATGTTGATGATCTGCTGGTCGTTGCAGCTTTTGTGCTGGTTAATTAGAGGTAACTGCAAGTTTGCTTCTACCCCAGTCTTTCATTTTAAAATTGCTGCTTGGTTGCCTTGCTTTTACTTTTAATATTACAGAATTAATGACCTTACATTCTCTAATTTATAAAGCTGTCTAATTATTTTAATTGCAGGTTCTATCAAAATAATGGAAAGTGCAATGAGATCAAGTTCATGTTGTTGACATGAACATGTTGACGTTTAAAAAATTCGTTCATGGGATGTGGGCGTTGCAGGCAAGTCCAGCATTTGTTTCCCACCCATAATTGCTATTGAGCTGAGCAGCTTGATAGGCTGTTTCAGGGTCAGCTACGTTGTGGTGGGTCTGGAGTCACTTGTAGGCCAGACTGGGTAAAGATGGAACATTAGTAAACCAGCTGGGTTTTTAACAACAATCGATGATAGTTGTCATGCTCACTATTACTGAGACTAGCTTTAAATTCCAGCTTTTCAGGTTGAATTTCAGTTCCACCAGCTGCCATGGTGGGTAGCGGGGATTTGAGCCCATGTTCCAGTGACATTAACACTACACCACTGTCTCCACCTACACTGCATTAAAATTGAACAGTGTCAAGTACACAGTCTTGTGTACCAGCAGACACAAGGATGCCATCTGGTTATAATAATTCTATCGTGAAGTAGCTCTTCTTCTCCCTCTGTGCCACAGATTATTGCTAGAATCAGAAGGAAGGTAGATCTTGTGCCTTCAAAACTTGGCACCAAGAGGCTTGCCTTGGCAGGGGGAAGAGTTGAGAGTGGTAACAATCAGGTGGGGAATGCAGGCATAAATCATCATCCTACAGTCTGTAATCTGACTTTTAATGGGTCATATTACAGGACCCGCTAATGAAAAGGCAATCTGGCAATTTAAGGCTTTAAGGAATGTGCTCACATAAGATTTGAGTATTGAGCAGGCGTTATCTGCCCAAAGGAATAGAGCTCCCTCATGCAATATGGTGCAGCAAGTTTGCTCATTCCAAATGATGTTCTATTCCTTAGTTTGAAATAAGAACAGCTGTGTTTTGGTTTGACCAATGATGTACTAACTACCTCGGCATACCAGAAAAGAAATCAAATGTCTCATTATTTTTTGTTGGTTCCTGCACCAGCCTGTGTTACGTCTTTCTCTTTCCCAAAAGCTGCATTCTTCTTGCATGCATCATGTCAGAGGTTTTAGGGATGTAATGTTTATTATGAAAACAAGTACCATAGTTAATAATTGAACAGTTACAGTAGCTCCTGTTAACCACTGGCAAATTTTTGATCTATTTTGAAGAGTCCTTTTTTCACCATATCTTACAGAACACTCATAAAATTTGAATATTCAAATATACTCAATACCAAGAAACATTACGATACCCCTTTAGGTTTTTTGGTGTGTGCAGGTATATGTAAGGAATGCGTGTCCTAGAAACTGTGAACACAAGAAATAGCAGCAGGAGTAGACCTGTTGAGCCTGCTGCGCTGTTCAATACTATCATGGCTGATCTTGGGCTTCAAGTCCACTTTCCTACCCACTCCCCATATCTCTTGATTCCCAAAGGGACCAAAAATTTGTCTATCTCAGCCTTAAGTCCCAACAACGGGGCATCCACAACCCTTTGTGGTAGAGAATTCCAAAGATTTATAACCCTATAAGTGGCACGCCTGTGCTCATGATTACTGCCCAGCTACTTTGATTTCACTTAATGGCTACTGTGGAGGTCTTGTGGTGCAGTGGTAGCGTCCCCACCTCTGGGCCAGATGATCTGGGCTCGAGTCTGACTGGTTGGTCATGGAAGGCATGTCCATGATGTGCTTTAATGGGCTGATAACGAGCCTGGGAATCTTTCTACCACCTTCCCACTGTTCCCCAAAAGGAAACAAAGTGTGTGAAGATATCCTGAAAAAGAATTTGATAGCTGTCTGAGTCATTTCAAATTTCTCGCTTCCGGTTAACAACATTGATATTGTTTCTTTTATATGTATGCAGCTTATATTTATTCCTAAGGAGCATTATTTGCAGACTTGTGCAGCTTGCAGCACAGTAAATGTTGCTGTTTGAATATTGTACAGCTATGTCCGCAAGTAGCAGTACAGTATAGGTTCAGGACAGAGGTGTGGTGGAAACTGCCTTGTTTTTATTGCTAGGTGGTTCTTAAATAGCTAAAACAACATTAGAGCCACTGGGAAAAAACAATAGTGATGCACAAAACATCCAACCTGGCAAATTCAGCTGATTGTTGCCAGTTTTACAGGGAGTGAAGGTCCCAAAGGACCAACCTGAGTTTGACCCATTCAGTGTGTTGTACAGGGATTCGATATGGTGTACTGGGCAGTAAGGGTGACACTGATTCTCTGCCCTGTATGAGTAGGCAGTAGTTCAGCAGTGGCCAGGAAACAAGGCGGCTTCTGCATCCATTCAGTTTGGTTTCTATTGCTGATGGGAGCGGTGCTGCCTCCAAAGAGATTTTGCCTCCTTTTGTTGCTGTGCCACACTTGATGGCAGTAGAGCATCCTCATCAGGTTAGATCAGGAGGAACTGTTCCTTTGGCAGAAGGGTCTAGACCAGAGGATAATGATTTAAGATAATTGGCAAAACGAACAACATCAACAGGAGAAAAAACTTTTTTTTATATGCAGGAACTGGTTAGGATGTGGAATGCACTGCCTGAGTGTGGTGGAGGAGGATTCAATCATGGCTTTCAAAAGGGAATTGGATCAGCAACTGAAGAGAGATAATATGCCAGGTTACAGGGATAGAGCAGTGTTGTGGGACGAGCACAGAGCCAGCACAGCCATAGCAAGCTGAAATAGCCTCCTGCTATGTTGCGATGGTTCTATCATCAGTATTAGAATGAGAGCAGGTCATTCGGCCCATCGCTTTGGGTGCCCTAAATCTCCTCTAACCTCTGTGATGGATTATTGCAAACACTTGTCACTATTTTGAATGAAGAAACATTTTTAGCATATCAGCTTTAAAGTTTTCATTCATATTTATGCGTTCATGTCCTGCCGGCTTGCCTGCCTTGTACAAATTAATCTTTCACCAACCCTTATGAGGTCCCTTTACCGTTCTTTACTTTAGAGTTTGATCTTCTCTTGGTATTTACACGCGGGATCATTGTGTTGCTTTCCTCTGCACCTTCTCCCATGTTTGAGCAGATGTTGATCTCTACTAATAAGAGCAAGTATGTGATACATGAGAATTTTAATATTTACATTTCTCTTTCTTCCCTGCCTCACCCATTAACTTTTGTGGAAACTTTTGTGGTTGGTTTTAATAAGGGTTGTTTTCACTCAAGTGTTCAGTTTTTCAGAAAATTTCTGCAACAAATTAGGGGCCTCGTTCTCAGTTTGCAAACGCATATTTGCTAACTTTTGATCTAAATGGACAAGCTTAACAACTCATGATTTAGTACGTACTAGAGTGCAGTCAATAGTTTTTGTGGGCCTCTTAAACCTCCAAGTATCGTTGTGAACTGAAACCCTGTTTGTGCCCGGTTTTGTTGGCACTTGCTAGGATTGTCCCTGACCTGCCGACAGTGTGGTCTCTGTCTGGTTCTGTGCAGAAAACAGGTGCTGCTGCAGTTGGACCTGGCTTTAAAAAATGGCTACTGAGTGTGTTGAATGGCTCCCGCACGCCCCTCTCTTCAAGCCAGCAACTTTTGCCAGCCTTCAAGAATGATCAAGGAAGGTAACAACCTTGCAAATGAATCACAAGCGGCAAGCTCAAAGCAACTGTGCATGTGCAATATTCTGTGCGCGCAAGTTGGTCTAAGCTCCTTTTTCATGTTACAGGCCTCCAGTGCCAAGAATTGCATCACAGCCAATCCCGGAGTGTAAACAGCTCAACACTTTTGCTGCCCAATGCAGTGCAACCCGCTCTGTGGCAAAGATAAAAGAACCTGTCGTAGTAGCACTTGTGTCAGCCCTTGTCATCAAGTGTTCCCACCCCCAAGATGCACTGTATATGAAACAAAAGCATAAGCGCCATTCAGAATCTCTTATAATGCTTCTATTGCTTTTAAGCTCTTATCAAATAGCATCGCGGCACCACACACCCATACATTGTGTATCAATGGGAACTGAAGTCTTACTCTATATTCCAGAGTTCACTTTTATGCTATTGTCCTACAGTACTAGGCAATGTATGAACTTGTGGGAAATGAGATCTCTGTGCAGAAGAAATACAAAAGAGAAGTGTAACTCCAAGGGGCAATGTGTTCCACTGGGGGTGGTGAGCTTCAGAACTGTGTTGCCGTGGTTTATAAATACATAAAAGGAGCAAGAAGTTAAAACTTTGCCTCGGCAATTCTGTAATAAGTGCATGACAAATGTGACCTTTTGTGTGCTCATCCTGCCCGGTTTGAGACACTAGCAGACATTGAATGAACAGCCTTATTATCTATATAGTGGCTTTTATCTCAAACATCTTCATTTTGCCTTTTATTTTCCCTTCCCGGATATGGGGGTGAATTGTCAACCAAGCCAGGTCAGAGTGGGCTTCATTTTTCTGCATTTCCAAAGACTTCTGTATCCTTCTGTTGCCACAGTAGCCAGCAAAGTATTTTTCTGATCTATTCAAGCCCTCTGCTTTTGGTGTCAAGTATGTTTTATAACCAATGAAATGAAAGTCTTTTGGTCACATGATTCACGCCAAGTTTTACTGCTTACATTGAAAAACCTCGGAACTATGAGTCCATTGTGCAAAAAATAGCTTGCATTGTTCAATTATTTCTATGATTTATCTCCTCTTTGCCTTTATTAATACAAATTAAAATTCTCCCACTCGCCCCCACCACCCCCACCCCTCCCCCAACCCATCATCATGCCCAAATTGGTGCAAATTCTTTTGTGTACAGAATTAATTATTGTGTCCAGTAGCTTTCAGCTGTCTTCATCTTATCCTCTTCCCGTGTTGACACTCCAAATGCAATGCCTTATTATCTGCTACCAATTTTAATTGAGTTAAGAACATGTAAAAATGTCAAGGGGTGAGAAAGGCTCATGTGACCATAGAACAGTAGAAGATTTTCGTGGCACTTTTCATGTCCAGAAAGCTACAATACTTCATAGTGAAAGCATCACCGAAGAGGAGGTTTCTTCTTTCAGGAGGTCTTTGAAGTCAAGGGAATGCCAAAAGGTGGGGCATACTGGCTGGGGGAAGACAGAGTGGAGAGACCAAGAATAAGAATTGGGTCAGTATTGGAGGAATGAAGGATAGGTATAGGGATGTACAACTGAGATAGGAGGTTGCAAAGTCACACAGGGATTTGAAGGTGAGGATGAGAACCCTAAAAAAATAAGTTCATTAAAATCAAAAGTCATCCTTCTAGTACTCTAGCTCCTCCAACCTTAAATTTAGTCGTGTCTTGAATGCTTATGTTTATGTATCTACTATCTTTTTGACAGATCATTTCAGATGGTTATCATCCTTTACATGAAGAAGTTCCTACTGACCACTGTTTTAACTGTGCTTTTTTTTTAGTTGACACTTATTGGAGCTATAATTCTGCTTTACATTAAAGATTTCCTTTAAGCCATCCACCATCTTATATATTCAATGATGTTGCTAGGAACTGTTTTCTTTCGTAGCTACAAAACACCTTCAACCTTCAAACAAAAGCTCTAAACTTTTATGACATTTTGTTAAAAAAATCCGTCAAATAGTGGCCTGAAATGAAGGGGGTCAATTTTCAAACGTATGCCTGATGGAAGTGGCCAGAGGCTTGAACCCTTTTCATGGCTGGGCCTCTTTTGCATTTGGCTGGGGGGCTGCCATTTTCTTCAGTCTATCTGCAGTTCCTGGGGAGTTGACTGGGGAGAGAATTGCCCCCAGGTACATTATGGCAGAGAAATCTGCCTGCCTCTAAGGTTTATGGGCCCAATGTTAAGATTTTCCAAGTGTTGCAATATATTTCAAAGACTACAGAGGCTCTTATATTTGTACCCAGGGAGCAAGACAGCAGCATTTCATTGGGTCCTTACAACTCCAGACTTTAGACTGTTGGCGATTAGATAGGAAGGCGCTCTGCATCTTCCACTGTCCCCGATTAACTGCTGTCGGATGCAGGAAAAGCTGGGTCCAGAGTGGTTTTGGAAGCGCAGTTGGCCCATTTTAAGTTAATAGTGGGGCAGTGGTGGTTGACGTACTGTGTAACTGGCTTTAGTGTATGTGGGTGAGAGCTGTTGAAAAATAATATCCATTTACTGTGCCTGGCTCTGTTTATCTTGAACACAAGAGAAGAGCAGATGATCTGGTGCTGGATGTTGCATTCTATTATGGACAATTCTATCACCCATTATTCTTTTTTCATTCATGGGATATGGGTGTCACCTAGGCCAGCATTTATTGCCTATTCCTAATTTAGGGTCAACCACACTGCTGTGGGCCAGACCAGGTAAGGATGGCACAGAATCAGCAATGGTTTCATCATCATCATCATCAGACTTTTAATTCCAGATTTTTATTGAATTCAACTTTTACCATCTGCTGTGGTGGGATTCGAACCCAGGTCCCCATCCCCTGTGGTCTGTCAGGTGTAACCAGTGACCCAGGCAATGAACTCTAGAAGACATCAGACTCTTAATGCTCACACTTGCCACTCGCTGCTTTGTCTTCTTTGAAAGTGAGAGTGTAAATGTTTGGAAAAGCCTTGTTCTTAGTGCTATAATAAAGAACAGAAAATGCTGGAAACACTCAGCAGGTCAAGCAGCATCTGTGGAGAGACATTAGGAAGACAGATGGTATATTATATTTTATTGGAAGGGGATTGGAGTAAAGGCTGCAATTACATAGGCTTCAGTGAGGACATACCTGGAGTACGCAATATAGTCTTTGTTTCCTTACCTCATAGTGGCCTTCGAGGGGTTGCAGTGAAGGTTCACTAGATTGATTCCTGGGATGTGAGAGTTGTCCTACGGGAAGAGATTAAGCAGAATTGATCTGTATTCTTTGGAATTTAGGACAATAAGAGATTATCTTGTTGAAATATCTAAAATTCTTCAAAGGCTTGACAGATTAGACATTGAGAGGCTGCGTATGATTTTATGACCCTGTCAGCCGCTGGGATAGTCCGGCCCTGGCCGAAAGCCAATGGACTTTTGGCTGGGCTGCCGCATCCCCTGCAGCGAGTTCCACCAAGGTGGGGCTGGAAAATCCCGGTCACTGTTTTCTCCTGGCTGGAGGGCTTTGAACTGAGGTCATAGTGTCTGGATAAGGAGTCAGCCATTTAGGACTGAGGTGAGGAGAAATTTCTTCACTCAACGGATAGTGAATATTTGAATTCTTTACGCCAGCTGGGGATGCTCAGTTGCTAAGGCTATTCAAGACTAAGATGATAGGTTTTTTTGGGCACTATGGGAATCAAGGGATATGGGAATAGTGGGGGAAAGTGGAGGTGTGCAGAAAATCAGCCATAATCTTATTGAATGCTGGAGCAGGTTTAAGTGCTATGGCCTATTCCTGCTCCTGTTTCTTGTATTTAAACACAGTTAAAGTTTCAGGTCATGGACCTTCCATCAGTGCTGTTTTGCTTTGTTGGCAGATAAATCCTCAATCTTAGATCGGTTGGTATCTTCAGCTTGAGATACATACAGGTTAATGGGAGCATTGATTAACATGTTCTGCACGGCTCCATGGTAAGTAGTTGAGAATCCCACAAAGACAAAAATAAAAACCTTGGACATTTCTGTTGTTTCCACATTTGTGCTGTTCTTCCATCATGCTTCCCCTATAAAAGGGATAGGGAGGGTACTTCATAAGCATCAGCAAAATGCACTACTAACCCAATCACAGAGGGTATGATGCGAACATAGAACTAGAAATCTCACTTTCCGTTGTGAGTTGACCTGTCCCCCCTTGAGTAGAGGTTCCCACAGCCCATCCTAGAGCCAGATGCTAACTTGTTAAATTCCTGAGCTGGAAGTTGTTTTGCTGAGGTGCCAAATAATTCTCTTTGGTTTTAGCTTTTTGAGTGTTAAGACACCTCTGTGTGGAATGTAGGTATGAGCAGTGATAGAATTTGACATATTCAGCACTGACGTGTAGGGCTGGCTTTATGACATAAACTGAATTGTTTTTTAGCTGTTCTGGAAGAATAAAATTGCGAACTGATTATCAGTAATGCAACTTATTCTCCTTTTTTTTTTAGCCTAACCTAATTAGAGATGTCATAGAAAACAATGATGGACAGCCAGTTTCACCTTGTTTGCCTTGTGATGTGGCTGAGATGTTGGAGGTTTATTTTTCAGTCTGAGGCAGGAATATCCTGGTATGAATTCAAAAGGATCTGACAGCTGGAAACCTCAAAGTTCGAACACAGCTTTAAACTCGCTGTCACTCAATTGCTTTTTACAGAAGTCAGGGAATGTAACTTAAGGAGGCTGCAGAGAAACGTGAAGAGCATCTCTGTGCTGAGGCTAGGGGAAACAATCAAAGTGAAACTGAGGACAGGCCGAAGGAAGTATGACAGAGAGGCCATAGTTGCAGTTGCAGAAGGGATGTGGAGAGGGGAGGGTGAACAAAACAGGAGTGAGGTGGAACAGTGACTGAAGGAAGAAAGCAGAGAAAAAAACACAACCATGAAATATTCGATTAGGTGGGTCTCTGTGCTGCTGTGGTTTTGGAGGACATAATTCAGTGTAGAACCCCAATGAGCATTAGCATCTCTGCATCAGAATCCTGCAAAATACTCAGCTGTTTTTTCATTGCTGGACTAAACGTTGCATTTAAAGTACATGTGAATGCTGGCATGAAGTGGCAATATTGATCAGTGTGACCATACATATCTATAATGACCATATGGACTCTGATCTGTATCTGCTTATACACCGATAAAATGAATTTGGAACAATTGTCAGTGCTAAGTATCAGTGAAGTTTACCCAAAGCATTGGAATCAGACAAGGTTTATGTAAACAAATTTTTCATTTGAGAAGGATAATTGTGTAAAAAGGCCACACTCAATCGTGAGTGTGTTCTTTCAGTTGTTTACACCGCCAACAGTAAAATGATGGCAAACAATTTGTGGCTAGTTCTGGAAGACAGTTTCATGCAGGATATTGACCAAGAAATTCCAGTAGTGCTGCTGTCCTTCTTCATGGTGGGAGAATTTCAAAGCTGAGAATATTCCTTCAACAAGCCAATCATTTGTCAGGAAGGCAGCATTTCATTTGCTAGTCATTGATTTTCCAATAGAAATCATGCACTGTTCCTGGCTTCATGGTCCCATACTCTAAGCACTGTCAGCAATTCACAGGTATCTGTCACGAGCTGCATCTTGGATTTCTGACCTTCAGTATAACCAAGGTGATGATTTCTTTCATTTGTGGGACACAAGGATTTACAGGATACATTTTCTGCAATGGCGCACACATTGTTTTTCTATTATTGGAAGAAAATCATGAGCTGAGGAGTGTGCAGTTTTGCAATCCATGCCCCCACCTGTGTTGAGACTGAAGAATCATAGAATGATATGGCACGGAAGGAGGCCATTGGCCCACTGTGTCTATGCTGGTCCTTTGGAAGAGCTATCTAATTAGTCCCACCCTCCTACTCCTGCCCACGAGCCCTGTAAATATTTTTTTTCCCTATAAGTATTTAGCCAATACCCCTTTGAAAGTTACTGTTGAATCTTTCAAGCAGTGCGTTCCAGATCACTACAACTTGCTGCATCAAAAAATGTTTTCTTTATGTCACCTGCAGTTCTATTGCCAATCATCTTAAGTCAGTCCGCAGGTTACCAACCCTTCTGCCCCTGAAAACAAATTTTCCTTATATACTCCATCAAAATGGTTCATGAGATCACTTGACCTTCTCTTCCCTAAGGGAAAAAAAATCCCCCAGTTTCTCCAGTCTCTCCGTATAACTGAAGCCCCTTCTCCCTGGTACCATTCCATTAATTCTCTTCTGCGCCTTTTCTAAGGCCTTGGTATTGTTCCTAATGTGTGGTGCCCAGCATTGCCTAGTTAGTGTTTTAGAATGGTTTGGGACAATTTTCTTGCTTTTGGCCTCGATGCTTCTGTGAATAAAGTCAAGGATCCCACGTGCATTTTTTCATAGCCTTCTCGCATTCAAAGACTTGTGTGCATACACCCACTAGGTCTCTCTGTCCCTCCATCCCCTTTAAAATTTAAAATAGTTCCATGTTGATTATGTTGGCTGTCCCCATCCTTCCTACCAAAAAGTATCAGTTCACACTTCTCTGCATTAAATTTCATCAGCCACGCGTCTGCCCGTTTCACCAGCCTGAAGATTGTGGCCAGTCTTATTTTCACCCTTCCTTCCCTCAGTAACGAAGGATACATCCCATCCAGACCAGGTGAATTTTCTATTATTATCCTATCCAATGTTGCTTCTACCTCCTCGTTTTACTGTTACTTGGCAGCAACCTCTTCTCCAGTGAAGACAGGTGTAAAATACTCATTAGGTACCTCAGCCACCACAAGAAGATCTCATTTTGATCTTGTCCTCCCTTTGACTACCCCATATTGTTTAGCCCTTGTATTGAAGGTTTCATTCTGAAGTTGCATGCAGGTTGGATTCATTGCAGAAGAAAACTTATAAATAAATCAGGTGGTGCTATATTAACTATATATAAAATCAAAACCGTGCAAACATTTAATGACAAAATAATTCCAGCTCTTGAATACACGGCTTCAAGGATATTTCCCTTTTTTTTCCTCAACTCATAGGATTGTAAATCATTGCACTATTTCTGATTGATTAATTGGAACAATATTTTGTGACCCATGATAGTGAAATTGGCTTTGATTGTACTTGATGTGTCCAAGATGTGTTACATCGCTGGGCCTTTGATGCTTCCAACATATTTTCCAAAGTCTTGATGAGTCTGGAGTTTGCATTATAGATACCTGCCAGATGAGCATGTAGTACCTAAAAATAATTCTGTGATGACTTGATCGTCTAACCCATAAGGAATGTGCAGTTGCAATTGGATTATGTTGAGGTTGGGTAATTGTAAAATATTTTCTATATTCCCCAGTTGTCTACCGAGCATTCTGTTCATACCAAGGACTTGCTGTGAGGCTGGAACACGTTGGCGATTCAGAACTCTTTGTTTTGTTTTGTCAGGTGCTTTCTTTCATGGTTATGAATTTGTACTTGATAGCACAGGGTGATGTGGTGGGACGTGCTGTTGCTATGGTGCATTGCTTGGCCTTAAAGAACCCTGCCTACCTTTAAGTTGAATGGATGTAATTGAGCAGTGTGGTAATGAGGTTGGGTATTCATGACGTCAAAACTCTCAAACCTCGCACTCAGTCTGTTGAGAGAGATCAAATATCAACCATTTCCTGGAGGAAGGGAGTTCTGTTAGCAGACAGGGATGTGCAGGAATGTTGCAAAACTTATAAGATATCCTATTGCTTAGGGTGATTTGGTGTCGCCGCCTATTTATTTTTGGACACTGGTTTTTTGAGTGGGCTGTCCAGAAATTTCTGAATTGTAAGTTTGATGTTAAAATGTCTGTATTTGCAATAGAAGTAATTTTGTTTTCTATTTCTGTGCTGTAAAATGTGAAGTATTATAGTTATCAAGGTTTTCAATGCAATTTATCGGCAAAGCCAACAGGGAAACATACTCATCATCTGACTGCACTTCAAAAGTTCTACATTGGCTGCAAAGCGCTTTGAGAGGTTCGATGGTCATGTAAAATGCTATAGAAATGCAAGTCTTTGGCCCAGATCTTCCAATCTCTGGATCGTTGGAGACTGCCAACGTTGGAGACTACCCTCCCACCTCGGCCCCTCAAGATATGCTTCAGGACCCCTTTGATATTCTGATGCAATGTTTCCACGAGAATTGCCCGGGATATTTGCAATCCTGCTCCCCAGGACCCTGCGACAAAGTCTGCAACTCATACGTTAAGTCGGAGATTCGGACAGTTCCAACTTACTTACCTGGATAGTTACCCAGGAAATGTTGGACAGAAAAAACCTAGTCTAACTCCTGGGTAACTATACAACTGAGACCCCCCACCACCAGAGCCCAACTACCCCCCCTCCCTCCCGACCCATCTACCCAGTTACCCGCCTATCTGCCTCACCCAGGTGCCACCCTACCCAGCTGGCAACTTATCTCACCCACTTACTCACCTACACATTCACCCACTCACTCACCCGTTCGCTAATAAGCTCTAACACTGAGAAGCTTTGGGACTCTGAAGCACTTGCCAGAATATGGCAGCTAGTGCCATGAAAAGGGGATATGGCTAATCCTCCCCAATGCACCATCGTTAAGAGGAAGCAGTTCCATTGAAGGTACAGTCCACATTTTTGAAGAAGTGGGATCAGGAGATCCAGCCAGAAATGCAAAGCGGAGCGGGGTGACAACCCGGCAGTGATTGCGCTCCTTGGAAGTTTCGGACCTTTCTTCCTTTATCTGCTATTCTGCTCCTCCTGTCCAGCTTTGGGTTTGACAAAAGGTGGCAAAGTACAGGATGTATTTAGGTCTAAAATGAGTGTAAAACACTCTTGTCCTGCAGATGTAATATTCTGTATTCTGAAGCTCCCTCTGCTTCAATAATCACCCTTTTTAAATTCATTCACAGGCTGTGGGCTTCGCTGGCTGGGCCAGCATTTATTACCCATCCCTAGTTGCCCTTGAGAAGGTGTTTGTGAGCTGCCTTCTTGAACCGCTGCAGTCCATGTGGTGTAGGTACACCCACAGTGCGGTTAGGAAGGGAGTTCCAGGGATTTTGACATAGCGACAGTGAAGGAACGGTGATATATTTCCAAGTCAGGATGGTGAGTGACTTGGAGGGGAACTTGCAGGAGGCGGTGTTCCCATCTATCTGCTTCCCTTGTCCTTCTAGATGGTAGTGGTCATGGGTTTGGAAGGTGCTGTCTAAGGAGCCTTTGTGAATTCCTGCAGTGCATCTTGTAGATGGTACACACAGCTGCTACTGTGCGTTGGTGGAGGAGGGAGTGAATGTTTGTAAATGTGGTGCCAATCAAGCGGGCAGCTTTGTCTTGGACGGTATGAAGCTTCTTGAGTGTTGTTGGAGCTGCACTCATCCAGGCAAGTGGGAGTATTCCATCACACTCCTGACTTGTGCCTTGTAGATGGTGGACAGGCTTTGGGGAGTCAGGAGGTGAGTTACTCATCGCAGGATTCCTAGCCTCTGACCTGCTCTTATAGCCACAGTATTTATATGGCTAGTCCAGTTCAGTTTCTGGTCAATGGTAACCCCCAGGATGTTGATAGTGGGGGATTCAGTGATGGTAATGCCATTGAACATCAAATGGTGCAACGTCCTATGTATCCTGTGAGATTATAAACAGTCCAAGATACTCCAATGCATTGCAGCTCATTAAGTGATGGTTTGCAGAAGGAAATTATCATGTTTAGTTTAACTGCATGTTATCATGTTACTGAGGAACTGACCAACCAATGCACTTTGAATAAATTGCAATCTTGTTTGAGTGGTTTCTGAAAGTAGATTTACAACAACCTCAAAAGGAGCACCGCACCTTTTGATATTTATGGAATGTTTTCCAAAAAGGTGCAAGAGTCACAACTTCAAAGCAATACTACTGTACATACTTCCAGTGCGTTGTAGGAGCGATTTGTTTGTGAGGTTTAATTAAATATTAAACAGAACTATGCCTGCTGACGGGAGTGGCTATTTTATTGATGCCTTGATGAGTCTGAGATCGTCTGATCCTTTTCCTGAACTACCTGAAGGGAGAAATGCTGACAGGGGTGGTTGTATTTTATTAGTTCATTTGGTGAAAGTAAACATACTTTGTTTAGAGTTCTGCCACTTCTATAAACAGCAGAGCTCTCTTAACAGGAATGGAAGGTTTGCATGGAGATTATTTTCAATCCTATCTTCTACAATAAGGCCATCAAAATTTCCCACTTTCATGTTTAGTAAGGTTGATTAATTAGTGATCATGGATGATTAATTAGTGGCAACTTCGTCCACTGAAGCCTTGATGAATGTGGCACCTTGTGACATTGGAGATATATTCCCCCATGAGTGGATTTATTTCACCACTGCACAGGGGCTGTATTTCGCACACACTGATCTTTGTGATAACTAAAATAAAACCCAGTAATACACTGCAACCAGTGCAGTGTGCTTCCTGTGTGACATCATATTGTAAATTGTTCCTACAGCTACCAACCCCTGGAGCTATAGCCATCAATACTTCACTCCAGTGTTACATTTTGTTCCCTCCATTTTGTCTCCCTCGATAGGTGCAATGCACCTAGCATTATGCTTAAATGGAATCCGAGTGGAGAAAACATCCTCAGTGCAGTTGGATGAGGATATCCTGCACTTGGGGCTGGATTTTGTCTGGCCCTGATAACAGGTCGCAAAGCTGGGAGCAACACTGCCTTGATTGTTTGGGGGAGTCCTGGGCGGAATCTATGGCAATCAGGCAGCTAATGAGCTTCCATTGAGGCTCCCCATCTCTTCAAAGGACACGAGCCCGCCTCCAAGAACTGCTGGCCAATCGGAGGGCCGGCAGCTCTTCAGTTTCATCAGTGCCACTGGGAGCAGTGGCCATTGCTGGGACCTAACCAAGCGAAGCAGTGTGGATGCTGCTCTTGGAACAAGGTAAGTGGGTTTGGGGATCACCGGGGGCAGTCAGGCATGCCCTGGTGAGGGGGTTGGGTTTTTGGTTGGTGAGGGAAAAGTGGCCATTGCCACTGGGGGTGGGGGTCTCTGCCGGCCACGGTGTGCCCAATTTGGACACCCTTCTCCCACCTCTGAGCCCAGTCTCCCCATGTGGTGGAGGGCCCACACCACTACTGGTAAAATGCCAGCAATGGTGGGCAGAGGTCTATACTTGACCTCTTAAATGACACTATTGGCCTTTGAGCAGGAGGGCCATCTTCCAGCTTACCCTCCACTGTGGGAGGGTGAAGGGCATACCAAATCCCTGTTTATCCTCCTGATTTTTCACCCCCCTCCGCCTCCTATCCCGTTGCTGCAAGTCCCATAAAATTCACCCCTTGTTTAATGTGCTTTAATAATATCCTAATGACCATACTGAAGTGTTTTATTTTATTTATGTTTAGGGGATCACCACACGCTGTTATTGCTGTTAGACAAATTGGATAGCTTTTTCTTTTCGCTCTGTCCTTGTACTTTAAGGGTGCTTATTTTCTCGATGTGATGCTTCATTTTTGGGCATTTTTATTCCATTTTGCTTATCTGAGTACAAACGCTGATTTTTAAAAAATAATAATCTCTGTACCAGTGACCAGATTTGAAAAGTCAGAGTTATTTTAAGCAGGAAGGAGCAAACCAACATGTTTAAACATTTTGGACTTAAAGTGAATTGAGAATGCATTTACACTGCAGCTACTGACCTGAAAGCAATAGCTGCAGTTTGGGTTCTAGTTGAGGACAACTATTACACTGCTTGGCCTGAATACATGTATAGAACACTTTCTCATTAGTTGGCATTTGAGAATGTTTGGATTACACTCCATGCAGTGTCTGTGTTGGCCAGAGGTCATTGCCTCCAAAAGCCTATCTCTCTTTTGTTCTCTCTTTCTTTCTCATTTGTTCTCTCTCTCTTGCTCTCTCTTTCTCTCGTAATATAAATCTGGAATCAAGGTTGAGGCTAGACTTCGGCTCTGAATTTCCACTGCAAATTTAGGTAAACTTACCTGTCAAGTGTTCACATGATTCTAGCCCACACCCTGCAGATCACCTTACACCCTTCCAAAGTGGCTCAGCAAGCCACTCAGTTATCAAAGCAATTGCTGCCAATACAGCAAATAAAGGTTGGACAGTAAATGTGGCCTGACCAGCATTGCCCACATCTTGAGAACAAATTAAAAAGAATATTATTTTTGGACTTGGTCAACTTGTTTCTCCCTTTGAGACATATATGGTGTTGAAACAGAAAAAAGAATGAGGAGGAAGTTTCTATTCTACTGCTAGAATGGCATCCTGAATGTTTCGGTTGTAACAGTTTGTTACTCTAGGAATATGACTAAAATTGTCATGGAAAATTTAAAGACTTTTGTTTACTGCAATGAGGGAATTCCTAGGAAACTTATGTAGCAGCCTTTCATTTGAGTGTTCACATAATCTTTGGGCTGATAAAGTGCACACAGATGCATTTATGCACGAGGCAGATGAATAACTTGGAATATGCTGAAGAGATTGTTTTCCTTTTACAAAAAAACTGTATGATGTGAATCTCTGAAGCAAAAATTGGGGCGTCAATTTGTCCTTTTCATGTAAACGCGTAAGAGTCTCCTTTTTTCTTTGTGTGTAACTTATTTTGATTTGTAGGTGGCCTTTCACGAAAGGAGGCCTTTTAATCCCGTGACACCTTTGACTTTCACCTTGGTGCTCGCCATTCAGGCAGGTTTAGTCATGTAGCACAGGATTAACGCAGCCCTTGAACAGCAGAGACATGGTGGGACTTCTCTTCAGATGCACAAAAGGCCCAAATAAAAGTTGAGGGTTGGGGGGAGGGTGGAAGAAGATTAAAAGGAGCAGTTTGTACTTACTTGTGTGAATTACTCCCCATATTGCTTTTGTGCCTGTGTCTCAACCCGCGGAAAGGCTTCGGTCGTGTTGCACTGACCTCAGCAGGTAATGCATTGTTAAACAGCAAGGCAGAGTGGAAAGTACTGGTTTCAGCACTTTTGGAACTGAAAATTATCTTGAATCTCGGGAAGAATTTGGCCGCACTACACAGAAAATTCAGCCAACCATCATGGGGCAGTTTTCTTCAAAACTACCTGCTTGGCAGAGGCGCAGAAAAAACAAAATTACTTAAAGGGACAGCGTTCCACAGATGAGTCTGTGTGCTCCCACACTGCATCCTGGAATTGCCTTTTTGCTCAGCTTGTTTTGCCTTTTGATCCAAAGGTGTAGAAGTTGTCCATGAAATAGGAGGCAGGAGCTTGCCCATTTGACTCCCTCGCTCTCGTGTGCCAAGATTTAAATTTCACTTTCACAAATTCCATTGGATTATGTATAAGCACTGATTTGTGATCAGGCTTTCCAACATGGCATGCTGTGGATCTGAATGCATGATTATGGTATTTTTGCAATCATGAAAGGAGTTTCATATGAAATGTTACACATTACTTGGAAAGATATATTCTGAATTATGTGGGGTTCATGCAGAATGACAATGTTATTATGTAAGATAAAGAAGCGAGGTTTTAAATCTGAAAGTGGTATTTACTTTCATCTTTTATTGTAATTTGGTATAAGTGACTCACATCCTGGCTCCTGCCATAAACAAACTTCTGTAACTCATTATTAATTTATCCTCCGTTTGTCGGAGAGAGCAAACTGAAGGAGAACTCAACTGCAAATTTTGACCAGCAGACAAACTGGTTGTTGACTGGTCACATGTCAAGGTTGCGAGTTGTGGCCAAGAGTCGGTCATCCTCTGGTCCATTCACCGACCCCTTCCAACTGAAAGGGCAAACCCAGAAATGATGCTGGCAAATATATTTTTTAAAAGTACATCGTGTTTCAAAACACTATTTTGAAAAGTACCTAAAGTTTGTATGAAGGCTATTGATTTTCTTCAAGAATATGACACGTTGATCTGAATCTTGAATTGAACCCACTTGACACTCAAAAAAGGGAACCTCTTTATAAACACAATTACATGTTACTCAACAGGTGACTCTAGGTTAATTTTGCACCTTATTATGCAGTAGGTGAAATTCTTATTCAAGATTCGTTAGTTAATGACATGAATGCCATCCATTCAATATCCTGTATATTCCGTAGCCATTTTTTTGTTTGTTTAATGAGCGGATCCGTTTTTGTAAGCTTTGTCCATTGCAGTTTTCCCCAGAATCCAGGCGGTGGATGTAAGGTCACATAGATGACCCATGACCTGTGCAGGATATGAGCCTGCATCTGGCACATTGAGTGCGCTAGTTATTCTTTAGTCTGACGTCCTTTGTGAATGTGGATTAATCCATTTTATCCAATTTAAGTTTCTCAACACTCAAAACCTTTCCATCCTCAACAGTTTCCCAAACCCTCATCTGAGGATTTCTACTACTTTGACTGCAGTTTGTGCCTGTGCATCGTATGGCTTCCATTTGATTGTTGGGAAGTTCTCCTCGACCTTCTTTCCCTGTGGAACAGTAAACTCCATCTGTTTCTGTCTGCACCCCCCGCCCCCCCCTACCGCCTCTAAGCTAATGTCCCCTTAGCTTTTGGTGTGGTCTTGCTTGATAAGTTGCAGATTAGGTCCAGAGAGTTTTTGGTGTGCAGTTTGTTTTTACAGCTTACTAGTTTCCAACTCATTTTGCAGGTGTGCTGTAGCTTGGGTTTTTCAAAGCCATCAGGGAGATCAGCTCCTTATTTGCACGTGTAGCTATTGAAAAATAAACTCCGCGGTTGTTGTTCCAGCACCAAGTTGAGGTTATCATGTTGTCAGCCTTCTGAGAGCCAGTGTGCAAGATCTTCTCAATAGGGGAATGCTCTGACATTTCAGTTTTTTTGGCAGGTTATGGTTTGCACTCTTGTTAGTTTCTCGTAGTGCTTCTATTTCTGTTATGACAAATTAAATGGCTGCAATTTAGTAGAAAAGTTATTGGATCCACCCTCCGTTTTTATGTAAGAACACATGTACAGTAATAAGTGCAAGTTTTGAGAGCAGAAAAAAATGCCTGTTTTTTTGTTTTGGAAGCTGCTGCAGTGGAATTGGTTACGAGAGCTGGATCTGACAGCTTTCAGAGTTGGATTGATACACTCCTTGCCAAAGTTTTCTGTAACATATGCTCATTGAAAGTTAGACTAGTATTCCTTTTTTAAAAAAAAAAGAACAACACCCTTTTTAGCAAGTTGCAATTCCTGCAGTAGTGACTTACGGCTTTTATGCTCCACTAAAATCCTATAGGATTAGTTCAAATGTCAGAGCATTGTGTCAGCAGAGTGGGTGGTATCATAAACTCAGAACCTGTAGAAGATGCAACTTTTTTTTTAGATGTGTTATTCTGTACTGCAGGCAGGATATTCATGCCAAATAGCCAGCAAACTCTCAGCATGCTGGACTCGGGCTCATATCCTGCAAAGGTTAAAGGTCGCACAGTGGAACTATGTGACCTCATGCCAGTCATCGTCTACACACAGCTTAATAAAATACATTTTTCTAACGTTCGTTTCAGTGCTGGATAAAGCATGTGAAAAGCATTAAAGCCCAGCTAAAGGACTATGGGATAAATGATATTCTCAGTAAGCTTATTTTCTGTGTTTCATAACCTCAAACTGATACGTTTGTTTGCCTGAAGGTTTGTTCACAACATACTAATTTATGGATTGCTTAATGGTGAAAACTATGAGCCAGAAATTTCTGATTGATTTGCCCCTCTTGAAGCCTCCTGTGCCGTCAGGATTTTTTGGCTTGCAAACGCAGTTTATATAAACTGATATCGTTTTGGTTTACCTTTTGAAAGCCAAAAATCTGGTTTGCAAACTATAATTCAGGGGTTACATCGTTGCTGTGAAAATCGCTAGTTGGGCAGTATCCAGGATGGCAGTAGCTGGATCTAGCTCGTCGTGATTTTTTGAGCTGGAACTGTATTGGGGGCACTGGGTAGTGCAGCGGATGGGAACACTATCTTCTAAAATTTGGGTCCAGCCCAAGCTAATGGCATATAAATTTCCTCTTCCAAGAGCTAAGGGTTCTAATCGAGATTACTTATGGAGGTTTCAACTCAGCTGTTAGTGGGCACCAGTCCACAGCAAAAAGAATTGCACATAATTTAGTGCCAACTGGAACTCAGTTGGAGGCCTCACTTGGATTTCAGTGATGGATCATTTTGGAAATGTTCCAATAGTTCAGTTTAGAGTGTTTACAGGTTGTGGTTAAGCCACATTGTCAGGGTACTAAAAAACAAGTGACACGTTAAGCTAGATAGCCTCCTTGGGTTCAGTGACTCCAGCCACTTCCTTTTGAACCCAAATCTATTTCCCCCTGCCCAATAGCTAGGTAAATGTCATGAGATACAGGGGTCAAAAAGAGAATCCTAGCTCTTGTATGCTGGACTATAACATATGCTGCTTGGTGATCTTTTCACCTTCAGTTGATAGACGAATACTTTTGTCATACGTGGCTCAACCTAAGCAATGGATATGCTTACTTACGGTTAAAAATATATAACTTTTGTCTGTTATTTACTGGATTTTTTACTGCTGACCACAGTACACTAAGGTCTGCCAAAAATGCATTGTTTTTGTCTCAGCAGCTTTTGATATGGAGAAGAAAAGTTAAAAATATTTCTTAAAATAACTCTTTGAAAATTTAGGTTCCGAAATGTTGAGCTTTATATGATAGCAATATTTCTTCTTTGCTGATGCTTTCTACATTTCAATGTGGATGTATCAAGATGTTTTTATTTAAACTGTGATCAGAGTTCAGTCCACAACAGTGTATGAACAGCAGGCGCATAAAACTTAACTTTTAAATTGCCTGTGGGATTAACCAGCCAGTTGATTAATAAATGTTTATTTTACATAGATGAGAATATGGAGTTGGACTTCAGAAACTCGCTCCACAGAGCTCCCTAGTGGCACAGCCTGGAACTCCTGTGGCAAACAAAATTGAGCGGGAAAAGTTGACATATTTACCGGTAGCAAATGCTGCCAAAAAAGCAGAACCAAAATTTATGAGAACCAGGAGTAAAATGGGCATTTGTAACAGGCACAAGATTTGTAATCATGTTTTGATACATTTGTGCAAATCCAAGTTTTACATAAATAAGCCTGCTTATTTCAACAGTTATTTTGACCTTCATTTTGTGCATTATTATTCTGTCACAGTGGTGGGATAATCATGTCATTCTGCTATTAAATGCTTCTTTTGTTTAATCTGAATTATTCATTTGAAGAAACAAATATTGGCTGCAAGACTCACAACAATAATGTAGAGACAGTAGAGACCATGTGGGTAAAAGTAACATCAGGGATCAACAGGATGAAAGTGGCTAAAACGTCAAGGCCTGTCAGGGTGGGGATATGTTTCTCTCTCTAGTAACTTTTGAATCCCTTGCCACAGCAATGGTTTACAGACATCTTGAATATTGCATTTCCAGACTTGCAGCAGGGGTTCAAGTAGTAAGGGGCACCATCCTTTAAATCTAATTCTGAATGTTAGTGATGTTTAAAAAATAGGCTAGATAAGTGCCTTTTGTCTGTCTGAAATAGCTGTGAGTAAATGAAAATTGAGGAATAAGAATTGGGTTACCATTTGTCTCTGAGACCAACAGACCAGATTAGTTTATCAATGGCATGACAGGGCGTTTCTTTTGGTACTTTTGTAGAGTAATCCCACCATGGCAGCTGGTGAAAGTACAATTCAACTAATTCCAAAAAATCTGGAATTGAAATCTGGTTTTAGTAATGGCGACCATGAAACTATCATTGGATGTCGTGAAAACCCATCTAATGTCCCATAGGGAAGGAAATCTGCCATCCTTAGCTGGCCTGGCCTACATGCAACTCCAGATCCACAGCAATGTGGTTGACTCTTAATTGCCCGCTGAAATGGCCACTCAGCTCAAGGGCAATTAGGAATGGTCAACAAATGTTGGCCTTCCCAGAGACGCCCACATTCCATAAAAGAATTTTAAAACATGGAAGAGTAGGAGTGAAGAATGGTATGAGGGATAGTTCTACACACAGTAAATTTTGTAATACCAGAAAAGTGTGTTGTGTTTTTTTTTACATGATCTGGCATCAGGCCCATAAATAAACTGAAACAGATTGATTGTTTTGATGAGTTTTGAGAGGAGGTCTAACTATCTTGATTTGTCTCTGACCCAGAAAGGTTAAAGGGCAGGGGTGCCTGAGAATGCGCCTGAAGGACTGACTCTTTTGAGGAAGTCGCAACAGGGAAAAAGGAACAGTATTGCTCTGAATCAGTTAATGTTTATTGATGTCTTGTTGAGATGCCAATTACCATGCTAAGAAGTGATGTGGTAATGCTTCCATTGAGGGAAAACTTTTTTTTTAGGTTTGAGGGCAAAGCACACATTTCTTAGGTCCTCCCTATTAATCATAAACTGATCTAAACATGTCGGAGGCCTCCCAATGTAATTTCTGTGTCATTCCAATTGAGAACAAGTAACCTGGTTAAGAACTTGCTGACGTATAGTCTGTAGGGATTGGTCCAAACATGTTGTCAAAGAAAATATGTCTTAAACATTTGAAACTCCAGTTGTGGGAACACTGCCTAATTTTTTCTTTTTTTTTGACATCAATGCAATTCTGCATTGCTTGTTGGAGGTAAATGTGTGAGCCTGTTCCTCAAATGGTTGGAAGTAGAATTGTTGAAAATGATTCAACTTGTAACCCATTGGAGTGACTTGTTAGGATGGTTAGGACTTGGGTTGCCTTAGTTTGATTTGCATGATCAGTGATGATGTGGGGGAGCAAGGTATTAATGCAGTGGCTAGAATTAGGTGTTTTGAATATGTAATGCTGTAAATTGTTATCGTCAGTCTGATGCTGCACGCTGGAACTAAGACAGCGTTTCTGTGATTTGGAAAATCAGAATGATTCAAAACCATGATGCGGGTACACATGGGCACTGTTAATAAATATACTGGGCTAGTTTAAAAGCATGGTACTGGTTCACAGATTGTACTCTTCTTTCTTCTCCTGCCCCACCCTGTCCCTCAACATGGAGTCACTGGATGTGCAAAGCCTTTGCTAAGTTGTAATGTATTCAGGACTTGATAAGTTATTGAGCTGTACAGCACCAACTCAATGGCTGCTCTCTACAGAAGGGCCACTGGCCTCTCTGGAACCATATACTACTAAGAGTCAACACCCTTATCAGAGTTGGGGAGAAATTGGGGAGCTGTTTATCATATTGCAATATTTTTCTAGTATCTGTTATCTGGTTTTATGAAGAATTTGGGCTTTATTTTGTAAATTGTATGATTGCATGCTCTATAACTTGGAGCTGGCATGTGGGTTTTGCCCGTTAAGTGGTACAGGAGATGAGTGGCTTGTGCTGTATCATTTATCACTGCACACATCTATCTACGTAACTTTGGAAGGGTTATGCAAGAAAAACATTAGATAAACATCTTTCTTTTGACTGACAATACATTTATTATGTTAGTTCCATTCAAAATCAATAAAAGACAGATGGCAAACTCTACAGTCTTATTTGCCAAATAGGTCCATAACAATTAAATCTTGCAGAAAAGCCTGCAGTTGGTTTATTTGTCAATACAACTATCAAACGTGGGACTGAACTATTAAGATCCAGAACATCCAAATGTTGATCTCTGGTCTCTGCTAGCTGACAGAAAGTGCACTACAAAAAGGTCACAGTATCTCTTGGTTAGGCAGGGGATGCATCACTGAAGGCTTTTGTTCATGATCACTGTTTAGTAATGGCCTGTGCTGAGAGGTATGTGTGTTTGTGTCTGTGTGTGTATGTGTGTGGAGCTGCTGGGTGAGTTCAGAATTAGGCTCAGCTGTGATGGTCCTCCAGGGTCAAACAGTCCACTGATACTATCTCATATATGAAGACAGTCCCCTCGGGTGAGGTGCCAGAGGACTGCCAGCACTTGTACACGAATCTTCCAACATGAGTCAACTTCAGGACCACAAGGGAGAAAATTGGAAAGGAACAGTATTACAGACTTGCATGAGGTCTGAACCAATTTTATGAATAATATTTTACTTAATTTTTTTAAGTTTAGGGGTCTTGCCCAGGTAGGCCAAGGAAAAGCATTGTTTTTTTTATGTTTCCTTTATCTTATTATTTTCGTAAATGTGACTGACATACAATTTTTTTTTTTGCACTAGTCATTCCACGTACTACCACCCACTACCCGATGATCAAAAGACTGCTCCTCCCTAACCTCAATATTGGAGCTTTAGGCTGTCAAATGTGCCATCATGAACAACATCCGCTTAGTACTGAAGGTTGAAACTCAATCTGCACTCCAACAAATCCAAACAGGACACCATGACAACGTCAAAAACCAACGCACCATTTCAACACCTCTTCATTTTGACCTCCATCTGTGCAGTTTCACAAATGCTTGAGCTTAATTTAGCATTGGACACCATTTCCAAAAGAACTCAAGAAAATAAGCTGCAAGAAAACAAGGTTGCTGAGAATATGAGAGAAAATACCAGATGGACAAAAGATGCTTGATGTAGATCCATCTCAGTGAGGGACCTCGTGGATGGATTTCCACAGTTCAAAATTTTACAGTTGTTTCATGTAATTCTTCCAATGCTAAAGTAACCAGGTTTAACTTCTGTATGAATGTTATCTATTTGTGTCTGAAATATTTTGTCTTCAAATAAATGGGTAATATTTACGAACATGACAAAGGCATTGGATTGTAAATTATTCGTGGTTGTGGAAGCCCAGTTTAGAACTTTGTATCATTGAGATCTTTTCATTGTTCTTTATAATTTGGCGAACATTAGGGTTGAGTGAAAATTTTTTAAAAAGCTATGTCCAACCAAATAAAGAGAACTAACTAGCTTTGTATATTTGTTTGTACTTTCTTATGAAACAAATGTTCATGTATGTATGAATTATGTTGAACTTGTAACTTTGTATTGTAAATTTGTAGATATAATTTATGATTAGACTATCTTCCTTTTAAAATTACTATTTATTTGAAACTTTTGGGTTCCCTAATTTAGACAGTTTGGAAAATGACCATTAGTAAAGAACTTCTAGTTGCTATAGAAGGCTATTTTCTGATAATATTTGCATCTGCGCAAATCTTGAATCAATTTGCCTTGAAGCACTTTTATATAGAATCACTTTGTGAAGTGCAATGACAGATGTTATGTAGAGGACTCCTTCAAATAGGTGAGTTCATTTAAATAGAAGTCTAGATTCAGGATGTACCTGGCAATTATTTGTTTAATATATTATGTCTAAGATATTCCATAAAGGGAAATTAATATTGGACAGCATCTTAGTAATAGGGTTTAACCACATCAGAAGAAAGCTTCATTTAGCAATACTGGCACAGTGTAATGACTTGCCGCCAATACATTTTATTTAAAATGGAGGGTATGGGTACATATGATTTTGTATCGATAAAAGATAAAGATTTCATCATCTTTCTATTCATATGGTCTTCCATTTTAAAGATGCCCCTGACATAATCAACCAAATACTATATATAACAAAGTTTCAGTTACTAAGGAGAGCTAACTTTTTGAAAAATAAAACAATTAACAATCACTGCAATGTTGAATAGCTGCACCTACATGTTTTGTTCAGCTACAGATGCAATTTGTTTGATCTTCTATTGAAAACATGTATGCCAAAAAATAACGTGCTGTATACTTTTTATTTTTATTTCCTATTTACAATTTATTTTAACAATGTGAAATACATACAAAACTTTGCATAATAAAAAACCTTATTAAGAAAATCCTCTTCCCTGGTTTTCTCTTGCATGTTATGATATTTGTCCTATCTTTAGCCAGACTTGAGGATTACTCAATTGTGCTACACGTTACGGTCCCAGCACATCTTATTTTTAGGTTGAATCTCCTGCCTGTCATGAGGGATCCATCTCGGCCTTGCTGCTGAGGCAAGGAATCAAGTGGGCTCTGATACTTTGTTACAAAGAGTCATGGAAATGAAAAGAGAGTTTTCCAGGTTGCTGTTTTGAGTGCACCCAGCCTTCTGTCTTGATTTCCAATAACAGCTGGCACAAAGCACATAACCTACCTGCTCTCTGCATTGACTACCCATCCAAAAACATTCAGTTTGAAAGAATCACTTCTTGCACAATAATAAAGATGAACACATTTGCTTTGTGTTGAGCAAGAAGGTCTCAACGGTGAAACTCTTAGAGATGGAGAAGAATTAACAGTCCGCTAATGATTTGTGACTTTGACTGGGCAGTAAAGTTCCTGCCTTGGCTGAGTAATGGTACTGATGCTTATGAGTCTGAAGGTTATGGGCTCAAGCCCCACTCAAGGCTCGAGGGCACAATATAGATTGGCATTTCAGTGCAGTACTGAAGGGGAGCTGCACTGGTGAAAGGCCCCATCTGCTCACTTGTGTGAATGGAAAGGATCCTGTGACACAAGTTTGAAAAGCAGAGAGTTCTTCTGAGGTCTAGGCCAAAAGGTATTCCTCAGCAAGACCTGCTGAGTTTTTCCAGCTATTTTTATTTTTGTTTCAGATTTCCAGCGTCCGCAGTATTTTGCTTTTATCTGGTCATTTATTCATTTGCTGTTTGTGGGACTTTGCTGTGCACGCTTGGCCACTGTGTTTCTTCCATTACAACTGTAACTACAATTCTGAAGTAGTTAATTGGCTATGAAGTATTTTGGAATGTGCTGTCAATGTGAAAGGCACTACATAAATGCAAGTTTGTTTCTTTCTATACTTAACAGAAAAGTCCATTGGATGAATTCAAACTTGCAGCACAGTCCAGCAAGGTAATAATCAATTTGGGCAGATTTTCCTGTTCGTGTATATGGGGCTGTTGAATTTATTTGGGTGCAGCAAATGATGGACATTGGACACGGAGGAGCAAATGACCTGGTAGAAACTTTCCCTAGTCGCCATCTACTTAAAATAATGGACAGAAAATTGGGCAGTATCCATTCGTAATGTGTATGCTTCTGTCTGTCCACTATTGACTGTGACCAAACAGTCCAAGAGATTCAGGAACAGGAAACTCTGTCTCAAACCTATAATCTGGGAAACCATTTCATTTTCAAACAAAATCTACAATCACTTAGAAAATGGTGTACCTCTTAACTGGAAACTCTGTTAGTTATCTGCTGCCGAGTAAATTTAGAACAAAAGCTCTTAGTTTGAGAATAGGCTGTCTCCTTTTGCAGATAATGGTAAGAGTTTTCTGTTTTTCTGCTTTCCAGCCTGTGCTTTTCCATTCATTCATTTTACTGGCATTGGTTCTAATTTTGCATAAATATTTAAAATGGTTTTGCTGATTTAAATGAACTCTGATCGCTAAATAAAGAGACATGTTGAAGCTCACACAAATGAATAATGCGCTATATGAAATTCAGCGCCAGTGTAATGTGAGGTATGTAGGCCGTATGTCCCAAAGACTGGCAGATCGTATCAAACAGCATGCCCCAGCTGCTGTTCACAATGGCCAAGGTACAGACCGTACCCAACCAACCCTGTGCTTGCAAAGCTCAAAACACAGCGTCCAACATTAGATGTGGCTCCACAATTGGACAACATTTGCTAAATAATCCTCAGTGTGCTAAGAATTATGCTGACAACCAATTTAAGACTGTCAGTCAGGCTTGCACTGTGGCGTATTTGCGTGTACTGGAAGTTACATATACTAATACACAGGGCCCTGTTCTTTGCAGATATAAAGAACATGTACGCACACTGCGTCTGTTTCAGCTAAACAAATTAAGTGACAGCCATCCGCTGACTCATTCCTCAGGGCACTGCCTTGACCAATCAGGGTCAAGGTGCCTGGTTTAAATTTCAAACAATGCTTGGCCGTTAACTGTCAGTCACCATCACTGGTACATTCTCCGTGGCAACATCTCTACCAATCAGAGTCCACTTGCCAGCCAATCAGCACTCTCTTCACATAGAGTATAAATTGTTGTTTTCCCCTTATGTTGGTATTCTTGCGAAGTGTCCTGATGAGTGCAAGATGAAAAGCATTGACATGTCTCTTTTTTCTCAGCAATACTCAAGTTCTGTACTACCAAATGACTAGTTGACCTCTAATCAATAAAAATGTTTAATTAAAAAAATTGATTTGGTCAATGAGCCAAGCAGTATGAAATGGAACAGTACATTTCATATATTGCACTGTTACAGACTCATACAATTGTGAGATTCAAACAGGCATTAAGCACTCCTGTGGCAATGGCTTTATAAGTCACCTCACGTATTAGTTGACAAATGTAATCATGAATGCACTGGTCTTTATTTCGTCTTGTATTCCATTATTAAACAAGGCACTAATGTTAATTTAACTTGAAACTTGGATGGTTTTTATAATGGATTGTTGCATCCAGTTACTCATTTCTTTTTAAAAAAAAAAGTTAATTGACAGAATGTTCCGTTACCAAAATAAACAACAGCCATAGGCTGACGTGACTAATTGTATAGGACAAATTAAGTTTCAAGAGATTTTAAATCTTTTGGCAAAGGTTCTGTAAATTTCTTGTTTCCCCATCAGGTAATCTGTACTGTAACACAATTAGATTATTCGAGGTAAATCATGAGGTGGGGCAAGTTTTCAACTGGCATAGAGTCATAATTAAGCCAGTCAGAAATTTTACAATAGATATTTGACAGGTTTTTGGCTGTGCTGCATCTGTACTTTTTTAACAACCCACAAATATTAAAGAATCACTGACACCAGGGCTTAAGTTGGTTAAAATAAACTCAAGATGCTCCAAATCAAGGGTTTTGAATGCGAGAATTACAAGTCAGAAACGTAACCCAACCTTATTAATGTTCCCTTATGGGAAAGTGATTTTTGTTTAGCACATTTTCACTTAGCACCCATTTGTTAAGGAACGCATTTGGAGTGCTAAACGAGGGATAGTTGTTCACAATCCAGCAAGATCATGTTGTGTTGTTAATATGGACTTCATTCTGTATTCCACTCACACTGCATTGAATGCTGGAGTGCTGATGTCGCTTTGGTGCATTGGTACAAATGCATTGGTCCTTAGTCTTGATGATAATAGAAGGTAAGTAAAGGGTAAACTAATGTTTCTACCCACTTGAAGTCCAATAATTCCACTTGTTTGAAATGGCCTAGAAGAATTTGCATTTCATTGCAGATCATAAAAAGTGCTCTAGTTTTCTGGCCCCTCAGTGACTTTGCCGATTTGTGCTATAAAGTGTACATGATTCCTTGTCACAAAAAATCTTCAGACCTTTTTTGTCTTAACCCACTCTCATCCCTGTCCCATTCAATTCCCAGCAGAGATCCACTCATTGAGCCCCAAGCTATTACCTGCTGTATTTTTATCTTCTACTTATTTGATTATCTTCTAGACATTATATTGGAGATGTTGAAGACTTTCCAAGGGTGAAGTTTGAATCTGCCTTTAAGTAAAGCTGATGAGTTCCTCAAGGTTTGATATTCTCTTGCCTATCGTTATATGTTTGAAAAGATTGCTAAAGTGTTTGTATGCAATGTGATGCATTTACAGATGGAACACAGGGCCTCTTTTGCTACAATGTCATGTATCCAATGTACAAAAAGTAGATTAAAATAACACGAATATCTGTTCAATAAGGTAAGGGAATGACAGATGTGTGGTAGATCACTCTTACGGTCAAATAATTGGAAACCAGCTACTGTGGGTCATCTCACAGACCCAAATCAGGGAGCTTGTGAATGAAGTATTTATTTGGTTTGTTGAATCTGGCACTTTGAGGCAAGCCCGGGTAGAAGAAGTGAACAAATTGATCACTTGAATCCTTGCTTTAGTTGTCCCACACCCTTCCCCAACTATCCCATGGAGGGGATTCAGCAGAGCTCGCCCATCTGGATGAAGTGCCAACACTGATAAGATATTGACTGTTCTTCCAAGGAGGGTGGAGGGACCATGTTTGTAAGAATTTATCTTGCTTCAGCCTGGGTGTTATCATTTATCTTGAGTGGGCTATTTTTAATAGCATAGCAATGTAGCAACTTGACTAACCTGAGCTGATACTGGGGAAACCACATGCAGAGCATTCCCCGGAAAGTTGCACCTTTACATCATGCTGAAGGATGGCATGTGGTCCACTGTTTTCTTGTGTAAAACTCTAGAACCTGCATCATAGAAACCAGTTTTCCACAGGTTTGAAGGAGAGGACTATTTATGACTTGGTATGGGAATTGGGGAGAGCAGGTGACTTGCAAGTAGCTTTCTAGATTGCAGTTTTTGGATGCAATCCAATAATTTCCCTTTTGTTAGTTATTTGTATCATGAGATGAAAGGACCTTGGGCAATTTGTTACTGAGCAGCATAGAGCATAATGATTATTCATGTGCATTCTCCATTGTTATCATTTAGCATGGAAGTATACCAATGTTCTAATTATGGGTTGTTCTGCTTGCCCTTTGGCTGCTTTTTAGGCTTGCCATGGTCTGGTTTCCATTGACATATCTATAAGGCTGCTTCATGGCGTTTGTCAGGCATTGTTGTTTAAGTTTAGACAACGCCCCAGGCAGTGCTTTTTTCAGATCTGATTGGACAGAAAGGATTGGAGTCTCTCAGCTAGGGCTGCTGAGCTCCTAAATGTTTACATTTTGTTGGCTACAATGATACATGTAGCTTGCAGAATGACAAAAAAGTGATATTATCTCTCTTGTAGGGCCTTCACCAAATTTTTGAATGGCAGTATCATTCACACTATCTCTTCAAACATAACTTCCAACCATTTTGGAGTTTTTTTGATGGATTGAATAGGGATTTATAGTGAAGCCAGTAGAGATTCTCTTCCAGTAACAAAGTAAACTGGCTTTTATGATATAGGTTGAGAGGCTTCATACAAGTCAGGAGGTTTGATATGTCTTCACATCACCTCATGTCAGAAACCAAACTTTGTGGCTGTGCAGAATTTTTGTTCCTTGAGTCCCAATACTGCCTTCTGGATAAAATGCGGGTCGGGCACCTGGTAATGCCGGCAGATGACACCTAGGGAAATTTTGGAGAAAGTGGCCAGATGAGTGTCCATCTTTGGGAGGCCTGTCAATCAAGGATGGTGGGCGGGCTCCTGAGACTGAAGGGCCAATAGGAGGTTATCCAGGCACTGAAAAGTCAGCAATCCCATTGCTAGAGGTGGGCAACACAGCCGTGTTTGACCCTGCCCTCCCTTGATGACTTTCCATATAAGTTGCAGTAAAACTCAATGGGTGGTGATCAGGAGTGGGAATACAGGCCAATTTCCAACTCTTGAGCCCACTGGTAATTCACTTTTATATTGGAGGTGACTGGGGGCAGAATGTAGGGAACAGGAAAGCCAGGCTGGGCCAGCAATGAGCTTGTTTCTGAAAACAATAGCAACATGCATGGGATGCATGTGGATAGCTCTAGGTTGCACAAGGGGTTGACCATGTCTGGTCAGGAAGGCTGTCACTGGATGCAAAAAATTGAAGTATTTTCACCATGATTGCAAAGCAGGCAGTATCTCAGATAAGGGTGAAGTTCAGAGAAAAGGATCAATGTTTATATACAATCTCAGCAAAAATCAGAGCAACACTAGAATCAAGAAATTTAGCATTTAACAATGTGATTAAGCTGGAGGCATATGTGCAGTTTATTTTCATCTGTAGAACAATAGAATATTATTAATCCTAACAATGTAACACCTGTGGTGCTTTGGCCTGATAGTAACTGTCCCAGATCTGCCACTGAGTGGCATCGATCCACTACACTTCTAATGTTCCCTGGGCTTCTCTTGACAAGGCTGTAATCCTGATACAGCAGATGATAGAGCGATTCCGCTTTTCTGCGAAACCGGAGGAGGAAGTGGAGTACACCTGAGCACCTGTCTTGTTGTCTATCAGCACGTGGAAGGTGATTCAAAGCCATTCATTCATTTACCATTAAAGGAAGACTGGCCATCTGTGGATGCTCCCCGGACCCATGCCAATCTTCTGTGATACTTTGTCTAATTGCACTTCAACTCTAGAAGGAACAGAAGTGCTGCTCGTTGCTTCATTTTATTCACAGTTATCGAGAATTGCCTCTGAGGAATTGCATAGGAAAATGGTTAACTTAGCACTAGAAAGTTATGTAGTTCTGAGAATAAGATGTCAGCTACAATTGGAATGATGAAAAATGAATGCAGAGCCAATTTAGAATTGTTGTGCTACCCTAATAGAAACTCAATTTGCTTTTTTTTTAAAATGAAAATTAGGCTAGGAGAAAAACTTGAGCTCTCCGAGTGTCTGCAGAAACCCATCTCCATATTTAAGAGTTCCCTAACCAAGCTATCAAGAATGCCACACAGCTGGAGTTCCTGTTTGCCCATTAGTGCGTACTCTCTCTTAATAGGGACACAAAGATCAGAAGACTCAGGCATCACTGGCAAAAAAGCAAAGCTTAAAACTCCTCAAAATGAGCGCAGAGGCATTGCTGGAGATTAAGCATTAAAATCATGCTGCGTACTGGTACAGAGCTTTCTGTGGCCTTGCTAGCTAGGACCACCCTGCCTGTTAGAGCACTGGTTTGCTTGGTTACCTGCACTCTTAACAGAAAAATCCCATTGCTGCAGCCTTCGATATTGATTATTTGAAACTTCCCAGAAGTTGACTTGATTCCTTATTTTTCAGCGAAAGCCTGGGAATACCGAAAAGAAGCTGCTGTTGGCAGAACGTTCAGATTTCACATCTGCCTGGCTGCAGCAGAGAATAGTACTTTAGTACAGGTCAAGAAAATTTACCTGTAAATCCGAAAACTGAACACATCCACCAAAACTGCACTTTTTTTTTTAACCCCATCGACCTCCAGCGTGGGAAGTCTAGTTGTTGGTCTGCACTGTTTACCTTGCGATTTTTGTGGTTAACATATCAAAAACAAACTAATTGCAGGTGCCCTGGATTTATTATTCAGTGATACATCTTACTTTTCTAGCCATTTTATTTACTTTAGATTATAGATAGTCTAGGCTTAGGTTATCGTAATGTAAGCTTATATGCGGTATCTGAAAAACCCCGAAATTATCTGAAATCCGAAATGCAATAGAGGGTTTCGGATAAAGGACACTCAACCTGTAATAGAGACAATCCATGTTCAATGAATTTGATTCAGTTGATTCAAGCCTTTTGCTCCTCGGTGCTATTGGTGTGTAGCCTGGCGCACTGTGGGAGACACTTAGTCCTCCACACTGTGAACTCCCTATCACAAGGGGTTGATTCAGGGAAGCTGCTGCAAGGAAATGATGTGCATTTTCAATGTAGAGCAATCAGAGAGAATGTTTCCTCTTGTGGGGAAGAGCATAACTAGAGGCCATCAATGCAAAATAGTCACCAAGAAATCCAATAGCGATTTCAGAAGAAATTTCCTCACGCACAAGTCGTGTTGAGAATGTGAGACTCATTGGCTGGGCTGAATTGTACAGATGCATTCAATGGGAAGCTAGACAAGCAAATGAGGGAGAAGGAAATAGATGACCATGATGATAGATTTAGATGAAGATAGATGGGAGAAGGCATGACGGGAGCATAAATGCTGGACTGGTTGGGCCGAAAGGCCTGTTTCTGTGCCATATATCCTATGTGATCCTCTTATATATTGTATTATCTGTAAATAGCTAGGAACTAATGTGTAACATGTAAGTGTTCCAGGGACCACATTTCACAGCTGCACTAGAGTCTCCTGTGAGGTACAACAGAACCAGTTCAATCTGGTCCTTCTTTGCACCAGGCAGTATGGCAAAGTTAAAGATAAAGAGCTTCTGATCTTTCCAAGCTTTAAGTGTGATTAATAACAACACCTGGGAACCAAAAGGCAACAAGAACACACAGCATATCCTATGTAGAAGGTTAGTCAAATCTGAACACCTCAATAGAGATCATCTTATGAGGTAGAGGGAGAGGACTGGGCCCAAGCCAAGTGCCCATCTTCTCAGTTAGAAAACATAATGGAGACCTTGGAAGCAAACAACTAAAAGAGTGAAAAAGGATGTTTTTTTGAGCTACGTTGATTGTTAAAATAGGCCGCTGTGAGAAAAACAGAAAAAAATCTTTTAATGGAGGCAGGCTCCTGATTTCCAAACATAAACTTTGGACAATTTAATTCATTGAGATCCATTTTGGAGCTGAATTCCAGTATTTTAAAAATTCATTCATGGGATGTGGGCGTCGCTGGCTAGGCCAGCATTTATTGCCCATCCCTAATTGCCCTTGAGAAGATGGTGGTGAGCTGCCTTCTTGAACCGCTGCACTCCATGTGATGTAGGTACACCCACAGTGCAGCTAGGGAGGGAGTTCCAGGATTTTTGACCCAGCAATGGTGGAGGAACAGCGATATAGTTCCAAATCAGGATGGTGTAGGGCATCGGAGGGGAACTCCCATGCGGCGATGTTCCCATGCATCTACTGCCCTCAGCTTTCTAGGTGGTAGTGGTCGTGGGTTTGGAAGGTGCTGTCTAAGGAGCCTTGGTGAGTTTCTGCAGTGCATCTTGCTGAATCTTCATTTACATCTTGCAAATGCTGGATACAGAAGTAAAATACTGCAGATGCTGGAAATCTGAAATAAAAATGGGAAATACTGGAAGTACTCAGCAGGTATGGCAGCATCTGTCAAGTGAGAAGCAGAGTTAACATTCAGGTCAATGAACTTGCACCAGAACCAATGAGATATTACCTGGTGTTCCAGCAGTGCCTTGAGATGGGCAATATCTTTTTCTCCTCCTTGCCCCCGCCATCATATTATAAATAGCCCATATGGCAATGCTCTGACTAAGAGCCCACTAAAGAACACAGTTCCATTATCTTAACTGTTGCAGCTGGGCTCAGGCCCACAATAGTGTAACTGAGAGGCACCGCTCTCCAGGATTATCAAGCCAAAATATACCCCATGGCAGGAGTCATTCACCACCACATTGAACTACACACTGAATTTGTACCATGAATCTAAAGCTGACAATATTTTGTAACCAGGGAACAATTTTAATAGAAAATACATAAAAAACTAACATTTCCATTCTTCATTGCTTTTGAATATAATGTGCTCCTGTAATCTTAACTGCCTTAATTATATGTAAATTTTAAATATAGATTCACGAAGATAAATTAACACTATATGAGTAATAAAAAAGGCAAAACCTTTACATTGAATTATGCACAATAATAACTCTAGCAGTCTTTGGAGAAACCAGTGCTGTTGTCACTTAATCTTCTATTGGGGCTGGTATTTCCTTACGGTCTGTCACATCATATCAATTGATGGCCCTCCTCTTTTAGCTAATACTTATTACAAACTGTAAATCATGCATGCATCCCTTTGTGTATTTTAATGTTTAAAATGTCACTGTCTATTTGTCTACTTTTGGAGTTGTAAAAAGCCACTGAGCAGAGGTAGGGGGGAGAACCATGTTTTATCTGGAGTTACTTCCAGCTGTAACCTGTGGCCTTGCCTTAGTGTTGGCGTACGAATTTCTATGTTCTCATTTTCCTGTTTTGAGTTTTCAGATGTCTTTAGTGATATCACTGAAGGAATTACAGCTGTCGTTCTTACCGGTTTTAATCTCCACCACCCCTGTCAGAATCTCTTGGTAGATGATGATCACAGGCGAATAATGTTAACCTTCACCAATAAACTGACGGAGCAGATCGCCCGCTTGTTATAAAACCTGCTCCATTTTTGAAATCAGCGGAAATGAAACTGGGATGGATTCTAAAATATCACTCAGCCACGGAAGATAAAAATTAACCTCTCCCCTGCCCCGGCCGCCATGAGTATGCAGAGTGATCTCTCCTTTCATTTCCACAATAACACCGCATGTTCGATGATAAGAAGACGGGATTCAAGTAGATTATAAATGATTTCTCTTGTGAGGAAATTCCTCTCTCTTTGTCCAAGCCTTATGCTTGTGCTGTCATGTGTGGGCATCATTGAGGCCCTTTAGTTTTCTAATCATGGGACACCTAATCATTTTCCTTTGGGTGTTCTCTGCGCAATTCTGAACAAAGTCTCTTGTCGAACGCACATGGAGTGATTTTTGGTTAACCTACAATTTTTTTAAAAAAAAACTGTGGATTTAGTGGCATGGGATTTGACAGTGCTAAATTATTACATTCCTTGGGCATTTTCAAAGAGTTGAGCTCAGATTGTGATTCTTTAATACTGGGAGTGCACCATTAGAGACGTGTAGAATGTTGATATGATGACTCCCTTTCATAGTTACTGGAGCACTTCAATTTACCACACAGCTTTTAATGCTGATATCTGAGGCACTTAGCTACACCACATGGACTGGGGTGGTTCAAGAAGGCAGCTCACCACCACCTTCTCAAAGGTAATTAGGAATGGGCAATAAAGGTTGGCCCACATCCCATGAATGAATTAAAAAAACTTTACTGAACCTTAAAGCAATCGCCGTTTCCCATCTCATGAACTAAGGGTAAAATTATAAACCCTCAAGGGTATGATGAAACTCTTATAGAACTGGAAAACGTTACTTGATGTATAATGAGAAATGTTGGAAATGCTCAGCAGGTCCAACAGCATCTGTGGGGAGAAACAGAGCCAACTTTTCAGGTTGAGATGACCTTTCATTAGAACTGAAGAAAGACAGATATGTGATAGGTTTTGAGCCAGCATAAAGGCAAAAGAACTTTTGTTTCTTCACTGTGTCCATTACTACACTGTTTGACTTTTGCACCATGAAATCTTTTGTAATTTAACCTCTACTGCTCTCCACCCTATTAGAGACCTTTTGTTCTTTCTGGCCCTGAGCTCCCCCATCGACTGGCTCAAAACCAATCACGTTTTTCAGCTCTGATGAAAGGCCGTTTCTATTGGAAATGTTAACTTTGTTTCTCTCCACAGATGCCACCTGACCTGCTGTGTATTTCCAGCACATTTTTGTTTTTATTTTGGATTTCCAGCATCTGCAGTATTTTGCTTCTGTCTTGATTTCTATGTATTTGTCCTGTAGTGTAAACCAGGCCTGCGGCAAATTTTATTATGGTGCTTTTACAGTGCCATGGTTACCAGTTTGCCAGTAGTGCCTCGGAGAAATGGTTCCTGGAATCTTTGAAAATGCTGACAGAAGTGTTTTTGGCAGTAGTCTTTTCTCCTTCCGTCTGGGAGGAAAAGAAAGCTACTGTGGAAAATTTTTGATTTAGCTTTGTCCCACTAAATTGTTTTTACTGTCAATTTGTTGTTAGCGCAGAGTTATCAGAGAGTTTATTGTAGTCCCAATTAAAATAAGATTGATCCAGAGCTGAATCCACTGATATTTGGCAAAACATATGATTGACATTGGGTATATAATTCTTGAGCGCAGAATGGATGCATTTTTCAGTGCAAATCACTGGCGTTTTATATCTCTGTAAACTGGCAAGCCCTGTATGACTGAAACCCTGTATGATTTAAAGAAGAATATATACTTACATTGGGGAAGGTACAGTGAATGTTCACTAGATTGGTTCTTGTGATGAGAGGGTTGTCCTGTGATGAGGTGCTGAGTAAATTGGGCCTATAATTCTTGAAGTTTGGGAGAATGAGAGGTGATCTCATTGAAACATAAAGGGTTCTTCCCCTGCCCTCCCCTCTCAGCATTCCAAAGGGACTGTTCCCTCTGTGACACCCTGTGCAACTCATCAATCACCCCTAACAAACCCTCCCTTTCCTATGGCATCTTTCCGTGCAAGTGCAAGAGGTACAACACCTCCCCTTTTACCTTCTCCCACTTCCAACAGCCCAAGGCCCCAATCACTCTTTCCAAGTGAAACAGTGATTTACTTGAACCTCTTTCAATTTATCATCATGGATTCGCTGCTCACAGTGTGGTGACCGCTTTGCAGAAGACCTCTGCTCAGTCCGCAAGCTTGACCCCAAGCTTCCTGTCACAATGGATGGAAAATTATAATGAGCAATTTATGATTTCTTATATTTGTAACAAGTGATCATAGTGGTAAGGGACCTCCTGAAGAGTTAACACTGTGGAATTCTGCCATTTTAAAATCTAGACTATAATTAGGTGGCTTTCCAAAGTATTAATTATTTTACAACAGAGACATGCTGCACTGAAAACATACCTCAACAACCGCGTAATATTAGACATAAGTTATCATAAACATAGGATAACTTTTTTATTCAAAAAATGTTTCTGCTGCAGACAGTCTCCCTTTAATTAGAACCAGATATCACAACTGTACTTGGATTTTCTCAGGTTTTCACTGAGTTTATGTGAAGAAATTTTTAAAAAAGAGCAAAAATACTTGTTCTTTGGGATTATTAGAGATTAAGTTTCTTGTCATCATTGTTTCATTTTAAAGGTGAGATGCAGTTCAACTAATGAGAAGCAAAGGTTGTATCCTTGTTTTGTCTTCCTCTTTTACAGAATGACTTGAATTTGTTTTATAAGTTACGATGTACATCTGGAGGAAAAATGACACCCTGCTGTTTACTGTAATTGCAAATATGCTTTGTCAGAAACACTTTAACCCTTTAATGCACGGTTATTCATTCTCTCCAATTTAAAGAAAAATGTTGGGCTTCTGGCAGGATCAGGCTTGGTGCCTTCTTCAGCGTAGGTTGAACTGGGAAGAGCTCTCCTAAATGAGTAAAGTTGTGAAACCACACCTAATTATAAGTGAAATGTTTCTCCCTGCAATAATAAAATTTGAAGCTAAAGTAAACCTCAGCACTGCCAGAATTTGCTGTATCATGAATCATAGTGGTTAAGTGTTGGACAATGGTATTTTCACACACACTGGACTTCCTGGTAACGATGAGCTTGTGTGTGTGAAGTTAAGTAATTTTGGCTGAATCTGCCTGTGTTCTTTAGACATTAATGTCCTACTTTGCACATCCAGGGTTCCTCACACCCTCCAGCATTGTCAGGAATTAAAGATTTATCTCCTAGACACTGTTGCAACGAGCCCAGGAGAAAAGTCATGGGGGGATATTAAAAATAATATGTTTAGCTCATTCTCTTTGAACATTTTTTTTATTAGCTATAAAAATGATGGAGATGAGAAAAAAGGCTGTTTGACTGGGTGGGGCAGTTGGAGGCGGGAGGTCATGTGATGAAACCTCTAGGATTGTGTCCAAACAGAGTTGCCTGACCCTGTCCCACAGCCATTTCTCCTTTCTCCCCCCGAGGCTTTCCTGTGTATCCTTTTTGACTTGGGCAAGAGTGAGCTTCTGAGAACGAGCAAGTCATGGTTGTTTCATAATCTTCTGTGAGGAGATGCACTGGCTGCAGCCTATTTTTTTTATATGTATGTATGGTGAGACAATTCAGAACCATGACAGCAGCACTGCTCTTAAACCACCGTGCAACAGGTCTGACAGGTAGGGGTGCGCTCCTGAAGTTAGATTGTTATATTTAGACTGTGTTCTCATTGAGCCAGGGCCTCGGGGAAGAAGAACTGAAAGCATGCCAACACTTCAAGCTCAGTGTACGACAACAAAAAAAAAATCACAACCTGTGTCTGTTTTGGCCACCACAGATCCCTGTGACCATTTCATGTGAATTCTGTTGCTGCCTTGTAGCAATTGATCGTGAAATGGTTTCCCAAATTAGAAACTACTAAAATTTGAGTTTATTTCAATCTGTTCAGCAGGTTCTGAGTTTTGGTCCACATTGGATGACTTGGATTTCAATCTGCATGTCTGTTTAAGAAGCTGGCCCCAGCAATGCACAGTGGGACCTTTTATTCACTTTTATTAATTCTATGCATATGCAGAGTCACATTGGCAGGCCTTCAGTACTGACATCTGGAAGGAAGTGAGTAACAGGTGTTGTTTTTGTGATCATTTCAACTGTTTTTATGCTTTGGATTTTTGGTGTATCTCTGATCCAGTTTGATTTCCATGGCAATGCAGGGCCTATCTATCCAAGGCTATTTACTGAGGGCTTCACTGGTGATTTTGATGGGCTTTTCCCCCTAAATACCCACTGTTACCTACTGGGATTTCTTTGAAATGACAGATATCGTGAATTTCCATCATCTGGGTCCAAATCTGTAATTGGAATGAATTCATTTCCGAGTCTTGCTGTCTCTGATCCTGCCTGCTTTATCTGGATCTGGCTTCCAGTGACTGTATGCAAAGTTCCATTCTTCAATGCTATTGCCACCTCAGGAAACCTCAGGGGAAAAAAAAAGAACTGTGCTTAGTGTTTCTGAAATGTTATAGGAAACAGAACTCAAAGGCCTTTCTTTCATGTCGTGTCCATAGGGTAGTGAACTTCTTTACTCCAAGCTTCTGATATATTTGGAATAATCTGATGGGGGGAAGTGATAGAGGCAAAGACATGAGGAATGTTCAAAATACACTTTGAAGAAGTGCTCTTTCCTTTCCAAGCAGTCAGAGGATTTGACAGCACAGAAGCAATTGCTATTTGACTAATCAACTCCAGGGGCAGAATTTACTGCCTGTCGGCCGGGTGGGCCCGACCCAATCTCCGGTGGATGCGGAGCCGATCCCCACCAGCGAAACGGGCCGCACCGCCATTTTACGTGACGTCCGGCGGGAAGCGCTATGCGCTCCCTGTGCGGGCGGGGTGGATTCCCTAAAAGCGAGAGTGCGCTCTTATGCGCATGTGCTCGAAAGAGCACACATCTCCCTGAGGCTAAGTGCAGCCTCAGGGAGATCACCTCTACTTTGAAAAATATTAAAAATAGAAAACAAAGTCCCTTACATGTCCCCCTCATGTGACAATGTCACATGAGTTGGGACATGTTCATAATTTACAGAATAACTTTATTAAAATTTAAAAAACCCGCCGCTGGATGAGGTTTCATGTTCTCCCTATTTGCTGCCGGGGCTCCTGACCTGCCCACCAACCTTAAGGTTGGACGGGCAGGTCCTTTAATTGTTTAAATGATCCTGTCAATGGCTTCAATTGGCCATTGACAGGTTGGCGGGCCTGCAGCTGATTTTGCTGCGCCCCTGCCTTCCTGAAAATTTAAATGGGGTGCGGTGACGTTGGGGGTTCTGTCCAACGTCATCCCACGTCATTTTACGCGTCGGCGAGCGGACCCCGCCCCCTGCTCGCCGACGGCAAAATTCTGCCCCATGTCTCAGTTTTTCTTCATACAGGCCACCTAATTTGTCCCCACTCTCCTTCATCTGTTTTAATTCCCTTTTAAAAATACTTATGGACTCTGCTTCTGTGGCAGAGAATTGCACGTTCCAAACACCCCTCGGACAGTAAGTAGAGCAGATTCCCAGAAAAGCAGTTCACGCTGGGGCATTTAATTCCTTCATTAAAGGGCTGAATAATCGTTTGGTTCATTATGGGATTGAAGTTCATAAGAATGGGAATTTGTTCTAGATGATCAAATACTCCATGAAGTTGGGGTATCAAACCTCTCCATGTATGAACGGTATAATGGTTCTGCTCAATCATTCTGTGTGAATGAAATGTCACAATTGAAATAATATGCTTTAAGATTAAAATTAAGTATAACATTTTAAGTGAGGGCTCCATACCGTTAAAGATTTCAGCTCTGGATTCTTTTATTTATTAATATTAAAAGTAAATATATTATATGGAGGAATGCAAAGTCAATTTTGTAAAAGTACAATAGAAGCTTATTTAGAATACTCAAAACTAAGTGTGTAATTGTACGTTTGATCTGAATTCTCAGATTTACTTGGATTCTGACAGCTGCATTCCATGTTTATTCAAAAGAATTTATTTTTGCCTGAGCTGAGGGCAAATTGGCATCTCTGTCATACTGAAAACTAGAAGTAACTCAGCAGGTCAGACAGCACCTGTGGAGAGAGGAACAGAATTACTGGGCGGGATTTAATGCACTTCCCCGAGGCGAGTTTGGAGGCAGGGGCTCACTTAATTGGGCTGGAGGGTGCTGGGAAGGGACTACACCTCCTTCCTGCCCCTGCCTGATTAATGTTCACTTAAGGGCCTCATTCCACCTCTACTGGTATTCAACTAGCGGTGGGCAGGGCATTCACCTGAGGAGCCCAGAAAGCAAATCTTGTTCAAGTTTCTTTGCAGGCTTCCAAGGGAGGTCGGGTGGGGGGGGTTCTTCGTTGAAAGGCACCCAGTGCCTGATTGAGAGACCTGGCATCAGGAAGTGTGAGGGGGGGGGCCTCCTGAGAGCCAACCCCTGCCCTTTCTTCCAATTCCCCCTGCCCCCCCTCCATTAGCCAGTGACTTCTTTCCCTTTGACCCCCATCCTGCTCTTGTGGTCTGGGTCCCTCGATGATCCTGGGCCTCTGGTGGATGCATTACCAACGCTGATGACAATGAGGAGCTGGCGGCCTTTGATTGGGCGGCTGGACTTCAGCCCCTGGGTTTCTTGATATAGGGGAAGGCCCGTCACTGACCACTTAACTGCCCGACTGGCACTAAATATGACTGGTCCTCCCCGGACCCGGTGAGGTGATTCAGGGTTCTTGCTGACTCTCCAGCCGGCTGGCAAGACCCCCATGGCCTGGACTAAATTCTGCCCACGGTCTCAGGCTGAAGAATCTTCGACACGTAACTGTCTTGACTGTGTGAAGTAATGGACAGAAAGATAGAAGATGAAATAATTTGCACTTATACAACGCTTTTCATATTCTCAGGGCATCCAAACCTCCTTCACAGCCAATAAAATACTGTTGAAGGATGGCTAGTTATGCAGGCAAGTGTGGGAGCCACATTGGCACACAGCACTATCTCCTAAAGAGTGATCATATAAATGACCAGTTAACCTGTTTAGCTGATGTTGGTTCAGAGATAAGTGTTGACTGTGACCCTGGGAGGACTTGCCTTTCTCAAGTATTTGAAATGCTGTCTATCCCATTTACTTGAACAAAAAGGCGGAACATTGATGTAAGGCCTCATCTAAGAGGTGATAATACTTTCTTTATTGTCGGGTGTCATAACAGAATGGGAATTTGAGCCCAAGTGGAGCAAATCAGCAAGCAATCTTCAAAACTACCTCCAGTATGCAACTTATTTTGCAGCTATTTGTATTTAGGGTGATATCTCCGGGGTGTAATTAATCAATATGCAGCCTCATTCAGTGTAAGTGCCACAAAAGGGGTATTGAGCTGGTTTGTTTTCTCCATTGTTAGAAAGTGTAACCTACTAAGGTGAATGCAAAGGGAAATGTTCAGCCTTCATTCCTACAGACACAATGTGCCTCTCCTATCAAGAGCTGTATGATTCAATACAGTTGCTCTCATCCTGACATGTGTAACCACCCTGAACATAGACTAAACTGTTCAACACCTACTGCACAGTAATGCTTTATTGTGTGTCACTGCGCTAGTGCAGTCAAAACACTTCATTAACATCTTATTTCCTTTGCCAAAGGGCTGCAAGTGCAAGCACATTACTAACACACATGACAGAGGAGAGAAATAAATGTAAACCTCAGAGAGCAAACGTTTATGATCCAGTTACAAGCGAAATAGCAATGTGACATATTCACTGGGATTTACACAGTAATTAGCTCCCTGGTATACAGTAATGGGCATTCTGCTGTGAACTTCAACTAGCAATGTTGTTTAAAGTTGTATGATTCAGCCTCTTTATTTATGCGAAAGGGAAATCTAAGAATTATAATTTACATTTTTTAGACCGCCCTGCCTGACTTAATGGACATAATACCTTGTGACAGCACCATTGTCACAAGGACTGTAGCAGTTCAAAAAGAAGGCCGAACTCCACCTTTTAAAAGCAACTAGGGATGGGCAACAAATGCAGTCTTTTAAGTGAGAATTCCTGAGGAAAAAGACAGTAAAGATGATCAGTAGGATTTTGACTCCTCCTACAAATGTACTACTTTGGAAATTTTCTCTTGCATTTTGGTATTTCTATGGAGCCACCAAATAAATACTGGTTACCTACTTTCCTATAATATCAATTGGTAACATAGCAACCACCCCCCCCTTCCCCCACCACTACCCACTTTGCTTAGCTGATCTTGATACCCCAACACGCTAGTAGCAAGTTTCTAGAAGCAGTGGTCCAATTACTTCATTTGATAATAAATCCGATCCATATCAGACCTTTAAAGTACATTGGAGACATTGGGTCGAATCTTCCTCTGGGTTCGGACCTATGCACTTTTGTGGCTTGCAAAATGCAGACCTGATCCATGTGTGACTTTATGGGGGAGGGGTGGGGATTTTTGTTTTTTCATGCGGGTAGGGCTCACTGTGCATTTTGTGAGCTGCCTTCTGTTGTTATAGGCTCGCAACAGTTTCAATAGTTCTTATTATCAATAAGACCACCTGCTGAGTTGAACCTTTTGAAAGCCAGCCAAGCATTCAAAATGGAACAGTTGCCATAACTAAAGCTTCCAGCTCCACCAAAGGAATAGATGTGCATTTCCATTTCAAAGCAGAGCACCTCTCAATCAAAGGGGAGTGGGGGGTGGGTGGGGGCAGTGGGTGCAAATGATTTTTCTGCCTTCAGAAACAGTTTTTTTTAAAAAGAAAAAATCAGCCAAATCTGTCAGTCAAATTAAACTGGAGCACAAAAACATTTTGTGAGCTGTGATGGAGTGTGTGAGGATCGTGGGTGTGGAGGCAGGCCGGTCAGAAGGTCTGCTTCGGTTCACCAACACCGCAGCCCAGCTCCCAAAGGCCCCCTAAACCTCACTCCTCATGCCCTCACCCCTCCACCCACCCCCATGCCACCCCATGTCAACTCACATTTAAACATTTTAAAAAATACATTATGGTACTTCCTCCATTGCAAAAGTACTATAATGCATGTGAATGACCAGCATTGTGCAATCAGTGTAAGAGTCAACTTACCTTTGCAGACCAGGTCCCTATAATTAATCACTGCATTTAACATTACAATACAATACAGCACCTCACAGTGATAGTTGAAGGTATCTAAAACATTTTACACTTGCCTTTCAGAATGTTCCTGACTCCTCAGCAGGCCTCCCATTTTCTTCACGAGCTCTCAAACCTGACTTGCTTTTAATAGGCTTCCAAAGCCCCGTACCACCAGACTGAAAATGGTGCACGGGAGGAAATCCAGCTTTCGCCTCTATTTAAAATGGGGAACCCAACCTCGGTAGTGGTGGGGGGCGCGTGTTTTGCACATGAGGCATTCCCAACCCACAAAAGGGCCATAGGAAAATGGCGCATGGTCGTGAATGTGGAGGAGCATCAGATTTCCTCCAGAAAAAAAAACTGAGTGTGGCCTTTCAACTACCGAGAGGCGCCTCTGCACTTGGGTGCAAATTCGTCCCATTGTTCTGTATGAATGATGCCCTTGGAGTGATATTTTAAAATTTGGCTCTGCTTTCTATTTAAATGACCACGATCTGGTTGTCCATTTTGCAACAAACCAGAGCTTAACTGTCAATGCTTTGGGAAACACCCGACCTCCACCACTGAAACTATAGTAATCAGGTTTTCTTCCGGCCTGGTGTTGAACGAAAGGTTCAAATTTGATTTTTCCGGTGAAGGGACTTGTTGATTTTTCTCCTACATTTTCCTTGCCATGTTTTTTACATTTTCACAAAATTTATATTGTGCCCCAAAACGAAAGAAAATTACTCTCATAATCAATAATTGGGGAAAGCGTTCAGAAAGCGCCCCAATATGAGGCCTGCTTCTAGGTGCAGCTGATTGCAAAAATGTCGCTCGAAATAGGTTCGTCAAACGTGAAGCCTTTTGTCAAATTTATCCCACTACTGCACATCAGGAACAGGAATGATCACTCTCAATTTGCCTGCTGCTAGCCAGCTGGGGTAATGTATCATACTTGCCTGGTAGCAATAATTGTACACGGGCTATTTTATTTGATCACGAACAAGCCAGTCATGCATGTCAACCTACAAAGAAAAGCAGAAACTGACACAGCCCCAAAAAAGCCGGCAGCTCAAAAATAGCCCTGAATACAAACTCACGATGTGTGAAAACATGCAGCTAGAGTGGGATGTGGGCTTGTAACTGAAGCCGTGGCTGTACTCAAAATACCTTCATTGGTATGGAAGAAACATAAGTATATGATAGCCTGAGGGGGTTCTAGGTGTTGAAGTCCTAAGATTTGTTTTCTAAGATGGAATCTGGGGCTCACGTCCTCAAGGAAATTTAGACATTTGACACATTATTTGGTGCAATTTCTATTCCATTCTGCACTGCATATAGCAGGTGATCTGACCATTTGCCTATTATTTGCTTTGGTTAGTTGGACAATGAAACATTTCATGGGCTGTAAAACCCTTTCAGACGTCCTGAGGTTGTGATGATATTTTTAAGTTCTTTCATGGGATGTGAACAGCATTGGCAAAGCCAGCGTTTGTCGGCCATCTCTATTGTCCATTTTGTCCAAGTTAGCGATGAGCCGCCTTCTTGAAATGCTGTAGTCCATCTGATGTCGGTACAGCTACTGTGCTGTTAGGAAGAGAATGCACCTTTTTCCTTTCTTTCACATGATCACAAAAGTTCTGATTTAATCTGTATTGCGTGTTTGTATTACCTTTCCTATCAACGTGATTACCTGCATGGTAATAGCAGAGGCAGAGCAGAGGAACTTGAACTCCACTGAAGCTTAGTAGGGGTCGCAGATGACATGTAAAAAAACAAAAATTATAATGGTTATAAAAAGATGGTTGAATTAGCTGTACCTGATCTGCTTGGTTGGGTTATTGTCATGTAATTTATTTAGGGATAGAATTTAATGAGGTCCGGACTACTTAATAGAAATTGGTTAGTGTGGTTTGCTCAAATTAAACCATTACCTAATTTTATGCGGTGGGCGCTGTAGTTTGCAATAAACTGGAAACCATACCTAACTTTTATTTAAAAAAGGAAGGACATTTTATTGGAGACTACTTTCCTAGTAGTTTTATTTGGGAATGAATGAATTTTCTTTCTATTTTAAAACGTCTTTGTGCGGGCTGGAATAGATGATCCAATCCTGGGAGAAAAAGTTTTATCTAATTTAAGATATCGAGCATTCAAATCCATCCTCCTGGGATCATTGCAGTTGTGGCATTAGGTAGAACATTTCTAAATGTGCAAACTCTTGTTTAAATGCTGATCTTGGGGGAGTTTCTGCCTGCAGTGTAGTGAAGTGGGAATGGCAAACAGCAACAGTAACAGCAGGACTTGATCAAGTATATATTTCATGCAACAAGTTACTTTCTTTTTTGGTGTACAGTTATTATGCAATATTCTTCTCCTGCAACAGCACATAGCAACAAGAACTTGTAATTATATAATGCACCTTTAACACATGAAATGTCCCAAGGAGCATTATTAAACAAACTCCAATACTGAGCCACAAAAGACGACATTGGGGCAAATGACCAAAAGTTTGATCAAAGGTAAATTTTAAGAAGGTTCTTCGGAGGTAGGAGAGGCTGGGAGGTGGAGAGGTTGAAGGAGGGAATTCTGGAGCTTGGGGTCTAGGCAGCTGAAGGCGTGACCACCTATGAAAGAGCAATTAAAATCGGGGATGCTGCAGAGGCCAGAATTGGAGGGGGCGAAGATATCTTGGAGTGTTGTAGGACTGGAAGAGATTACAGAGATAGGGAGGAATGAGGTCATGAAGAGAATTGAAAACAAGGGTGAGAATTTTAAAATCGAGTTGTTGCTTCACTGGGAGCCAATGGAGATCAGTGAGCATTTGTAGTAGTTGTTGTAGTTGTAGCAGTTGTAGTTTGCTGCATAATTTTGCTTTGCAATGAGGGAATCCACTGGGTGAATGGGTGCTAATGTGAGTAAGGACACAGGCAGCACATACAAGAATTAGATGAATAATCAATTTGTCTTTGTCTTTTAGGTGACATTTGTTCAGGGGGCAATGCTGTCCAGGACATCAGAAAAACTCTCTGCTCTTCTTTAAAATTGTGCTATGGGATTTTTCATATCCAAATGAACAAGCATATTGGTCCTAGGCTTAACTTCTCAGCCAAAGCACAGTTTTGCCAATAAGGTGGCATTCCTTCAGTAGTGCACTAGATGGCTTTCCTATATTATGGAGTCAAGCCCTGATTTTGACAACCTTCTGGTCCAGAGGTGAGATTGCTACCAACTGACCCATATTGAGAGGCGTCCAGGGCCGCATTAGAAGAATTGTTGCTTAACCACATTGCTGAGGGCTGTTGGCAGTTATGGAAGGATACCTAACCTTCATAAAGAGGAGGGAAGAACATTGGGGTGGTGAGGCAGCTAGAGAGTTTCCGTTTGATAAAAGGTATGGCAACAAGGGTTTCTAACCATGGAAACGCAGCCACCTAGACATCTTGCCAGGCGGCTGTGACTCCTTGGTCTATGTGGAATGCAAACCTCAACTGTGGATAACACAATGCGCAATTTGAGCAATTTCACAACAGAGCAACACTCAGTGCAAAGGTTAGAAATGTCTTTAAAGAGTTAACTTCAAATAAGACTTGAGTGTGTCCTATGTGCAGAAATGTTTCTTCACATTTAGAAAGCTGATTAGAGCTGCATTTTTTGTGGAGTGCTGCTCACCGCAGTAACGTGTGCAGGTTAAATCAGATTTGGTTCTGAGGAGTGGAGAACATGCTGGGGCACAGGTCGATATTATAATCTGATTTCAGTGGGTGATGCTGAAGGAGAAATCTCTGCCTCACATGATGGGCTTAGCAGAGGCCTAGTGAAGCCTGTGCCAATGTCTTATGGCTTAGAATTTGCATCTACGATCAGATATCCTGAGCCGTCCGTGGGTGGCAGTTAGTGGGTGGTGAAATTAGAGAAGGATTCCTCTGCAGCTCAAGCCCTAGATTTAACCCTCTGATAAACTTTAACAAATTATTACGAGGCATTATTCAGGGTGAAGCGACTTCTTAAAGAGACTACCCCTTACCTGTGCATTCATTTTAAATTAGTAATTTTTATTTAAAGACTAAATGAGAGTGTGTCTTTATAACAATTGCAGAATTACTGCTAATTATAATGTTGTTTTGTAGTTTGCTGCATAATTTTGCTTTGCAGTGAGGGATCCACTGACTTGCCAATAATTGTGTTGCCACTGAAGTGGGGCAGAGGGTTTACTTGTGCAAATTAATTCAGACCAGCATTTGATTTGAAAAGTGAGTTAGAAGAAAAAGTAATGCCCTCACTTGCAGAGAAAGAAACATATCAAGATAAAAGCAAAAAACTGCGGATGCTGGAAATCCAAAACAAAAACAAAAATACCTGGAAAAACTCAGCAGGTCTGATAGCATCTGCGGAGAGGAACACGGTTAACGTTTCGAGTCCGTATGACTCTTCATCAGAACTGAGGAAAAATAGAAAAGAGGTGAAATATAAGCTGGTTTAAGGTGGGGGGGTGGGGGTGTGGGACAGGTAGAGCTGGATAGAGGGCCAGTGATAGGTGGAGATTGCCAAATGATGTCATAGACAAAAGGACAAAGAGGTGTTGACGGTGGTGATATTAGATAAGCGATGTGCTAATGGTGACATTAAGGGTAGAAAGCAGGACAAGCAAGGTAGATGGAGACAGTCACTGAGGAAGGAAATATGGCTGTGAATGCGAGTTTTAGTAAACACCTTGTCAAACACCAGGAGAGAAATGGAAAACAGACCTGCTGAGTTTTTCCAGGTATTTTTCTTTTTGTTTTGGATTTCCAGCATCCGCAGTTTTTTGCTTTTATCTTAGTCTTTAATTGACTGCCACTCCTCTTCAAGGAATGCCTACCTTGAAGAAGTATTGCTCTTCTCTCCGACAGGATTTCCGCCTCTCTCTTGCCCTGTTCACCTTCATTGTTTTCCATTTCTCTCCTGGTGTTTGACAAGGTGCTGAGTTTTTACAAGAAACATGTTAAGGCGCACTAACAGGAATGATGACTTTCTGGTCCCTTCATGTTTTTATAGTTCTGAGCACAGTGAGGTGGCCACATTGGCTCCAAGTTGCAGGCAATATCATCCAGCATATAGTGGAAGGCACTATAGTGTCCTCTTTATCTGTAGTTTTTACTCATTGTTCTTCTGAAGACTTTGAATCCTTGGGGTGGTTTGATTCCATGGATGCCCTCCAGTGCTTTACTGTACCTAGCATTAAACATGTATAAACTTTCATTGACAATGAGTGTTGTCAGGTCTTCCATGGGGCGAGCAGACTCATTGCAGCTGAGCTCAGTCCTGTCCTCACCAAATGCCCATAAACATTTACTTCCAGCAGATTGAGTACCGATCAGGAGTAGGATCTTGGAGCAATCGATTAATTTCTAACAAGACTCTAAAAAGACTATTTGCTGTTTAAGTAAAGAAAATTCCTTGACTAATCCATATTTCTCTTCTCAACATGTTTCCTGGAAACAAATACTTGCGTGAACTGGAATTTTGTTTAAAGTTTATTTTAATTTATTAGTTAGCCAATTATTTCATCTTCTGTGTGTCTGCTCACGTAGGCTTCATTTACAGCATAATTGTATCTGTCACTCACGTATGTGTCTGGACGGGCCACCAGCTATGGTGAAGCTTTGCTATATGTGTAACAAAGTTGTAAACCCTTTCCTGATAAACTGGTTTTATTACATGGAGCAGACAAAGGAAACCTTGTCCTGCGCTCCCTGACCAATTCTTTCAACCATATCATTAATTGGGCAGTGTGTATAGCGCTATAATATTTCAGGCTGGAGTGTTTCATTAAGATAGATGTCTATGTTAAGACATAGCTATTAAAACTATTAAATTATGCTGATCAAGGAATCAACAAAATGCAAAGAGTCCATGAATAAAATTGCAGGATGCACATGTAATTTGCAAGTGACTTTTAATACAGTTAAATGTGAGTTGATTTTGAGAATAAGGAGGCCATATACTCCTTGGATTATAAGACTGAATTTTAACTGATTCACACCTAATTCCTGGATCCAGGGGCCTGCCTGAGGAGCACCTCATCCCCATCAATAACGGCATTCCCCATGAAGCATTTGACTTCCCCTAACCCTTCAACACCCCAACCCTCAAACAAACGACACCGAGGCACCCAAAACCTCCAGCCGAGGACCCAACTTACCCCTGCCCGCCCCCTCCGGCTTCTACCTCCAGGATTGCCTGCTCCCACCGTTGTCTCCCCTTCCAATTGCATCCCAGTCTGGTCACCCATCCCCCGATCATCCCCTTACCTCAGATTGCCCTCCCCACCTCCAGTCGAAATGTTCCCATGCATACTTGGCTGATGCTACAATCAGTGACTGGTTCCCCCACTCCCGCCAACCCCTCCCCCCTCCAAAAAAAACGGAAGGCCTAGCTGTCAATGAAGCTGGGCCTTGGGCAGGGAACCGAACATTGACATTACCAGCACACTGGAGTGCCGGGGGCTGGCGAGGGAAATCCTGAATGGGGGCCTCCCCTCAACTTTCTGGCCTAGCCTTTCCCTATGAGTGAGGTCAGAGACTGCTCAGCCCCAAGACACTAAATGAGATACTGGCCGGAACAAAGGGATCTGGTAGTACAGGTTCAAAAACAGTTAAAGTTAGCAATGCAGGTTAAGGAAGCCACAAGAAAGCAAACATGCCCTGGAACCATAGAACCATAGAAAAGTTACAGCACAGAAGGAGGCCATTTGGCCCATCTTGTCCATGCCAGCCCGAGGACACCCAGGTGCCCTATTGAATCTCACCTTCCTGCACCCGGCCCATAGCCCTGCAGCTTACAGCACTTTAGGTACTTTTTAAAAGAGTTTAAAGTTTCTGCCTCCACCACCAACTTGGGCAGTGAATTCCAGACACCCACTACCCTCTGCGTAAAAAAGTTCTTCCTCATGTCCCCCCTAAACCTTCTCCTACTTATCTTGAATCTATGTCCCCTGGTTCTAGAATTCTCCACCAAGGGAAACAATTTTATCCTGTCCACTCTATCTATTTCCCTCATAATTTTGTACACCTCAATCAAGTCACCTTTCAGCCTTCTTTGTTCTAAGGAAAATAACCCCAACCTATCCAATCTCTCCTCATAGCTACTCTTTTCTAACCCTGGCAACATTCTTGTAAACCTCCTCTGCACTCTCTCCAGAGCTATTACGTCCTTCCTGAGTTCAAGAGGAATAAAATCGAAAAGCAGAGAAGTCAGTTTAAACTTATATAGAAGGTAGGTTCGATCTCACTAAGTGTGCTTTGAACAGTTCTGTTCTCCATATTATAAAGCAAACATCAAGGCACTGGAGATGTTGGAAAGAAGATTTACAAGGGTTGTACCAGAACTGAGAGGTTATACCTATCAGGAAAGACTGCAGGGTGACTTGATAGATATCTTTAAGATTATGAAAGTATTTGATGGGCTAGACATAGAGATGTTTTCACTCCTGGGGATGAGCAAAACTAGGAGCCATAAATATAAGGTGGTCACTAGTAAATCCAACAGGGACCTCAGGAGAAACTTCTCTGCTTGGATAGTGGTTAGAATGTGGAACGAACTACCGCAGGGAGTAGTTGAGGCAAATCGCATAGATGCAGTTAAGGGGAAGCTGGAACAAGACATGAGGAAGAGCGGAATAAAAGCACATTCTGATAGGATAAGATGAAGAAGGGTGGGAGGCGGGTCTTGTGGTACATGAACACTGGCAGGGAGCAGTTTGGCATAAAGCCCTGTTTCTGTGCTGCATGTTAAATCAATTCAATGTAAAAATCAAAGTAATTGTGCTTCCTTCATTTGAGCACACTACTACATTTGAGTATAGGTAAATTGAAACTGTGGATCCTGAAATGCTTGTGCATGTGCTTCCTGAAGGCACATTGTGGTATGTAAACAGTAGGTCACAAACCAATTAATTTAAATGGGAAACTCTAAACGGATGTGGATAAAAATGATGAGGTCAGATTGTGCCAGCAATGGAATGTTTTCTATATATATTAAAAAAAAATCTGGTTTCCAGAAATTGAGTTTCCCGATTCTTAGAGAGTCTTATTCTTGTAACATCCGTACCCACAACAAATAATCAAAAACATCTTTCCTGCTACATCCTTTCATTGAGTTACCATGGATTCAATCCTTACCCCAAGAAACAACTTCCTACTAAAATAGAATTTTGTGTTTTATTCAACATTTGATTGTTCAATTCAAGGGGAAAGATTATTTTAAACTTGGTACTTAAATAGGTAAATTCTGCTGCAGGTTAAAATTAATTTTGTAGGAATTCAAGCTTGCTTCTCAAAAACCCTGCTTGACCTATCACTTTACATCTTGACAATTACCTTATTCTTTATGCCATATATATGTATGTAAAATAGGGTTCTGAAAATGTACACCATTGAATATTGCAGAACTCAATTTTAAAAGGAGGTGTTACTTAAGGACTATTTTTTTTTAAAAAAAAATTTGAAATCTGGGTTAAAGATACAAATCCAGCCTGGATTCTAATTGACCTTACAGTGAGGGCCCGTCACTTACAAACCTGCCGCATGCATTAAAAACAGCAAGTGCTGGAAATACTCAGCAGGTCTGGCAACATCTGTGGAGAGAGAAGCAGAGTTAATGAGTGGAATTTTATGGCCCTGTCGCGGTGGGGGCGGGAAATGGAAAATGCAACGAGCCGCTCAGAAATCCATTGATTTTGGTGGGACCGGAAAATCCCGTCTGCGGGAGGGGCCATCAAATCCCTCCCAATGTTTCAAATCGACTATGGCTTCTTCATTAACTGGCACTGCCTGGTCCAACTGGGAGCAAACATGTTGTGTTTCCAAACAATGAGTGAATAGAACTTGCCATTTCTCCTTCGGGGCTGGGAAACAAACTTTGAATTTCGCATTTTACGAACAAGGTATATTTCATATAATGTAGTCCCTCTTATAATATCAATAGAGAATGAAAAAAATATTCAGTTTTTAATGTTTGCCCACTTTGGTCAACTAACCAAGTTACATTTTCCTTAACAGACAGCATGTTGCTGTCAGCTCTCAAAGAGTTACTGGCAAAACCATGTTGAATGTTTCAAAGATGCAAAATGGTGACGGTCAAATTCCAAAAAATGTCAAGTACTTCCACTAAGAGTAATGACCGAACTATAATACTGATTTGAAGCATTTCACTCTGCTTAATGTTTAACACCGTGAGCTTAAGATTTGTTGACAGTAGGCGTTTTTGGGTTGATGGTCCACTGGTTGACGGAAAAAATCTCCATTGCAGTTGCTCTCTTGTTTTGTTTTTAATTGTCCATGCCAGAAAAAAGAAAACATAATTCTTTGCAGAGTGATTCTGAAATTATTTTATCAGAAGCCCAGACTCGCAATTATAAGCTCATTGCCTGCTCTGCCAAGAAATGAGTTCTACACTTTACTGCAGACAGCTGTGTATGTGATTGATGCATGTCTCATGGCTACAAATACGCTAAAGGTGCCCGGAGTGAAGCCGTAAGTTCTATCAAATGCGCAGAAAAGGAGAGGAGTCTGACGTTAGATTTATTAAGTGAGTCAAGGGTGTCAGCTGGTACTTTAACTTGAGACCTTGTGTGCGAGTGGGACAGATTGTTGAGGTGGACAATGACATCAGTGAAAATATAATTCACGACTTTGCACTCAGGGTCATTTCAGGGAGCTCCCCTTTAATCACCTGACAATGTGCCTCACCTTCCATTTTAAATGAGTGTTGCTTGTTGCTCCATTGGAAATGTTGAATTTCCATTATGTTTAATCGTACAACACTTCTGGGTGGGAGTGCAAAATTTGAGGGCAAGTTCTTGTAATAGATTCACGCCTACTAAGTGCTCAAATGAGCTGCCCAAACTTTTCCCACTTGGGACTCTGAACAGCTGCAACAGACAGCGAGAGAAAGAGAGAGAGAGAGAGAGAGAGTTCATTCCATCTGGGCTGAATTCAAATCAAGCTGCAGGGGTGAAAGGACAGTGCGCTTGCCTAGTGCATCACCCTCTCCCCATGCAAGCTGAGCAAAACTGAAAACAAATCTGGATAAATAAGATGTTGCCAACAGCAGAAAATATAAAATATGAAAAGAACCAGTGTTCCTGGTGACAGGCCTGCACAGTTTCAATTTCAAGCCATTGAGGTAGAAATTGGACCTTAAAATGGGCACCATGTGCCTCAGCTTTGGGGACTAAAGTCCTGTGTTCCAAAGGGGCATGAAGAAGTCCAAACTGGAATTGAGTTGGTCCATTTTCTTAATCATTTCAGGGCAGCAAGTATTAGATCCTTGCAAATATTGATGTGCGGGCTGACGACTAATTACAATTCAGATACCTTGAGTGGAGCAGGCATTGGGCCTGTCCTGTTTAACTTTTCCAGACGTGGATGCAGCCCAGGCAAGGGCTACCACTAGGGTTGCCAACTGTGATTAAATGTATTCCTGGAGGTTTCATCACATGACTTGCCCCATGATTCAGCCATGAGTTAGCCAACACATCCATCATTGTGACGCATTGCCTTCCTACGCCAATTGGAAAGCAAAAAGACTCATTACCCAATTGAATGATGCAAACTGTCAGCCAAGCAGCCTTTTCCCCCACCATTTTCAATATGTTTATATCCGGTAAAGAGAACTGTTCAAAGAAAATGACAAAAAGTCAATCTTTTTTAACGTCACTCCACCCCACCTTGTCCATAGCTGAGGACAACTACAAGCAAGGCAAGTTTCCTACACCAGTTGTCCCTATCACACCAATTGTCCCTATTACTAGTTGTCCCGTCTGCATTTCGGAAACATGGCTGGACAAACTTACAGCCCATTAGATCTACTGTACACAATATACTGCCCACCTGTTTCAGTACAGCCATATGTGATGTCCTTCAGATGCATCACTCTCACTGGAGCACTTGCATCCAGATAGCAATTTCATTTGGACAGTAAAGGGAACTTCCCACTGATGTAGTAGTGATGTGTGATGTCACCGATCGAAATGTGACATCTCATTTAAAAAGTCTATTTAAATTTAATGCAGCCATGAACTATTTGCACCGTCATTCACATCAAAGTTTTCTCCTGTTACTATTATGGAGAAGCTGCAGTTGTGCTTTCTGATACGCTTTTCAGTTCAAACTCACATCACAAAGAGCCCTCCCAACCCGAGACATCTCCTGCAGCGCATAATATAGTCAGAAAATGACAGTTGGACATATTAGTGCAGAAAATTAGTGCGTTTAGCCTGTCTCTGCTATTTTAATGAAAGCTTTAAGTCTTTCAAATAAACAGATAACTATTTCTCAAATAGTGAAAAGATGCATTTGAAGTTTGTTCACCAGTATTACCTGCAGTAATTTTGAGGCTCATGTTCAGAGGCACATTTTCATCAGTGTTATTATTAAAGATATTTAGCACAATGGTGCTAATATGCTGCAGGAATAATTGCACTGACACCAATTTACCTCAATGCACTAATACAGTTCTGGGCTGGTGCTCTGAATTCAACACCTCAAATTGCTTCTACCTCAATTGACACCAGTGAGAGATCCCTACTCACTAGCACTTCACCCAAGTGTTTAACTACTGGTAGTTCAACGTAGAGGTTGAAAGAACAAAATCTATAATCACAGTGTTTTAGAGTTCAAATGAGTATGGTTTGAAAACAGAAATCCCCAAGCACAAACAGCAAAAAGGCCAAGACTGCACCATTGACATTTTCCAAAATTACCCTTATTGGGGTTAATTCATGTTTCCACCAATAAGTTGGCAATGTCCTTTTCAATAAAACATTCTCCTGGGCTGAAAAGAAAAAGAGTTTGTTATACCAGGTTTGGTCTGCTTCCTTATTCAGTGCAATGAAAAGAATTCACGTGTGCAGCACTCCACAAAGTGAAGCTGCACACAAATGAGTGGAAACTCAATACAAATATTAGCAAAATTCTGCCAAAGTTAATATGAGTCCAATTACAAGTGAAAGTGAAATTCAAACACTAATTCATATTTACTAGAATCCAGCACTGCAATTGTCTGGGAATATGTACAGAATGTTCCATTGAAGGGTTTCTTGCATTCCAACCTTCATTATGGTTCTCTGTGGTTTCCTGAAAAATGCAGCTGAAATGCTCCATTAGGGATGAGGTGTAAACTGTGTTTGACATTCAGGCCAACCTGAATGGGCCCAACTTGGCTTTCTTTGAATAATGCAAATTAACTTAACGCACAATTTGGATTTGGCTGTTTTTGTTTCTTTAAGAGCAAAATGCCAATGGGAAACAGGGTCATTTTGGTGTTGCTATTTGGCCAAGGGTGTCATTTTCTGTATCACGTAACTCAGTTATAACCAAAGCCGTTATTGTTGTGTGGTGCCATGTTAGCAACAATATTTTTCTACTTCTTCTGGTGCTGGTAGTGGAGGAGGTGAGTGGCACATTTCTTTACAAAAACACCCATTCCTCTTGCCTGAGAGCACTTGTATGCAATCATTCATTCTCATGGCCTGAAGTCAGGAGGTCTACGTCGATCCAAATTCACATCCCTGTTCCCGAGGCAAAGATATAGAGGTAGTTGCAGTGATGTGGAAGATATTTCTGAGGCAAACATTTGGATGCATCATAAACCATAGATTTCCAAGCTATGCTAAAATGCCTATTTTGCAACTGTTATTTTTTGATAATTAGAATTAAGGGCACTTTTTTCTTGACAGTGAGTTGTAGAACTGTTTTTTTTTGTATGTCAATTTTCCCCCTTCCTATTTGCCAGAGAGCGTTGACTTCTGCTGGGATTTGGTTTCTCCAACGCTGGTTGCCTTCCAGTATTTTGCCACTCTTCAATGTGTGAGATTCCACAGTGATGACAGTCTCTGTAGCTGCAGAGGATATCATAACCAAGCCTGATTGCTTAAGGTGACAAAGTTGACACCACAAATCCCACAGATTTGGGTATTGTGCGCCGAAGGCCACTTGCACAAAATATCTTAAAGATGGTGAAAATAGCAGTTTCTGTGCAGGTCTGAGAGACAAAAATACACATAAACCAAAAAAAAAAATCCCATGTTCTAACGATATCTAAACCACTGCACTTTCTGGCTGCTGGCTGTAGTCAGGAATAAGAACCATGGCTGATTTCTTTTCTCTCTCACCGCCTTGCCCAAGGACACTAACTAACGTTTCTCTTTTGTAAACACAGTGGATGTCAGTGAATTCACCATGTAATGGGCAGTATAATTCAGGTACCTACTGCCTTCAACCAAGCTCCTTAAGGGCAGATCCAAAGAAACACACTTTCAGTTATTGGCTGCAGTGGAATGAATTATTTATTTGGTTGAAAAATAAACACAATAGTAAAGTATTACAGGGTTAATATCTTCATAAATTTTGGCTTGCAAATCAAATATCCTTTCCTCCACTATTAGAGCTGACGCACACCAGGGCAGGATTCTAAAGATAAGCCTCCTGTAATTTCTCAAGTAACATTCTTTACATGTGAGTCTCAACATTAAGTTTTGGCTGGTTATCCAGCAATAATGGGTAGCATAGTTAACCTCAATTCTACTCTCTGTCGACATTCATACTTGTCAGTATATTTCAACAGAAGTCATTGGTGTCAAGGACAGAGTTTATGTATTTTATTGTTTTCTGTGATCAAACTGTTTTAATGTGCGAGGTTAGTGTGTTTTCTTACCCTTGGAATGATTTGTCCCAATTTAAATGATTTCCAGCAGCAAGTTTTTGTGATTTTAAAATAAAAAAGATTATTTATTATCACACACCTCCCCTGGAGATTTAAACATGACATCTCACACACACTAAGATTAGACCAGATGGATGAATAAAAGTACAATCACAATCTGGAATGGTTTCAGTCTCTTTCACAGCAGGCCTGTACTTTCTTAGATGAATTGATGCTTTACCTGGACTGGAGGTCTTTTGAAAACGGAGGATTCACAGTGAGCTGCAAGGCTTCTTGTAGTTGAATTGCCAGGATGTTGGCTCTCTGGTGAACTTGAGGTTGGAACAGATTGGGGGAAGAGTCCTTCTCCCACTTTCAGGGTATAACTGTATGTTGCCTTGGCTGCATAGTTGCTCTGCAGCTGGTTTGATGGCTTAGATGGTGTTTCTGATTATATCTGTTTTAGAACAGCTTCTGCTGTTATATTTTTAAAAAACAGGTAGCAGACATTGTTGCCTTATCCACGTGACCTGTAATGAGTCCAAAGACCTTTTCCAAATAAGATGGTATATTAGGCCGGTAAATGTCCAGTGTTATGGCTTTTCACACCCTGAGAGGTTCAGACACTCAAGGTCTTTGTGTTTGGGATGAAGAGTCATCACAAAACAATGAAAGGTCGAAGAGATTCATTTCATATTTGTCTAACACCCATGGAGTTTCAGTGTCTCAATTGCCTGTGGTCCTTTCTGTTGATGCATCCTTAACAAATGGATGTCTGAATTTCACAAGTGGCTGTGATTGTTCCTATGTGATTAAGTATTTGCTTTAGTTTTAGGGCTGCCTGGAGTTGAATACTGCCAAGTCACATGATATGCTACAGGCATCTTAAACGACTTTTGGTGTCCACTTCTAAAAAGATATAGCTTTAAAGTTTGCAATATCTTCATGCCTGTCCCGGGCATGACACTCGATAGGAATCAGGAGCAGAAACCGTTGCTGGTTTCCCTCTACCATTCAAAACCCAGGGGCACTGAGGTTTAATATAGAGCCCTTATTCTTGCCAGGACTGAGATCAATATATTCAACATAGAGCAGGGATTTAATATGAAACCTTAATTTTCTGCATCACATCAATTGAGGCACTGAGCTGATGGAGATGCCTTGACAGGTAACTTTAAAAAGCCCTATTCTTCTTCTCCTCAACACTCTATTATTCTTCTACTCAACACAGTGGTGACTTATCATCAACACTTTTCAGTTTGTAAATTGTTATCTATATGCCTCTGTTTTTTGCATGTGAAAAGTTGTTGTCATATTTCAAATGGTTTAGGCTGCTTCTCTCATGGTTGAAATCGCGCAGCGTGTTTGTTAAATTTCTTTTATAATTATTGTTTGGAATATTGTGTTTGTAACATTTAATAAATGTTATTATTCAAAGTTATGGAGCATATAGATAGCAATTTACAAACTGAAAAGTGTTGATGATGAGTCACCACTGTGTTGAGTAGAAGAATAATGCTTTTTTAAAAAGTTACCTGTCAAGGCACCTCCATTGGATCAGTGGCTCAATTGGTGTGATGTAGAAAATTAAGGTATCATATTAAATCCCTGCTCTATGTTGAATATATTGATCAGTAATTTTCTAATGGCGCAAAATTGAACCAGAGAAAGAGAGGAAATTTCAGTCAGCAGTGTATCTGCGACTGGACTAGAAGGTTGGGTGCTGGAGCTGCACATCAAGAGGCTGGGTTCATTGTCTAATTTCTTAATCCAGTATAATATTCCAGAAGTCAATGCCAATGCTCTGTCTAATGGGGGCATCTCCTATCCCATTAGCAAAGCATCCAGACAATCACCTGGGTATTCAACTGGGTGGAGAGAAACCATTAGACATATTCACTCGGACAGTAGGACCCTGGCTGAGGGAGGAATTCCCAGCCATGATCTAATTAAGTTACAACTGGATTACACAAACCCTGACCATATTTGGGTCATTGGTCAGTTGGAGAGAGAAGGTCATGCTACCCTTTGTGTGTTTAAGCAACTGTCTTTTTCTGCAGAAAAAGACAAAGAAACTGAGATGCTGAAGGAGCAAGACCCTTAGTGGGTTCCTTCTCTCCCTGTCTTTCTCTTTCCACCCAGCTTGCAAATTTTGAACTCTGTCTGCTGCATATTGACTCTCCATGTGCCGCATACAGAGATTTCAAAAAAGAACTCGACCTTACAGCTGCTATCTCCAGAAGGAGATAAATCACCCACCTACATCTTGAAACTGCATTGATGCCAAAAGCAGCAGGGCCACCAAGTTCAGTCCGAAGTCAGCCAAGTCACCAAGCTTCAAGAGCCACGTACACCTTTAATTTTACTGGACTCTAATTTGCTTAATCTATCCTCCCACTCTGTAATTTATTTGTGTGTGTGTGCATGAATTTCAAGCATATGTGTGTGTGAAAGCAGAGCGTTTTTATTCTTTAATTTAGACTGGGTTAAATACAATGAAAACTATCCCCTTTCCTTTTTTAAAACTCAGGAAAATATATCTGATCATGTCTTTTATAGTCCGAGCACATGAACAGTTAAACACTCAATGAATTGGCAAACACATCCTTTTTAAAAAACCTGTTGCGGTTAAATGAGGAGTGAGAAAAGATGGGAGCCATTCAGCCCCTCCTCACCTGATCGTAACATTAGACCACATGGAAAAAATGTAACAGAGTGCAATAATTCAATAATGGCTTCATTCTTATTAGTGAGGAAATGGGAAATTTAAGCCTTGAATATGAGGTTGGGAAGTTAATTGGATTTAGTATATAACTAGATAGTTCTCTCCCACCTCTTCCTCCCCAAGGTTACATGAGCTGACTCTAATTTCGCCGGTCTTGGCTTTAAAAATGTTGTTACCGCAAGATACCAAAGTTCGAGCAAATATTTTACTTTGCCACTGTGGAATTTCGTCAGCATCATAACAGAGCTGGGAGGTGAATGTTCTCAGTATTTCATCTTGTGTTAAAGATTTTTCTATTTCACTGACAAATTTTCAAAATACTTTATTTCTAAGTATATAACTGCAATGGATATTGGAAGTGAATGTTTGAGATAATGTATTCCACCTGGGACTGTTTTTTTTACTGTGGAAATCTGTTTACAATTGAAGTCATTGGATGATGGAGAAATCTAAAATAAAAACAGAAAGTGCTGGATAAACTCAGCAGGTCTGGCAGCATCTGTGGAGAGAGAAAGAGTCAACGTTTTAAGTGCAATGTGATTCTTCGTTGGGGCTGGAAATAAAAGTGTCAGCCTCTGTGCTGAAAAAAAAATCAAAATCCTTAAAGTGGATTTCTTTCTGTAGTAGCACACAGTTGAAGGGCTACTAGCTGTGATTTATGCCGATTAAGATTGACCTCTTATCAACCATGCCTCTTAGCTGCTGCCTCTTGCAGTCCTCGCCATGCCCTGCACTATTCTCTTGTGCCTTGCTCTGAAGTCCCTAGTTCTCTGTGACAAGGAGATTACTGAGAGAAATAGACTGATAGACGTTTACAGCACAGAAGGAGGCCATTCGGCCCATCGTGCCCACCCCAGTCAGCAAAGATCTGACTACACCAATCCCATTTTGCAGCACTTGGCCCATAGCCCTGGAGGCTATGGCAACGCAAGTGAATATCTAAATAGTTATTAAATATTACGAGAGTTTCTGACTCAACCACCCTTCCAGGCAGTGAGTTCCAGATTCTAACCACCCTCCAGGTGAAAAAATTTCTCAACTCCCCTCTTAGCCTTCTACCTCTTAGCTTAACTCTAGGCCCCTGGTCATTGACCCCTCCAATATTGGAAAAAGTGCTTTCCTATCCACCCTATCTACGCCCCTTATTATCTTATGCATCTCTATCAGGTCCCCTCTCAACCTTCGCTGCTCCAAGGAAAACAACCTCAGCCTATCCAATCTTTCCTCATAGCTTAGACCCTCCAGCCCAGGCAGCATCCTGGTAAATCTCCTCTGCACCTTCTCCAGTGCAATCACATCCTTCCTATAATGCGGTGACCAGAACTGCACGCAGTACTCCAGTTGTGGCCTAACCAGCTGAGTCGACTTAGCCTTGATGCAGATCAGAACCTTACTGAGTAGGCTTTAGGACACATTCTGGCAGTCTGCACAGCAACACATCTGGGCATTGCCTCCTGACTGCCAAAATGTATCCCTTATTTAAAAGATGCCCAAATTCCTTCAAGCTATTGATAGGAGCACCTTGTCATTGTTATCACCCGCTTCTGCTCTGTGTGAAGGCAGGCATAATCCACAGAGCTGCGATCTCCACGATGGTAGGGCAAAGAGGCATGTCCCAAATCCACCTCACCCAGAACAGGGATCAAACCCCGTGCTGTTGGCAGTCGTCCAGCTAACTGAGCCAACTGGCATCTCCCCCCTACGCCCCAAGGAGTCCAAGTTGCTGTGGAACATGGACTTTTACATGCATGTTGTAGTTCAGAGCAATGAATAGTTAAGATAGAGGCTCCAATTTTCTTTCCATTAAACGACTGACCAGGGATTTCTCCCACTCTTACTGCCTGCCATTGGCGTATGCTGGAAGGACTTACAAGTTGATACTCAACCTGTTTGGCTTGATATGAATGCACCTATCCTTAGCTATCAAGTCCTGGAGTGGGCCTTGAACCCAGAGCTCCTGAGGCAGCGACACTACCCGCTGCACCACAAAGACCTCCCTCCTCATTATTAAATCCACCCAGTCTAGCAAATGCATAAGCACCAGGCATTGTAAGGGTTAAAAATAATAGAGACTTTGTCTTTTGGCCTCATGGGGTTCATTTTTTACAACTCGAGCAAAACCTTCTACAAATGTTGATCTCACTTTTAAAAGCGTCGTTCTTTTGCTTGGCACTGCTGTATTAGTTGCTATGGCAACATTTATATTGCAGTGAAACTCAGTAAAGTAAATCACACCTACAAGGGTTGAGACGTAAATTTTTGCTGTCGGGAGTTCTGCATTACAGATGCCAGCAGCTTATGGGCTCTCAGACCTTTTCCATGAGGCAGTGGCTTTACGTTTCTTAGTTTAGTTACACTAAATGTTACACCCAGTATCAGCTGATGTTGGACAGCACAAGCACCTTATCCTCATGAGTAAAATATTTACCGATGAAATGGAACAAACCTGTCCTTCACTGTTTTTCCTTCTTGCATCATATCTCCCTTTGTGGTTACTGCTGAGGCCACCCATGCATTGAACCAGATGGCACGGATCTTATGGACTGAATGCCAATCAACACTTTTGCAAGTTGGGCAAGGATCAAAGTGGAAAGTTTTCTTTTGCAATGATAGTTATGTGGGTTACCTGCCCAATATTTTCATGAGGCTTGGCGGCTGTGGCCTGATCAGCCCAGCTGCCTGACGTAGCATCTGAAACCTTAAATCACTGCTGTATAGCTAGTTTATGAAATTTTGTCCTGCTCATTTTGCCCCCCAAACGTTCCTATTTCTCTGAAAACGTTAACTGCTTGTTGGGGTACAAGTCTAGAGGAGTTGGTTGCTATCTGGTGACTTCCGAAAGGGTCGTCCTTCATGTATGAGCCAAGACTATTCAACTGCAGAGAGTATCGTAGCCAAGAACGATGGAGTATGGTCAGGAGTAGAACCACTGGTTGATTTTCCCATCTTGAACCCAAGGTTGCTAAGTCGAGGCTATAGTTTCTGCTCACTGCAGCAGCTGATGTCAGCCAACACAGCACGGACCCAAGATTCATTGTGGGATCTTCCTGCTCTTACAATTTATAACCAGCCGAGCCATCAGGGGAACCCATATCTTTATTTTTTTAAGAATTCAACAGAACTTGCTGTTATTTTTCCACTGAACTGAGACAGATTTGGCATTGTATATCTAGTGAGAGCCATTGGAGTGAAACATAAGAAGGTAAGAAATAGGACAGGGAGTAGACCATACAACCCCTCAAGCATATTCTGCCATTCAATAAGATCATGGCTGACCTTCCACTTCACCTGTGCTTTCCTGCCTTGGATTGTGGTAGAATACACAAACGCTGCAGGCATGATGAGCCTGAAAAAGGTATTAAGTACAAAAATATGATTACAACACGACGTGGACCATGCCAAGTGGAGTGAAATCTGTTGAAAACATTAAAAGAATGAATTTCAATCTTTTGAAAAAATGAAAACAATCCACTTAAGAAAGTATTGTCATACCCTGGCATATTTCCTGATGCCAGGATCCAGGCATAAGCATTCCCAGGCAACCAGATGTCCAGGCAGCACCTACTGATTGGTGAAATATCCCACAAAGTGACTTCACTTTTCCTCCTCTGAAGATTTGGTCCATTCTGGCTTCTCCACGTGCCAAGACTTTATGAGCCTGAAAAGTGATGGTCCGCAGGTGATTCCAGCGGGATGGGCATCTTAATGCAGGCAACACCAAAGCCGGTTATAGAATGCCCACCATTGTACTGACTGAGATCAGCTCATTCGATACAGCACAGACCAGGAACTAAACCTGGCCTTCACTGCTCTGTAGGGCACAATACTATGTCATATGGGGCATTTACTCACTGAGCCATTAGGGAGAACCAAAAAGTCTTAATCTTAAACATAGCAGATGTTGGAGAGGGTGGAGATGTACCAGAATTAAACAAGGGATGAAGGGTTTCAAACATGTGGGGAGGTGAGAGAAGCTGGGATGGTTGCCCTTCGAGCAGAGAAGATTATGGGGAGACTTAATAGAGGTCTTCAAAATTATGAGGGGTTTTGATAAAATGAATAAGGAGAAATTGTTTCCACAGCAAAGAGGGTTATTAGCCAGAGTTCATAGAATAGTTGACAAAATAATCAGAGGCAAGAGGAAGAGTTTATTTTTACACAGCACGTTGTTATGAATGCATTGCTTGAACGGTTGGTAGAAGCATATTCAAAAAGGAATTAGAGGCATACTTGAAAGTGAAATGTGTGCAAGGCTATAGGGAAAAAGAACAGGAGACTAACTGAAGAGTTCTAGAGCAAGTACAGGCACAGAGGGCTGAGTGGTTTCCATCTGTACTGTATGATTCTATGAAGAATATAAAGGACAGATATAAATAATGCACAATGCTTTGAAAACTATCATGGCACCAATGCAGTGGAGGCAGAGGGTTGGTGGGGGTGGGGGGTGGGGAGGGTGGGTAGCAGTGGTGGGGACCTTGGTACTCTTACCCAGTATGGCCTACATGTGATGTCAGTTCCACACTAAGTGGTTCATGCCCTCAGGGGAGTTGGGGTTGGGCAATAAATGCTGCTAGCATCTCCTACATACCAAGAACAAGTTAAAGAAAAACTTACTGCCAGGGATACAAATGTAGCCTAGGCTGCTGAAGTAGGGGAGGGGGGCGGGGGTGTTGAGATGCCCTACTTTCTTTTAGCTTGAAGTCAAGTCAATGAATCAGAAAATCGAGGCAGTATTACACAGGCTGCTGATCCACACAGAGCCTGTTTCACGCTACTTGCGTAGACCAATTTCATCCCTATGGGCATGCTATTCTCAAATACATCATAATCGTTTCATACTCTGTGATTTTCATGGGTATTAGGGGGAAAAAAAAGAAGAGTATTCAGTGATTTGAAAACTGCATATGTTCCAGCAGGTATACAAGGGGTTATTTGAAATGAACTGCCTGGATGAAACGGCATATAATTCAATTGTGACATAATCCTAAATATCAGTGAAAACAGCTACCTTGAATAGCTGTGGGTATTTCCAGTTCTCATTTCTTAATTGCCCTTTAACACTGCAGAGAGAGGTGACTTTGGGGTGCGATTGCTCTGTAGGGATATACAGTGGCACTGATCAACCACGCTCTGTTGTAAGGTTGATGACTGTAAGGGCGAAGGTTTCAGTGCTTGAGGACGTGCAGCAACTGATGGAGCAAATCTGTTGCAGAACAGTTTTTGAAACACTGAAATGGTACTATCCATACTGTGGGAGATAAAAAAATAACTAGAAATAATTATTTCGCCTCTTTGCCAGGTGTTCCAATTGGAGGAAGAGTCATAAGAATAGGCTCTTGAATTCCATCGTAACATAAAACAACATAGGGCAATCAGCTTGCTGATTTTATACATCAAACAGCTTATGCACCCCAATAATTACTCCTCAAAAGATGAATTCTAGAATTAAGGTTCAACTCATCAAAACTTGGAGATGTTAACATCAGCGTGCTGAGATTGGGATGTGTCACTGATTCCCCACACCGAGTGACAGCTCTGATGCAGAGCCAGGGGTCGACTGGCTCCTTCAAAAGCGCACAGGCTAGATATGGGTTCTGATGGAGAAAGGTGGGGGTGCTGGAGGTGGCATGCCACCCTTACAGTGCAATGGACCCATTCCCAAGGGACAGCCAAGTCATAGAAACATAGAAAATAGGAGCAGGAGTAGACCATTCGGCCCTTCGAGCCTGCTCCGCCATTCAATATGATCATGACTGATTCTCTATCTCAACGGCCGACACCTCCTCTCTCCCCATACCCCTTGACGCCTTTGGAGTCCAGAAATCTATTTCCTTCTTAAATATATTCAGTGACTTGGCCTCCACAGCCTTCTGTGATAGAGAATTCCATAGGGTCACCACCCTCTGAGTGAAGAAGTTTCTCCTCATCTCAGTCCTAGATGGTCTACCCCGCATCCTGAGACTGTGACCCCTTGTTTTAGACCCTCCAGCCAGGGAAAACATCCTCCCTGCATCCAGTCTGTTCATCCCTGACAGAATTTTATATGTTTCAATGAGATCTCCTCTCATTCTTCTAAACTCCAGTGAATATAGGCCTAGTCGGCCCAATCTCTCCTCCTACGACAATCCTGCCATCCCAGGGATCAGTCTGGTGAACCTTCGCTGGACTCCCTCTATGGCAAATATATCCTTCCTTTGGTAAGGAGACCAAACTGCACACAATACTCCAGGTATGGTCTCACCAAGGCCCTGTACAGCTGCATCTCCCAATTTCCCATTTGGACAGACTGTCCTTGCATAAACACCAGCATGGGCGAGTAGGTCTGCATGCCCTGTTTCTGTGCTGAACACTCGATGTAATTCAATGGAATTTTGGATGGGATGTAAAACCAGCGTTCCACTCAATTCCTTTGAATTCCTGCACTGTCAAAATCACCCCCATTTGTATTTTTCCCTCTAAATGTGCAGATTAACACCTAAGTTTTCTATTATAAATATTTGTATTTTTCATCAGCAAAGGTATATCTTTGCTCCCACCTGATTTAAAAAAAAATTCACAATATCCAAACTCAGGGAAAGAATAGATTTGGCCCAAACTTTGATTCCCCCCTCCGCCCTCTCCATCAGCCAAGGCTATATTTGTATCCCTGGCAATAAGGTTTTGTTTAACTTGTTCTTGGCATATGGGAGACACGAGCAGCATTTATTGCCCAACCCTAATTTTATTTTATTCATTCTCGGGATGTGGGCTTCGCTGGCTGGGCCAGCATTTATTGCCCACCCCTAGTTGCCCTTGAGAAGCTGGCGGTGAGCTGCCTTCTTGAACCGCTGCAGTCCATGTGGTGTAGGTACACCCACAGTGCCGTTAGAAAGGGAGTTCCAGGATTTTGACCCAGCGACAGTGAAGGAATTGTAATATATTTCCAAGTCAGGATGGTGAGTGACTTGGAGGGGAACTTCCAGGTGGTGGTGTTCCCATCTATCTGCTGCCCTTGTCCTTCTAGATGGTAGTGGTCGTGGGTTTGGAAGGTGCTGTCGAAGGAGCCTTAGTGAATTCCTGCAGTGCATCTTGTAGATGGTACACACTGCTGCTTCTGTGCATTGGTGGTGGAGGGAGTGAGTGGACTTGTGGATGGGCTGTTTTGTCCTGGACATTGTCAAATTTCTTGAATGTTGTGGGAGCTGCATTCATCCAGGCAAGTGGGAATATTCCATCACACTCCTGACTTGTGCCTTGTAGATGGTGGACAGGCTTTGGGGAGTCAGGAGGTGAGTTACTGGTCACAAGATTCCTAGTCTCTGACCTGCTCTTGTAGCCACAGTATTTATTTGGCTGGTCCTGTTCAGTTTCTGGTCAATGGTAACCCCCAGGATGTTGACAGTGGGGGATTCAGTGATGGTAATGCCATTGAACATCAAGGAGCGATGGTTGGATTCTCTCTTGTTGGATATGGTCATTGCCTGACACTTGTGTGGCGCGAATGTTACTTGCCACTTGTCAGCCCAAGCCTAAATATTGTCCAGGTCTTGCTGCATTTGGAAATGGACTATATAATTGACCCGAGGGCATTATGAATGAACCACTTCGTGTGGAACAGATGTCACATGTAGGCCGTTCTGGGTGAGAGTAACAAAACCCCTCCCTTTCACAACAATCCAGCCACTTGGATCATAGATTTTGCTTCTCTGTTGCAAGCCCAAAAATTACCAAGCTTATTGAATTCACTATATTTCACACTGAGCTGAATTGCCGCACACTGTTTCAAAACTGCTAATTAATACCAAAACATTGGCTGGAACTTTACAGGAGCAGGATGAGAGTGTGGGGGTGGGGAGCATAAAATCGGTGCCACATTAGCACAGCTGTGCTTGCCACCCTCAAGCCCCACCCACTCCTGCTGCAATTTTGCCAGTGGCAGTGTGGCATTGGGCAGCCCGCTCAACCACGGGCTAATTGAGGCCCTAAGCAGCTAATTAATGGCCACTTAAAGGCCTCTTCCTGGCACTGCTGGGATTTTACACATGGTGGGGAGGCTGGCGCCAAGGGCAGCTGATACCCCCGGGTGGGTTACCAGCTGGCATATCCAGGGATCCATTCCTCCTGCCTTCCACCCTTTTCAGATGGCTTTGCAGCTTTCACGTGGGCACAGATGACCTGTGACTGCTCATGGTACTGAGGATGAGAGATGCCTGGATTGATATGCAAAGGAGCCAAGCATAGAAACTCTGTGGCCTTCACCTGTTGTCCTCAAGCACCCAAGTGCAGCCTTTACAAAGACTATTCCGCTTCTGCCGTATTTCACGACCCTAACCTGTTTACTGCACTTTTGGAAAGCAATTACACCAGACTTGCACCATTTCATATGCAGATTAACTTACCCAGGAAACTTGGGTACAACTCCCTCTGCTGGTTAACTTTGTAACTTTCCGGTGCAACAAAAACACAATGGACATTAGGGCCCACGCATTTTGTTTAAGCTTCTCCATATAATGCACGTTTCTTTGCCAACAGTTCCTTGTTTGAACGCTCTGCCTCTGATGCCCTCTTTTGTGCCAGAAGGCACCCGTGAACAAACTCACTGGGGAACTCTGAGCACACATCCAAACACTCCATGGTGCCAAAGTTTAGATGTTCTTTTCTTATGCCCTACCCTATCATGTAGTGTCAAGCTCTATCCTGCACTGTAGGTTAACAGGAAGGTAACTTATAAAAATCAGAAAGAGGTTTCTTCCAGGGCTTTGGAATATTCAATAGGTTGTTGATGGACCAGCTTTGATTTATTTTTCTAAGAATGAGTATTTCAAATTTCACAATGTTTTAAACTGACTGCGTGACTTCAAATGTACAGTTCTCATAGTACAAGAGATGACAAGGTGAAACAGAACTCTGATTGCTCAGTTATTAATTGCAGATCCTCCTTGCTACAGTCAGTTTACAAAAGCTGTGCTTTACAACGATGACATGAGTGTGAAAAGATTTGAGATGAAATTTCAGATAAAGACCAGAGATAAATAGCTTGATGCCTTTGGCATTAACTGAAGTACATAATCTGATATGACATGAAGGAGGAGAGGGAGAGGCAAAAAGGAGGAACGTGATATGCCACAGGTTCACAGTGATGAATAATTAACAAGGAAGTGTGCTTGTTTTCTTTTTCAATAACAAATTAAGCGATCCATATTTTGGATTTTGCCGTAATTATCATTTGTGTGGGCTATCTTGCAAAAGCCACCAGCCACAATGAATGGCTGATTATTCAATAATTATGCCATTTATTTCCTTTTTGCATCAGCAAAGATCTTTCATAGTTCACCAGTTGACTCATTTCTTTCACTTTCTAAATAACTTCCCAAAATGTTTAGTCAGAATTCCTAATGGGCCTTAATCTCTCTAATTCTGACTATGGTAGTCCAAATATATGACATCTCCAAAAGCAAAACATCCAGTTTTGAAATTGCCTCCAAAATTCAACTAGGCTCCAAAAATGCAGTTAACACCCCTATTTAGATTTGTTGCATAAATTTGTGAAGGGGCTTTGTCATCTGTGAGCTCTGTCTTGAGATATAACTCACCAAGGGGTTTAATTTCCTTTGCTAGTGCACTGGCTTGCAAATACATGTATTGATGTTAATCACTGTGGTATCAGATAGGATAGAGAATTAAAAAGTTGATGGGAAGGTGTGAGCGTGGTGCAGTGATAACAAATGGGCAAAGGGAATGTTGTATTGGGAGAGCGAATAATAAAAATTTAAACAAGTAAACATTTACAATTGTTTTCCAGAATTGAAAATAATTAAAGCCTAGAATTTTTGGAAGTTCTACCAGATATGCTGCCAAAGGAAATTAAGGGTAGGTGCCCTCTGGGCTGCATGTGGCTCCCACAATGCCAAATTCAGATGGCAATTGATCCCAGAGGAATTAATTGATCGCCATTAGAATTGAGGACCCACCATCAATGAAGCTAGATTGAAGAGTTTGAGTGTCCTTCCATTCTTTGACCCGATTGGGCTGTCAATCCCTGCCATGGAGCAGGGAGCCATTCATACAGAGAGTGCTGTTAGCCTCAGCATTATCTCTTTTGCAAAATCCGATCCAAAGACTTGTGTTGATGCCTTAATCGTAGCCTTAGCTTTATACACTGCATATTGCTGCTCCTCAAGTGCATTAGTGGTTGCACATGCTAATAACTGAGCATTATCAGTTTGCAATCTTATGCGCCAGTTAACTTTTCCTTGCCTTTCATGAAATGACCTGTGTATTAAATAGTTGTTCATGGTTACTGTAGGGTTACAGGGAGAGGTGCAAATTTGCTCAGCCGTTAGTTCAAACGCCCAGTATGTGAGTAGATATACAAAGGAAATAGTCTAAAAAGAGCATTTAAGAGAACACACTGCATTGAGATATTATCAAAATGCGTATTACTAAAGGAGGAATAAGAACAACAGGAGGAGGCAGCCCAGGAGTTTGAGTATGAAGCAGACCACCATAATCTCTCCCAAGTTAATACACTGTACGACAGTTTACATGGGCCTCAGGAAAGTATTGTGTCTGTAGTTACTGGATCAATTGACGTGCAAAATTTCCTTTTCAGGCAAACACATTTGAAACTGCAGTCTCCTTGGACACCCATGTGTAGCAATGCAAGATAATTAAGTCTTACCAATATAGAACAATGTAAGGTCATGGACGGTCATACGCATTGCTTACCTTCAAACTGTATTTCAAATCGTTGACTGTACAGTGAGTAGGCAGCACTGTATTCACCCTTTGCACAGCTGCCGTCTGTGACTGCAGGGCCATATACTTGCTTGTGGATTGCTTTTCCACTGAAAGATTTCTTGCCATTTCTTCAAACTACGATAGCAGGTAATTGAGGAGTAGTTTTGTAATCTTTTTAGCTGCTGTGTCATTATTACCAGTACATTCCTTGGCCACAGCCCAACCATCTTCAGCTGCTTCATCAATGACCTTCCTTCCATCATAAGGTCAGAAGTGGGGATGTTCGCTGATGATTGCACAATGTTCAGCACCATTCGCGACTCTTCAGATACTGAAGCAGTCCATTTCCAAATGCAGCAAGACCTGGACAATATCCAGGCTTGGGCTGACAAGTGGCAAGTAACATTCGTGCCACAGAAATATCAGGCAATGATCATCCCTAACAAGAGAGAATCCAACTAACCATTGGCCCTTGACATTCAATGGCATTACAATTGCTGAATCCCTCACTATCAACATCCTAGGGGTTACCATTGATCAGGAACTGAACTGGACTAACCATATAAATACTGTGGCTACAAAAGCAGGTCAGAGGTGAAGAATCCTGTGATGAGTAATTCACTTCCTGACTCCCCAAAGCTTGTCTGCCATCTACAAGGCACAAGTCAGGAGTGTGATGGTATACTCTCCACTTGCCTGGATGAGCAGCTCCCACAACACTCAAGAAGCTTGACAACGTCTAAGACAAAGCAGCCCGCTTGATTGGCACCTCATCCACAAACATTCACTCTCTCCACCACTGAGGCACAGTAGCAGCAGTGTGTACCATCTACAAGATGCACTGCAGGGACTCACCAAGATTCCTTAGTCAGCACCTTCCAAACCCACGACCACTACCATCTAGAAGGACAAGGGCAGCAGATAGATGGGAACACCACCAGCTGGAAATTCCCCTCCAAGCCACTCACCATCCTGACTTGGAAATCTATCGCCGTTCCTTCACTGTCGCTGAGTCAAAATCCTGGAATTCCCTCCCTAAGAGCACTGCAGGTCTACCTACACCACATGGACTGCAGCGGTTCAAGAAGGCAGCTCATCACCACCTTCTCAAGGGCAGCTAGGGATGGGCCTAGCCAGCGATGCCCACATCCCATGAATGAATAAGAAGAAATTCTGACAGATTCTTCTCATGTGCATTCGGTGTCAGAGAAAGTTACCAGCAGCACATATACTTGATATGTACTTTCTGCCATATTGTAGCTAATGTTGTCAGCTTCTTGCACATAAGTAGGTATTCTCAATTATTGCCTTAACTTGCACACTGAGTGAGAACTATTAACCTGCAATTTCTCACAGTCTGATTAGAAGCACATCATACTTTCAATTAAAACAGGAAATGCTGAAAATACTCAGCAGGTCAGCAGCATCTGTGGAGAGATAGTGTTAATGTTTCGGATGGATGACCTTCCTACCTGACCAAACACAAGAAGGGAAATAGAAAGCAATGAAGGTGAGCAAGGTAAGAGAAACAAATGGAAACCCCTTGTATGAATGGTGGCAGGTAGATTGGAGTTAAAATATCAGCTGGGGGTGGGCGTTGTGTTCCCTATGCATTTCAGTCCAATAACATTAAAACTGAGCGTCATTTGGGATGGCAATCCATTCTCAGGAGGTGGGGGTGAGGATGGGGATGGCAGGGTTGACGAAGCAGTGGTAGAGGGGGAGTCGGTGGTGGCGCTACTTGTCATTGTAAAAGGTTGTTGCCCTGAGTTAGCCGTTAGCGCCACAATGTAACCTTTACTCACACAAACAGGAGGCCTACCCAACTTGAAACCTGCCAGTAAAACCTGGGAGGATTGTTAGCTTATGGATCCACTCATACTGTATAAAGACTGATTCACTTCATGCACTTGATGATCTTAATAGGCTTGGTTCTACCTCTATTACTATTTGAATATTTCTGAACAATATCACCAAATCTTTGATCTACATTACTTCATTAGATTGTCACTCAAAACTGAACATGCTACTTTCACAAAGACACAAACCCTTGAAAATGTGCCTATTATGTTGGCTATTCTTTTAAGAAAAGAAATAGCAGAATACTTTATTTAAAAGCTGGTAGGAATATATGATAGGGTATTTTGACATAAATTATATTGACATATAGAAATAATTAGTCCTGTTGAATTATATTTAATTTTGGAACATATATTAATATTCCTTTAGAATTTATTGGTTGCACGGTCGGATAATATGCTTTTGTTTAAGATGAAGGATAATCTTGCAGTGGTTATGGTTTATTCAATAAGTTGCATTCAAAGAACCTTAAAACATTGCACAAAACATTTTGTTAAGAAAGGATTGTTTACCTCCAAATCGAAGAAATGACTGAGGAGTCTTTCTTTTGATGTGATGGTTTATGAGCTTAGAATTTGTAGCTGCTGTTTTGAAGTGACCTTGGCAGGATGGTACTGGGCAGTGTGCTGGAGTCATGTGTCAGCAGCACGTACTGCTCCATCTTATGAATAGATTTAGCCACTGTGACCAGAATCAGAGTTTTTGTCACTGAAGGGTAATTAACATATCCCAGGCTCAGGACTCCCAACATAACCTGCTTTAGTTGATTTTTCAAAAATGTTTTTGCACTGCAAATGTTCTTTTAGTTCTTTATTTAATACACATCTATCTTATTAAAGACACTTCTTTGGTCTATATAACATTATTATTGGTTATTTATGTTTATATTATTTGTAGGTAAATGGCCATGTTAATGCAGACTGCCTCTGCATGAATGCAAACAAACTGGAGACAGATATGAAAATTATAGGTGACCTGGCTATTTAATGCTACAAGTTTGGGTATTTATTCATCTTCCGAAATGGCTCTGCTCAAATATAGATAACAGAAATAGTCTAAATTGTTAAAGGTTACTAAGTTTAACAGTAATATTGTACGTTGATATATATTGTATCCCACTGTTTCTTTATTTCAAAGAAACTACATTGAGAAGACATTTCCTCTTGTCCATCACAAGTTATGTTGCATGACCAACTCCACACACAGAAGGAATCTTGCAAGATGGAGACTTACGAAAGGTCAGCGAGTGTGTTGGATTTTTTGTACCGTTTGAACAGTTTGAAAGAATAGAGTCTGACCTGCTCCCCCACCCTTCATCTTTGCAGCTCCTGACTTGTAAGGTTTATTCTTTCTGAGAATAATGCACAGCCTATAAGTCCGAGCCTTACAGTGCCGGTAATTGCACCTACTTACCAGCCAATTACTTTTGATGAAAGTTCTGTGTTATAGCACTGCAACTTGGCTGCGGAGAAGTTAACCCACGTTTTTTATCTGACTGATTTTTTTTAAAAAACAATTTTCTTAATGTGTTTATTGAACTGCACCCATTTCATGTGTGCTTCGTTTACAGAATGCAAACCAGATGTGGATTTGATGTAATTGAGCTCTGAACAAAAAGGCAGTGTAAATCCACTGTAGTTTTATGCCATCCTTATTGTATTGATTGCAATTTACTGAAGCAAAAAGAATCATTGGCTTGAATTTTTGAGCTGCTAATGTGAGGTGCTTGCTACTAAAATTACAATTCAGTTGAAAGAGGCTGCAACACACTTGTGATAGTAATCAATTCTTTGGTCGTGTTTTATTGTGTACGTCCAATGAAATAAAGCAAGGGATTCAACCAATTATCCAGCCAACAAGAAGACAACACGACATAGAAATGTGGAAGGCAACATCAGGTCTGACCTGAAGCAGATTGTTTTTGGCCTTACGAGCGGCCAAAATGTTGAGTTTTTTTTCCACCAGTAATGTCACTATTCTCGGCTCCAAACAGTCCTCTGGATTATTGTTTGGCATGTGGAGAAGAAATCTAAACTGCATTTGGAAGAAGGGAGATCACGTGAAGTACAAATGGCAACAACTGGACTGGAGCTTTGAGGCCAGAAGCTGAATGAGATTCTGAAGTTTCAAGGATTTGCCATATTTTGTCCATGAGAATTTGTTGCACCAATTTGTAGGTGGACATATTGCTGAGTAAGGCACCTGTTTGAGGTTGGTGCTTTTGTGTTGATGGTACTAAGGGACCTCTTGTAATCTGAGAGTCCTTAAGACTTATTATTGAGTAAAATCAAACAATGGGCAGAATTTTTCTGTCGGCGAGCAGAGGGCGGGGCCCTCTCGCCAATGCGTAAAATGACGCGGGATGACATCAGGCGGAACCTCCGACATCATCCCGCCCCATTTAAATTTTCAGGAAGGCAGGGGCGCAGCAAAATCAGCTGTGCACCCGCCGACCTGTCAATGGCCAATTGAGGCCATTGACAGGGTCAATTAAACAATTAAAGGACCTGCCCGTCCAACCTTAAGGTTGGTGGGCAGGCCAGGAGCCCCGGTGGCAAATAGGGAAAGCATGAAACCTCATCCAGCGGCGGGATGAGGTTTCATGCAGGGTTTTAAACATTTTAATAAAGTTAATCTGCAAATTATGAACATGTCCCATCCCATGTGACATATGAGGGGGACGTATTACAGAATTTTATTTTTCTATTTTTAATCTTTTTCAAAGTGTAAGCGATCTCCCTGAGGCAGCGCTTAGCCTCAGGGAGATGTGCACTCTATCGTGCGTATGCGCGAAAGAGCGCACTTTCGCTTTTGGGGAATCCTCCCCACCCGTATGTGCTTCCTGCCAGACGTCACGCTGGGCAGGCCTTAATTGGCTCCCCGCCTGCCGGAGATTGGGTTGGGCCCGACAGGCAGAAAATTCTGCCCTATATTTTACATTTCATCTAGAAGACAAAATAAGCAAAATAAGGTTCTGGGGATCTGATAGAAGGATAATTTTTAAGGGAAGATACTTAATTTTCCTTTACACCTGCTTTAATTTTATTGAGAGGCTCATCATGAATGATGACACTCAGCACAGTTGCAACACCAGACTAAGTCGTTGCCACAGTAGTGGCATTGACTCAGCCGTATCCAAGATGGTAGCAGGCTGATTTTCTCAATTTCCTTTGATGCATTTCAAGTGGCGCAATCTGCTTTTAGATGTGTCAGCTGCACTTTCAAAGCACTTTGAAAAAAACATTGCAAAGATTCCAGCTGACAAGCATTTTTAGATATTGACCTTCCTTGGAAGTAGAGATCTTTGGTTTGCAATTATCCCACATTACATTAATTGCATATTTTGACCTTGTACAATTGGTCAGGAGGCCTTTTTGATTCTTTCCTCATGCAGTCCTGTCCCCTATACTCCTCCCCTGAAGGCATTTGATCCTTGTTAGAATATAGTTACATGGGTGACAATCATCTCCTGATGGCTCATCTTGGAGGCCATTAAGAGCCTCGGCAGTAAGCATTCATGGGCTATTTGAGAACAATGATTTCGGAGTTCATCTTGATCACATCTTCATCCAAAATCCACACAAACACACTTCGAAGTGAGCAGAGTGGCTGGTTACCAATCAATAGTGGCCACTTTTCTTCTCTCTAACCCAGGATCACCGAAGCTAATTGGACCATTCCAATCGCTACACTATAGAGATTAGCTAGGGATCATACACAGAAACATTCCTGGTCTTTATATCTCAACAGCTCGCTGGATAAACCCACATAGCCCTCTGGTAAACAGAATAATCTGTTCGCGAATAGATTTTAGTACCGTGGCCAGTAAATTTGATTTGCTTTTCCAACAGTTGTGTCAACTACTTCACCAGCATACTATCCTGAAAAGAAAGCTTGGAGCATTAAACTCTGGCTGCTGTGAAGCTCTGTTTGAAGTTTGCTCTTGTTTATCGTTGGGCTGAATATTTCAAATAAATCATGTTGATGCTTTATTGAACTGCATCTGTTACATGTGTTCTTCATTCAAAGAATGCAACACAGCTGTGAAATGACCTTGATTACACAAAGAAGCAAAAAAGGCAGAGTAAACCTAAATACCATGTTAGGTTAATACCATCCCGGAGTCATTTTGTTCAAACCTGTATGGAGTTTTATGTTAGTGAAAGGGTTAATCCAACGGAATTTGTCTTAAATGGTTGATTAAACTAAGCCGAGGACTTCAGAATCCATGGTACACCAGTTTAAATCTCCTCTGTATCAGGATTAGAGGGGTATAGACCAGAGTATGCTCATTGTATTCATCATCTCAAAGACTGCAAGAAAGTTTGAGAGGACCAAAAAATCCTTACTGAATTTAGAATTTCACTTTCTCTAAAGTTCCCTACAGCATGAGCATGCCTCAGATACTTTCCATTGTATTTCATGATAATGAGTATCTTCTGATATCACTGTTGTAAAATATTAATCAGAGTCCGACTATTCAAATAAGAACCCACGTTCAACTCTACCAAAGTGGAAAATTGTTTTTTTAAATAATTTTTCATCTTTTCATAGGTTTATGTGTTTAAGAATGCAGATCATTGAGAAATGTTAAAGTATATTATTGGGTACATTGTTTTTAATGAATGTTAACGCTGTTCTGGAATCACATGTAGACAGTGTTGATATCAATAAACTACAGGTTGTGTCCCAATAGTTTGATCCTAAGTCTCACTTTTAATTTGCATGATGATTAGAAATCATTATATATATATATAGTTCAGTTATATATATATCTCTGGCTACATTTTTGTCTGTCCACGCCTATTAAATTGAACAGAATTTCACTACACTCATTTGTTCCTTCTTGCACCAGGGCAAGATGTTTCAGCCAAGGTGTTTCCTATCTATTATATTCTGTGCTGACCTCACAAGTCAAATAGGTCACCAGTAGAACAGAAATAAAATGGTTTATATTTCAAAAGATACGTAAAAAAACAATTTTTAATCACCAACATGGTATTGTTAAAACTGCCATTCTTGTAAATGTGCATGGGTTGTTTGAAAGTGTATTCAGGTTTCTCAGTGTGTCCCTCTTTTGCAATGAAGACCATTTATCCCCTGTCCTCTATCCAACATTATTAAAATTATACTGATGAAAGGTTAAAGTCTGATCACTCTGATCAACCGTGTTAAATATTGAACAGAAGCAAAATTATTGAAGTGGTTGTTTTGAGTGAGTGAGTGCATTATCACGGGCATGTAGTCATGATGTCACACAAAGTGACATTACGATGTCTTTATGATATAAAGCAGTTGGCAATGAACTATTATTGCACTTTAGTTAATAGATGTACAAAACTTGGCGAATATCCTCACAGATGATGATGATGGTGTCCCTTTAACACTTAGGGAAGAGACTCTGAAGGTAAAATGTGTGTTTAGAAATAATGTTAACTGAAAGATTTACTGTGCTATGATAGGATACACAAAGCTGATCAGGTGACAGTTATTTTAAGCGACAATGAAGGATTGGTAACCTTTTAGAAAATACTTGGCCAAGCCTAATTTCAGATAAGCGGTATCAATCTAATCATCAATGATAAGCTCCATAAGTGTAGCTGTTGAATCTGAAAAAATAATTTGCCATTCTGATTGAGTGTGAAAAGCCAGCACTCATTTCAGTTTCCCTGCTGTCCAATTGCAGCTGATTGTATACAACTAGACGCAGGCATCATAGATCTGTCAGGCCTCCCTTATTTCTAGTGCTGACAAGTGTCACTCAATAGGAATGACATTCATTCATTTTGGCTTTGGGGAAATGACCTATTCTGGTGCACCACTCTAAAATAAATATGGATCCATGCGTTTAGATGGGTTTGCATTCTGTGTTGTGCTTGTCAATTACAAATAAGGCAGCTAGAATGTTCCTGATATTAAAAGCTCTGTACTTCCAGTCAGTGATCACCTTTTTCTTTTGGGATGGGGGTGGGTGGTGGCAGTGGAAGTCTTGGTAAGACTCCTTGTATTAAAGAGGATACAATGATTCATTTTCTGGGTTTGCAAAGGGAACTGTTGTTTTTTTTCCCCTAATTTCAATAGCCCAACACAGACACAGTGATATCAGTGCATTCCTTTGATCAGGATTATTAGTTTAAAGCTACCGTTAAATATTTCTGTGCTCCCTTTAAACACAAAGGTTAATTGCAGGGTAATTACACAAAATACAATCAAAGTGCCTTTTTCAAGAATACAATATTTTGTAAAATTAGATTTTGTTTGCTTGTTTTATTGCCAGCCTTTTCTTCCAGTGGATCTGCTGGCTGTGATGCAACTTTATACTGGAACCTGGGACTGTCTTGGTCAGATTTTACCCTTGAACAGCTCTGAATACCCCTCCATCTCTGATGGCTATAGGCTCCTGTCAGTGCGGGTCCCTGTTTCATGTTCCTTATTTGGCTACTCGTGCACCGCTTAATGGACTATCAGTGTGGCTTTATGTTTGGCTATTTCAGACTATTAATAGTGCTGGTACATGTTGTGCTGTTTTATTCTCTTTGTAAGACAGCGTACTTTGCTATTTGTGAGGCCCTGTATTTAACTGTAAAGTGGATTTGAGTGATAAGCAGGCATTAGTGCTTGAAAATTAATCATTGGGTTCGAAAGCAGATGCTTCACTTCCTTTTACACGAGGCTGTGATTGGTGGTTTGATGTGCAAGGCCTGTATTCTGTTTAATTTTTGTAAGAAACCTTCTCTTCAGTGTTGCCTTTTTAGTGTCTTACCCCAGGGTATCTTCCATCTGGGATGCAGATGTCACTGCTCAAGACTTTTAAATCAAATTGGTGTTTATTAGTGCAGTCTTATAATTATGCCTATTTATGATGGACCAAAACATTGCCTCTGGAATACAGGAGTCTGTCAGTGGTCTTCCAGAATGGGTGTCTGGTGTGACAGCACACAGCAGATTTGTGAGGCCATAAAGATAATACTGGGTAAGAAAAAAGCTGCCTCAAATATAAACAGCTAGTTTGAGCCTGTCACCAATTTATTACATGCTGTAAGCTTTAAATCAGTCAATCTAATACTTACAGTCCAGCAATTTGGACACTTTTTTTTTGTAGACTGGATTTTTATCCATTACCTTTTTCACATCTGTGTGAATGGTGAGTCTGCCTGAGTTCTATTGTAGCTCTGAAACTCTCTCCAACATCTGCCAACTTGCATTAAGAAGCTGTCACTGCAACAGCCCTAACTTCAGCAATGATGCTTGAGTGTAAAGGAGCTGGCTTTGCTGCATAGCCTGTGTACACTGACCAAGATGTTATCAGACTTAATTCATGGTCTGTGCTAAATTAGCCAGCTACAGTGGTGGGGAACAGTAAGGTGTTACCATTAATTACAGCAGCCCTGACATAGGAAGGGGAATTGCAACTATATATCCGCTCCGGGTTGCTGCCTTCTGGAAAGTAGGCAACTTTGGATGTTTAGCAATGGCCTCTGTAGTACAATTGCTTTCCAGCACTCATTGCCCAGGAATGATCTATTGTGTGAGGTTCTGGACCATGTGGAACTGAACTCTTGCATAAGTCAACGCCTACAGGAGAGCAAAAGAGAAAACTAGGGGAAAAGAACATCTTGATTTGTTGCAAATATTTTTCTCTTGTTCCGAGGCAGTGAATGACTACAAAGCAAATGAGACCCTGGCTTTCTAAGCATGTCTTTCAGATACATTTCTATCCACCACCAGCCTCCACCCCCACCACCCCCCACCCACCATGCAGGGATTGTTTGTTTCCCATGTGTGGTAGAAAAAGAGTGAGAGGAAGCAACATTGTCACATCCTTTACAAACTAATTCTGCAGATTCATCAGTGTCAAGAAGGCTTGGCACAATATTGTGGCACTTTGTACAAAATATGATGCTGGCAGGAGCCTTTGTTTTCTTCTGTGCCTGGGAAATAATAGGAACCAAACAGCAACACTGGTAACGTAGCTACTGCATTGCACTGCACTGGGCTTTTGTGAGGGCAGCTTTTTGACATTTCATTCAGAAGTTTGGAAGGATTAAATATAAATCTGCCCAAAAGAAGTCATTGTATTGTAAACAGGGGGCCAGGGTGGTAGGATGGGGAGGGGGGGAAGTTGCTGACAACTTTATGGGGTTGCCTCCGGTCACAACTATTAGCATGTAATCAATGCAGTTAAGATTTCACACACAGAACTAAGTGACCTCTCCACCACTTGAATTCAGTACATTTCTATAGCTGTGAATGCCCAAGCTCTGCAAATGGTGACATCATTTTCCCTGCGGCTGATTGGTTCCTCCGCCCATGGGATGACATCATCCCTGCCCCCTCTGCTTTTCTTCCCATAGGATGTTGGTTGCCTTGCCAACAGCTAGTGCCCAAAGTCCCCATCCATGGCAAACCAGCTCGTTCTTGTCTTTTTATTTCCCACAGCAAATAAAGCAAAGTATAGCTGAATTCACAAAGGTGAAGTATGTTGTTAAACCTCATTCTAAATTCCTTTAGACAGTAAGGCAAGCCAGCAGGTGTGGAACAATCCCCACAGCCCCAGTATGCTTTACAATATACTCCAGTAATGCTCCTGTCAGCTGTATCCCATTTAAAGTACTTTTTTGATGTGTTCCCATGTAACAAGCTATGGTTCCTTCAATTCCACTTTGCCTCCCACAAACAATTTGAAGTATTTACTTACAAAAGAGTAAGGTTTATTAAAAGGGACCATGGAAAAATAGCAACCTTAGAAAATAGACGATTAAATATATGCTTAGAAGCAATACGTGATAAATGTTGTTTAAAACAAAAAGGTGACAGATTGTTTATGATCATATATTAGGTTGTGACACGCCAAGCACTTTAAGACTACAGTATAAAGTGGAGTTTCCGCTCTTATGTATTTATGGGGGCTGCATGTGCTACTTTCAGACATGGCATCATTCCAACTAGAATTTCCCCCAACATGGAACACACCGCTACCCTTTGGAATTTTATCCCTAAAACTTATCACTGTACTACTTCACTGCTTACTTTTTAGCTCTTCAAAACCAATCTTAATGACTCAGTGTGTACAGTAATTGTCTTGATATTCCAAAAGCTTCAATTGCCACTTGGCATCTGTGAAATATCCAGGGATGCTGTTCTACATTGAAAGTGCTACAAAGATGTAGGTCGTCATATATACCTTTCTCTCGGAGGTGCGACGCTTTGCACTTCCATTGGCCTGGCTTGAAGAGTTTCAGAACAATGAGCTGCTAAGCAGATCCATTTAGATGAGCAACGATTCTGCAATCACAAAGCTGGGGATTGGAATAGTCAATCTCATGGTTATTTGTAGCTTTGACAATGCACATGAGCGAAAATCATCCTTGCTACAACCTTGCCCTACAAGTTAATTTAAATAGGTATGCACTAAAGAGATATGCACTGAGCTGTGTGTGTATAAGCTTTTTTAAATGTAAATTTAATGTACCTGGAGATCTCCTGAAGGCATAGTTTCTCCGAATGTTAAAATAATTAGGAAGTTGACTGCATAAAAAGCCTGTCACTGTATGTGTTATGGAAATGGGTTCTGAATAAGTGAGCATTGATTTGCCAACCTGCGCCTTCCTCTCCTCCAGTCAACTGGTAATGCTCCACTCCAAACGCCTTTAAAATATATGTCTAAACACAATATTATTTGTCAGAATATTAGTCAGTACTTCTATCACCATGACCACCAAATAAAAACACACATCCACAGCTAGAATTGGATTGATCATATTTCAACAGTCTCAATAACTAATGACCATTTCCCAGAGCACTACAATGATAATGACAATCAAAACAATTGAAAATTAAGACTTGTCCCCACTTGAAGACAATCCAAGGGGGTGTTTAAAGATCTAAGTGTATAAATAAACAGGTAGGGTGAGAGTCAGATAGTTTCAAGATAAGGTGAGAAACATTTTTCAGATGAACAGTAGTTTCAATGTATTATAATTCTTGTGAAAGATCACTGTTGGAATGAACAAATGTTTTTACCTCTGTGGGTTTGAAAATATAAAAGTTTATTTGTCCTTGTGGTTTTAAGCATGAGGTCACAGTTCTAGTATCTCCCTAGTTTATAAAGAAACAAATTATGTAATGGTAATACCTCTCAGCCAAAAATTGTGTTATATCCTTTCAACAGTGTCAACAAAATAATCTGCATACGTCAATAAAAAAGTCTCGCAACGTCCTGAAAGCTGGCTGGGTGTGTGAACTGGAGATAGTTTTCTAAGATGGAGACCAGGGTGGGATCAGGGTGGGGAGGCTCAGCCTGGATTGCAGTTGGTAATACTCAACGGAAACTTTGAATGCATTGTGACTTGATCCCTGTGGAATGAACATACAAAAGGAAATTCCCTGTCTGTTCTCTTCCCTGCACAGACATCCTGGGTTGGAAGTTGAGGAATGAAGACAACAAAGACATGGAGCAGTCTTCATTTCTAAATCTCCCTACTCAAAAGTGAAGAAAAATATTCATGCAATAGAGGATATTTGTTGAAATGTATTGCTCGATGATGCGAATTGTAGCCAGGAATAAAACCATTGATTTACTTTTGTAATATTATAGCTGGAGTGCTTCAGTCTCAGCAATGACCATAAAGCAAATGAATATATTGTGATATGCACCTGGTCAGTCTAGATTAACATACAGTGTCTATGTGTTTAAGTAAGATATCTATGATAGATTTTCTAAGTCCTTTCTCATTGTGTAGCATGAATACAGGTCATGAGTACAGCACTCACAAGTATCTGATCCTTGCTTGTGGTGGGCCAGATACCATGGGTGAGACTTCAGAAAATGTATCTTTCAACAGAAAGAAAGACTTGCATTTATATAATGCTTTCACAACATCACAAAGCACTATACAACCAAGGAAATACTTTTAAAGAGCATTCACTGTGCTAATGTAAGAGACAGGGTGACCAATTCCACAAACAGCAATGAAATAAATGACCAGATCATTTCTTTTGGACATTGGTTGAGGGATGAATGTTGGCTTAGGGCACCTGAAAACTCCCCTGTTCTTCTTCAAAGATTGCTATGCTGTGGGATATTCTCACCTGATAGAGATCACCCCCATAGTGCAGCACTCCCTCAGTAGTGAGGGCATTAGCCTTAGTTATGTGCTCAAGTGCCTGGAGTGGGATTTGAAACTACAGCCTTCTGACTCAGAGGTAAGAAGTACTCCCCCTGAGCCACAGCCTTAAGGTGGTGTAATCACTGCATCTACCAACATCAGGTGGAATTTTCTCCCTCATTGACTATGAGTTGATGATGAACAATAAGCATAATTGCAATGAATAACATTTTAATTATTTTCTAATATTTAGTGCAGTGCTCACTGGGATGTGCAGCAATGAGAAAAATTACTGTTGCGAGATAAGAGAAGCTGAGGGTGCCATAATATTTGCTCAAGATGGAGTGTTAACTGAGGTGAAAATCATATTATTTTTGTAAGGTTTGACGGCACAGATTTCTCTGTAAATGTATCAGATCTTGGGAAGTTGGTGAATTTTCTTTCCCCCTAGGACTTGAGATACTTATATCTAAATGCTCCTGAACATGAGATGAGAATTAAAGGATAGAATAGAAATAATCTTTGGAGAGGAGAACTTGGAACCCTTTACCACAAACTGTTGTTGAAATGGCGCTCATAAGTTATTTTAATAGGGGACTAAATAGTTGCTTGGAAAAGAGAAATAGTAAAAGGTGTTCAAATTGGGCTAGGTTAGACCAGATGACTCCTGTGAGAAAATGGTGGCAGAGACCAGATGGGCCAAATGGCCTCTTACTGCACTGTACAATTCCCAAAATATGTCAGTCTGGCTTGATTGGAAACAACATCAATTTTCCAATTACTTTCTAAAAGAGATAAATTTTGAGCTTATGAAATATTTAATCGGTGCATAATAAAGGGTTTAAAGTGATTCTGTTTCCTCACTGGGGTATTTTTGAACATATTCAGTCGATTAAATTATTTCAAAATTTCTCCGATAACAGAAAGATGTTGAGCTTAAGGGAAACTTATCGACACAACCTTTGCAATCTGGGCTTATTGTTCCAATTCATGCTTTAAAAGTTAGTTTTCAGAAGTATTAAAAAAAAATAGAGTTGTGTTGAGTGACTGTCGATATAATGAGGTTGCTGTATCATAGTTTACCGAGTCTAATATTAACTTAGTGACGGGAAATGTTATGTGTTAGAGCAGGGGAATTCTCCTGGTGTCCTGACCAACATTTGCCCCTCAGTCAAGATTACTAAAACAGATTACCTGGTTATTTATTTTACTGCATTTTGTGGGACCTTGCTGTGTGTAAATTGGCTGCTGCATTCTCCTACATTACTAAAGTGACGACTATTCATAAGTACTTCATTATGAACCACAGTGGGATGCCCTGAGAATGTAGTGGGCAATCTATAAGGGGGAGATGTTGGCAGAGTGGTAATGCCACTGAGCTAATAATCCAGTCGGCCCAGGCTAAAACTCTGGTGACAGGGGTTCAAATGCCACCCCTGCAGTTGGTGGAATTTAAATTCCATTAATAAATCTGGAATATAAAGCTAGCTTCAGTGATGGCAACTGTGAAGTGAGGATTGATTGCTGTGAAGACCCATCTGGTTCACTAGTGGTCTACAGGGAGGAAATCTGCCCTTACCCTGGTCTGGCCTACATGTGACTTCAGACCCACAGCAATGACTCTTAACTGTCCTCTAAAATGTTCAGCTCAAGGGCAGTTAGGGGTGGATAACGATGCCTACAACCCATGAGAGAATAAGCAAGAAAGATGCAAGTTCTTTCTTTGGCCGTTGCATGACTGTATGTTTTGTAAGACAAGTTACTGCACCCCTTTAGTTCCTCGCTGGTCATCTCAAAAAGGTTAATAATACATGCTGGCTAAAGAACTTCTGGAGTATCAACTGCAGATTATTACTTAATAACTTATTAATTCTCTTGCATTCATCCTCATTGACAGCTGCAGGTGCACTATTGGAGAAATGCCACAAAAATAAAACCAAAATGGTACATTGCAAAATAATATCAGGCACCAATGAATGATTTCAACTGAAATATCACAAATAATGTGCAAAGGAATGATTTCAAGGCAGCAATCCAATCAGATGGCCATTATAAATAATCCAAGTATCCTTCTTCTAGTTTTTGATGCCATCTGAAAGTTCAATGAAATTATAATGGCCGCATGTCTTTGAAAACAAAAGCAATTCCACAAAATTGTTGCCTTCATTATAATCAAAGGCAGGGTCCTAATGCCTCCACCCTCATTTGATTAGAACTAAGACAAGGATTTTGTTGCAGTGAGGGATCTCCGACACACTCAGAAAACAGTGGCTTCTGGTTTTGGTGCAATCAGCTATCGGGGTGAAAATTATGCTGCATTCAAAAGTGCACTAGTTTGAAGAAGTGTTCCTCTTCCTCTCAAGTTTCCACTCAATTTGCATATTGCTGAATTCCAAATCTACCATGAACTAAGGCAATCAGGCAGCACTTTATTAGGTAAATTTAAAAAAAGTTTTGCTTCAAAAAAGCTTCCTTGATATATTTAAGAGGGATAACTTGGTGCAGTTTACTTAAGAAATAGGAGCAGAAGAGGGTCATTTGGGCCATTGACCCTGCTCTGTCATTCAGCAAGTTCATGGCTGATCTGATTGTGGCCTGAACTTCACATTTCTGCTTGCCCCCATCATCCTTGACTCCCTTGTAGATCAAGAATCTGTCTAACTCAGCCTTGAATATATTCAATAAGCCATTCTCCACCGCTCTGAGGTTGAGAATTCCGAAGGTTAATGACCCTCGGAGAGAAGGAATTCCTCCTCATCTCTGTCTTAAATGGGAGACCTCTTATTTTGAAACTGTGCCCCTCCATATTAATAATTAATAAAGCGAAAAAAAGGATTTTTCACAAGAAAATGAGTGTTCTGGTCACAGTGTCTAGTCCAGCACCTGCGAGCACTCAAGGTCACCGAAGGTCTGCTTAAGGAGCACACTCTGTGAAATCTCCTAATGGTGGTTAACTCAATCTGGGGGCTTAGCCAATTTTAATGCAGGGCCTGTCTTCTGGTGTGATGTCTTTTTGAAACTGTACTAAAAGATAACAGAAACCTGAGTTGCGCTGAACGTAACTTTCACTTAAAATTCTGTAATCCTTTGCAGAGGTTTCACTGATTTCGGATGAATTACTCTGAAATAAACAAGGTAGCCAAGCAGAAACTCCTGGCCGACGTTTCTGGAGGTTTTCATGCAAAAATTACAGTGTCCAGGTGGTGAAATGTGCTCAGTGTGATAAATTTATAGGGTTTGTAGCAGGATATTCTGCCATGTCAAATGACCTGCCTTATACCTACGCAAGACAGTGAATAGTTCTGTAAATCGCACTGAGAAATAATCTGATATTACTGTCAGTCCCAGGGCACAAATCTAATGCCTTCAGCAATGTACTGAAAGTGCAGCAAAACAAAAGCAAGAAAAATAATTAGAATGAAAATTCACATATAATAAAATAACAGATAATCTTCTGAATAGTAACCAGTAATCTGATGTCGGTGGCCAACAAATCAAGCCCTGCTGCCATGGTTTATGATTGGATTAGTATCTTGTATGTTATTGAGAGCAATCCACCATTGTGCGTTGTGTCATAGAGAGGTACCCAGCTAGCCTCTATGCCCCCTGTACTGTGCTCTAACTGTTAACAGGCACTGTCAAATCTCTGTCATCAGCAAATTTCTTGCATTAAGGTAACGGCACTGAATTAAAAATTTTGTATATTCGTTAGAATCCAGTGTCCTGCTGTTACTTCAAGACCTGCGAATAAACTTTGTAGGGTTAGTTGTATTAGCAACACTGCAGCTTCTATGCATTAGATTACAAGTATATTTAAGGTGCTATTAAATGCCTGTTGCTTTGCTATGTCTTTGGGCGTGCTTCCTTAAAGAGAAACTTTTACAAATTTTACATCGTGTGTATAAAGCAAAGTCGCAGTTTACTCTTTTCTAATTCAATTAGGTTTTATTAAAAATTACTGTGAGGTTTATGGAGTTGGCAGCAGAGTACCAGAGGAAGCTGGGCATATGACATCATCCCTGCCCCCTCTGTTGTCCTTTCCATAGGATGCTTCGTTGCCATGCCAATGGTTAGTGATCAGGCTCTCTATCCATAGGAATGGCAGCTTATTTGCCTAGTAAAGGGGGGGATGGGCGATCATTTAATCCGCTCTGTTTGAAAATCCTGTGGTAATTAATTTTCTCCTGAATTAATTAGATGAATCTTGTTGGGGGATTTACACTCCCTAGGCTACTTTTCTTTGTGTTTCATAATAACTTTGTCTAGCGTATGACAGGAATTAGAATTCAAATCATATTTTTTCGGCCTTTTCTCAGCTGCGACCTATTGAATTCGTTCAGCTATATAGCTGTCAAATAAAATTTGTTGGGAAGTTTTGTCAAACAAAAAACTGAAGTCACTTTCATTATGCGCCCCAGCCCTGATGTAGCCTCCATTATGTGAGCATTATTTAGACTGGGCTGCTTAATGCATTCTACAAGTTCCAATATATCACAAAAGTTTTTTTTTTACTACACTTTTATTCTCTTCTTTTCTGTAGAAAAAAAAGGGATCTAAATGCCAAGCTTATGAGTGAAAATGTACCTACCTCAGATGTAGGTCAGTGCAAAGCCTTGGAAACAACTCATATTTTAACACTTTGAGGGCAGCGGTTGGATTTGAACAGTGAGCTGAAATGCAGAGCTCTATTTAAATTTGTGCAGAGTCCTGTGAAGGAAGAAATGTTCTCAAGCATTGTCACTATTGATGCCAACCTTTGCACATAATTGAGACTGACAGCAGTCGTAATATCTCAACTGCTTGGAGGGAATTTAGTATAAGATGGCAGGAATGAAGTAGGATAGTGGCTTTATTTTAACACTCATGTTAACCCATTCGTTTTGAACAGACTGGTGTCAAAATTGGAGTAATGCTGATGCAAAAATACGAGTATTCAGCCTCAATGAAGTCACAAAATAATGTAGAAATTGAAATTTATTACATGAGGCGTTGCACTGTGGATGAAATTGTGGTATATGTAATAATAAGAACAAATGCGTGCACAAGTCATTGGCAGCCTTCCAGCCCTTTAACCAACCAGTCATCGTTCCTGATTTCTTTCCTCATTTTCTGCCAAATACTTGTTAAAATATAACAAATGCCCATGTGACGCTGAACGGAAAATTAACACGAGTTGGCCACGAAAAGGAAGAAAAGACAAACTTGCGTTTGTATAGCGCCTTTCACAGTTAGGAGTGAAATCAGTAGAAATCCAGAATGCTCACTTCTCATAAAGCGAAGGATACTGTGTCAATTGGAATGTTCAACACTGAGCTTGATAGACTTTTGCTAAGTAGGGCGCCAAGGCATATGGATCAAAAATAGGTAAATGGAGTGGAGGTGCACATCATCCATGATGTGACTACATGGTGGAACAGGCTCGAAGGGCTGAAAGGCCTAGAGCGGAATCTTCCGCTCTCAGCGGGTATCTGGCTCGCTGCTTGAAAACGTGGCGAGACACCAGCGCTGAAGGTTCACCACATCTTCTGTCCATCAGGCAGTTAAGTGGACAACGGCGGGCCTTCCTCTAGTGGATTGGCCCAGGAAAAAGGTAAATGCTTTTGGTGGGGGGGGGGCTGGGGCTTTTTGTCTGGTGGAGGTCATGGAGAGAAGAGGGGGGCATGAGTTCATTGGAAAGGGCAAGGGGGTGGCTGTCAGTAGTCACCCCCCAGCCCATGCCCCATGTCCAAGGCCTCGATCATGCACAGATTAGTCCAGATGGAGGGAAGCCGCCCGCAGCCACCTCCCCCCACCCCACCCAGCTGACATACGCTTTTACCCAGTTGTGCAGGCCGCATGTGGGCAGGCCCGCCTGGAGCTGGGGAGGTTGCAGCAAAGGCGGGAAGAGGCCCTTAAGTGGTTGTTAATTGGCCACTTAAGGTTCTCAAGTGGAGGTGGGGCAGGAACATTGACCATGCGCCGCCCCAGCCAGAACTTACTTCCAGTGGATGGGGGAAGGCATCGGGTATCAGTCTCGATACCGCCAAATTTTCAGGCCCACCCACCTCCTTCCTCGTCTCCTGCAGGAGCAGAAGATTCCACCCCTCGTTCTGTTTCTATGCTCCTAAGAAGAGATTTAATAACTAGCAAGGCATAACTAGCAAGTCACCTCAAAAGCACTTTGCAACCGACGAAATACTTTAGTAACTGTAGTTTTAATGTAGGAAATGCAGCAGCTTGTACACAGCAGGTCCCACACACAGTGATGAGATAATGACCAGATAATCTGTTTTTTCTTAGCGATGTTTGTGGAGGGATAGGTATTGCCAGGACAGCGGAGAGAACTCCTCAACCCTTCATCAAAATAGTGCCGTGGGATGTAACATGTCCTACCTGGAAGGACAGGCAGGCTGTCAACTTACATCTTATCCGGATGGAACCACTGCAATGCTCCCTCACAACTGCACTAAAAGTGTCAATTTTGGTTTTTAGGGCAATTCTCTGGACTCCACTTGAACTCACAACTTTCCGACTCAGAGACAAGAGTGTCACCGCTGAGCCACAGCTGACACTCCTGATTAAGAGCAAGCATGTTCCAAACGAATCCCTTTGGGTTCCACCTCCTCAATACACCCACCTTATAGTTCATGTAGAAAAGCAGGATACACTTGTTCTTCTCTCTTAGGCAGCCCCCCAGCTCTTCATCGAAATAGTGCCATGGGATCTATCACATCCACCTGGAAGTGCATGGGGATCAGCAACATGGGCAGGGATGTGGCTGTCAGAGAGGACGACCTGCTTACACTCCAGTTTGATAGGTTCTGACGTGGCTGATAAGTCTAATGCGCGAACTGCAGGCTCTGCCACATGTGGCGGGGAAGGTGGTGTTTGAAGGGTTGGGTAAATGAGTTGTTTGGATGTTTGTGCGCTCTCTCCGATACCTTGACTTCACCTCTGTGTGTTCCTGATGACGTGTCTCAATGCGTTCATTTCTTTCCCAAATGAACCTTCTCCATTTTGGTTGGTCACAGGCCAGGGAAGCCCGTGAATGATGGGGATGTTTGACCTCTTCAGGGATTCTTTGAGATTACACAAGCCTCTATAGCACAGCAACGTAAATATATCTTAGAGAAATTGTCTTTGCAGCAAGGCTGATAGAATGGATGTGGGCCAAAAGATCTTGCTAATCACACATTGTTCTTCTCATTGATTTGCCTTCTCTTTTACTGTGAATGGCATTAAATCTTTACTTTGAAGATTTAAAATACATTGTAGTCTATTTGTCCAGGAATTAATCTGAAACCTCACTGTCAAATGTAATCACCATGTGCAGATCAGTATCATCTATTTTGACTCATCATTATATCACATTATACAGACTTGCATAGTGAATGAATGTCTGCAGTTGACTCCTAGCAATGCTGTTTATTGTGGCTACAAGCCTCTGATATCAGTCTTGTACGTGTAGCTTTTCATGAGATTACACATTTTTAGTTTGGGCCATGACATCTGTTGCACCCTACGCAGGCTTGCAAAACGAAAAATGTTTTACATTCATGGTAAACCCTTTGCAGCTTGAATTCTCATGGGTCGTTACACTGAAACTCTGGCTTGGAAGAAGGTCTAGATCCAGATGTGTCAGATCCCACCCTTAGTTTGGAATTCCCATTCAATCTTGTAAGGGGCAAAGCCTCTGCTCTTACAGAGGGAGGGGAGTTGAGTGGATTGGGAGTTCCCACTTCCCCGCCCTACACATTGTCGAGTGAGATGAGTTATAATGGTCTCAGAAGGATGCAAGTGGGTCACCCAGGAATGTGATCTGAATTCCAAAGATGAGGAACGTACATTGTTCCTTAATTTAGTATTACCTGGGGTGCTGATCTAGGGCAACCAATGGGACCTTGTGGAGGAAGATGGGTCCTGGAGAGTTTCTGGCAGCATGAGGGAGGTGGCTGTCTGAAATGTACCCATTGTGGTGCGGGTGCCCGCTGGCCCATGCACGAAAGGTAGCTTTCCCCTCACTCTGCTCACTTGTGTGGGGGTCAGCACTGTAGGGAAGCAGAGTGCAATCCTAGCAAACAATTAGGATTAAAAACGGAAAATGCTGGAAAAGCTCAGCAGGTCTGACAGCAGCTGTGGAGAGAGAAACAGAGTTAACGTTTCGAGTCCGTATGACCCTTCTTCAGAGCTTAAGAGAAGTAGAAGTGTGATGGAATTTATACTGTTTAAGGGTGGGGAGTGGGTGGAACAGGTAAAGCAGGATAGAAGGTTCGCAATAAGTAGGGACTGAGGAGAGATTGACAAAGATGTCATGGACACAAGACAAGGGGAATATTAATGGTAGTGGGGATCATGGATCATGGCCCATGGATTTTTAGAACAATTGTTGAATGCACTGTGAGGTACAAATCAGAGCTACTTTTAGTTATTATTGTCTTGTAAAATATTTATAAAGATGCATCTGAAAACACGGGAACATTTGGTATGGCGCTTGCTTCCTGGTTTGGGGGCAGAGGGTCACACAGTCAATTTAATCCTTTGAGTGCTGAATTCACTTTTCAAATTGAATATTAGTTTATAAAAATGGGTTTGAAATAATTTGGTATCTCAGTGTAAACAAACTGCCTTATAATTACAGGATCAATACTTATATTTGTGAGAGGTCCAGAAGTAGCTGTGGGTACATTTATAGATCAAAATTAACCGTATATGTTCCCACCCTGTAATTCTCTATTACCCAGGAATTACTGGAGATATGTAGTCTTTTCCAAACCCTTGCAGGATATCTGTGTCAAATAACTAGCAGACTCATAGTTTATGACTTATGACAGCCTTGTCATTCACAACCCACTAATCATTAATGAGCAGAGATAGAACATCTGCCCAAATATTATTTTCTGAACTCTCATAGTATTGGTGATTAGACAGTAGATTATAGATATAGTCCAGCAATCATTTGCAGTAATCCACTCACTTAATAATAATTCCACAGCAAAAGAACTTGCACGTGCCAATGTAGCTGTAACTTAGAAGTTGCTTAACTTGATCATTTGTTTTGCTAAAACCATCAGACGAGTCATTCCAATGAAAATCGTTTTAAATCCCTTTAATCTTGGAGATATTGAAAATGGAGGAGTTTAAAACAATTGCTTTTTATTGGTCCGCTGTTCTGATTTTATGAGGCTGTGCTGGGATGTCGGGTAATGGAATTGGGTGTGCAGATTAATACCTCTGCATTTCACCACCAAATGAACACTGATGTTGATGGCCAGTGCAAGCCTCCTTTAGGTGCCTCATTTCATTTAAATAGATTCCTCCATATGCCCAACAGCTTTCTCATCTGTAGTGTTACTCAACTTTTTTGAAACACACACAGTCATACATTGGTCAACTGGCTGCTTAAGGGCAAGTGTCGGGAGGCAAGCACATTTTAAAAAATTTAGTTTCTTGCTCTGCTGGAATTTTTATTGGTGCATTGACTTTGGTTGCTCTTTGGTCCTGCTCTTTAGTTTTGCAAGGTTTTTGTTCCCAAACCCTCCTTGTTTCCAGCTGCTATTTTGTATTTGTAGCAAGAAAACTCGGAATTCCTAATGGTACTCCTAGATTTGGAGAAGGAAGAACAGTTTCTGAGGAGTCAATCACTGCACCTATTTCAGGACCCAAATGTAGAGCCCACATAGTCAGTCTTGGTTGTGTCAGAGGTGGACCTTGCTTCAGCACCTCTGAATTGCAAAGGGCTACCACATGGCTGTGCTGTCTGTTGGAGGCTACCCTGCAGGCAATTTGTAAGTCAAGGATAGTTCCCCTGGAGGTTTGCATTAAACTTTTTTATGCTGTTGGGTCCTTCCAAGCCACCATCCCTGACATATGCCAACTCAATCAGATGCTTATCCCAAATGCAACATGCAAGGAGCAATACATTTACCTCTTTGCGCCTGTGGAATTGAGGCATCAGCTCAGTACATCATGGAATATTTCCAAAGAGGCATTTCTAGGAGAGGGGAGTGCAGCAGATTGCACTCGTGTAGTGTGTGGACTTGTAAACCTGCTGCCATCCTCTGACAAGCAAGATGCACAGTTCCCATCTGGAGATGACACTCTGAAATACCAAACAATGCCAATATCTTTGTACCCATCTTATGCCAGCCAGTGGATAGGGTGTTGTACGGATCCATTACTTACCCGTAGATTTTCATTTATGCCTCCATATTGGCTTTCTTTGCACTTATCCTTTGCTTGGCATCTCTTTCAACAGTCATGGAAAAGACCAACAAATATTTAAAATTGAAGTTTTATAAAGGCTGAAGCAAAATCTGTTCCATCTCAGCTTTGTACCTCTAACTGTATGCATCCTTATAAACGTGGAATACTGAACCAGATTTAGTCCTTCACCTATTAGGCCCTGTGTTGGTGAATGGCCAAAGCTGGGGTGGAACCTTTTGCTAATTATTCAAACCTGAGTTGACCTTGCAGAATTGGACAAAGTCACCTCAGTCCATGGTGGAGTTGTTTGGGCCTTGGCAATCAGCCAATCCTGGCACATATCTTAATGGTTTCTCAAAATGGATGCACACATGTTTAGCCTGCTGCCTTAATCACCTGGTGAGTTTAGTTGGTGAACAAAGTTGCAAGTTTGATTCTTGATCTGTGTTGAATTATCTAGCCTTAGCACGGGCCACACTGGACTTTCCAGTTTGCTTCCATACCTTGGCCCACGAGTGGAAAATCAGTTGGACTTTCTGCCCCTGATCACCATGAAGATTTCCCTCTGAAACTGCATGATTGTGAATGAGTGCTCTGATTAGGATAAGGCTTGACTGTGAGGTCTGTCATAGTCAAATAGTCTGCCAATAATCACTTATACACGCACTTCAGAAATGGCCACTTGGGTGGTAGGCCATGCAATGCCCTTGGAACAGTATCCAAGGCAAAAATAAATATTTTTGGGAAATTACAACATTGGCAGAGTAAAGAAAATAATGAAATGATCAGCCCATTGTCCCTGCATTACAAACAATTAAATAGATTAAGAGAATAGAATAAGTACATATGATGCCAAGGTTAAATTACTTCCCAGGTACATCAGTTTGAAAAAAAATTGCAGTGCACAGCAACTATTATTAGAAACTCCTTTGCATACCTTAAGTGCTAATCTTAATTGTTTAGTTGGGTTTTAACAAAGGGAAGGACCAGGTCATCCATTTTCAAATACCAAAATGATAAAATATTAGTTTGCCTTTATTGCATCTTATTTTCACCATTAATGCCATGAAATGTAAGACTTTTACTTGTACCTTTGGGCATCAGCACAAATGTGGAACCTGGATCTGACTAATGCATTCATTGAATAGGAGCTTACACCGATTCTATTGCATTAACAAGGAAATACAAAGTGGGGGCAGGTGGCAATTTTGTTTATTAATTATGGTACCTTTCTTTTAATCACATAGCCGTTTGGACTGGGGGCTTATATGAAATTAAGCAGGTTATGCAATTATATTATCTCCATTGGAATGAATAGAGGATCAGTGCAAGTCTCACATCAAAACCCTCGATACAAACGTTTGCATTTCTGTATTGTGTCGCTGTTTCTAAGAATTTACGGCAACTGTGTAAAAGAATGAAACAGTGAAGCATTTTATTTCATGCATTTTTTTTGACGTTTCATCTTATCACCTGATGCCTCCTGTTGCTCAACTTTGTGGGAAATGTGATTCGGGCAGGTGATATAAGATTAGAAATAGGGTTAAATTAAGCAAATAGGTGAGTTGGAATCAAACCAAAGCAGCAGTTTATATCAATAAACATGTTAATTAATATTGGTTATGCTAATATAAAAATGATTTGAGAAATTACATGTCTTTAAGTTCGGCAGTTTGGTGGATCATGGAGTTAACTGGCAGATACAGTATGTCTCACTTAAAGATATTCGCCATTCAACCTGCTTCTAAAGTATCGTAACAACTTCAGAAATAGCATCTTTTTTTTTTCAGATTATGAGCGACGTACAGGGAAAGGTAACAGGAGAGAGTGAATTGGAAAACTGAAGACGTTGTATGATTTTATCTCTCCGTGGCATGTAAAATTAAACAAAAAGCAGCTGAAAAAGGAAGGGCCGTGATGAGTCAGTTATGAAAGCCTGTATCCCCCCAGCTTCGGCCTGGGGACAATCACTAATCCCCTCGAACAAAGCCTAGGGGAGGGCAGGCAGAGGTACGCTGACAACCATGGGAATCTGGAGTGCTATTCAACAGTAATTAACTACATCAATACAATTTGAAGCAGGGGCCGGGGAGGGCAGCCTGTGGAAACCGCATCCTGATGGACTCAGGAGAGTTTGCCATCATTATGCCTGACAAATACTTTCAGTTGAGTGCTTGGCCATTGGCAGTGTTGACGTGCTTTATTAGCATTTTGTCACAATAGGAAGTTGAGCAGCAAAAAAAAAAGTGGCTGCAATAGAGACGTTGGGAACGGAGGCATTTTGTTCTGGGCCCAAAGCCTAAATATCCCTTGTGTATAATGTGTACTCCAGAAGCAGCAGTATGTGGAAAACAAGATGTTTTCTAATTGATTATGCTTTTTAGACTGTATGTGCGGATATTTCTGCCACAAGGTGCACCTAATAATTTATACGAAGCAAGAGTGGCTTCAGATGATTTTTTTTTCAGTTCAATCAAGTTCATCTTTCACTGAAATAAAGAACAGCAATATTTATTAGGATCTTTTATACCCCCCGAAAAGAAAACACAATTAGATAGACTCTTTCACAACTTGTAGCTCTCTCAATGTGCTTATTTTCTATCCAGGAAGGTTTTTGCAATATGTCGGTACGTCTTTACAGTCGGATCAGACTATTCGATTGCATTTTGAAGGTTAATGTAAGAAATTAAAGTTCTTTTCGTGTGTCGCAAAAACAAATCAAGTGGTAATGAAGTGTTGATATTCTTTGGTTTGTTTCTGTATTGCTTTTGATTCTTTTTTCGACCATTTTTGTTTAAAAAGTAGGGGATATTGGTATCAGCTGGGTCACTGGACTTTAATCTGAGGGAGCCGAATTGCCATCAATAAAGATACAAACCCAAAAATTCTTTTTGTGGTGGACCTGGAGTATTAACTAATTTCCATTCATGCCATGGATCTGCTCTGACCCTATCCCATTTCTGGGCAGACATATTAAACGTCTGCCATGACACAGTTAATGAATTACAGCTGTCTCACTTTTATCATTCATTAGCCACTGAACACCCTTTAACCTAATTTTAATGCAGAAGGAAAAAAGCATTGAGTGTTTTATTTCCTGATGTAGTGCTGTTGCTCAATGCCACCTTGATGGCCTACATCCCAATGTACTTCATTGGCCAAATTTAGATTACACAGGTCGTACTCTGTGTTGCAAAACAGCATTGAAGCTGACCAACTTGCTTCATCCTGAGTTGTTTTCTTGGTGGTTTTTGTCAGTGGTGGCTTGCCATTCTCGGAGGCAAGAGGCAGGTCCCAAGTCTACTTCAGCCGGAACAGGAATCAAACCCACCCAAGTTGGTGGTAGAGGCAGAAACTTTAAACTCTTTTAAAAAGCACCTGGATCTGCACCTAAAGTGCTGTAAGCTGCAGGGTTATGGGCCGGGTGCAGGAAGGTGGGATTAGAAAGGGCACCTGGGTATCCTCGGGCTGGCATGGACAAGATGGGCTGAATGGCCTCTTTCTGTGCTGTAACTTTTCTATGATTCTCTGGTTCTATGATGGTGTTATTCTTAACCACATGCCAAGCCATCTAGCCAGTTGAGTTAACCGGCTCCCTTCGGAAGCAGGTACAGAATAAAAATTGGAAGTGTATGTTGTGCCAACATATTGACACAAGTACAACAGCAGTGTTGGCATCTTTAATGTTGCTCCTTTATCCAGGGAATTAGCTATGTACTGCAATTAGCATCAAATATTATTTTGTACATAAGCATTGTCCAGGCACCAACAGATGAGATAAAAACAAAAAGCTAAAAGACCAACAGATGAGACTGTCCCTGCGGAGTAACCTGCTGTAAGGTAGGATGTCTCGACTGCACCAATGCAGGACTTCAGTTAATAAGTATGCACAAGACCAAGTGCTAAGTATAAATGGGTTGCACCCATCCTGACAGTTAATTGATAGTAAGTGTGTAAAACCTACAGTATATAGCCTGCCCTACAGTGTTTGCATATGAACAGCACTGACCCATGAGAGCAGTGTTACCAGTTGAAAAAGATTCCCCTATTAAAATTGTGCGGGGCCCACAGAAGTAATCTTTGTCTGAATGCCTATATGTTCCAAAAAAAAGTCTCATGCCACAATTAACCATTAGCAAGGGTTGGTGGATAGTTGTGGTCTCAGTGAAAGTAGGAATCATGATTCTAGAAACAAAAGGAAGCTGATATTTATTGCATTTTAATGCTGGCTTGTTGCCACTGCTGATTCAGATGCAAATTGGATGATTGGAAGAGTCCATCCCTTATGCATGAAAGCTTAAGCCTGGAACCTAGCAGTGGGAAAGTGGGGGAGGGGAACAGGGAGCCAAAATGAGCGGACACAACCACAAGATTATAGGTACAGATGAGGCAGGATATTTGACACATCTTAGCTCATCCTGATGGAATGTGAAACCAAAGAAAAGGCCTACATTCCCTGCTACTCATTAGGTAACTGACTTTTGAATGAGTCTGAGGGTTTTGCCTCCACTAGTCTGCGTGGAAGTGAAGTGTTGATGTGTATTTGCATGAAGAAACAATTTCTAACAATTTCTTAATTCTCCTTTCAACAGTTCTAACCTATCCCTCCAATTGTTCTATTACCTTGATCTGCCTATTCCAGAATAACTTTAACTATGCTACTTAATATCTTGTATTCTTCACCAGGGCCTACCTACTTGTGTTGCAGCAGCCCCAAGTTGGTCTGTAGCAAGCTGGCTCTGGACTTTTATTTGCAGCTCCCTGAAATTATTAGGAAGAGGGCTGAGGCCCAATCTGGGATGGGCTCTGAGCCCTCTGGCACCTGCTCCGAGTGGACTGCGTAACTTGTGACAGGAAGCGGGCTATAGCCAATTTCTCACCCAGTATCCAAGGTGCGGTTTGACCAGGGCACTGTACAGTTTTACCATATTATAATTTATACTCAAACTGAACTTCTCTGCTAAGGTATCTGGAACTAATTACATTTGGATTCCAGATTGTTGGATAAGCTTGTTAAAGCGGAAGGAATAATCTGATGGTGTAGCCGTTAAAATACTTGCTTTTCATTTCTGTATAGGATGACACCAGAATCTGCTAGACATATGTGCTGTGTTTCATTGACTTTCAACTGGGCAGCTGGAAGAATGCCTTACCTCAATTGGGTGGAGCCTTCTGCTCTTGGGGGAACAACTAAATCTCTCTTTTTGTAGCAAGTGGCTTTATTTTAAAAAAAAAGTCTTTGCATTTTGTTTCCTTTCCTTGTCTTATTTTTGTTCATTTTCTTAACGCTAGACAAACTTGACCTGGGAGAATACGAGGATGTTTCCACAGCGTCAATGTTAATTCGCACGGGAGGCACGATTGCTGTAGAAGGTGGACTGTGTCACCTTTAAGACTGATTCCACCCACAAGGTGAGACCATTCAAATCGGCCGGAGACCAATGATGTATTGTTTTATTTTGTTAATTAAGTAAAGGGGTGGTCCTTTGAAGAATTATGAGAATGAACTATCGAACTTTCTGTGCTGAATGTTCCTTTTACCTTCGTTAACCAATTAGGACAAGGAGGGGCAGTTTTTTCACTGTGAAGAAAACAATAATGCAAAAAGTCTTGGTTATGTGGCTGTTTATGATGCTTTGCGACTGGCTGCATGCATCAGGATCCTCATATACTCATTCAAAAAAGTAATGTTGTTTTGATGCAAGCTTGCGAATGACCAAGAGTGACAATGATTTGTATTCAATGCTGTGTGCCACATACCTGATTAGAATAAAATTCATAGATTAGGCATGTGCATACATTTAATATGTGTCAATTCTACAAGTGTGCAATGTGCAACAAACATAAGTTGTATATGAAATAATGAATCACTGTCTTTAAAAATAATCTTCTCAATTAATCTAGAAACACTTTCAAATTCTGAGTGGCTCTGTTTCTAAAAAGAAATACAGCTCTCATATAAAGTTACATTTTGGGTGTGAGAACTAGAATGGGAAGTAAAACTTATAGGAAGGGTTAATTTACAAGAGTCTTCGCAAACAAAGGCTGTTTTGTAGTAACTAATCCCCTGCATTTATAGTTTACACAAAGTAATTATCTTGCTGAAAACATATTTGGAGGTTTTGATTCTGAGAAGCCATTTACAGAGGAATACAACAGTGACAGGCTAACAGATATTACTACTGCTGATGGATGGTTTTAGGGGATATGAGAGGTTGACATCAGTTTTGGCACACGGCACCTCAAGATGGCTGTGTACAGGCTTGAAGCCAGCAAGTATGTGAGCCAGCTTGCATGGCCTTAATACAAGGCCAAGCCTCAACAAAGACCATTGCCGATGGGTCTTTCTTAACAATCAGCCTTATACAGACATACCTGCTCTTATTCAGCATCACGTGACCTGGATTTCTTTGTGTAAGCTATCAAACATGCAGGTCTGATTATATGGCTTGTGAATGCCTCAGGACAAAAACCTATATTGTCCAAAACAAAAACACACACGATGATGCTGTACTTTTAATTTTTAAGGAATTTGTTTCTGTGGCTTCTTTCAGCTGCTGTTTCAGTGGCATAGTCTGCAATGTTTTTGCCAAACTGACTAATCAGATTGTTCAGGTTCAGAAGGAAAGGAGATGCAGCGATGAAAAGAATATATCAAAAGGATGTTTAACCCTGTGATGACTGCTCAGGATTTCAGTACCGAAACCAAAGTAATGTGAAATCAGAAACCAAGATATGGGCCTGTACACTGTCTGAATGCATAATGTAATACTGTGCACTCTCATTAAATATATAGTTGAGTTTATGTCATGGATACTGGGAGTGCCCGCATTTATGATGTTCCACAGCCTCACTGTAGGGGAAGGTTTGCTCACTATCCTATTAATAGCAAAATTATAAGTCCTCTCTTTATAAGCATATTTATGATTTTGGCAAATAAGGAACAGCAAAAATGTTCCCACCCCTGATTAGTGTTTGCTATTGTTACCACATCACACATTGGCATAGTCCTTATTTCAAGCCTGTTTCAGCAGGTGCAGATCCTTCTCTGCAAACTTGTGGATAGATAGAAGAGTACCAACATCTATTTCTTATGGTTAGTGCATCCTCTTGTTTACTCATGCAGAACCTCCCAGAAGTTGGAGGTATCTCCAGGCAGATTTTGCGGGTATTTTCCTCTAACTCAGCAGCAGATTGAGATCTCCATTGATTGGTATTTTACCATGGCTGTAGATGATGCTAACTCCCTGACAGTGATTCTGTACCCTCTCTCTAATGAATGGAGTGGAACTGGAAATGATGCCTGGGACAGAAATGGGGCAAAATACAGCCACTTATAGCCTTACGCACAAGTGCCATTCAACTTGGAGCTGACAGCACAGATAACATTTTAAAAGAGGCAGGAACATTGAGGCTGGTGACGTGTATATGTTGATAAATTAGTTGTGTATTTATCCATATATTACTTACAAATGCTTTGTACTGCACACAATTATTTTGTGTGTATCACTTTACTGGTGCAAGGAGATTGTATTGAAGGATGAACGGTGATGTAAATGTTTCAGATATCTGGAACCCATGGATAAGCTCTCAGCAAAGCTGTGGAAGATCGCTGCAATCTATTCAACTATAATACTATCATGGTATCCTTTTGCTCTTTCAGAACAGTACCTGACTTTTGCAAGTCACTTTAGTTTGCTTGTTCTTTTCAGCTGATTTTGCACACTTGGGTGAAGCTTGGACATTGTTTTTTTCTCCCCTCTTAAACTGTCATTCTCCACACCTCCCGACTTTCTTTCTGTGTTCACGATGATGTCACCTTTCACTGGAAAGTTTCGTGACATTCGGTGAGACGCTTGATCAGTACAAAAGTTCAGACAGGAAAAGACGTGTCCATAGCTACCCTATGAGCAGCATGTGAGGAAATGCTCATTTGCATTAATTCGCATTTATTGTGATATATTGAAGCCCTCCCTGAGATAGGGGGTAGGCGGGAATGTGGAGCTGAGGCCACAATCAGGTCGGCCATGAACTTGGTGAATGACGGAGCAGGCTCGAGGGACTGAATGGCCCTCTCCTGCTCCTATGCATCGAATGAAATGGTAGATTTGAATATGGCAACTTGCTTCTGATGAGACACTTTGACATGCTGTCAGTGGGAATTTTAGACACTGATTTTCAGGAATTATCATTCCTGTGCTTGAATGGTAACTGTGGTCAGTGCAGACCAGAGGGCTTCCAATAGACTTTGAAATCCAAAGCTCACATCGTCGCTCCTTTGATTTCTCAGCATTGACAATCCTCACCTTGATCAGTACAAACAGAGAAGTAAAGCTGCATTCGCACACATTATTTATTTTATTTAATTCCAAAGCATTCCTGAACGAAACGTAACCCGATAGAAGCTGCCCTGGTTCCCTATAGTTACTGAGATATTGCAGTGTAAAGGTTGTTGTATTTATTTGCCTTTACTGCTATCAATTGACTATGTGGGCTTGACTAGACCACAGACTCCAGTCTGACATTGAACAAACATCAAAAATGGATGAATGTGCATGATGCAAAAAAAAAAGAGTTTCTAAATTGTGTTCAGTCAAATCCATTTGAACAGATTACAGATCCCAACAATAAATTATAATGAATTAAAAAGAATACAATTAAAACTATGCAATATCCCCATGGTTGAACACATATCAGCAGCCTCTCCTTGATGGAGCGCTACAGTCTTTCTTGCAAAACCTGGTAGAATTTTGCTAGGCCTGTGCGAGTAATGGTTCCATCTCGGGTTACGAACCTATCCAGAATCTTAGGAATCTGTCATTTTTTTTTTTTGACGCAATTGTGATTCCTTTGAACTTTACTGGCCTGTACCACTCGCCACCCCACCCATCACCCAGCTTGAAATACACTATTGTGCACACAAAAACGCAAGTGAGTCTCAGGCTGAAAGTCAGCGGTAAGCTGATGTTGGTCACACAACTGCCCAATTATGAGTGAAAAGCAAGGGCAGTAGCGAGACCATAGCTAGGGCCGTCATCTCCTTTTCAACCTCGTGCTATGGCTTATTTCCTCTTCTGGGGTTTTCAACCTTCATAAAAGACATCAGAAACAATATTTGGTATTATTTAAACAGGCAGGCCTCTTTGAAGTGAGTTTCAGTCCCTCCAGCCTGAGTTTCAAGATGATGGCTTCACCCGTGACTCCGTGGTACCTGCGACAATACATTGGGCAGGATTTTACATTGTGTGGGGCTGGCATGTGCACCCGACCCGATCGGGTGTAAAAGAACATGTGATGACCTCGGGCAAGCGTTCTGACATCATCGCGCACTTGCGCGATGTTTCGGTCGGCGGGCGGGCAGGCGTGAGTGCCGGCAGCACGCTGACTGAAGGCCTTTCATTTTTGTTCGTAGCCATTTTTAGCTGAAGCTAATATCGGATATGCTTTTAAACCTTTGAAGGTTGAAATACTTCTGATTTCTGAAAATCTGAAGCAAAGCTAGGGGCTTTGATTTGATTCCAAACTATTCTGCAAAATGCAAAGATCAAGAAATGTAATAAGAACAAAATGCATTTTTATTGAGTCAACAATGGAACATAGGAAGAATCTAATTTAAATACACTGATGGAATTGGAACTTTGTTATCTGCTATTGTTTCTAGATATAAAGGACTAAGCACAAATAATATATTTGCAGCCAGTGCTAATTATGTTTCAAAGTTAAATAGAGGAATATTTCAAAACTTCCCAAAACAAAACTTGACAACAAAAAATGGGGCAGCACACCCAGTTTGTAAATTTTTCTTGTGGCATTGGTCCAAGCTCCCGTCCCCACCATAGGTGCCACTTAAGACATTTGCATTCTCTGTTTCCCACAGCCTAACATTTGTTATGGTCATACGGACCCGAAACTTTAACTCTGTCTTCCTCTCCACAGATGCTGTCAGACCTGCTGAGTTTTTCCAGCAATTTTTGTATTTGTTACCATCTCCTCTTTTAAAACTTGCTCACAGAGGAATGCTCAGGAATGATTTTAGCATTCAGATGGGTAGTTGTTGTCATTGATCAGTCACTTTGTAAGTTTACAGTAATTATTGTGCGCAATGACTAATTCAGATCATGTATCATCCTGCAAGTGTTTGTAACCTCAGAAGAGTGAAGGAATTTACATGACTGTAACAGAGTATGAAGTCCTGTGCATGTACCATTGTTTCAGACTCCTTCTCGAGAAAATTAACCGCCATGATCTTATTGTCACAAAACTATAATTTTTTTTATAACGGCACTGTGGTTGTACCTACACCACATGGACTGCAGCGGTTTAAGAAGGCAGCTCACCACCACCTTCTCAAGGGCTACTAGGGATGAACAATAAATGCTCAGCCCAGCCAGCGAAGCTCACATCCCTTGAGTGAATAAAAAAAAGTTATTGTGGGTTTATGGTTGTCTGTGTGGCCGATATAATTAGATTAATCAGATAGACTGCAAGGTTGAAATTATCAAAAGAAGCTGGGTGTAAAAAGGCATTGGAAATGCTAATGAGTAAACATGGATGAAGGCAGCATGTAGGATGTGAAGGAAATTTGCATTTTAAGATATGTGGAAGGGTGTATGGCTTTCAAAGGGATGGTAGGATCTTTACAACTAACAAGAGAAGCAGGGCAAGCTTGTTATGTTTATTTTTTTCCAAAAGGAAAGAGGCCATGTTGACAACATGAAAGATTTTTACAGTACGGGAAAAGTAAATTTCCAAAGACATGTAAGACAATGGAATTTACCAGAGAAAATGTATATAAAGAAGTCTGGAAGGCTATGTAGGGGGTGTGGCCATGTGAGATTGAGAGGTATACCATGCTTGGGGAAAAACCTCCAGTCACTTTAGCAGAAATCTGCTGTGTCCAGTTACTAAAGTTGTGTTAAAAGCCTTTGGAATTCCACTGTCGAGTGGGTGCTGTGGTAACCTTGCTGGATTGATTTTAAATTTCAAATCTATTTTGGACTCATGCCTTAAAGGGGTGTATAGTTGGGAGCATGTTCAATTAAGAATTTTGGGAACTGTTAAGACCAAATAATTGTGCAACTATAATCCTGTGTGTTTGTTGTTTTTTTTTCTGTTGTTAATAAATGTTTTAACTTAATTTTAAAATCTTAAAGGTGTTAGTGGACTCAATTCTTCTGAATTCAGTGCATAAGCCCTCTCGTAATAAATACAAATTTCAAAACTGTTGTGATAGTTGGCCAAGTTTCCCTTGTGGGTTTGCTCCACCTGGCACACATCACCTGCCACATCATAACATTATGCAGTAGTAATTTACAGCATGATTTTTTTCAATATGGTAATACAGGGAGAAATGACAGCAATAATCCTCAGAATGTAATTAATTTCTCTGTACAAGCTACAGTAAACTAAATTTGCAAATTCATTGTTTTTCATGTGTCTTCATCGTTGCTGGGTCAAAATCCTGGAACCCCCTAACAGCACTGTGGGTGCACCTACATCACATGGACTGCAACGGTTCAAGAAGGCTGCTCACCATCATCTTCTCAAGGGCAACTAGGGATAGGCTAAAATGCTGGCTCAACCAGCAAAACCCACATCCCGTGAATGAATTAAAAAAAAAATACTGCTATCTCTGAATTTTCTTTCATATAGTGCCCCGATATGATGTTTTTCTACATGTATATTTCTATATGTACACAACATGGCTCACTAATATAAATACTTCAGCTGTTTCTCACTTGTGATGTCCTGATACATGAACCACAAAAAGTTAGTATGCAGGTACAGCAAGTAAGTAGGAAGGCAAATAGAATGTTGTTGTTTATTGCAAGGGGAATGGGATATAAAAGAAGGGAAGTTTTGCTACAGTTGTACAGGGTGTTGGTGAGATCACATCTGGAGTATTGTCCACAGTTTTGACCTCCTTACTTCAGAAAGGATATAATTGCATTTGAAGCAGTGCAGAGAAGGTTCACTTGGCTGATTCCTGGGATGAAGACACGTGTTGCCTTATAAGGTAAGGTTGGACAGGTTGGGCCTGTTTCCGTTGGAGTTTAGAAGAGTGAGAGATCATCTTATTGAAACATGTAAGATCCTCAGGGGACTTGATAAGGTGGATGCTGAAAGGATTTTTTCCCTTATGGGAGAAACTAGAACTGGAGGACACAGTTTCAAAATAAAGGGTCCCCCATTTAAAATCGAGATGAGGAAATTTTTTTTCTCTGAGGGTCGTGAGTCTAAGGCACCCTCTTCCCCAGAGAGTGGGGGAGGCAGGGTCATTGAATAATTTTAAGGCTGCACTAGATAGATTCTTGACTGACAAGGGAGTCTAAGGGTATAAGGGTTAGACAGGAAAATAGGAGCCACAGTCAGATCAGCCATGATGTTATGAAATGGCAGAGCAGGCTTGAGGGGCCAAATGGTCTACTTCTCAAGTTGTATGTTTGTGTGCATGCAGCAAAAATAGGTGTAAGCATTTAGTTTATTTATAAATGTTGGCTTTCTTTCATGTTGCTTCTTCTCTCTATCTCATATCCTATTTTGTGTTCTCCAGTTTTTCTTGTGGTTTCTTTCCAATAATCTGCTCTTACTTTGTTCTTTGCTGTTTTTGTTTCTCTGGTTCTTTGCTGTTGTTTCCACTCCTTATCACCTCTTGGCTACCATTTCATTCCTTGCTTTCTTTTGTGTTAATTTTCTTTCTGTCACATGCTGTCACTTCATAATACACCACAACAATTTGTCTGTTGATTTGCTATCTTTCTACATATTAATAAGCGCTGCATTACAAAAATAGTTCATCATGTGTTCATTTATTCTTTCTTCCCTCATTTCCTTGGAATGTATCGGTTGCCATTTCTGTATCACCTTAATGTGCTGGAGGGACCATGGATGTAGGAACAAAAGCCCCCTCCCCTCCCAACTCCCCATTGACCTTCTCATCTAACCGAGGGGACTGTTTGAAAAAAAGATCCTTTGCTATTTGGTGAGCAGAGCATGTGTTGTTGACTGTTGCAGTAACCAGCTGATGTTGCATTCAAAGCAAGGTCTGCTCATTTGTACTTTAAATGTGCCCCTGTGTAAGTGCCAGTGATTGAGAGTGTATCATTTGAATGTACAATAAGCAGCTAATATTACGTTCAGTAACACAGTTCACTTTCTGAATGTTGGATGCTAATATTGAAATACTTTTGTGGAATCAGAGGACTTTCACGTGAAATAGTACATGACGGTCTTTTTATAAAGTGATCAGTTGATTTATAATGATGAAATTTGGATCCACCCTAAACAATTATAACGGAAGTCCACTTTAGTTTGTTTCACTGTTTGGCCACGCAGTACTTTAATTATTGGTACCTGCTTGAGAGAAGTGTAAGCTGACAGCATTTATACCACTGACTGCATTATTCACTGGTCAGACAAAGCATGGAGTTCCTTTAAACATTGCCTAAAATGCTGATTATATTTCACACTTAAAGACTGCTACAGTTAATTTACCTGCAGAGAAATTTTCTGTAGATTGTGCCATTCCAATTGCAGTCGTAATGCAGTCGATGCAATGAGAGGCAAACTGCTGGACCTTGTCATGCACTTTCTGCCAGAGTCCAATGCGATATTCTCATCTTTAGATTCTTGTCCCCAATTTTTTTTTACCATATATATAGGCTGAAATCTAATCTCATCTAATCTACCTATTTAACTATCTAACTATCTGGCTGAATTTCTACTTGCCTATCTATCCACCTCCCTCTGTATATTAATAGACCCTTGTAGCTACATGTCATTCTAAATTACGGCTGTGTATACATTGTAGATAAACAGCAAGATATAAAGATAACTATGCATTATTAGAGCCTCTCCACAGTAATTGATATTATCAAACACATTACCGGTATTAAAGAGTTTTGCTCCTAAACTGTGTAATAAGAGACCACAGTTTTTATGAGCAATGATTAGAATAATTAAGAGTCAGGGATTTCATCTGAATAGGAGCTTTGTCTGTGTATAACCTACTTGAAATATATCCAGGGAAACCGAAGCAGGATGATCATTATCGGAACTAACCTGAATCAGCAGTATCCTGACTTCGTTTGTGATCTAGTAATTTGAACTACAAGCTGCTTATTAGTAACTCTAGATAATAGTTTAATAAAAAGTAGGTGCAGTCTCCTTGGATTTCCAATCCCTCCCATTCTGTCACAAATTTCAAATAATTTTTTGTGTGATTTAAGAACTTAATCACATTCTATTATATTTTGAATTGCATGATGAAATAGATATCTTATTGTTCTTATGAACTATCTGCCAAGTTTTTTCTGGTTAAGCACAGGGGAAAAGAGAATGAAGTGGGAGTCTGTAAATTAGAAAGTATTCTTATTGCAACCGGTTTGATAAGGAAATACAGAGCCCAGGATACATCTGTTTTGCTCTGTCAGCGCGTCGCAAACATTGCCCTCAAGGATAATCTTGGTTTGTAGGTTTGCGAATGTTCTAGACACTGTGATTACTGGCTGATCTAGCAAAGTAAGACATGGGAAAGACAGGATGAGTAGCTGAGGTGTATTTTAAAGGTTTATGTTGGCTTAGAACATGTGCATTCCATCAGATTGGGAATTAACTCCTACACGCACACCCCAAAAAACTTTCACAATATCACTTCGTGAGTACTGGTCATTTTAGAATCCAACAAATACACAATTTTCCAAATTCTTCATTTTGTTTAAGGAGTACGAGAAATAAAGAGGAGTCTTACAGTTTAGGTTCTTGTAAGATTCAGGATTTGGAGCTGTAATATTTCACTTCTTTCATGTTAAATTCTCTAATATTTCCTAGAATGGCTTAAATGGGAAATTAATTCAAAATTTAATTACTGACACAAAACTTATAGTTTCTTAATTTTGAAGCCATCATTCAGCTTATATGGGCAGAAGCAGGACTGTAAGCTCCAGACTGACAACAGCATGTTTAAAACTAAACATGAGGATAAATTTTGACACAAACATAAAAAACACAGAATTTGCAAAACAACATTTCAGACTGTATTCACACTTGGCCCTAAGGCTTCTGAAGTGGTTTGAGATTAACCAATATTTAAATTCCCTCCATCCTCTTGCTCTCTCTTTAAGACAGGCCTTAAACCTACCTGTCTGACAAAGCTTTTGGTCACCTGTCCTCATGTCTCCCTCACTTTGGCTTGGCATTGATTTTTGTTGTTATCTGATTGAAGTGCTTTGAGCCATTTTACTGCATTTAAAGTGCTATATAAATGCAAGGCTGTTGTTTAACTTTGTGAAGACAAAACCACTCCCAGAGAAGAAGAGAAACGTCAGCAACCCACCATTAGGAATGCATTGCAATTTTGGTAGTATCTTGTCATTTCAAACATCTTTAAAAGAAGCAGTGACCAGATGCAATAGCCTAGAAATTGGGTTACTCTGTGTCCAGTTTAGAGGTGTAAAATGAACATATAAGGGCCCAGCACACCAGGTGAAGGCACTGCTCAATCCACACTAGATTTGCATCACCTGCCATCTTTGTAAGTACTTACCATGGGTGCCTAATGCATGCATCTGACATAGGCACTTGGCAGCAAAAGTATTGAGGTAAGAAGGACCAATGGAGACCGTCACCAGAAAGTTAGGTTTGATTTTTTTAAAAATTGTCTTATTGTGGATCCAGAATGAACGGGATTGCTCCTCCCAGCTTCACATTAAACCCATGCAGCGCTGCTGGTCATTGCCTGGCTCCACCTCTCCTGATTGTCTTCCCTTTCCCCCTGCAGACGATCTTCATGATCCTGGCGAGTTTGAACACCTGCCAATCTTACTGCCCCAGGACCGGCTGCTGGGTTCGAGCGTGATTCGATTTCTAGGCCAGTGATTTTACTGTCGTGAAGTTGGCCTTTAATTCTCAATCATGTGCTCTGACATGTCACACACTAGTGCCGACAGACAGTGGGTTGGATTTTCCCAGCCCTTTGGGGATGGGCTGGGAGGGGAGTGGGCATAAAATGGTAAGGGAAGGCAGGGGTATGGACTGCCCATTGTCTTTCCGGCACCATGCCATTTTGCCAGTGGAGGAGAAGGTGGAGGTCCGCCCTCCCATGTTAACCGAGCCATTTGAGCAGCCAATTAAAGACGTTCTCTAACTGCCGCCTGCATTTTAACAGTGGTGGGTGGGCCTTCCTGGAGAATATGCCAAATTAGCCCTTGTGGCCTCAGGCTCAGGGTTGCCCTCATAATTGGGCACTTTTTGGTGCATGGCGTGTCCTCTGGCGACAATATCGACTGCCGCGACATCAGTGCTGTCTTCACTCACCAACCCCCTCCTCCTGAACTGACTGCCCGCTACCTCGCTGGGGCCTTCCTGACTGACCACAGTGGCCCCACTCCTGCTTACCCGGTTCGAAAGGCGCCATTCTTCCATGGCATCCTCTTCTTCTCAGTCCTAAGCAGTCCCAGCGGTGACCAGTTCTTCCACGGGCGCTGCTACGTCTGCTGAGCTACACCCCTCCTCCCCTGCCCATGATTGGCCAGGCAGCTTTTGGGGGAAGGTGACCATCCTTTGAATGGACAGCTCTCACCAACAGCAACCACTTAGTTGCCTGACCCCCGTAAAAAGCGGCTGAGGGCCCCGCAAATGGCTGAGATGGGGTTGCCCCTGGCTTTCCAGCCTGTTATCAGGACCCCTGCCGCAGGCATCAAGTTCGGGCCAGTGTCCTCACCACAGCGAGGATTCTCATTTTTTGTGACGTTTCATGCCAAAGAACTGGAAGAAGCCAACTGAATCATAAAATTACCCGATCCCTGCCCATGGGAACTACAAAATTACAGCGCAGCATTCTTCAAATTTTTCCATGGCTATCGGATAATCCTGGCAGCCATTTTATTACAGGCTGTGCCTGCTGGTCATCTTGCCTTTTGGTCATTGGAAACTTAGGAAAATAGCGAGTTAGCGGAGAAAGTGGAAAGGGCCCAGAGCCGGCAACAGGAAATAAAGAAAGGGACAACAGGAAGAAAGAGCAACAAAAACAACAGCAACTTGGAGCACCTTTTAATGTAGTAAAATTTCCCCTTCAGGTACTTCGCAGGAGTGTTATCAAATAAAAGTTTAAAAATTAGGCTGCGTGAGACATTGGGACACATGAGAAAAAGTGTTTGGTCAAAGCGACGGGCGGGATTTTCCACACCCGCCCACCGCCGCGATCTTCTGGTCCCGTCGCAAGTCAACGGACTTCTGGCTGGGGCGCTGCCTCACCCGCGGCGGGTCCCACCCACAACAGGGCCGGATAATCCCGACCAACGTTTTAATGAACATTATAACGGAGAAGTAGAGCAATAATGGCAGAGAGGTTCAGGGAGGGGTGGAGGAATTTGAAAACAAGGGTGAGAATTTTAAAATTGAGGCTTTGCTTAATCAGGAGCCAATGCAGATCAGCGAGCACAGGGGCAATGGGCTAAGAGGACTTAATGTGAATTAGGATAAGGGCAGCAGGGTTTTGGATGGCCTCAGTTTTATGGAGCATAGAGAAAGGAGGCATTAAGATAAGCAAGTCTATAGATGGATGACAGGTTCAGTAGCAGATGAGCCAAGGAAACATCACAGAGCCAGAAACAGGCAGTCATACTGATGGCGAGCGTAGGTGGTCAGAAGTTCATCTTGGGGTCAAATATGACATGAATGTTGTGAACAGCCTGGTTCGGCTTCAGACAGTTGTCAGGGAAAGGGGTAGACCATAAGATCATAAGACATACGAGCAGAAATTAGGCCAATCGGCCCATCAAGTCTGCTCCGCCATTCAATCATGGCTGATAAGTTTCTCAACCCCATTCTCCCACCTTCTCCCCATAACCTTTGATCCCCTTACCAATCAGTGGAGCCAATGGTCAGGGAACTGAGTTTGGTAGTGAAGACTGAAGACAATGCCTTTGGTCTTCCCAATACTCGGTTGAAGACAATTTCCATTCATCCCAATACTAAATGTCGGACAAGCAGTTTGACAATTTAGAAACAGTAGAAAGATTGAGAGGGGCAGTGGTGAGTTAGAGCTGGATGTCATCGGCATACAGGTGAAAACTGACTGCGTTTTTGGTTGATGTCACTGTGGGGCAGCACATAGATGAGAAATAGTAGGAGGGCCGAGGATAGATCCTTAGGGGGCACCAGGGTTAATGGAATGTAAAGAGGAGCCATTGCAGATAACTCTCTGACTGTGACTGGATATATAAGAATGGAACCAGGCGAGAGCAATCTCACCCAACTGGATGAGAATGGGGAGGTGTTGGAGGAGGATGGTGTGGTCAACCATGTCAAAAGCTGCGGACAGGTTGAGAAGGATGAGGAGGAGTAATTTACCTTTGTCACAGTCACAGAAGATGTAATTTGTAACTACTAAGAGCAGTTTGTGGCAAGAAAATCAGGGTAGTAGCAGGAAACGAGGAATATAAAAATATCAGCTAAGAAAATCTAGCAGAATAAACAAGTGTTTATCTTGTACTGTGTGTTTTTTTATTTATTTATTCATGGGATGTGCATGTCACTGGCAAGCATTTCTTGCCCATCTCTAATTGCCCTTAAGAAGGTGGTGTAATGAGCTGCCGTCTTGAATCACTGCAGTCCATGTGGTGTAAGTACACCCACAGTGCTGTTAGGGAGGGAGTACCACGATATTTGAAACAGTAAAGGTGAAAGAATGGTGATATTGGTGGTGTCTGACTCCAAGGGGAACTTAGAGGTGATGTTACCATGCATCTGTGGCCTTTGTCTTACTGGGCGGTGAAAGAAAACTTGCCGAGTTGCTGCAGCGCAGCTTGTAGTTGGTGCACACTGCCACCAAGTTGCATAATGCAGCGGAGGGAATAAATGTTTAAGGTGATGGATGGGGTGCTAATCAAGCGGCGGCTTTGTTCTGGCTGCTTGACTGTTGCTCGAGCTGCAATTATCCAGACAAGGGGATAGTATCCCATCAGAGTCGTGACTTGTCCCTTTTAGATGGTGGACAGGCTTTGGGGAATCAGGAGGTGAGTTACTTGCTGCAGAATTCCCAGCCTCTGACCTGCTCTTGTAGCCATAGTATTTATACTGCTGGTTCAGTTAAGTTTCTGGTCAATGGTAACTCCCAGGATATTGATAGAGGGGGATTTGACAATGGTAATGCCGTTCAATGTCAAGGGGAGGCGGTTAGATTCTTTCTTGTTGGAGCTAGTCATTTCCTACCAAGTGTGTGGCGTGAGTGTTGCTTGCCATACATCAGCCCAAGCCTGAAAGTTGTCCAGGTTTTGCGGTACATGGACATGGACTGCTTCAGTATCTAAGGAATAGCGAATGGAACCAATTACTGTGCACCATCAGTACCACTCCTCCCCTTGTGTTGGAGGGAAGGTCATTGAAACACCTGAAGATCGTTGGGCCTAGGACTCTGCCTTGAAGAACTCCTGTTGTGGTTTTTGGCCCTGAGATGATTGTCCTCCAATAAGCACAACCACCTTCCTTTGTGCTAAACATGAGAAGCTAGTGAAGAGTCCTCCTCCTGATCCCCACTGACTTAAGTGTTATTAGGGCTCCTTGATGCCACTCTTGGTCAAATGCAGCCCTGGTGTGAAGGGCAGTCACTCTCACTCACCTCTGTAATTCACCTTTTTTGTTCATGTTTTGACAAAAGCGGTAATGAGATCTGAAGCTAAGTGTCCTAGTAAAACATAAACTGACCATCGATCAGCTGGTTATTGACAGTAATTGCCATTTGGTAGCATTCTTGATGTCCCCTTGAATCACTTTGCTAATGTCTGAGAGTAACCTCAAAGGGCGGCAATTGGCCAAGTTTTATTTATCCTGCTTTTTGTTGATAGTACGTATCTGGTCAATCTTCCACAATCTCGGGTAGATGACAGTGCTGTTTCAAAGAGGTGTGAGAACAATGGAACCTGAGATGAAAGGTGGGAGAAGGTATTTTAGATGTACCGTGGAGAGCTTAGCAGTGATAGGCTGTTGACTGTTGGCTGTGTGAGGAAGACCTCCTGGAAACAGCTCTAGGTTGGGAGAAGATGCAGTTTGAATCAGCTCTTCAGTCAAGCCAGAAAAACCTCGGGATACAAAAAGCAGTCTTGTTCTGAAGTCTTGGATTTCCATAGCAGAGTGGAAGAGAGTTTAAGGGGTCATATGGTATGCCTTTATTAAAGCTACAGCAGTTTGCCTTGGGTAATATTACTGGATTTTTATAGTTAAACATATATAAAGGAATGTTGCTTGGAAGGTTTTTCCTTGTGGGTCTGACCAAGTAGGGAGTCTTTTGGGGAAATGTCTCATAAGACTAATTTTAATTGTGTAACTGTAATCTTTTGTGCTTAAGTTTTCTTTTCTTGTTGATAAAACTTTTACTTTTAATTTTTAAAATCCCAGAAGTGTTACTGGACTACTTGCTGCTGAGATCAGTATGTTTTCTTCTCGTTTTCAGAATACAAAGAAAAGGTATAGCCCATAAGCCAAGTTTCCCTCTGGGATTTGGTTTGCTCAGCGATTAACATCTCCTGTGATTATAACATGATTAAAGCATTCTCAAAGGTATGCAAAAGAAACTGAGTGGCAGTGTAACTTGTTTACCTGACTGCATTCGTGGACAGTTTGAGGCTTTAAAAATTTCCATTTTGCACTTAATGACAAACTATGGGTTTGCATCTGGCATCGGTTCATGCAGTTTAGGACTACAAGTCTTCAGCAACCAATTATCAAAATTAAAGGAGTACACAGACTGCCTGGATACGAGGAGAAGGACATGTCCAAATCTGTGCTTTTTTCCGTCTGATTCTGAATGAGAACATGTCCTGTTCCCACGAATGTTCTCATCATTAAATTTGCTGGAAAGAAAATTTCACATAATTATAGTTAAGGAATGTTTCTTCATGGAAGGAAATCTTGTTGGTATTCTCACCTGGCAGACAGAATAGCAGCAGCACAAACAGCAACACCTCCAATCAACAATGTGATATTTTCGCTTCTCACTTCTGCTGAGAAACTGTCAATTAATGCAAAGTGCTGGCAATTTTATGTTGTGGATTTACACACCACGGAAATGAGGTTGAAATTGCCCAAAGCTATTTCATTTAGAAATCCTGCGACTGTCAGAGAAAGGAAATTTTCATTCCGCTCATCTGGGATCTCCTTGCTTTTAGCTTCCAGATGTGACAGAACTATGTTCTAATCCATTTCTCTATCAGATTCTCCCCTCCCACCCAAACCAACTTTCAGACATTTGCGCTGTGAGCAAGACTGCCCTGAGTATTGTGTCTATGGATCTCTTGAGGTGCCACATACATTGAAGCTATGTAGAAAAGAGGTGAGAGCATTAAATTTAGGTCATCAATAATGATGAAGAATTGGACTTTTTAAGTCTATTTTTGCAATTCTCAACAGAAAGGCATGTCACTCATTTATTTACTCACCCCACGTATCTCTCCAGATAAATATTTTGAGGCATCTCCATCACACTTTGGATGTTACACTTCTTCATATAAAACACTAACAATTCACAACTGAACATTTTTTTTTCAAAAATATATAGCAAAAGAGAAAGAAACAAGTTAATTCCTGCTGTTTTTCTTCAACCTTGAGATAACCTGCCTTACCCACAAGGGGCACCACCACAATCCAGAAAAACTTCCAATATCAACAATAATTAACTTCTAACCAGCCTCACGACCTGTCTACATAGATCACTTCCTTCAAGAGCATTTGACCAAAGGATTTAAAGAGCCAGGAGAAGTTTGGAACTAAAAATTACAAACTTGTCTCATGCTCACCCATGGGCAATGTCTAGGGAAAGCAGTTGAGTGGAAGTGGCATAGTGGTATAGTCATTGGACTAATATTCCAGAGACCCAGGGTAATACTCTGGGAACCCGGGTTTGAATCCACCATGGCAGATGGCGAAATTTGAATTCAATAAAAATCTGGAATTAAAAGTCTAATGATAACCATGAAACCATTGCCGATTGTCATAAAACCCCATCTGGTTCACTAATGTCCTTTAGGGAAGCAAATCTGCTGTCCTTACCTTGTCTAGCCTACATGTGACTCCAGACCCCCAGCAATGTGGTTAACTCTTAAATGCCCTCTGAACAAGGGCTAGTGGGAATAGGCAATAAATGAGCCAGTGATGCCCACATCCCATGAATGAATAAAAAAAAAATCATGCATACTTTAATAACTGGACTTTTCCTACCAAATCTAATGATTTACTTGCCCTCTTTACCTTATCCAATCAGAATAACTCATTGATTAAATGTATTCCAACAGCACCTAAACATCTGATGTCATTTTATTTTGTCATTGTGTTTTTGCTGATGAGTTGATGCATTCATTAAAATAATGGTTGGTAGCCATGGCCGAGGGAACGTTTTCTACTTCTTATATCCAGTGCCAATATCAAGTGCTCCGAGGTTAGAAGAACCACAGGTTAAATATCGGCAGGAGCCCTTCTTTGTTGCCCTCCCAATGTATTTTAATTAACCCTAAGTCTTTGTGGAATACCCCTTACTATACCAAAGTGACAGATTGATTACAGGCAGCATGGAAAGGAGATTTTCATCCCAGTAATTCATGATGGATTTAGACCAGTTCTAGAGCTGAAAAGACAGTACTTCAATTCAATGGGCTTATTTGACAGGCTATAAGAACAGGAAGCTGTGAATGAAGAATGAATGGGTTGTATAAGTTGTAAGTGGAAATGCTGGTGTCCCACCACTTTCTCTTTGCCTGTCTATCTGTCCCTTTGGTTGTCCTCTTTCTTGTTTCCAGACAAGAAAGCAGTGAGATTTAGGAAATTCCTTTATGTCTCATTCAAACTGGCCTGAGCTAATGTGCCGGCCTGACTTCCTAGCGCCTGTGGCCCTTGTTCCTGTTGGGTTCAATACAGTTGGAACTACATTAGAGCTTGCAACAGGCTGCCAGTAGACTTCAGCATTTCAATCCGTGTCAGCCTGTTAACATTTCACAAGAAAAATCCATTTTGTTTTACTGGTACTGATAATGTCGATGATACCGAATAAAATGACTAAGTTGAACCTTGTGTATTTTAAGGTTTAAAGAGCAGAAAATGCTTGACAGGGCGATCAGCAAGTAAAAGAGGGAAAGGCAGGTTGATGTTTGGGTGTGGGAAACACACTTCTAAGGTTTTGTTGAATATTGTTGACTCAACTTTATCCTTTCTGAAGTTACTTAAAAACACAAATAATCCCACATCTGGGCTGCTTTGGGATCTGGGGCAAGGACTGTTGTGGTACTGATCCAGCTCTGTATTATGAATAAAGAATGCAAAGCTGGTTGGGAGTAATGTAGGTGTGTGTTGTTCTAGAACAAGGGGTCACAATCTGAGGATATGGGGCAGGCCATTCAGGACTGAGATGAAGAGAAATTTCTTCACTCTCAGAGGGTGGCGAACTTATGGAATTCTCTACCACAGAAGTCTTTGGAGACCAAGTCACTGAATATATTTAAGAAGGAAATAGATTTCTAGACACTAAATGCGTCAAGAGGTATGGTAGAGAGCGGGAGTGTGCCATTGAGATAGAGGATCAGCCTTGATCATATTGAATAGCGGAGCAGGCTTGAAGGGCTGAATGACCTACTCCGGCTCCTGTTTTCTAGGTTCCTATGTTCCTGTGAAGGTTTTCAGTTCACAAATATTGGGGGCTAGGGAAATGGATTCCATGAAATTCTGTTGAAGCCTCTCAAACTGTCTTTATTTCATATTCAAAATATCTCCAACCCTCTTCCAGGAGAAATTGTTCTTGGCTTGAAAGGTAGGATTATAATGGCCTTCAAAGATTTTTGAGAATGCACCAAATAGTGTCAGAAAAGGAATGTCCTGAGGGTAGGTATGACATGCCCTCGGTGTTGGAAAGTAAACCTCATGCCTCAAGCTCTCACAACCACTGCAAATAAGTTTGACATTTACCACTGCTGCAGCCTGTACTTTTGTGCACTTTAAGCTACAGTGTTCAAAGTTGCACATACCCCTGCAGTTTAATTTACAGGAAACCCACTTCACTTTCTATCTAACTCCTTGCCATATGTGCCTTAAGACCTATATTGAGGGATGTTTTGGAATTGTCAGCTATTTTTTAAAGCTTGGGGTCTGCTAGTTTTACTACTTTTCTGCATTGCCATGCATGTCTTGTCCCTTTCAGATCTTGAGCTGTATTGTTAGTCTTTGGGCACAATTGTCAACAGTAGTGTAGAGCGCTTGCTCTTGCCTTTGGCTTGGTACTGAATTATCGTTGTTAATAATTTGGCTTTGTATTCTCCCAGCATGAGGTGTGTTGGCTTGCAGGCAAACTGCCTTGACATTTTTTCTTCTGCATACCAGCCCAGTTGAGATCTGATGAGACTAATCACATATGCAACTGCCACGAAGGATTATAACTCTTTTTTAATTTGAAGTGCTGGGTGTGGCCTCAGATGTGGTGATGGTAACAGAGTATAGAAATTTCCTGTTGAAAGGGCTGGCCTGTTGGAACAAATATATACGCAAAAATCTGTTTCTATAGTTGCAAACTATTGTTGCAAGTGCACTTTTTGCAATTTCAGTAATTTTCCATAAATTTTAGTGAAATATAAATGTCTGGTATGTGCAATCCATGCTCCAAGCTTTGGGCGTTGGCCCACATTATTTTAGTGGCATGAGCACAGCCATATATTTTGGCTCATAGTTTAGTTGTAGCCAACAAAAACCAAGCCCTGTACCAGGTGGCCATATGCTGCTGTTTAAAATTCCTTCCAAGTGTACACACAACTATCTTAAACTATGAGTCACTATTTATGTGACAAACACGTGAATGGTAACTGATAGGGACACCATTTATTATTATCATTGGCCGCATTGTTTGACCGTGTTTATAATTTATAAAGTTTGGTCATCATTTGAAAAATTGCTCTTGGTAAGGTGTAATTTGTGAAGCAGAATATTCTGTGACTAATGGGGGTAGATGGTAGCACAGTGGTAATCTAGTAATCTAGAGGCCCAGGCTAATGTTCAAATCCCACCATGGCAGCTGGTGCAATTTAAATTCAATTAATAAATCTGGAATATAAAGTCAGGGTAAAAACTTGTCTGGTTCACTAATGTCCTTTAGGGAAGGAAATCTGCCATCCTTACCTGGTCTGACCAACACTTGACTCCAGACCCACAGCAATGTGGTTGACTCTTAACCATCCTCTGAAATGTTCAATTCAAGGACAATTAGGGGTGGGCAATAAATGCTGACCTTGTCACAACGCCCACATCCCATGAAATAATTAAGAAAAAATAACGCATGTGGTTCAAGGTGTTGCCCTTGAGTACTGCTGCATAAAGTCTCAGGCAGTAGAAATGCTGGCCAGTGCCCATGGTTGAGCGATCTGATTTATCCAGTGAAAGTTTGAACAATGAGAGCTGTAGAGTCATTTACAGCACAGAAGGAGGCCATTCAGTCCATTCTGGCTCCCTGTAGAGCAATCCAGTCAGTCCCAACAGAGGATGTGCTCCAAAATGCAGCACTCGCAGTGAAATAAAGGAAGACTTCTATATAGTGCTTTTCAGGACCACCAGATGCCTCAAAGTGCTTTGCAGCCAATGAAGTACTTTTTGAAGTGTAGTCACTCTTGTATTATAGCAAATGCGGCAGCTAATTTGTGCTCAGCAAATTTCCACAAGCATCAACGTGACAACAACCAGATAATCTGTTTTTTTGTGATGTTGATTGATGGCTAAATATTGGTCAGGACACTAGGGATAACTATTCTCTGCTCTTCTTTGAAATATTGCCTTGGGATCTTTTGTATCCACCCTTGCAAGCAGATGGGGCCTTGGTTTAATATCTCATCTGAAAGGTGGCACCTCGACAGTGCAGCACTCCCTCCGTACTGCACTGGAGTGTCAGTCTTGATTTTTGTGCACAAACCCTGGAGTGGGACTTGAACCTGGAATCTTGTGATTCAGAGGCTAGTGTGCCACCAACAGAGTGTGAAAAATGGCGTGTCACGCACTGGTCGCAGGTCATTTTCCTGAAAACTGTCGACAGTAAACAATGGCTATTGATTGAAAATGTATCTGCTGAACTATTGTTGGGAGATAAAGAGTGTCTGAATTACAATGCTTGGGCAGACTGGATCATATTGCTATTGGTGTATTCTGCTCTCTATTATGAGGGCAGTGGTTCCTGAAAATCTACCTACCCGACATGAAAATGTGTTGAGTTGACCTGAACCACATTATTGAAGGAGGTCATATCTTACAAGCACAAAATCCAATGCACAAAAAAGAGGTGTGTGTACGTATGCACCTGTGCAATATAATTCTTTTTTCTTGTGGAGATTCACAGTGTAGATGCACCTGGAAAATAGTTTCAAGGCCTATCTTGCAACTGTTTCGCCTTCAGCAGGAAGGTTTCCTTAGGGAGGGCATAAAAGCTGTACCTGTACAAGTTATTCAGTCTAAAAGAGAATGGTAAATGAACCTTTCAGATGTGATCTTACATTAGTATTGGGTATTTAACCCCAATTTTTTAATGTGCCTTTGCTTTCAGATGCTGATGAGCCCAGTTGTATCTTAACATTTTCTGCAGGATTTTAAAAACTTCTTATTTCTTAAGCTGGATATGGATCTGAACACTTTAACAGGAAGTCTTGAATAACATGATTCCTTTTGCTGTGAAATCTTTTACGGTCAAAGTTGTAGGGTAAGCTAGATGTGAGTGCTGTAATATGCTGCCAGAGGAGCTACTGAGAACAGCAGAGCTGTCTTCCTCAGACAGCAGGGAATTAGAAGCAGGGAAACACAGAACTGCAAGTTAGAAGGAGGGAAATGCAAAACTGCGTGAGCAGCACTTCTTTGCTTAATTAAAACTGACTTACATTTCATGGCACCTCAGGACTGCCCTTCATTTAACCCCAAGTGTGTTGACTAGGTATTAGCACCTGAGTTGAATCTGAACCTCAGGAGAGCACATCCTGCCTCACGCCTGCAATCTAACCGTTGGCAGTTGCCAGGGAAGGGACGATGCACTGTGATGGTTGTGAGGAATCAGTTCAGAGGATTGAAATCTGGAGAATTTTATTTACATATCATTTCTGATTTGGGGACCAGGCTAGGAGCACTGCTTACCAGACATGCAACATTTTACACACTTGCAAACAAAAACAAATCAAACCATGTGGAGTCTGTCAAATAATGCAATACTGCCACAGATCCAATGCTGCAATCAACCTTTTCTTCTTTGAGATATCATGATCCTGAAATTGCCAATGCAGTATTTTTTTTTAAAACTACAAGTTCATAATTTATTAAATAATTTATTAAATACTAACAATGGAGGTGTGAGGGGTTGTAATCTAGTGTTTTGGGTTCAAATAATGCTTGGAGGTCATAAAATGTTACCTGAACCTTGGCAAGGATTGCAGCCTTAGTGGTTCCTCCCAGGTGAGTTGTATGTTTGTGGGAGGAGTTAGTTTACTTTATAATCAAAAGAAGATTAAAGCTTGTTTCATTTATTCCTAGGATGTTGTGAATTGAGACAAAACCTTTGATCTTGTTGCTTCCTCTAATATGTACTTTTATAAGAATGCCTGACATATCATTTGTGTAGCTGAAGGTCAGCTTGCTGACTGCTATATGCTAATTAGAGCTTTTTAAAACCACTTCCATGGATTCACTTCAGCTTGGGGAAAAAAGTGGGGTCTTTAAACATCAGAGTTTGAGGTGAAAAGACAGTGCTTTAGGACACACACTTTGCTGCATAGTTCCTGGGAGAGATCATATTTTAATAAGCTTTTGCCTGATGTGAACTTTCAACAGTCACAGTCATGCAGAATGCCTCATATGTAGAGTAAACACATATACTAGTGACTGAGCTCATGATCAGTCTTACCACTAATTGTATTTGAAAAAACCGTAGGCTAATCGGGGCTTGGCTGACTCAAGTAGTAGGCCTTGGGTGCAATGACAGCCACAGGGTAGTACTACCACCCACATGAAGTGCATGATCTGGGATCTTATGCTTGACTTACTTGGAAATCCCTGTCACTCCAGGGTTAAGATTGCAAGATTCTTGCTTCAGGAGATCTAACAAAGCATCTTCAAATATTGTAAATATTACCCTGCTTCAGCCTTGGGTCATACAGATCAAGTGTTTTTTGGTAATGCGCTTGTGTGAAACATTTTTAGAAGTTGGTATTCTGAAATATTTTGTTGTGTAAAATGATATTTAATCCTTTAACAAAATGCCACAGATATAACATTTGAAAACCTTTAAAATCAATGATCAAAATTTCTGTAGAGTCATCCACATACACATGGAATCCATGGATTCATGCTTGAACTTCTCAGCCATTATTTTATTTAAGTGACTGTTAAGTTGAAGATTTATATATATTAGTTCTGTTTTTTTCCTCTGCTGTGCTGTCTAATCAAAAATGAGTGCAACACTAGGGAACAATACTCTCTGCACCCACTCTGCTCCTCAATTGTGCTGCATCTGAACGTTCTTGATGACTTGCCTGCTGTGTGCTGCTCACTGCACCTTGGAAGAGGGTACAGCAATGGAAATTAGTTTGAAATACATGTCAGTCACCAAATGACATGGGGAGCAGTTCATGGCACACTTCCCCCACAAAAACCTGGCACTATTAATTCTTGAGCTGCCGTTTAGGATGCTATCAGGCTTAAGGGAAAGGTTGATATTTGTGAAGTACTTGGGAAGAAACAGTAAGATTCAGTAAGAAGCAGACTGCTGCACGAGTTGTTAAAACACGGATTCCTTTATTGTCCTTCTAGATTCCCTCTGCTGGTATATGGGCATGGCAGCCTTAAGTGGACAAAATGCACAATGCCATTTTCAATACACTATAGTATTGTTAAGGTAGGTCTATATTGTGTGTCTTGAATAATAAATAATCTTGCAGTAACAGTAGTTGTTACAGAACATTGTGTATTTTACAGTTGAAATGGAGGCCACATTCACACTCTGTCATCCCCCTTCCTTTTTGCAATATGGCACATTGGAGGCAGATGAGGAGAAACAAGCCCAACGATAGCTGAAGCCACTTGCTTTGGCCTCTCCTACTTCCCTGCCGTGGAGTAACCCCCTTGCCTCTCTGATCATATTGGCCCAGATCTTCTAGTCAGTGTCGGAGATAGTACATCCACAGCTGGCTGCAATTTAACCTGCCCACTTACCATTTTATGCTGGAGCCTTTGCACCTTTTGATGCTGGCTCCAGCAGAGATGCAGGGACAAACAGAGTCGGGAGGCCAATTTTCGAGCGTAGTTCTAGCGCAGAAACAGCCCCTCTTCTCATCATGAACTGAAGGGATGCCCCTTAAAGTCTGTCTCCAGTTCATTGACTTATTCTGTTTTAAATGAAATTGTCAGCTCCAACACTACACAATCTCCTTTCATTGACAGCGCTAACCTCCCCCTCACAAACTCCTCCCTCAGCCCTCGACAGTGTTCACCCCCCCTCCCTCACACCCCCAGGCAATGTTCAGCCCCCCATATTCCCCCCCGACCTCACAAAAAATGCTCAACACAACCCCCCCACCCACCCTCCCCTCTTCCCCCTTCCCCCTCCCCCATTCACCTACAATGTTGACTCTTCTGACATTGGCCAGACAGGAGCCAGGGATTCCACAAGGTGAGTCAAGAGAGGGATGGGGAAGGTGGTGAGCCTGTCCGGGGTGTTAATGGTATGTTAATTATATTATTACGATACACTGGTGAAGGGCATTGTTTAATTAAGTACTTAGAGCACATATAATAGGGGATATGTGGGACACTGGGTGTGTGGAAAGAGAGATGTGAGGCTGAACAAAATCAATAACTCTCTTGATTAAGAAAAGCTCTGTGTCTTGGGTTTCTGCTTTACCAACCAGCTTGTATCCTTTTAACACGTGAGGTGGGGGTAAACATTGGCCAGGATGGGAGATGGGTGCGGCTGACATTGGCAGGACAGGGGCTGAACATTGCCAGAAGTGGGTGAGCATTGCTGGCGATGGCATTGTGTTTTGACACTCCAGCTGATTTACTTAGAGTTATGCTGGTTTTATACCTACTATGAAAAGCTCTTAGTAACTCCATGTAAAAACTAAGGTAAGTATAGCCCAAATAACCCAAGTCTCCGTAGTTCTGACCATCTCATCCCGCTGTCGTTGGGATCCTGGAGAAATCCAGATAGGGTAAAAGGGACAATTGGAAGTTTAAACTTCTCGTGTAAGTACTGTGGATGAGCGCATGTCAGGACTTCTCAGGGCCCAGATGTGCATCAGCGACATAAGGTGAGTCAGAGGCCTCTCCCCATATCGGAAGATTTGGGCCTTTGTTTGCTTCATGCTGCCTAGTATAAAAAGAGAAGCCTCACAGCCAAACCAGCACCATCCTCCATTATTCTTCATATCCACACTTATTTTCCTTGGCACTACACCTACTACTTGGCATCATAGTATTGCCTTCCTACCCGATCCCTTCAAGGGCAGACTGTGGGGGCACCTGATGATGCTGCTGCCATTGCAGAAATATAAGTTAATAGCTTTGGAATGAATGAGATTCTAAAGCTCCAATAGTTTAACTTCAGAATTCTCTCAAATTAATACAACTGACAGTAAATTCAGCTTAAGTCGTTTTTTTACTGGCAATGTGACCATAAGATCATAAGAAATAGGAGCAGGAGTAGGCTATTCGGCCCCTTGAGCCTGCTCTGCCACTTGTTAAGGCCATAGCTTATCTGCTTGTGTCCTTAACTCCACTTTCCTGCCTGTCCCCCATAACCTTTTACTCCCCTGATCAAAAATCCGTCTAACTCAACCTCCGCTGCTCTCTTTGGAAGAGAATTCCAAAGACTAACAACCCTCAGAGAAGAAATTCCTCCTCATCTCCATCTTAAATGGGAGATTCCTTATTTTAAACTCCATCCCCTAATTCTAGATTCCCCCACAAGAGGAAACATCCTCTCACCATCTACCCTGTCCAGCCCTCTCACAATCTTATATGTTTTAATAAGATCGCTTCTCATTTTTCTAAACCCCGGTAGTGAGTATAGGCCCAACCTAGTCGACCTTTCCTCATAAGACAATCCCTTCACCCCAGGCAGCAGCCTAGTGAACCTCTCTGAACTGATTCCAATGCAAGTATATCCCTCCTTAAGTAAACAGACCAAAATTGTACACATGTGCACTAATACCCATCTAGTGTAAACAAACCCTTTATAAATTTGGAACTTGCTAACACCACAAACACTTCATGAAGTATATGAAGGAGTGGACATACTTACAATGAGTTGGGCTGCAAACTGTGATTGTACTCCAGGAAGTTTCATCACATGACTTGCCCCCACACTCCAGCCATTAGTCAGCCAACACATCCACCCTTGTGACCTACTGCCTTCCTACGCCAAGTGGGGAGCAGAAAGATTCATTACCAGTTGGATGATACTTGACTGTCAGCCAAGCAGCATTTTTTTTCCCTCCACTTTCAAAATTTTTATACCTGTTAAAGAGAAATATTCAAAGAAAATGAGAAAAAGAAACAATCTTTTTTTAACATCCTCGTGATTTTTATTTTTCTCCAGGTTTGCAGACTGATATTTCAATCTCTGGAGACTCCAGGCTAATCCTGGAGGGTTGCCGACCCTAATTAATGAGGGTTCGAAACTTGTCAAAAGATTATATTAATCTCTTTAGCTCCAAGACATTTTTGTAACAAGAACAGCTAATTCATGCTTTGGACGGGGGGAAAAAAAAAGTGCAGCCAGGTCACAGGAAAAGGGATGCTGCAGATTTTCTTAAATCTGCATAATAAATATTGAAACGAAAAAGAATTCAAGAGAGTCTTACATCCCTTCATCCTGTTTTCAAGGGAACGATATGAGCATGTCGACAAGTTTAGGAAGTGAGATCATTTGAACTGCTTTGGCGTTCTTTTTCATAAGCTGAACTCATCGCTTTAACATTTTGGTGTTTTGTTTCTCTTTCTCTTTTTATTGTGGAGCTTTCTAATCAAGACTGCCCTGGCATATTTTCCTAGTTCTACTGCGGCCTGCCTTTTAAAACTGTTTCACAAAGGCCCTGTGGTTACTCATATCCGGAACGGAATTGTTGGCTGTATCCCATATTATTTCAGAGAAAACAAAAATGTCGCTCAAAATGTCGGAGGATGGGGCTAATATCCTTTTGGAATATTTGCGTCCTAGTGACACCCTAATGCATTTTCATTAATGGAATGGTCGACTTCAATGGTATTACAAATTTGCTGTAACCTTCCCAACATGTTGGATAACGTCAAAAAGCTCTTTTGCTGTTCTTTTGGCTGTAACTTATCACAGTTAAATTTATGGAAATTTGAACCACTCGGATCACATGTCAGCTTAACTCAGTCGGTAGGACTCTCACCTCCTGAGCCAGTCGGTTTAAATTTCAACGTTGTGCTGAGGGAGTGCAGCATTGCCAGAGACGCCATCCTTTGTTGAAACATTATTTTGCTCATTCTGCTGGTTCACATGGATGTTACAGACCTCACGGCATTAGAAGAATAATGAATTCTTCCGGAGTCAAGGTGAACGTTTTTCCCTGGTCACCAAAGGAATGCATTGGCCGGGATTTCCCGGCCTCGCCCCGGGCAGGAAGCATTCCAGGCGGGGCAGAAGACCTGGAGAGGCAGCAGAAAGCCCATTGACCTTTGGCAGGAAATTCCGACAAGAAAACCCTGGCCGTTGACTGGTAATTTATCTCGTTCTTGTTCGTGTTACCTGATGTGTTCAAAATGTCTGCCAAGTTGTCAACATTGCAAAATGCCGCAGTTCAGCTGCATTTCAAAGTAATCTATTTGTCTGTGCAGTGGCTTGGGACATTTGTGAAAGACGTGATGAGGTTCTTGGCTTTTTGCTGTTCTTTTTGTTTCTGTGCAAGTCTTGACGATGTTCAGCCATTATTTTCAAAATCTTTGCATTGTGGGGGACACAGATATTCGGTGTTATTTACTTTCGGTACCAAAGCTCGTCCACAGTTTTTGCATCAGATGTTTCGTTTTTAGAATTGGTTCAAATTTCAGGGGCAAACGTTTGCAGAAGTACTGTTGGCGAACAGAAATTGTGAAGGAAAAAGACAATTTAACACTTGTGGGTTAACATGCAAAACATCTTGAGGAATTAAAACTTGACTGACAGATTGAATGAAAGGCCTGAATTCCTGTGCACAGTGCATGTACAAACATGAAATTGCAATTTTATCAGACTTGGAAAATATGGATTTGAAAAATCAAAGTGATGCACAGTGATTAACTAATTAAAAATAATAACTAGGCATCCCAGGTACTCATTTTGGATGACACTCTAATCTATTCCAATAAGAGGCCCGGAATGTCTTCCGCTATCCTATCCCAAATCAGGTGGGATGGTGGTGGAAACAGTGGGAAAATGGGCTACTGTGGCCTACAACTACCTTACAGCTCTGACCTTGTGAGCTGCCACATTTCCCAACCAGGACAGTCTCTAGCCTCCCCTTCTGCAGTTGCTGAGTGTATATTACAATGGGGAAGTGGGAGCTGGCAAGTCTCCTCATTTTCATGCCTTCTGACTTAGGCATCAGTGCCCCAGGAACTGTCAGATGGGGCAATAGCTACCCCTGGGGCAGTGGCAGAAGGCTCCCCGATGCTCCCCCTTTGGAAAGAGATGGCCTCACAGTGGGCATCTCCTTCCTGTACCTTTGCCTTTGTTAGATTCAGCCCTTGCCGAGGATTAACTTCAAACATTGCCTCTGCTCTTCAGGGTTATATGCCGCTGCTTCTTTGGGTGCTGCTGTGGTTTGGCTGGAGCAATATCTGTGATTCACAGGGAAAGCTCCCTTTTTGTTTCGGGGATCTTGCGGGGACCCCATCCAATACTCTCTGCTTTAAAAATCAAGACTGGCTGGGTATATTTATTAGCTGCAAGGCCTACAAAGGAAGCTCTCTTAAATTAAGCGACTTGGCTACAGCTTGGGTGACAGTGGTAAATAGTTTGTGTGTAATAAAAGTCAGATTTTTACCATTGATTTTACACATTTCTACTTGGCTTCACTTTTTTCTGGCTCTAGGTTTTGTTTTGCTTATACCACAGCAGGCCTCAAACCTGAAGTACTAAACCTTTCAGCATATATATATATATTATATATATACATATTTAGTTTTCGCGTACAATACAGGTAATAACTGTATTTAAGGAGTTGTCATGTTTTTTAAGTATGAGACAAATTGTCTCCGTCTTACTTAAATCAAGCTCATGCAGGCCTTGTAAAAGTGAGATTCAATCCTACAAAGATTTACGATTATTTGACATCGTCCTGACTTTTCAACAAAGCCAATAAATAGGAAGAACTTTCTTAATCTTAGCAACGAGGGCAACATGCACACATGCCAACCTAGAAAACTAGCAAAATCTGATCAACGGTTGACAGCTCGAAAACAGTTCCTGAATATAGGTCAACTGGAGGAAGTTGCGCAGAAAGTGGAGAGGGGTATGGGCTTGTCATAGCTTAAGCTGCAAATACACCCACAGTTCCATTATTAGTGCAACAGAGAAGTGTGGTAAAAATGAGAGGATTTCTCTCTTTGTTATTTTGCAGAGTTTGTGGCTGCTGTGGAAATGTTCTCTCCTGTTAAGGTGTTTTGTTACAATTGTCACAATACCTCTTCCCCACCTCGCATGCACCTTCTCTCCCTCTTTCATTCCCTTTCAATCATTCAATCTGATGCTTTTACCTAAGAGGATATGCAAACAGATTAAAGTTGATGCTCCATCACACCCACCCACCCACCCAGTTCATGTTGGTTACAATTCCTCCCCCCCTTCCACCTTTGTTAATGCAAGGACTCTCCTCCCCCCCTGATATAAGCTGGCACCCTCCTCCTAGTTCATATTGGCTCTCTTTTTTCTCTTCTTGGACCTACAGTACTAACACCCTGCTTCATCCACCTGCAGTTCAGGCAACTTTATTTTTTCCCTTAAGCATCTGATGACCCTGGAGTAAGATTGTAACAGAGTTTATGTCTGTCTGTTGTAGAGTAGGTGCTGTGGGGCTGAGAATCCAATGGCCTGTTCCACTGATGTGAGTGCACAAGGTTGGAACTTCCAACCTCCCAAGTCGAAAACTGCAAACCATCTCCCAAATCCTGGGCTGATTTCATTTACTGCCCCCTGTGAGATTGTTTAAGATGATCCTCACTGTATCCATAGATGGATGCTGAAGATACTTGCACTGCTCCGATAGTGGGACTCAGAGGCAAGGGAGTCAAATTCTTGTTTCTTAATTAAGGTAGTGGATCCCCTTCAGGATATATACCTTATCTTGGGTGAATTCAGAAGCTTTACACTGACCTTGAGAAGTTCATGCCAGCCTTCAGTTGGTGAGTGGCCTGTGGATTCCTTATGAGTCTGTAGAATTCAGAGAGTAGCCTGGCAAGTCTCCCAGAAATGCCCCATTGACGTGGGTGGTGGGTGGAGGAATTGCCCTCTCCCATTCCGATGTGAATTTCATCAGGGCGGTATCCTGGCAGAACCAGCTTCATTGCCAAGTTCTGGCACTGGCATGGTGATCGGTGCACTCTGTGCCCTGGCACCCAATTTGAAACTCGCCACTTTCATCTTGAAGACGTAGTAACAAGATAGTTAATCTGCTCAGTTGACATCACTGCAGTGCAGGTTCAAGCCTTCACAGCAACTTTAACTTTAGAATCCATGAACTCATGTTTGCTTTGTTGACAGAACAATTGGAGAGCTATACTTTAACCTTTCCTCACAAACATACAGTTCATTGCATTCTGACACTAAATACCACTAACCCAGAAGGACAATATTGTCAGTTGCTTAATCTTGTGGATCTTCCAGTTAAACTGTGTAACTGATAGTTTCCAGTTAACATGTCATGTTGTCCAGTCATCTTCAACTAGCTGAATGTGGACCAGGCGGTCAAGATGGACAGAGTTCCTCAGCCCCAATGCAACCCTTGGGTGCAAGCCAGACCCCCTGAGGATCTGACTGAATTGGGAATTGTGGTAGGACCTGGAAACTCCAGGTTACCACTCAATTCTTTTGCGAATCCTGGAATGGACAGAATTTCCATTTCCCTGCCCCTCCCACCCATCCCAAAATGGTCTGTCCTAAGATCAGAGGGCATTGGGCTGAGGAGACCAACTGACAACACTGGGGATTTCCTCAGGCCCAGCTTCCCTACTGCAGAATGCATGGCACAATCTTAATTGGCACACCGCAGCAGTGGAAGTGGGGCCCGCCAAGAAGGTCTAGGCCTGAAACCCCACTCCATATCAGAGTACTGGGATGAAAACCTTTTGTTCACTTTTTTATAAAGAGACAATTGGTCAGCTATTAATGAATTCGAGTGGTGTTGGCACTGACAAACGTGTTTGTCTGACCACATTTCCAGTCACCTGTGGAGTGAGGAGGGAGGGGTGGGGAGAGATGCACCCATATTAGTACAGGTGCCTGACAATGACATATAAATGATGTGACCATGCCCTGACCTCAGATCCTCTGGCAGGGTCAGGAGCAGGGTCACGAGAGCCTGCTCCAATGCACTTTTGCCGACAGGGCGGAATATTTTCTGTCCTGGAGTTTTTAACTGGTTTACACATTTAGCTAAAAGAAGGTAAGGTGAAACCTTTCATACTTTGAAAGCTGAGAACAGCAACTGGTATTCAACAAGCTCAACGAGCACAGTGATATGACTGAAGGAAGGCACACCCACTCTTATAAAATTCACTAAGGGTGCAATGACGCTACAAGTTTAGCATCAATGCAAAGCAATTTTGGCTTGACTGACACTAAACTATGGGCCTTGAATTGGCCCCAAATTTGCAACCAGATTCGTGTGTAACTGGGCACAATAAATTGTGTGGTAAAAGATTTGTGGGGAGGTAGTAGTGTAGTGGTAGTGTCACTAGACTAGTAATCCAGAGACCCAGGCTAATGTTCTGGAGACATGGGTTCAAATCCCACCCTGGCAGCTGGTAGAATTTAAATTCAATTAAGAAATCTGGAATAAAAATAAGAGCTGGTTTAGACCATGAAACTATCATCAATTGTCATAAAAACCCAACTGGTTCACTAATGTCTTTTAGGGAAGGATCCTTATCTGGTCTGGCCTACATGTGACTCCAGACCCACAGCAATGTGGTTGACTCAGCTGCCCTCTGATATGGTCTAACAAGCCACTCAGTTCAAGGGCAATTATGGATGGGCTTTGCCAGTGATGCCCACATCTCATGAAAGAATAAAGGAAGATTGCAGAATTTTGGGGTTAAGTGAGCTGCAAGTGGAATGTGCCTGAATCTTCTCGATCTTTTATGGCCTCTAGCCGATCTCGCAGCCTGCACATAGCTCCATCCCCAAGTCTTGAAGTGAGTTTCCTACAATGCTCAGAGACCCTTTACAGTACTGGATTTTCAGACATGCACAAGGTGGATTTGTACAGAAGCCATACAAAGTATTCAGCAAAGCATCTTTTTACATTTTATGATGGTTGATGATAAAAAGGAGTTTAAATAAATAGATACAACATTTTGCTACTTATGAGTAGAAAGCTAGCAAAAATGGCAAAGTTTTACATCCTATGTCCTGAGGCACTGCAATTAGCAATTGTTGTGAGCAAATAACCCCAGAGCGTGTCATAGCAATGAATCATAGGTTAATATAATCCTAAAATGAATGATTTCCTCTTGTCCCTGACAGCACTGTTTGACCTCCTCACCTGCTTGTCTCTCCCAGTCCAGACCTGTCATACTTTACCACCTACAAATCCTAAACTGCCATTCAAAGGTTAAAGGTGGAAGAGTTTGAGTGCTGATTTGCTGTTTCAGTCAATGTTTTTCCACCTCAGGACAACTTCGGTGTGTGAAGTGCAAATACCCGTGTATATTTTTCAAACCAAGTTCATGCAGAGGTGTCCTATCTGTCCTTTAACCTTAATTAATTCCTTACCTTTATCAGGTTCCTTTTTCATCAAAGACAAACTGATAGAAGGACAAACCGGCAATCTGGCAAAACCAAAACATTGTCATGTACAATGACTAACACAAAATAACTCGCCTTTGGATACGAAATGAGTAATGTTGTGTTAGGAGAAGCGATGGTTCATTTATTGTGTGAGACTGTCTCATTCACTGGATAAAAGTGACTGTATATTTTCACTATAGCCCTTGGCAAATAGAATTAAATCATTTACATTTCTTCATCTTTTCCTGAAGATTCTGGCTTAACACCCCAAAAAAGGTTGTTCAACCCTGGGTAAAGTGTTGGCATAGTGAGCGTTGGCATGTAATCAGTCACAAATGGATCACACATTTGAGCCTGATGGTATCTTCTTCTGGGGTCCACACATGCACTAGCTTCAGGCAGATCACTAGACAGAGATCAGGGATAGGGGTTGGAGGCGGTGGGGGTGGTGTGGGGCTGGTGGGAGGGGGTGGTGTGTGGCTTCAAGATTCTGAGTCCGAGCGATCCTGTGGATGTTCAGTGAGCATTGAGCAGTGTGGAAGCACACTTGTGAAGGAACCTGCCTGATTTTCTTCCAGTGATTTAGGTCAGATGTTAGGATCAGCTGGTTTCCCTGCCTGAAGCCAGAGTGTGCATCTGGTGCTGCATTAACTCACCGCCCTCTGCCTGGGATTTGTGCCTAAAAATCACGAGGGCAAATTGCAGTTGAGGGTCGGAGCTGCTGGTCTTATGGTATCCTGAGGCCCTGAGACCTTCCAATCCCGGAACCAGGGTGCGGGGGCGGGAAGTGGGGGTGGGGGGAAGGGGCGGGGTGGTGGTTTAGCAGCCTATGTTACAAACGCCAATCTGCCTCCTTCACCTTTCAGGTTGCTCATCACTCCCATCTCAGAGACTCTTCACAGTAAACAAAAGTAGGGGGAAATACTTGGAAAAATCGGTCTCTGTTCCTTTTTTCCTCTTCACTGATGCTGGGCAACACTGATTTCCCAGATACAGCAAAGGGGAAAATCCACAAATGTTATCTAAGCGAAGAGCAGGGATTATACCTGGAAGCTCTATATGGTATGGCATAGGGTAGTGAATATATGAACTAAGTTATTTCGGACGATTGTAAAAGTAGTACGTTAAAAAAAACAATGACAAAAAGACATGGATGCCACCAGCTCAATTCTTTCCATTCACCTCGGCCTCTCCTGTTCAAGCCCATCCACAAGTAAACCGGTTTTAGTCACAGTTACTGGAACAAATAGGGTTGATTTTCCAAGAATGCACTCACTGTGGAGAATGAATGTAAAATTGCAGGAAATGTCTCCTGCAGTTTTATGACATAAACTGCTTCATTGGTAGTTTATTTATAACCATGTTAATCTGATCTGGTACAAAATAATGGGGTGATCCATTACGTCCTGGCACAGACAGGAACAAAATTATCTTTGAGTGTCAACAGGATCCCAAAATCCAAGGTCCAAATGAATGTCGCGCTTACTGCAACCCAGTGTTGTTTTTCGTGTTTGATTTGATCCCGTGTATTAAAGTTCAGCCATTTTCATTTTGCCTGAGGATGAAGAGCTGGAATCTGACCATTCGAGGACTGAGGTTTGTCATGATAATGAGGTTACTTGTTTTACAGTTCTAGTTGCAGTATTGGAAATTGCTCCAAGTGAGTAATGTTAAAGGCTTTTGTTGTGGTAATAGAGTCAACGAAAAGAGAATACAAAGACGACTGTTTCAGGGAATTATTTAGACTGTATTGCAAATTTCTATTTCTCAGGTCGGTAACCATATATTATAATTTTATAGCCATGTGAGTTAAATTTAACTTCAATTCCGTGCTTTTATTCTGAAGATGTTTCTGTTTTTCTGCTTGTCAATGAAGGTGCCATTGCTAAGATTGACTGTGGTGCGAATTCTACTACATGAGCTCCTCACTTCTTTAGTTGTCAATCTCTGATTTTTCTGAAGACACATGCTGAAACAAAATGCACTGTCTGTAAGCAATGGCTCACCTGGGGCAGAATTTCCCCCTCGTCGGGGACGTTGTGCAGCGGTGGGCGGGAGTGGGCACTAACCAGATCGGCACCCGCTCCCCCAGATCGGGTCCGTGCTGCCATTTTACGTGGGCGGGCCAATTAAGGCCCGCCCAGCGTGACACACGCCTGGAAGCGCGGAGCGCTCCCTGTGCGGGTGGTGGGGGGGGGAGGGTGGGATTCCCTGAGTCGGGGATGCGCGCGAAGAAGTGCAGAAATCTCCCTGAGGCACAGAGATTCCTCAGGGAGATTAGTTAAAGTTTTAAAAAACTAAATAAAGCAAAGAAAATATTTTGAGACATGTCCCCACATGTGACAGCATCACATGAGCTGGGACATGTTAAGGAACATTAATGAAAACTTTATTTAATTTATAGAAACTTCATGAAACCTCATCCCGCCCGTGGATGAGGGTCCATGAAAAATGTGAAGGCTGCCTGGGCTCTTCGCCTGCCCCCCAACCTTAAGGTTGGATGGGCAGCTCATTTAACTATTGTAATTAGTTTTTAACAGGCCTTAATAGGCCTTTGACAGTTCGGCAGGCGTGCAGCCAACTCAGCTGCGCGCCTGCCGAACTGGAAAGCTAAACAACATGCGGTGACGTTGGCACGCACGCCTGACGTCACCGCGTATCAATTTACACGTTGGCGAGCGGGCCCCGCCCCCGCTCGCCGAGCCGGAGATTCTGCCTGTGGTTAATTTTTATTTTATTCTTTCACGGGATGTGGGTATCACTGGCTAGGTCAGCATTTATCGTCCATCCTTAATTACTCTTGATAAGGTGGTGGTGAGCCGCCTTCTTGAACCGCTGCAGCCTATGTGGTAGAGGTACACCCATTGTGCTGTTGGGGAGGGAGTTCCAGGTGTTTGACCCAGTGACAGTGAAAGAACAGCGATATAATTCCAAGTCAGGATAGTGTGTGGCTTGGAGGGGAATTAGTAGGTGGTGGTGTTCTCATGCATCTGCTGTCCTTGTCCTTCTAGCTGGCACAGGTTGCGCGTTTGGAAGGTGCTGTTGAAAAGCCTTGATGAGCTGTTGTAGTGCACCTTGTAGATGATACACACTGTGCCATTGTGTGTCAGTTGTGGAGCGTGTGGATGTTGAAGGTGGTGGATTGGGTGCCCATCTAGTGGGCTGCTTTGTCCTGTACCATATAAACAAAAGACATTAGAAACATCATTTCTGGAAATATTGAACTTCAAACTGTATTGAACACAACATACAGTCACAGAGTCATTACACCACAGGAGGTCATTTGGCCCATCGAGTCCAAGCTGGCTCTCTGCAGAGCAATCCAGTCAGTCCCATCTCCCTGCTATGTCCCTGTAACCCAGCAAGTTTATTTTTCTCAAGTGGCCATCCAATTTCCTTTTGAAGTCATTGATCAGTTCTGCTTCCACCACCATTTTAGGCAGCAAGTTTCATGACATTACTACTCGCTGCATAAAGAACGTTCTTCTTCACATCATCATAACATATCTCTTGCCCAAGGCCTTTAATCTGCAGGCCCTAGTCCTTTGACCATCAGCTAAAAGGAACAGCTTTTCTTTGCCTAACTTATCTAAACCTGCAATAATCTTGCACATCTCCATCAGCTCTCTCCTCAAACATCTTTGCTCCAAGGAGAACAACCCCAGCTTCTCCAAGCTACCCTTGTAGCTAAATTCCTCATCCCTGGAACCATTCTGGTAAATCCCCTTTGATCCTCCCAAGGATCTTAAAATCTTTCCAAAAGTGCGGTGACCAGAACTGGATGCAATACTCTAGTTGTAGCCTTGCCAGAATCTTCAAAGGTTCAGCATAACTTCCCTGCTTTTGTATTCAAAACATCTACTTATGAAGCCCAAGATCCCATATTATTCTCTCAAAATGCCCTGCCACCTTCAAAAATCTGCATGCATGAACCCCCAGGACCCACTGTCCCTCCACACTCTTTAGAACTGTGCCATTAAGTTTATAATATCTCTTCTTCCAAAATGCACTCCCTCACATTTCTCTCTATTAAATTTTATCTACCACTTGTCTGCTCATTCTGCTAACTTATCTGTGTCCTGTTGCAGTTGATAGCCATCATCTTCACTGTCAGCCATGCCTCCGAGTTTAGTATCATTGACAAATTTTGTAATTTTGTTCTGAATTCCAATATTCAAGACATTTATGTATAGCAAAACACAATGGCTCTTGCACTGGCCCTTTGGGGATACCACTGCTTACACTCGTCCAGTTTGAAAATAACCATTTACCCTGACTCACTCTTTCTGCCCTTAAGCCAATCTTTTATGGAAGCTGACATTGACCTTCCTATCCCATGAGTCTCGATTTTGGCAACCAGCCTTTTATGTGGTACTTTGTCAAACACTTTCTTAGAATCATACAGACAACATCCATTTCATTCCATTCAACAACCTTATCTGTTACTTCAAAAAATTCAATTAGATGAATCAAACACAATCTGCCTTTTACAAATCCATGCTGGCTCTTCTTAATTAACTCAAACCTCTTTCAAGTGCTTGTTAATCTTTTTCCTGGTTGTTGTTCCTAAAACTTTACCCACCACTAATATTAAACTGACTGGCCTGTCATTACTAGGAATGCCCTTACACTTTTTCTTGAATAAAGGTATTTCACTTCTCACTTTCCAATCCTCAGGCGCCATCCTTGTATCTAATGGCAAGCCCTTCCGCGATCTCCACCCCCACTTCCCTTAGCAACCTGGGACACAAGCCATCCAGACGAGGCTAATTGTCTACCCCAAGTAAAGTCAACCTTTCCAATACATCCTGCCTATCAATGTTCACCCCATTCATTAACTCTACCATTTATGCTTTGACTGATTTTATCCGATTTCTCTTCCTTAGTAAACACTGAAACAAAGTGCTCATTAAGTATTCTAGCTTTTGCCCTGTGCCTCCATGCATTTATTACCCTTTTTGTCCCTAATAGGCCGCCCCTCCTTTCTTACTGCCCAATTATTATTTACATGCTGGTAGAAGATTTTTGTCACCTTTTATGCTAATTACCATTCTATATTCATATTCTCTCTTTGTCAGTCTTATTTTCCTCTTTACTTTCCTCTCAACTATATTTGGCCTATATTTTGTTTGAAAAATCCAGCTGACATGCATCATGCACCCTCTTTTTTTTGTTTCATCATATTTCCTGTGTCAATCTTGACCAATAATGAATAGCTCCAACTTTCTTAGGGCAGATAACTTGAACCTTGGCAAACACTTTGGACGGCGATGGCATTTATGTTTTCCAGAGATTGACGGTACGAAATGTATTCGCCACACTTTGTCTCATCTTGCACATCATTGTCATTTTCTGATGGTATACCGGATGGTCATTCTTATTGCTTGGAGTACCCGTTGTGCACTGTCTGTTTGGGTCAGTGCATGACTCTTTGTAGCTGCAACAGCCTTTGCTCTAGTGCCCTGCCTCTGCCAATGGTCCTTTCTGCCACATGCCTTGCAGAATTGATAGAACTGGGAATTCCCTTGGTGCAAGCAGAAGGCCACACCTTCCACATGTCTTGCTAGGTTTGGGTATTGTAGTGAGCCTATCGACAATTGCGATTGTACTTAGGACTTGTAAGCTTTGCCGACCTTTGAGCATCGGTTCGTACTTATGTCCATCCTTGAGTCTTCAATGCTGCGTGTTTTGGGTTTGTCTGGCAGATCTTTCTAGAATGCTACCATGGGAGTGGATGCAATCACCAACTCAACAATTCTGTCTGCTAGTTTTCCATTTGAAAAGTCACAGTACGTACCCTTTTCTCTGCATCTGTTGATGAAGTGGTCTATGGATTCTGTCGGCTGTTGTCACTATGACATGAATTCTAGTCGATGAATACGGAAGTTTAACCTGATTCTGAACCGGTCTTCCAATGTAGTCCATATATTTTAGGGATCCTTTAGCTCTTCTGCTGTTAATTCTGACATGTTCAGCCTGTATAGACCTTCATTTCTAATTGCTAGGTGAATTTTTATGGCTTGCTTGTCTGGTTCAGATGCACCTGAATCAAGAAACCATGGCCAGGATTCTCCCCCAGCAATTTGGGGGTGGGGCCCGGTCGCCGAGGGGAAAATGACGCGGAATGACGTCGGGAGGAATCCCCGATGTCATCCCGGTCCATTTAAATTTTTAGGAAGACGGGCGGACAGCGAAATCAGCTGTCCGCCTGCTGACCTGTCGATGGCCAATTGAGGCCATTGACAGGATAATTAAAGTAATTAAAGACCTGCCCGTCCAACCTTAAGGATGACGGGCAGGCCAGGAACCCCAGTGGGCTCCTGATAATACATGAAACCTCATCCACTGGAGGGATGAAGTTCCATGTCCGTATTTTAAAAAATTAATAAAGTTTATGTGGTCTTTATTAAATGTCCCATCTCGTGTGACATTGTCACATGAGGGGGACATGTTAATAATTTTTTAACCTTTGTATTTTTAAAGTTTTTCGGACTGTCACTGGTCTCCCTGAGACGGGACTTTGTCTCAGGGAGCAGTGCGCTCTTTCCCGCGCATGCATGAAAGAGCGCACTTTGACAGATGGGGAATCCCTTCTCCCACCCCCCGCACAGGAAGCACATAGCGCTTCCCGTCGGGGATGCCGCTGGGCCGGCCTTAATTGGCCCACCCACTCAAAATGGCGGCGGGCCCCGTTTCAGTGGCGGGGGTTGGCTGCCCGCCCGCTGCCGAGCTGATGGGGCCCGCACGCCATCCAAGGGCAAGATTCTGCCCCATAGCTCTGTACGCTGTTTAAACATTCTGAATTTGGATAGTAGGTCAGCTGCATCCCAATACAAACTAGGGAATTTTATGGGCATTTTGACAATATTCCTTTGACCTCCCTTCTCCTATAGTACCTGGGAAGAGTGTCGCTGAATCCGCTTTTCCGAAGCTCTATCATAAAGACGAGTTGTGGCGGGAACACACCATGGAGTAATGGCATCTTTGCTTTTTGTTTGATTTATTATTTAGCAACTTTGAAGCCACCCATTATAATCACAACCTTCTCTGGCCATCAAGTTCTGGAGTAGGACTCAAAACTGGGAGCTCCTGGTCCAGAGGCCCAGGGACACTATCACTACCCCACAAGCCCTCCTCTCCTCTTTTACCTTCTTAACTTTTCTGAACTCTTTGCATCTGTGAATATTAAGCACCCAGTCCTCAGCACTTTTAAGCAACATTTCCATTATTGGTACACAACCGGTGTTTTTTTCAAAAAAGCAGGTGAGAGTATTTTCTTTTGTTGCTGAGAGATGTGACAGGGAGTGGGAATGTGTGGGTGTGTATATATGTAAATGTACAGGGAGTGTGGTGATCAATTAAGGGGAGTGCATGAGAAAGAAAAACTCCAACAAGTAATAACTGGTGGGGAGAAAAGTAAGAGGGAGAAAGCAAAAGCAACATTCACATGGAGTAGTTGATGTAGGAAAACATCCTGAAGTATCCTGTGGAGGTATGGTCATACGAAAATGAATGTTGAGCAAAAGAAAGAACTAGGAGGGGTAATGAAAAGTTTGGTCAAGGAGGTAGGTTTTAGGGCAGGTATTAAAGGAGGAGAAGTATGTGAAGAGGGTTGAGGGCTCAGGCAGGCAATTTCAGAGTGTCAGACCTGGATGTCTTTTTTTTCTTTGTTCCTTCATGGGATGTGGGCGTCGCTGGCAAGGCCAGTATTTGTTGCCCATCGCTAACTGGGCCTTGAGCTTAGCGGCTTGCTAGGCAATTACTGTGGGTCTTGAGTCACATGTAGGCCAGACCAGGGATGGCACACTAATGAACTAGATGTCTTTTTTTTGTGACAATTGATAGTTTCCTGGTCACCGTTACTGAGACTAGCTTTATATTTCAGACTTTGTTTTTACCAGCTGAATTCAAATTCCACTAGCTGCCATGGTCTCTGGGCTACTAGTCCAGTGACATTACCACTGTGCCACAGTCTCCATTAAGCCTCTGAAGACTAGGCAGATGAAGGGAGGGGTGATCCACAAAAGGCCAGAGTCAGACAATCAGAGAATCCTGGGAGAGTTGGAGGGCAGGTTGAGGTTACAGAAGTAGGGAGGGGTGAGTCCACGAAGGGATTTTAACATGAGGATGAGAATTTTTAATTAAGACTTTGGGCAATTGGGATTCAGTGGAGGTCAGGAAGGATAGGAGTCATGGGTGAGCAGGACTTGGCGCGGGATAGGATATTAGCAGCAGAATTTTGGATAAGCCTAAGTTTATGGAGAATGGAATGCAGGCCAGGAAAACATTAGAATAGTCGAGTCAAAAGGTGACAGAGGGATGGATGACATCTTCAGCAACAGATAAGCTGAGATGAGGGTAGAAACGGGTGGTTACAAATATGGAACTCAGCTCTCTTTATGATGGAGAGGATATAGGGTTGGAACCTGAACCTGTGGTTCAAGACAACAAAGAGATTGTGAACAATTGGCTTCCACCTGAGACAGTGGCAGGGGAAGGGGATGGATTTTGATGGTGGATATGGAGTTTGTCACAGGTTTAACTGGAGGAATTTGAAACCCTTTCTAGTGTTGGAGAAGCTGCCTGATGGCGGAGGGATAGTAGTGGGGCCTAGGAGGAAGGTGCAGGTGGAGTTGGATGTAGTCAGCGGACGTATGGATGCTAACCTCATGGATCCAATTTTAGCTGTGCAAGTGGATGGGTTTTGAGTAAGTTAAAATCTCATCCCATGCCTTTGGATGAAGGTTGGTAAGGGGAGACATGTAGATGCGGAAGAGCAAGGGCCAATGGATAGATCTTTGGTGATACCAGAGGTAATTTTATGGGGGTGAGAAGAGAATCTATTTCTGGAGATGCTATGGCTATGATTGGCTAGGTAACAATGGGCAAATCAAGGCAGACCTCCTGAACTGGACAACAGAGGAGGAGGAGGATGGCTTTGTTAACTGTGAAAAAGAGTGTAGAGCAGTGAAAGGATGAAAATGAATTGTGCATCAAAAGTGACAGTCACAGAGGACGCCATTTTTGATGATGATTAATACCATTTCAGTGAAGTGGCAGTAGCGGCAACATTGTTGGAGAGATTGGAAACGTGGAGTCCTGAGAAAGTTCTGGACATGAGTTGGGGAAGTGACTAGGACTTTGGGGAGGAAAGTGAAAACAAGTGGATAATGGGGAAAAAAATGTGCAACATAAGGATATTACTGCAAAACTAATTCCCTTAGTGAAATCAGATTAAAATTTTAAAAAATCCATCCGGCTAGTCTTAAACCAGGACTTTTCACCCATATATACTCCTGCTTACAGAAGAAACTAAGAGATTGGCAGCTGAGAGGTGTGAATGGTTGAATAAACTTAGTTAACTAACATCAAGAGCTCAGATTTGTGAAACAAAATCTACCTGTAATTTTCATTTCTGTAAAACAGGAAATGCATTATTCTTGTAAAAGAATATGTCTGGAAACCAATGAATGTGTGTATTTAGAATATAAAATTGTGTATTCAGAATATGAATATGAATGGGCAGTTGCTGGAATATGACCTACTGAACCTCTACATGATATTCTCATATTATGAAATCAGGATGTACTTTTCTTGATCATGTTGATAAGACAGAATTCCCATCTAATCAGCTAGTGGGATCAGCGCAAATCTTTCACAGGGATAACACAAACCAGCGACACTACATTAATCTGCCTCGGCTTGCCTTGACTGACTTACTTCACATTACCTGAGGGGGAAATGGTCTCGATCCTGGATGATGAGATAAGCTTAGCAGGCGTGCTGGGAAGGGGATGATAGTAACCATGGCGATGATGCTGTGATCCAGGTGTTCTGTGCACTGAACCTTCTCAGCTTTACATTAGGACAGTCTCAGCATAAACTTATCTCCCACAGGTCCCAGCAGTAAAGTCTTGGTTTCTTGTTTGGGTCAGATGGTGAGGATATGTTTGTCTTTCATTTATGCATGTTAAATGTGGGGCAATATCGACAATGATTTAAAGATCATTTATGCTGGCATAACTTTAATCCTTTATGTAAACAACCTTGGTGCATGCCTTCTCTTCTGCACGTTGTATATAGTCTGTGGGCTTTGAAGTGGCATCCCTGCCAATATATAATTGCAGCATTTCAGCAGAGTTTACCAGGTTCAGAGGTGAATAGAAATGCCAACTCAAAAACTGTCAAAAGGAATGTGACATTGTTTAGGAATTTTGACTATTCTAAATCGAGTGATGAAAGCCTGTAAAATCAGTTCCTCTATTCCTTGAGCATACGAATTGGAAAGATTTTATTTATGCACTCAGTTCTGATGTGGAATTATATTTGACATTTCTTTCCATATGCTGTGTTCCTGATAGAATCGGAGTGCTACACGGTTTGCAGAACCGTCATTTCTCGAATCCAAACCCAGCAATAAAATTGGTCCGTTTACCTGACGAGTATGAAAAATTAAAATGAGTTTGCATAGTCTCAAACCAGCTCTGAATGAAAAAAACCATCACTAAAGTGACATAAGCTATCACTAAGACTGGAATCTTCCTGGTCCTGTGGAGGCAGGTTTGAAGGCAGGACCAGGCGTTTGTTCGGAGATTGGGGTGTCTATCTGGTGCCAACATCTACCTGTCTTGGTTGGGTCTGCAGCCTTAGGAACCCGCCCGCCAGCCTTAATTGGACAATGGATGCGGAGCTGGCCAAATTAGGAGAACACTTGTCGGAAGATTGTGCTGGAGGGCACACTGCAGACCCGTGCAGTGTGTTGGGACACGGAAATGATCCCAACTCCTGAAGATATTCTATCAGTAGAAGATTCTACCCTAAATGAGTAGTGGAGCTCAAATATGTCTATACAAATAGATGTAGTATAAGCGCCTAAAACTAAGAAGATCACTGCAACTTACTGGGGGGTGCTTTGCCTTGGCTTGGATTTTGCTATTAGTGGCGAAGTGACCTTGCTCTCCGCTGACCTTGAAGAAAGTGCCCAAAAATATTTAGTGGGCTCTGTGGCATGGATTTCGTCTTTCTCAATGGTAATCTCATTCTGGCACCAACGATAGACATTTGGTTAACGTAATGTTGCCAAGCATTGAAGAATTGTCACAGACAGCAAACAAGGAAATTAAAAAGCAGGTTTTATGATTCATTTTTATAATTATACAGAAAGCAAAATAAAGATTGAGGCATATTAAGGTAGAAACTTAAATATCATAAAACTTAAAAAAAAATTATTTTAAATATCGATGGAATTTTTATCATAGCAAGCAAGAATTTGACATTTCACAAATATAAATTTTTTAGAGTCAGAGAGGCTGGTCAAATGTAATTATGACATAGTACATCGTTAAAATCCCAGTTACACCTCATTCAAGAAGGGGTAGCCTTGTCAAGCGTTTTTACAGTGAGAATGATGGCGCGAGAAGTGGAAGCTCACATCAATTCAGTGATCTCTAATTGATTTTCATCTCTGAGGACTTCAACAGTGCACCCTGTGGAGGAATAGGGGATAACTTCCAGCAACTCCTGGATTTCTGTGTTTGACCATGTATGATACCAGAAGTAGCTGTCAATTTCAGAGGGTAATGATGGCAATGCTGACAGTTTTCACATCAAAACTTGGCTTCTTTCCACCCCATTAATCCTGACCTGGAAGTATTTGATGCTGGCATTAGATGTAGAGCATGTGGGACATGCACCTTCGCTAATGTTGTTATCCCTTGCCTTGATATTTAAAAATCCAGTATTACCGATGTGGAGAAATCATTTTATTAAATGTTATACATTATAATAGGTAATTTCTCAGCAGAGAAAATGGTTTGGAACTACATAGAGCCAGTTTATATCGCACATTTGCTTGTGCCACAGAAGCTTATAACTGGCATTCGTTTACAACTGCTTTCAATGACAGGACCAGCCTCTGCCTGGTAACCATGTGGAAAATTAAATATTAAAGTTCCGATGTAAGGTCACTCGGCCTGAAATGTTAACTCTGTTCCTCTCTCCACAGATGCTGCCTAACCAGCTGAGTTTTTCCAGCAATTTTTGTTTTTTATTTCAGATTTCAGTATTTTGCTTTTGTGTTAAAGTATTACAGTTCTCTTAATATGGCAAATAAACAAAATACATCGGAGTGTGCTAAGCCTTTGTTATAAGTTTTCACTCTCTTTAGGTCTTATTCTTTTATGCTGTGGTGCCAATTGAGCTGTCTGTTGTAGGTTAACCCTCTTCTATTTACTGGCTACTTAGTCTCTGTGTTTGAAATCATAGCGAACACTCTAATCAAAAGCTGCTCGCTGAAATTTCATTTCTACCTTCAAATGATGTTCATTTGGAATGTCAATTCATCCTTCTCTGAGCAGTAATGAAAAACTGTCCATTATTGCCTCAGTAACAGCTATAGCAAGCTCCAAGTAATACCTCAAATAATAGCTGAAACTGGAGCTAATTAACAAAGATGGACACCATCATTACTGCACTGGGAATTTGAAGGTGGTATATCAATCATTAATTGCCCGGTACAGTGTAAATGGTCATCCATGATTGCTCAAAGCTATATATATACTGCATCTTAATTTCTCTGTGGACTAGTCAATGCCTTAAGATTTTATGGAACTACAACGCCTCACACAACTAAAACCAGGGCCTGAATTTTACCCTTGGTGGGCGCGCGCAGTCGGCAAGTCCGGGAGTGGCCAAGAAATGGACCGCTGACCGCGATCATCCCCCGACCGCGATTTCACGCTGGCTGCCCAATTAACGGCCAGCCAGCGTGAAACATGCGCTGAAAAGCTCAGCGGTGCCGGGGGTGGGAAGAGAGGGTGGGCGATGACGTCACTACGGGCGCTGGTGAGCACTGCGAGAGAGCTCCCTGAAGGCAGACAGCTGCCTCAGGGAGCTGCAGGCCTGCGAATCATGAAATAAAAGTGTAAAAAGCTGCATAAAAATTGCCCGTGCGTCACAATCAAGCACCTGAAAGCATACCTCATAAAAATGCAGGTTTCATCCCACCCGTCGATGAGGTTTGATGAAAAATGCAAAGGCCGCCTGGCCGAATTGTCCGTCCGCCAACCGTAAGGTGGACGGGCCACGGAAAATCGCAAGACAATTGTGCCGTTAATGGGCTTAATTGCCCTTATAATTGACGGCGGGCACGCTTCCGATTTTTATGCGTGCCTGCCGAGCAAAGTAGTGCGCGAGTGTCCGAAGACGTCAGGACGCTCGCCCGAAGTCATCTCGCGTGATTTCATGCCTGGTCGGGTTCCTGCCCGCCCACGCGGTGTAAAATTCTGCTCCGGGTGTCTCCATTTCTCAACTTGCTGGGGTGTATTCAGTCAAACTCCATTCACCATCATGTTGCAGTTCTTAAATCCTATTTTAAATTGAGATTAGAAATATATAATCGTTTGCTTTTATCAGTAGCAACAGCCTGAATTGATATTGCATACTGAAGATAAAAAAAGTCCCTTTGTGCTTCACAAAAATGAACACAGAGTCAAAAAGGGAGAGATCGGGAGAGGTGATGAAAAGCTTGGTTGAAGAGTTGGGTTCTGTGACGTTTAAAGGAGGCCAAAGAAGTGGAAAGAATTATTGAGGGAGTTCTAGAGCGTATAATCCAGGCACTTGAAAGCTACCCGATCATAGGGTGAAGGGAGAAATGCTGGACTCAAAGGACATAATGTTCGGAGTGAGGGTTTTGGAATATGGTCCTGGAAGAGACTACAGCGACATACCAGAGTGAAGCCAAGGGTAAGCTGAAGACAAGAAAATTCTGAATTTAGGTCTTGGGGAACCGAAAACCTGTTGAGGTCAGCAAGGGCAGAAGTGATTAATCATTGGACTTTAGTACAGGTCATGATACGGGCAGAGGTGTTTGGGCAGCTTTGGCAGCAGGGATGTGAACACTTTCGAAATGTTATATACAGAAAAGCAAATTTGCATTTCCTTGATAATGGAGCTTTGCAGCACAGAAGGAGGCCATTCAGCCCATCATGCCTGTGTCGGCTCATTTTAAGAGCCTTTCAATTAGTCCCACTTGGCTGCTCTTTTCCCAGAGCCTTGCAAAAGCTTCCTTTTCAAGTTGACATCCAATTTCTTCTTGAAAGTTACGATTAAAACTGTTTCCACCACCCTTTTAGGCAGTGCATTCCAGATCAGAACAACTTGCTGTGCACAGGTTATTTTGCAAATTATCTGAAATCTGTGTCCCCTGGTTATTGACCCATAGTGTCTATCATGACCTCAGGATATCCCAAAGTGCTTAGGATCCAAAAGAATGGGACAGATATTAATCATTCAGAAGTATGTTTCTTTTTGAGGTTGGGATATGTTGAAAGAGCTCACATTTTTAAACTCTAGTGAATGGAGCTTGATAGGTTTGGTTTTACAGCAGCACTATTATCTTTTTTTGCCCTCAGCTAAAAAGCCTGTAACTTCAATTGGTACTACTTAAAATTGTTTCTTATTAAGAAACCTAAGGGAAGAGTGGAGATGCATTGGGTAGGATGTCAGCAAAGAGCAGGAAGACTGATTTGATAAATTAGGAAGTAATGATGAGAGACAAGCCTACAGATTGTAGGATCCAGTATGGGCACAATGTTAAAAGCCGTTATAAAGCATGCAAATATAATATCAACAAGATTTCATTTGCTCCATTTGATAGCATGCTTGGCATCTGAGTCAGGAATTTGTAAACTCAAGTCTCATTTCAGAGACTCGGATACATAGTCTGAGCTGACACTACAGTACGGGAGTGCTGCACTATCTGAGGTGCTGTCTTTCAAACAAGACATTAAACCAAGGTCAGAAACAAAAACAGAAAACGCTGGAGAAATTCAGCAGGTCTGACAGCATCTGTGACAGCATTTTCTGTTTTCGTTTCAGACTTCCAGCATCCGCAGTATTTTGCTCTTATTAAGCCAACGTCTGTCTGTCCTCTCAGGTGTATGCAAACATCCACTGAGAAAGAACAGGGGAGCTCTCCTCAGTGTTGTGGCCTACAGTTGTCGCTCAATCAACATCACTAAAACAGATTATCTGGTCATTACCTCATTGCTGTTGGGGGGCTTTCCGTATGTGCATATTAGCTGCCACGTTTCCTACATTACATTATATTACAACAATGACCTCAGTTCCAAAGTACTTGGGTGGTTGTACAGTGCTTTGGGACTTCCCAAAGTTGTGAAAGGTGCTATGCAAGAGCAATAAAAATTTTAAAAATCCGTGTGGTCACCTGAACTATCGAACCGGCAGCCTGCATCATCACTGCATTCTTGTTTGAAGTCTTTAGTTTAGTCTTCAGGTATGATTCTAAATAAGTACAGTCATAATCGTCAATGCTTGCTTTAGGCATAGGGTGTAACAATGTAATATAAGACCTGGGCCTAGAGTTTTCATACCGCTTTCAGTGTAATTTCAACATATAATTGGGCCAAGTAATTTTTTTTGGCAGCAAAATGGGGCAGAAGCTGTTTGCATTGGGTTTCCACCCAGAAGTTGATACCCCTAAATTCCCTTGAGCTTTTTGACCCTTCCCATAATCTGTCCATAAAACGAAATGAGGGCCAGTGGCACAGCAGCACCAAGTTTCCTGCTTTTACACCCGGGGCGACTTGGACTGAATTCCAAGGCTGAGCTGTTGTCAGCAGCAACTGAGTCCAGTGTGTTTGTGAAGGGTTTGTGATGCTGTAGACCATGGAAAGTCTCAGTCAAGAGTTTTTCAGCTGGAAACAACTTTTTCAGTAATTTCCTTGTGGGATTGTACCTTCATGGGCCTCATGGACTTGCTTCTCATTGCATCTGACAGCAGGAGACTATTGCGGGGGTGTTGGGTTGCATGTGCTGCTGTCCTCAGAGATGGCAGTACTGGGCAGCTCAGTTCCTGTCACTGTAATTTTTCTGGGCCTTGCATTTGTATCCCCACTGACCAGCAGAATGGATGATCTAATGCTAGTTACCAGATCCTGAGAGAGGTGAAGACCCATTGCAAGGGATGAAAGTTATTTTGCATGGTGTGTTCTCTTCCTTATTGCTACTAGAGCTGTAGTCTCTGCTTCTTTTGAGGTGGAGACACTTATCGCTGGCTGTTTCTTTGGTGAGGATCCTACAGTGATTCCAATGAGGCTGTTCCATTGATGGCTACACCAAAGAAGTTCCTCAGTTTTTGCTGCAAATGAGAGTAGTAGATGCAAAAATCACACATGCAGTTGCCACACATTTTTGGGAACTCACCCTCGGGCCTGCATGTAGGGCTGATGTCCCTTAAATATCCTTTTTAATCAAATGAATAGCCATGAGTTCTGAATCCCATGAATCTGAAGCCATTGCCACCTTCTCCTCAGACTTTGCTGCAAATGTGGCACATTTCACCCATTTCCTCACTCCGCTGCCTTCCTTATGTTCCGTGGATGGCTAAGTGCCACTTCCAGTTATCTTAACATCTGTCATAGGGAAAACATTGGAATCTATTATTAGGCAGAGTACTTTGGAAATCTCAGTTCAATCAGAGAGAGTCAACATGGTTTTATGAAAGGAGAATCATGTTTGACTCATTTATTAGAGTTCTTTGAGGAAGTAACAAACAACGTGGATAAAGGGGAACCTGTGGATGGGGTGCACTTAGATTTCCAGAAGGCATTTGACAAAGTGCCACCACAGCAAAGGCTACTACACAAAGTAAGAACTCATGGTGTAGGGGGTAACATATTAGCATGGATAGAGGATTGATTAGCTAACAGGAAACAGAGTAAGGATAAATGGGCAATTTTCAGGTTGACAAGATGTAACAATTAGAGTGCCACAAGGATCAGTGCTGGGGCCCCAACGAGTTACGATTTATATCAATGACTTGGAAGATGGGACTGAATATGTGGTTGCTAAATTTGCTCATGACACAAAGATAGGTAGGAGAATAAGTTGTGAAGAGGACATAGGGAGTCTGCAAAGGGGTATAGGTTAAGTAAGTGGGCAAAAATTTGACAGATGGATTATAATGGGGAAAAATGTGAACTTGTCCACTTTGGCAGCAAGTATAGAAAAGCAGCAATTTATTTAAATGGAGAGAGAACACAGAACTCTAAGGTACAGAGGGATCTGGGTGTCCTGGTACATGAATCACAAAATGTTAGCATGCAGGTACAGCAAGTGATTAGGAAGGCAAATGGAACGTTGTTGTTAATTGCAAGAGGAATGGAATATAAAAGTGCTTACATTTGTGCTTACAGATGGGGGGGGGGGGGGAGCGTGGAGGGGAGGGGCGGGGTTGTTATCTTATGAGGAAAGGTTGGCCAGGTTGGGCCTGTATCCATTGGAATTTGGAAGAATAAGAGGGGATCTTATTGGAACATACAAGATCCTGAGAGGATTTGTCAAGGTGGATGCTGAAAGGATGTTCCCCCTTGTGGGAAAAGACTAGAACTAGGTGGTGCAGTTTAAAAATAAAGGGTATCTTATTTAAGAGGGGGATGAAGAGAAATTGTTTTTTCTCAGAGGGTCATGAGCCTGTGGAACTCATGTCCCCAGCAAACGATGGAGGCAGGGTCATTGAATATTTTTAAGGCAGAGGTAGATAGATCTTGACTAACAATGGAGTCAAAGAGTATCGGGAGGATAGGCAGATAGGCAGGGAAGTGGAGATGAGGCCACATAGGCTGCAATCAGGTCAGCCCTGATCTATTTGAATGGTGAAGCAGGCTTGATGGACCGAATGGCCGACTCCTGCTCCTAACTCGTACATTTGTATGTATTTCACAGGGATGCCATGGCCACAATGTAGGTGTCCAGTCACCAACATCACACTGGAAATATTTCCCTAACCACACCATCTCCCTTGGCATGAGGAAGGTGCCTTCCTACAAGATAACTACTGAACAAGTTTCTACCATCTTCCCAGCAGCACTGTGGTTGTACTTACACCACATGGACTGCAGTGGTTTAAGAAGGTGGCTCACCACCATCTTCTCAAGGGCAATTAGGGACGGGCAATAAATGCTGGTCTAGCCAGCAATGCACACCTCCCGTGAAAGAATATATTACAAAAAAACTTCCATAGCCTTCTTCACAAAGTTGTTTACGGTTGGGGATGCCCTTGGATTTCCTACTGCAAAGTCCAGGGAGCACTCCTGCACTTAAGGAAAACTTCTGTTGAAGTTTTTAGGAGGGAAAATGGCCATTTGTTGGCAGATACTGAAAAATTCTGAGTTCTACTCATCACAGTCCACTTTCTGCTAGAGGTTTAAAATGGGTATTGGGTCCTTCGTTTATACATGCAAAGCCAGTTTGTTGCTGCAGTCTTCAGCCAGAACTGGCACTTTAGAGGCTAATTTAATTTCCATGCAACCAAGCTCCCATTTTACACAGTTTTTCTACCATTCTTTCCTCTGTGCACAGCTTTGTGCATAATGCATTAGGTTCCTGCTTAACAACTCTTTGTATATGATCACTGGGGGCAATTATTTTCCTTAAAAAGCGAAGCAACTCATTTTGTAGAATTTCTAGACCTTGATGTTTGTTGGAATTCAAAAGCACTTCCTAATGGGAAAAAATCTGTATTATTCAGACCAGTACAGGATGCAGCCAGCTCAAAGGTCGCTTTGCTGCCCTGTGTGTGTGGGAATGCTTCGCTAACTGGAATCTACCAGTTGAATTTTAATGTTCGAAGCAATCTGCTGTCTGTAAACAAGATTAAAATTAGGTTTTAAAAGCCCCTGGCATGTCCCAGTTGTATGGCAGCAAGTGTGAGGTTGATGTGATATGAAACTACCACCCGGAAGATGGCCTCAAGCTCCTCGCCTAAGCAAGTTTGGGGAGGCCTCTTGGCCAAACTGTATCACTCACTTTGCATCAGTGCAAAACCCCTTGGTCTCGCCATGTATATAGTGCAACTGAGACATTGAAGACTACAAATGCCAGCCAATTTTCATCAGAGCATCTCTGACATTGACAAATCACATTCCTGAAGATAAGTGGGTGCATGAGTCTATTTTTAATACATTCCCTTTGATCTGACAAATTTCCCTGTTTGAGGGATCAGGCTAATGCAACTAATACTGTATCCCACCATTACCAATGTACATATTCTCAAATAGCTTTTGTATCGTATCAGCAAAGCAATCAATTTGCAATTAACAGATTACAGTTGGGGCATGTGGATGTTTAAAATACTTAGTACATTTTCCTGTCAGCACATTTTTAAAAAATGAAACTCACAGTAAACTGTAATTATTAATAAACGCTTGATGCAGGATATGCTGTAGCCTGTCAATTCTTTTAGACTTTTTTTCTGCCTCAGGGTTTCTTTTTCTGCTAATTCTAATTCTCCACCACTATCACCACCTCACACTGCCTGCTCCTGACTGACTTATTTCCTGTTTGAAAACTAAAAGCTAGGCTCTGTCTTCTCAAAAGGTGAGAGGCGGTTCAATGAATAGAAACCTGTATTGCTGCACAATTTCATAATTTAGCAAAACAATTCTGGTTTGATTTTCTCAACGTAACTTCTGTTTCTTTATACGACTGAAGACTAATTAATTAAAAGATGTTTTGATCTATTGTGACATCCCTTTATCAGCTGTAAGATGGTACAACTTAAATAATTTCTAAAATAACAGACGGGAAGATAAATAGATGTAGGCCTTGGTACGTTCGGCCAAAAGATCTTGAAGCCTTCAAGTTTGGACCCAGCAGTAAAAATAAGGACAACTTGATCATTCTCAATGGACACAAATATTCTACGGATGGAAATTTTTGCTTGGCTGGCGGGCGCATGCCCGACCTGCTCCAATGTGAAATGACGCGTTGACGTCGGCTGAGTGTGCCAACGTCAACATGCAGTCGTGTGATAGTTCGGTCGGCGGGTGTGCGCTGGAGCCGGCAGCACGCCTGCCGACAATTAAAAGGCCTGTTAAGGCCATTAAGTAACCAATTAAATCAAATCTTTTGCTGCCCATCCAACCTAACGAAAAGGCCAAGTGGCTTTAGCATTTTCTTGGGAACCTCATCCACAGGCGGGATGAGGTTTCCAAAAGCAAATCGAAATAAAATAAAAACTTTAATTTTTCATTATTTACATGTCCCTGCTCATGTGACAGAATCACACAAGGTCTTATTACATTTCTATTTAAAAATTGTTATTTACATCTCTTCATCTGCCCGAGGCAGCTTCGTGCTCAGGGGTGTTATGGAGTGCTCACTCGCACGGATGCGCAAAGTTCGCACCTGGCCCACTCGTCCTCCTCATCCCCCGCACAGGCAGCGCTTAGCGTTTCATGCTGGGCGGGCCTTCATTGGCCCACCACCGTGAAATTGCGGTGCGGTGCCGATCGTGGGTGGTGGTCGACTTCCCTGCCGCATCCCCCGCCGAGCACCCGCACCAAGGGCAAAATTCAGCCCTAGGTGTCCACCTATGTGTCAATTTGCCAAGTGGTATAATTGGAGGAAGGTGAGGTCCTCGTTAACTATCATAAAACTATCCATGCCAAGGTTGACAGAGAAAAGACTCAATTGTGTCCCATTAAAGTGGCAAATACTTTGAGTTGAAAATGTAATATTTCTCATTCACCAACTGTCTGATGCTCACATTGTTATTGAGTGGGCAATGCCAGAGCATGCATATATGTGTGTCCAGATACATGCACATCTTGCTACTTTGATAGCTAGTGAAAATGTTATGGAATTCCCTGGCTCTTTTTGTTGGTTAAATAAGAAAGATTCAACATAATTCAACCTGAGATTCTTTTGAAGGAAATGAAGATAAACCAGGCTTCATATTGGCAAGATTTTCATAGCCTCCGTTGTGAGGCCAAATTTGTTGCTGTCTCATTTTCCCCATTTTAAGCCTATACTGACTGTGTTACTCAAAGCTGCCAACTTTTAAGAGGACCAAATTTATGAGCTGGAGAAATCCTGTTGTAATGAACTTGATGTACCAGACATGGTTTCTTACTTGAAACAGATAACTTTATTACAGCGCTCTCTTGGAAGCTACATGCATGAACCAGGCCCACGACTAGAAAACTCCGCCCCTAAAATTACCCACACTTAAGGGCTCATTCGTCAGTACAATCACATGACCCTAAAGGCAGTGGGAAAGGTTATACCTTCAGTCACTACACCTGTCAAAATGGGCCTGGAAGGTCATATGGCTATGAGAGTGAAGGAGCTATGGAATTGCTTCAAGGAGGTGATCCTGAATGCAGTGGACCAGTCGATCAAAGCAAAGGTGAACAGTTTAAAGACACTCCAGCCTGATTGAATGGGGCGACCATGCGTCTCAATCTCAAAGGGGATAAAAATCTTGAGGCCACGAAGGAAAATGGCGACAAATTAAGACAGTTTCAATACCAAAAGGCATATCAGGAGTGTTAAAAAAGGACATGACAATGGCAAAAAAATCTAGAAATGAATATGGAATGAGAAGTGAAGGATAATAATAAAGGTTTTAAGAAAAATGAGGATGGAGTGGAACGGTTGATTGCTGAGGGATTGACAACTGATGCAAACATGCACAAGAAGCTTTTTTGCCTCAGTCTTTACCAAGGAGACAAGACAATTTATTCAATCTGGAAAGGCGACTCAGTTGTTACAGAGCTAAGTTGTAATGCTATTCACATTACTACAATGTGGTTGCTGAATAGTTGTGTAACCTTAAGATAAATAAATCTCAGGGACCAGGTAAGGTGCACCTCAGCATAAGACCATAAGACATAGGAGCAGAAATTAGGCTATTCGGCCCATTGGGTCTGCTCTGTTATTCAATCATGGCTGATAAGTTTCTCAACCCCATTCTCCCGCCTTCTCCCCATAACCTTTGATCCCCTTACCAATCAAGAACCTATCTATCTCAGTCTTAAATACACTCAATGACCTGGCCTCCACAGCCTTCTGTGGCAATGAATTCCATAGATTCACCACTCTCTGGCTAAAGAAGTTTCTCCTCATCTCTGTTCTAAAAGGTCTTCCCTTTACTCTGAGGCTGTGCCCTCGGGTCCTAGTCTCTCCTAATAATGGAAACATCTTCCCCACGTCCACTCTATCCAGGCTTTTCAGTATTCTGTAAGTTTCAATCAGATCCCCCCTCATCCTTCTAAACTCCATTGAGTATAGACCCAGCATCCTTTGGGAAATAAGGGAGGAGATGGTTGAGGGCTCGGCGATGCCCTATATAGTTAAATATCCCTATGGTGGCCCTTCACCCCCAACCCCGGTTCCCTGTGCAAACTCGCCACTCTGCAGAGAGAGAGAGAGAGGTGGAGGGGAAACAGAGAAAAGATTTAATTCTGGATATGCGGTCTTGGGAAGCGATTTTAACCCAATTACCGCGCAGAAAATCAGGCGGGTTTCCCGCCCCACCTCATTTTGCTCCCCTTTGTCATTAATATTGGGCTGGGTGTAAAACTGCCATTCCGCCCAATCTCCTGGGTTTCCTGTGGGATGAGTTGGGTTAAAATTCCATTTTTTTATTCATTCACGGGATGTGGGTGTCGCTGGCTGGGCCAGCATTTATTGCCCATCCCTAAATGCCCCTTGAGAAGGTGGTGGTGAGCTGCCTTCTTGAACCGCCGCAGTCCATGCGGTGTAGGTATACCCACAGTGCTGTTAAGTTCGCAGATGACACGAAAATTGGCGGTGTCGTAATTGGCGAGGAGGAAAGCCTTAGACTACAGGACGATATAGACAGGCTGGTCAGATGAGCAGAGCAGTAGCAAATGGAATTTAATCCTGAGAAATGTGAGGTGATGGATTTTGGGAGGATTAACACAGCAAGGGAATTCACAATGAATGGTAGGAGCCGAGGAGGTACAAAGGATCAGAGGGACCTTGGTGTACATATCCATAGATCACTGTGTGCAGTTCTGGTCGCCACACTATAGGAAGGATGTGATTGCACTGGAGAGTGTGCAGAGGAGATTCACCAGGATGTTGCCTGGGCTGGAACGTTTCAGCTATGAAGAGAGACTGGATAGGCTAAGGTTGCTTTCCTTGAAGCAGAGAAGGCTGAGGGGGGAACCTAATTGAGGTATACAAAATTATGAGAGGCATAGATAATATAGATAGGAAAAAACTTTTCCCCTCAGCGGAGGTGTCAATAACCAGGGGGCATTGATTTAAGGTAAGGGGCAGGAGGTTTAGAGGGGATTTGAGGAAAATTTTGTTCACCCAGAGGATGGTTGGAATCTGGAACACACTGCCTGAGAGGTGGTAGAGACAGGAAGCCTCACAACATTTAAGAAGTATTTAGATGAGCACTTGAAACACTATAGCATACAGGGCTACGAGCCAAGTGCTGGAAAATGGGATTAGAATAGATTGTTGCTTGATGGCCGGCATGGACATGATGGGCCGAAGGGCCTGTTTCTGTGCTGTATAACTCTATGACTCTTTAACTTTGAAATTGCTGGAATTCTGGTACAAATCTTACAAAAATCACTGACTACTGGATAGCAGCCTGGGGACTGGAGAAATCCAGATATTAGTCCATTTAAAAAAAAGTAGCAGAAGTAATGCAGGAAACTAGGTCAGTGAGACTGATGTTCAACGTGGGTAAAGTTATGGAAATCCTCATTTAAGGTAAGGTAATGGGGAATCTGGATAGGGATAAAGCCATAAAAGATAGCCAATATGTTTTCATAAAATGGAGGTATTGTTAATCTGTCTGTCCGGTTTTCTTTGAGTGGTCGAGTTGTATAGGTTAAGGGAATAGCTGTGACACACATGAATTTCAGTAAGGCTTTTGGCACGAAAGCAAAATACTGCAGACGCTGAAAATCGCAAATAAAAAGAGAAAATGCTGGACATACTCAGCAGGCCATGCAGCAATTGTGGAGAGAGAAATAGAGTTAATGTTTTGGGTTGATAACCTTTCAGAATGTTTCTGATGAAAGGTAATCGACCTCAAACATTAATTTTGTTTCTTTCTCCACAGATGCTGTTAGGCCTTTGGAACAGCTGGTATGTAAAATAAAGGTGGCAGAAATTGATTTAAATATTTCACAATGGATTTGTAACTAGTTAATCAGTAGAGCTCAGAAGATGGTGGTACAGACATTGCCATCGGACGGAATAATTGGGAATTGGGCAAATCGGTGGCACAATTCAATGTGGAACAACGCAAAAGCCTGTCACAAGACCAGGAAGGGAGGAAAGAAATAATGTGCATGGAAAATGAAAGAGATCCAGTGGCACTGACTGACAATAAAATGGCAGCAAGTAAAGAAAATCACTGTTAGGATGTATTAAAAATGATGTTGGGTTGTATAAAGGTCAATAATTAGGTAAAATAGCAAGGCAAGCCTCCCGCTCACTAAACTGTTGATGCAACTGCTGTTCTGGTTGTCACATTACAAAAGGCAGCAATTGAAAAGATCCTGAAGGAAGCTACCGGAATGAATGAGAGGATGGAAGATTGGATTATGAAGAGCAATTACGTAAATTGGGCATACTGTCACTGGAAAAAGGAAGGTTGCAACTGCTGTTTTCACGCTTTGGTTGGGGCTATAATCTAAACCATGATCTAGTTGTTTCATTTGTCTGGAACACAACAGTCAGAGGATATGGGAATAAGTTTAATACTAATCTGCAGAAACATTTCACTTAGCAAGTGGTAAATCCCTTGGGAGACTGTTGAAGCAGATAAGTGTAAAGCCAATAATATTAGCTTATAGTAAATGTGCGATTTGAGACATGACATAAATGTCACAAGCTCGGGAGGACAAGCGACTTTGGACCTATGGTTCCCCAAACCTTCTATCTCGGGGTTTCTGTGCCTCTTGTCTGGGTCTGTTGTCAGCCAACAGAGTAATTTACTGTGATGATTAGCCATTGACTCCATTATCATTTTATTTGTGACTACGAGGATGGTAGAAGATGAACTGAATAGCCCTGGTTTTTTTCTCGTCCAGCACTTCCAATGTTCTTCCCTCGACTTCACTTTTAGCACTTGCACATCATGCATGTTGTCCGTGACCTGCCGCCAAAGACAGAGTATAAAGAAAATGTTATAATCTAGAATTCCAAAACTGTTAAGCGGACATTTTTTATCATGGGTAATGAATTTGGACAATAGATGAAACCCATTTGTGCATCACAGAGTTCTACCAAATTACTTACCAAAAGGGAAAGTCGGACAACACCCGAAATTCCTTTTCAAGAATATATATATTGTAGCACTGTATGCTGTGCAACAAGTAATCAGTTTGTCTTTTTGGATCAAATTATTGCATTTGAAAAGCATATTTTATCTGGAATTATAAAAGCAGTGAAATGTTGGGTGGAATCATCCAGTCCCGTTGGCAGTAGATGTCATGGGAGGCATGAGCGGACAATATGGTGAGAAGGCCAAAAAGCGGTTTTGCACCGTCGTGAAACCAGTTTGCGATCATTTGCTTCGCCCGTCAATGATGGGCCGTATTTCCCGCCACTGCACATCAGGAACCTAATTTCAATACTTTAGCATCTCATTATCAGCCCTTCTCGCTGGTATCATGCCCCCACGCTGGATCGTCTGGGCACATCACGTCAACATGTTTCACAACTGCACATAAGCAATGTGCACCTGGCGAGCTGCACTTTGCTCAGGACTTCGAGGTTTATTTACCTACCTTGCTTCGGGCAGCACTCGCAGTCATCAGTGCCAGGCTGCACAGGCAGCACCACATCACTTTTAGGGGGGCTCACTGGCAGGTCTCTACCTACCAGACCCTAAGACGGGGGTATCTTTTCAATGGCTGCAGGGCTAGGGCTTGCTTTGGGAAGGGGGAGAAGTGGCCTCAGATAAGGAAAGAGGCTGCGGGGAGAGGGCTGTACTGGGGAAGGGGGGTATCGCAGGGTGTGTGTGGGGGGCACATGTTGATCTGTGCAAGATGGTGAGGGCTGAAGCGGCAGTCTCCAGAGGAGATGAGGCTGGATGGAGATGTGAGGGTGTGCGTGAGAGAGTGAGTGGTGATGTCCCTTGAACTGGCAGTGAGTGAGATGCCAGTGAATGTGTGATGGGCTTGTGAGTCTGTGAGTTTAGTGTGATAAGATGGTTGTCTTACCCTGGTGGCACGGATGAGATCATTCACCCGTTTTCCGCAATGGATGGCTGACCTTTTGTGTGAAGTGTTGGCACTGACCACCTCAGCCACCGCTTCTCAAGCCGGAGTGGTGAGATTGCTGGACCTCCTGTGGCCAGAGCGGTGGTAGAGAACATCGTGGTGGGCCTCCATGGTGTCTAGAAGGCGTCCCAGGGATGCATCACTGAATGGGGGGTGGGGGGGATCCATTCTTCTTGGCTTCTGGGGCCATGTCTTCATTGACCAGTCCTGTGCTGCAAGCATTGAGAACTGTGCGCGCAGCTGCAGTTTAAATATGGCGTCCGGCGTAAGGGTACGGCGAGCCACGGCATGGGGGGCAAATCGGAGGCTGCCGGCCAACAAGGTGACATGTTTCCTGCATAATTAATGAAGTGGGAAGGGGACGATACAGCCCACCATTACGGCCGGCAGATAAAACAACCTTTCTCTCACACCCATTACCGCACTTAGTGCAAATCTGGGACAAATCTGCCTGTTGAATTTGCATTTACACATAAAACGTATTTTATGAAAATGAATTAATGGATGATATTGGCAGAATTCGGAATTAAAATGCTTGTGAAAATGGCCAGGTGAAGAACACGGGTGTGCAGGTTGTCCTTGTTGAAGCTCGCTCTTGTATCTTGCTAAAATCAAATAGATTGCTTCACAAAGTCCTGTCTCATTTAACTGATTGATTGCTCAGCTTGAGGTGTCAGCATTTGCTGCTTGGATCATTTTTAGATTGCAAGTTAAAGATGTGACCTTATCAGTTTTGTGCTCCTGTGAAAATCTCTTCAAGGCAGGGAGAGGACATAATGATGATGAATGGTTCTGGACGTTATATCAAGATGCCTCACACAGTGACAGGTTTCTGGCTCTCAAAATAAACTAACGAGGCTAGACATTGTCCTGTGCTTCGGGAGTGAATGAATATTTAACATATTTGTATGAATCAACTTTTGCTAGTTTAACAGAGGCTTTAACCTGTATTTAAAAATGCTCATCCGTTAAATAGATGACACGAGAATTTGATACAGACACGCTAATATCCCACCAGTACAACGATGTGGACTTAGGAATTGGAACATGTCTGAATCATGGACATGATCCACAAGGCTCAGGAGGCCAGCAGCAGAACCAGGTTAAATTGGCTTGTCTTTAAGATAATACCGGAAAGCTGTATGCACAAGCCGGCATCCTAGGGACCAACTTGTCTGTTGCAGAGGGTGTGCAAACCTGGCAGCTAGGTTACTGGATGAGATAGTGGGGGTGAGCATTGGCTAGCAACAACCCAAGATTTTAATGTGGAAGTTGGAGGAGAACTTCTGCTCCTCCTGGCTCCAGCTTAAGTGAAGTATCTTTCTGGGTGGCAGCCTCCAGCGATCTCTTTAAGGGCCGCTTGGTTTGGCTGCCCTGTACCTGAGAAACAATTTTTAGAGGGCTCAGAATGGGAAATTAGGCCTTCAATGTGCATAACAATGAGCCAACTGTCAGTTCCAGATGGGTGCCCTGCAGAACCAATGCCTGGATGCTATATTGGGTCCTGCTGCACCCATTTATCATCTGATAAAAAAGAGTGCTGCACAATCAGATTTCTGGGCCATGGCTTTTATTGCCTATTCATACAACTGACCCACCAAACTTTGGTAGGACTGCATTTTACTTCTGGCAAGCCATCACTCAGAAGCAAAGTAAAAATGTCAGTGAGAAAGCATTTCAGCAGGCCACAATTAAATGTTTTGGGTGGTTGTGGCTGGGGAACTGCGTAACTAAGATCGCACGATTAAACTGGAACTGAGTTTGGACTTTTCGGAATGACTTCTTACCGGACATGACTGCGGTATCGTGTTTTTTTTGGCGGTTTGAATGTAGTCCAGAGTCATTTGGCAATTCCACTTGGAAAGGGCATGGGGATAAAATAATACAGAAGATCTTAAAAGAATTGCAACAGAAAGGACAGGGTACATACGAACAGACAGGCTCCTTAGACAGCACCTTCCAAACCCACGACCACTACCACCTAGAAGGACAAGGGCAGCAGATAGATGGGAACACCATCACCTGGAAGTTCCCCTCCAAGTCACTCACCATCCTGACTTGAAAATATTTCGCCATTCCTTCACTGTCACTGGGTCAAAATTCTGGAACTCCCTTCCTAACAGCACTGAGTGTACCTACACCACATGGAGTGCAGGAGTTCAAGAAGGCAGCTCACCACCACCTTCTCAAGGGCAACTAGGGATGGGCAATAAATGCTGACCCAGCCAGTGAAGCCCAGATCCCATGAATAAAAAAGAAATACAAAACAGGAGCAACAGTAGGCCATTTGGCCCCTTGAGCCTGCTCTGCCATTCAATAAGATCATGACTGAGTTGTTTGTGTTTTGCATTCCACATTCCCGCCTACCCCCGATAACCTTTGCTTCCCTTGTCTAACAAGAATCTATCTAGCTCCGTATTAAAAATATTCAATGACCCTGCCTCCACAGTCTTCGGAGGCAGAGAGTTCCAAAGTTGCAGAACCCTTTGAGAGAGAAGATTTCAACTCATCAGTGTCCTAAAAGGGTGGCCCCTAATTTTAAAACAATGCCCCCTAATTCTGGACTCAACCACAAGAGGAAACATCCTTTCCACGTCCACATTGTCAATACATTTCAGGATCTTATATACTTCAATCAAGTCACCCTCACTCTTTTAAACTCCAGAGGAACCAAGTCCAGCCTGCCCAACCTATCCTCATAAGATAACCCACGTATTCCAGGTATCAATCTAGTAAACCTCCTTTGAACTGCCTCCAATGCATTTACATCCTTCCTTAAGTAAGGAAACCAAAACTGCACACAATATTCAAGTTGTGGTCTCACCGATGCATTGCATTACTGAAGCATAACATCCTTACTTTTATGTTCAATTCCTCTCATAATAAATGATAGCATTCTGTTAGCCTTCTTAATTACTTGCTGTACCTGCATGCTAACTTTTTGTGACTCATGCACTAAAACACCTAGGTCCCTCTGCACCTCGGAATTCTGTAGCCGTTCTCCATTTAAGCAATACTCTGCTTTTTTATTCTCCCTGCCAACGTGAACAACTTCATATTTTCCCACATTAAACTCCATCTGCCAGGTTTTTGCCCACCCACCCAACCTATCTAGATATGTCTGAAACCTCTTATGTCTTCTTCACAATATACTTTCCTACCTATCTTTGAGTCACCTGAAAAATTTAGCTACTATGCCTTTGCTCCCCTCATCTAATTCATTGGTATAAATTGTAAAAAGTTGAGGCCCCAGCACAGACTCCTCCTGCAGGACTCCACTCGTCACATCCTGCCAATCAGAAAAAAAACTTTTATGCGTACTCTCTGTTTTCTGCCAGGCAGCCAATCTTCTGTCCATGCTGGTATGTTACCCCCTTCACTGTGAGCTTTTATTTTCTGCAATAACCTTTGATGTGGCACCTTATCAAATGCCTTCTGGAAATTCAAGTACAGTATATCTACAGGCTCCCCTTAATCTACAGTGCATGTTCCTCCTCCAAAGAACTCCAATAAATTGGTTAAACATGATTTCCCTTTCACAAAACCATGCTGACTCTTCCTGATTGCCTTGGCTTTTTCGAAATGCCCTATAACCTCCTTAATGATCGATTCTAGCACCTTCCCCATGACAGACATCAGGCTAACTGGCCTATAGTTTCCTGTTTTCTGCCTCCCTCCCTTCTTGAATAGAGGGGTTATGTTTGCTACTTTCCAATCTTTTCAGAATCCAGCAAATTTTGGAAAATTAACACCAACGTATCGATTACCTCATTTGCCACCCCTTTTAAGACCCTAGGACGAAGTCCATCAGGACCTGGAGACTTGTTGGTAATTCTATCCCAGGATGGATTTAGGTGCCGGGGACCAAATTTTGCCACCCTAAATTGGGCCAAAATGGAAATGGGACAGCTGGTGGCCTGTGTGCCGGTCCACCGACTTTGCTTAATTTCCCGAGGGTGGGGTGGGGGAGAGTGGGGGCGTGGGCCGGAAAGTGAAGTCATCCTGCCTTGGGTGCGTTGAGGCCATTAGGGAACTCGTTAAGAGCTCGCCTTCTGATTTCCCGAAATTTTTATGGGGGTCAGTGGCCTTTTGGAACTCTCTGAAGCAGACCAACTGCATCTTGGCAGAACTGGGGCGGCAGTGCTGAAACTGTTTTTATTTGATGGAAAAAAGTGCAAGTCTGGACGTAAAAACAACTGATCAGCAATGATATTTTAAAACCAGCCTTTCCTTACCCTATCCCAAGTCGCAGCGCTCCATTTGCCCTGGCTACTTTGAAGATGGCGATCCTCTAATTCTTTTTAACACCCCGTTCAGTGCAACGGTGGTCAATTCAGGTCAGGTTGTGGCCCACTTTCCTGGTGCCTCGTCTCCATTCCCACCTCCCCTGTCACTAGTTGGGCCGCAAACCCAGGAATGCAATGTGGGATTGGACCTGCCTCCGATGCGAAAATTTGATCCAAACTGTAGTAGTAAAAGGGAGAATCCCCTTTTCCTCTGGCTTGTGTTATGTCCAACCTGGAAAAGCTTGTAAAAAGTAGAAGAATGTTCCTTTTTCTGTTGCAGTGTCAGCTGTGCCTCGTTCACCAGCACAATTACCTCTGAGATACAAGGTTCTGAGCTCAAGTCCCACTCCAGCGCTTGGGGACAAAAACCAATGCTGACACACTCCAGTGCAGTACTGAGGGGGCACTGAACTGTCAGAAGTGCTGTTTTTCAGATGAGCCCCCATCTGCCTGCGAGGGTGGACGTAAAAGATCACATGATGCTACCTTGAAGAAGAGCGGGGCAGTTATCCTAGGTGTCCTAGCCAATGTTTATCCTTCAATCAACATCACAAAAACGGATTATCTGGTTTTTATCACATTGCTGTTTGTGGGAATTTGCTGAGCGCAAATTAGTTGCCAATTTTCCTACATTCCAACCGCGACTACACTTCAAAAATTACTTCATTATCTGCCAAGCACTTTGAGAAGTCTGGAGGTTGTGAAAAGCACTATATAAATGCAAATTCTTATCCTTTTTTTGCAAAGCCCTTTTTTAAGTGAAGAAACCCAACTATTTTAGCAAGGTTAAAAAATAAACTACAGTTTGTACTCAAGTAGTTGTTGAAATTGTGTGTAAAAATCAACCCCTGATTTTTGGCCAAAAAATCCTTAATTTTGCTGGAAAAAGAGACATGTTGAAGCTTTTCATTTTGCACTCATCAGGACACTTTGCAAGAATACTAATATAAGGGGAAAACAACAATTTATACTGTTATGTGAAAAGAGTGTTGATTGGTTGGCAAGTGGACTCCATTGGTAGAGGCTTTATCATGGAGAATGCATCAGTGGTGATGACTGACAGTTGAGTGATGGTGACTGAACATTGTTTGAAATTTAAACCAGTCAGCTTGACCCTGATTGGTTAAGGCATTGCCCTGAGGAATGAGTCAGTGAATGGCTGTCACTTAATTTGTTTAGCTGAAACAGGTGCAGCCTGTTTACATGTTCTTTTTGTCTGCAAAGAACAGGGCTCTGTGTATGAATCCTTAAATTATGATATATCTCGGGTGTAAATCAACCCTAGTTTTTGAGGGATAGTAGAACAATGTGTTTTTTCATGTTTTTTGGTGCACAGCGCCAACACAAGTGTAAACACAAGTTACTACTGGTAAAAATAATTTCCTAATATTAACATCATACTACCAATACTATTAGATAATGTATACTTTAATCCCAATATCCTCTGGTACCACACTCCATTTTATGTCTTATAAAGTTATTTGAGATGAGAAATACCAGCAGTTATGAATCCATTTGGAGGTAGGATGTCAGTAAAACAATAGCTGACTCTACCAACAGTGTTGCCAGGTTGGAAACTGCGTTTCTGCCAATCCTGCCCTCCAAACCAGCCAACACTATGATAAATAACCTGTTGTTACTGGTATTTTAATTTCCTGATATTTATGGTCATATCTACTAATTCTTTTAGATAAGTGCATTTTCCTCTGCTGCAAGGGATGATAGGAGAGGACAGCACCACAATTAACATAAATTAATGTGTCAGATAAATCTTTATTTGTAGATTTAAAGTGGAAAATGGAGATTAAGATTTGTCCTCATCATATCCAAGGAGAAATCTAGGCTATGGCTACCACTGCTTAGCCTACCAAAAGCATAGCATAGTTTACAGGTAACTGGTAAATGTTTTTCAAGTTTTAAGATAACAGTTGTCCCTCCAATATGCATGGATTTCAACCCCTCAAAAATATTACTCGTGTATGGGTGGACCCATGCTTTTTGCTTAAAAATTTGGTCTAGAAAAACTTGACTTTTAACTAATTCTTTCATGGGATGTGAGTGTCACTGGCTAGGCCAGCAAATTATTGCCCATCCTTAATTGCCCTTGAGAAGGTGGTGGCGAGTTGCCTTCTTGAACTGCTGCAGTCCATGAGTGTAGGTACATCTACAGTGCTGTTAGGGAGGGAGTTCCAGAGTATATACAAGTATACTTTTACACAGAGATAAAAGCACAGATATATATGGTACATTCTACCTTAACACCAGCTGGATTACACAACTTGCCACACAGCAACACATTGGAAGAGACATCCATTTGTCTTCAATGTTTTGGGCCTACCCTGGACAGGAGCAGATTGGGGACACAGAGCCTTTTGCTTCATCACAATGTGAAATTTTGGCATTGGCATGGCATTTTCTGACCACTAAAAGTAGGTTCACAGAATCTTGGACTGGTAGACCACTGAGGAGGCCATTTGGCCCAACGTTCCTGTGCCTGCTGTTTGAAAGAGCTATCTGATTCATCTCGGTCTCCTGCTCCTTCCCCACAGCCTTGCAAAATTTTACCCTTCAAATATTCAACCAATTTCTTTTGAAAGCTCTTATTGAATCTGCTTCCACCACCCTGTCAGGCTGTACTGGTTGTGAAACACACCCTGGTGGTGTCCAAATTCCCAATAGGCATTGCCTGTGTGTGCCAAGAGTAGTAGTAGTGATCTGATTATGGGCCAGTCTTCTGCTTATTTCTCCACATCTTGCAGTCTTGCACTTTCCTCGTCAGTTCCTCATGGGAGCCTCCATGAGTGCTGGAGCATTAAATACCCTAATGAAACTACTTGCCAGACATGCGACAACCTTTTGATCATTTATCACTTTTTTATCATTTGATTGAACACTAAACATTGGCCTGGATTTTGCGATGGAGGCTATAATTTTTTTTAACCTTTGTCTTTCTGTTTCTTTCATTTCTCCTTAATTCCGTATTTTCCTGTCTATATTTTCCTTTCTTTCCCGGCCATTACACTGAATTATATTTCCAAATTTATACTTTCTGCTTTTAACTCTGTGGCCTTGATTTTAGCTTGGCGTCATGTTCCCTGCAGGGTTAGTTGCTGTTTTAAGGCCAGAAAACCCTGCAATATTACGGCTCACAGCCACTTGATTGACAGGCTAGAGGCCACAGCAGACTGAGAGCAGTTGGTTAGTGGGGATAGGGTGGGAGGGATGTGGGAGGGTGCTGGTTGTGAGGGGCTTCTGACTGCAAAACGGCACCTGATTGTGGGGGCATCCAACTTGGGGAGGGAATCCTGTGGCGGCCAGGGGTAGGGGCTGATAGCGAGGGGAGCAGACGGATTAGGGGTAAGTGTTTACTGGGTGGCATATTGGGCCTGGAAATAACTCTCCTGCTGCTCCTGCCAATTTCATTAATGCACGCCATATTGTCGAAATGAGCATAAACAAACAGAAATCAGCACAAAGTGTGGGAGCTGAAGGAATTCACCACCAAACTCCCAACATTTATTCCTTTTTTTAAGTATGAAAGTTAAGTTTTAAGGCATCTAACTACCATTTATGCACATTAGGGACAGTAGATTTAATAACATGCAAGAATGGAAGCTTCTCAACTGTGACTTATATTGATACCATCAGTAAAAGTGACTAATCTGTGTGATTGTTGTAAAAGCTCCGATAATTCACGAATGCCCTTTAGGGAAACAAGCCTGCCATCTTTATTCAGTCCAGTCTGTCTGTACCTCCCATCCCACACCGATGGGCTTGTCTCTTAACTGCTGAAAATGAGATAGAGCAATTTAATTCAATAAAACTCCAAGCAGACACCTCTTTAAGAGAGAAAGGACCCAAACGGTACAGTGGGCTGACCAGCTAGCACCCACTTCAAGCAGTGTGCGTTTCAGATACCCTGACTGCCTAATGGGACCATTGGTCACTTAAAGCATTATCAGGGCTTCAATAAACCTAGTCCACACCAGGTGCTCAAACCCTGAGCATCACTTAATGGTGTGCTCAGTGAAATGTGTACAGAATGGGGCAAAGACCTAAGTTCCCAATGACCCAAAACACTTCCGTACAGCACACACTACTGGCACCAATCTTAGCAAAGTGCCCCCTGGGTCTGATGAGCAGTGAAATGAAAGTGTTGGGTCGGTTTTCCAAAGTACTTGCCACTGCCAAGACAAGTTGGAAATTATAGGCATCGATATTTGCGTTCCATCCATAAATGAAAATGCATTGGCAATTTTCCTGTAAAATTTCATTATTTTCTGGCTGCAAGTAAGATTGTGGTCACCAAAGTTCACTTGAAAATTTAGGCTACAATTGAAACATAAGTTCACTCATCGTCCTTCAGGTCTGATGCTCACAGGTGCCAGTAACAATTACTTACCATCCTTATAATCATATGGACCAATGTAGCGTTAACATTGGACTAGATGACTAAGGCTGGGATATCCAGGTCCCGCCTGCCACCCGGCTCTCCCGGTTGCTGAAAGTAAATGGACTTCTGGCTGGCCCCGCTGTACCCCCCGTGGTGAGTCCCGCCATGGCGGGGTCAGAAAATCCCAGCCTTATTCACTACATTAGGAATGCACATAGTCAACAAAAGAACATTGATTGTCAAACCCCTTTATTTATTTTGTCCATAGAATCAGTACAGTAATAGCATTCTTCAGTAGAGTATGTTAATTGTATAAATGAAGGTTAAATGTATATAGGTGGGGGGACGCCCTTTGAATGATTTCCTGTACACATACGAAGAGACACTTTGTTAGATCCGACTGTCTGCCCCACTTCTGTGGTTACATCCACGCCCAGGTTTCCTTGGAGAGGGAGCATGTGGTGTCCGCTGGTATACTTGAGGCCTTCCATAACTGGTGGGCGCTGCAGGGGGTGGAGTGCATCATCAGCCCCAGAATGACATTTTAATTTAATTTGATAAGCTTCCTTTGTAGTTTTGTTTTAATTAGTGCCGACTTAAGGGGTTGATAATTAGTTAACTTGTTTATTTGTTTTTAGTTCACTTCAGAAGAGTATAAGTAGATACTTATTGACTCCAGTGGTGAGTTGTAGAGCTAAATGCATTTGTAATGTCTCATTGGGCTGAATTTTGCCGTGGCGAGTGGGGGGGGGGGGAGGGGGGGCGGGGCCCGCTCGCCGATGCGCAAAATGACGCGGGATGATGTCGGGCGGAACCCCTGATGTCATCCCGCCCCATTTAAATTTTCAGGAAGGCGGGGGCGCAGCAAAATCAGCTGTGAGCCCGCCGACCTGTCAATGGCCAATTGAGGACATTGACAGGATCATTAAAACAATTAAAGGACCTGCCCGTCCAACCTTAAGGTTGGCGGGCAGGCCAGGAGCCCCAGCGGGCTTCTGATAATACATGAAGCCTCATCCACCGGTGGGATGAGGTTTCATGTAGAGTTTGAAAAACTTTAATAAAGTTTTAGTGAAATTTTTTAACATGTCCCATCTCGTGTGACATTGTCACATGAGGGGGACATGTTAAGGATTTTTTTTTTCTATTTTTAATGTTTTCACAACTGTCAGTGATCTCCCTGAGGCAGCACTTAGCCTCAGGGAGATGTGCGCTCTATCGTGCGCATGCATGAAAGAGCGCACTCTCACATTTGGGGAATCCCCCCCCGCCCGCACAGGAAGTGCATAGCGCTTCCCGCCGGACGTCACGCTGGGTGGGCCTTAATTGGCTCGCCCACGTAAAATGGCGGCGGGGCCCGCTTCTCCGGCGGGGATCGGCTCCCCGCCCGCCGGAGATTGGGTCAGGCCCACCCACCCAGCAGGCAGAAATTCTGCCCACTTTGTGCATAAACTGAGTAAAGATTTGAGTTCTGGTGTCCTCCTTCATCAACTGGCTTTAGTACTCTGCATACAACTTGCAAAATCAGATTATACTATAGTTTTGGTCAGTTTATTCATTATATTCCCTATCTCTCATGTAGAGAAATTTTAACTGTTTGCATTACACCCCTGATGTCACCTAACCATTCAGCTATACAGTGTTGCATCTGGATTGGTTTCTGATAGTCAAACTCACTAGATAGGCCATACTTTTAAAATGTAGAGCTTGCTGAGTTTTTTTGTAGTTCATAGAGTAAATCCAGACAGACGGGCAAAGGGTAGCTTTGTCAAATTTTAATCTTCCTTGTGGAACGTAGTGTGCACCAAACCACTTCCTTGAACCTCTGATTGGCCACACTCCCTTAGCAACATGATAAAGGCATTTCCCAGAATCAGGTGACAGCCTTCTGGCTAATTTGCCGATTGAATTATTTGCCGAGGGCCAGGTGGTTATGCCTTTTGTTGTTTGGTAATTTAAAGGAACAATGAACAGCATGCTCAGTTTCACTAAGCCTCTGACAAGTTTACATTTATAAATTATGACCTTTCATTCCTGGAAAAATCTGTGCTGAGAGTGATGAACTGTGAACACGATGCTAGGGAGCACTGTACTGAGGTGACTGCAAGCAATTTAGGGATTTTGGGCTGTTTCTGTAGCTATATTAAGCTCCCAATGCATCTTGGCTTTGCCCTGGTAGTTAACCTTAGTGTGGCTGTTGGAAAGTCTGGCTTAAAGTTCTAATTTAAAGGGGTCTGCCAACTTAAAAGTAAATGGCAGCAAATATATTAAAGACTGAATGTGAACTTTAACCATTTCTCAGCCTTTGTCACATCTGGGAATGGGCAGGGCAGGGAAGAAATGCCAGGTAAAACTGAAGTGCAATAACTCCTGAGATTGTGGGGAAGCACACTGTATGTAAAGATCCAGCGAGCGTGATCTCTGCCCTGACTCTCCCACTTCCAGGCTGGACTACATGAAGATCTTCACTTTGATGTAAGGCTAACATTTTGGAAATTTCCAGATGCTTCATTCAAAACCTGCCCAATCCAAAATAAGACCGGCAACAGCCCAGTCCTTCTCACCTGTACAATAGAGCTCCATGTGTCACTCGGTCTGAATTCGGAACCTGTCAACTTTGGTATATAGGTATGTCTCTGTGCAAACTGCAGGAAATATGTGTAAGTAAGAGAAATGCTCAATATTTCAAAGACATGTATTTTAAAATGAAGATTGCTTTATGGTGGCAACCTTCTATTTACTGTGCTCTTCAATAAAACAAACCAGTGTTTCTCAATCATTTTTAACTAAACTGTTCCACTCCATTCTTTACATTATAACCCTTCATCCCAATGTGCCAAATGTGGTGTTTATTTATTAATGTTGCACGCTTTCCATTTTCATATTGATGTTTCTTCCTGTGTTTCCCATCAACAACCATTTGGGACTTCAGCATTTAGAATCCCATTCTTTTCATTTTCATTGCATCGCAAGAGTTTATTGTAAATGTACTCATCCTTCGTCATTTGGACAATTTTAATTGCTCCACCATTGGTGGCCATACCTTCAGCTGCCACGCTCCCTACACTCTGGAAATGCCTTCCTAAATCTCTCTGCCTGCCTATGTTTGAGTGAAAATAGACATTGATAAAATGGGTGCACGAATGGCCATAATTTCAGGTACAGCCCCCACAGAAAAGTCTATCCCATTGTTTGCCTAGGTCAGGGATTTCCTCATTTGACCCACTGGGCAGAATTTTTACCCCATCGGGCGGGCACGGCAGGAGCGGCTGTGCAACAGACTACCACCCGCGATCAGGCCTCGACTGCGATTTCACGCTGGCTGGCCAATTAACGGCCGACTCTGCTGCTTCTCTCTGCCGGGCTTGCCATTAGCTGGGCCTAGCTGTTACCTCAACCTCCCAACCCCCAAAGTTACAGCTATAATATCAGCGCGGCACGATTGACATAGTCGGATCGTGAGTTATGGATTGAAAATGACCCCACACCTGCCTGTGGGAGTTTGGAAATCAATGATGACACACTAGCACCAGATGGGGACAGAATGATCTTGGGCAGGTAATTCAATGCCTGATTTGAGCCCTTCCCAAAAACCATTCCTGGCTGATGATGGGGGTGGGAGCAGGGTTCAAATTTCTCACATGTACCTCCCAGCGTACTCGTGAAATATAAATCACACTTCAAGGTTCTTGCATGTGCCCCCTTTATCTACGTAGTTGCCTGTTTGACAGAAATTGAGGGGCATAATTTGCTCCCATGCCTGCCCCAGCCTGGTATAAGAATTTTTTAAAAATCCTTTATGCTGTTTGTTAACCATTTGCATAGTTACATTTGGACAAAAACACTAATTGTTTGGAACATGTTCAATCTAAGTATGTAAAAAGGACAATATGGCATTAAATGGCAGAGGATGGTGTGGGAATGAAAGATGGATATTTGGATAACAATAGGCTTTACTCTGTATCTAACACATATGAAGCTTCTGAATTGAAAATGTTTAATGATGCCCGAAGTGGAAAAGAGTTCCAACATTAACAGACCCAAAGGTTCTTCAAAAAAAAAGAAATGTGTTGTTAATTGTAGAGTTAACTTTTCCTTTTTAATTTAATCATTTGGCATTTCAGTTTAATTTAAAATAAAGACAGGAAACACAAAACAGAAACATACAGTTCACACAAAGTGAAGAAACTTGGAAAATATTCCATGGTGCATAAGTGAAATTTGGCAACACACTGAGTGTATTTAGCGATCTGAGCATGGAAAACTGGACAGTTGGGAATCATTTTGTGCTTGGATGAGCATTTTGTACTCCAGAGCTATGCTTGGATCAGGAATCCTAAACAAAAGAGATGAATGGGAAGTCTTTTAGTGTACTGGAATTCTGTGCTTGTATCAAATATCACTTGTCTGGAATGGTCTGGAGATGAATTGTGACTGGTTGACATAAAGAGATTCGCATTAGGGAGCCAAGACAATGAAAAGCATTTGAGAAGATTTGTAAAGACTTTACTGTGCAACATGGGGATTGAAAACAGCCCACTCTAATTATTAACTACTGGCCCAAATAATGAACTTTCTGTTAATTCTTAAATCATCAATCATCTTGAAAGTTATGCATACATGGAACCCGAGAAAATGAGCAAAGATGAACCAACAGCTTCAAAATGGACTGAAACGGCTCCCAAAAAGGTGACCGCTCAAAAGCAGCCCGGATTATAACCTAATTGCATGTGAAAACAAGTAGGGCGGAGTTTTCTGCCCTGTTGGCGTCGGGCATCATGGCGGGCGTGAGCAGACAATATGGCAGGAAGGCCAAAAATCAGTTTCATGCCATCGTGAAACCAGTTTGCGATTGTCCGCTCCACCTGTCAATGGCGGGCTGCGTTTCCCACCGCCACACATCAGGAACTTCATTGTAAAACATCTGCATCACATAAGCCCTGCTCGCCGAATCAGCCCACCCCCGCCATGCTGGATCATCCGGTCTTGTGCGATTGCATGCCGATGTGTTTCACGACTGTACATAAGCAACGTGCACCTGGCGAGCTGCACTTCACTCAGGACTTCGAGGTTTATTTACCTACCTTGCTTTGGGAAGCACTCGTGGTCATCAGCGCCAAACTTCACAGGCAGCACCACCTCACTTTTAGGGGGCTCACGGGCAGGTCTCTACCTACCAGACCAGCTGTAAGGTGGTAGTGGCTTTTCAACAGCTGCAAGGCTGTTTGCTTAGGGAAGGGGGAGAAGTGGCCTCAGGCAAGAGAAGAGGCTGCTGGGCAAGTGCTGTACTGGGGAAGGGGGGGGTGTCCCAAGGGGGGGGCACATCTTAATCTGTGCAAGTTACCTCAAGAAGGTGAGGAGTGAGGAGGCAGTCTCCAGGGGAGATAAGGCCAGGTGGAGATGTGAGGGTGTGTGTGAGAGAATGAGTGGTGATGTCCCTTGAGCTGGCAGTGAGTGAGATACCAGTGAATGTGTGATCAGCTTGAGTGTGAGTTTAGAGTGATAAGATGGTTACCTTACCCTGGTGGCACGGATGAGATCATTCATCCGTTTCCTGCTCTGGAAGGCCGACCTCTTGTGTGCAGCATTGGCACTGACCACCTCTGCCACCAACTGCCAAGCCAGAGTGGTGAGACTGATGGGCCAGTGCGGGGGTAGAGGATATTGCGGGGCCTCCACGGTGTCCAGAAGGGGCCCCAGGGATGTGTCACTGAATCAGGGGCCTGCACTCGCCTTGGCTTTTGGGGTCATGTCTTCACTGGTGCCCCCCTGGGCTGCAAGCATTAAGAACTGTGTGTGTGTGTGGCTGCGGTTTAAATATGGTGTCCTATATGAGGGAGCACCGAGGTAACAGCATGGCGGGCAAATCAGAGGTCACCCGCCAGCGAGAAATTGTGTTTCCTGTGGCTGCATAATCTGGGACAATTCCGCCCATAGTTACATAGGGCAGGATTTTCCCTTCGCCAGTCGGGTGCAGCAGGTGGGCCCAGGAGCGGTGACGAAACAGACCGCTGCCCACGATCGGGCCCCGACCGCGATTTCACGCCGGTTGGCTAATTAACGGCCATCTAGCTTGAAACGTGCGCTGAGGGCCTCAGCGCTGCTGGGGTGGGGGTGGAGTGTGAGGGCTGAAGTTTGCGCATGTGCAGGGGTGTGTGTACTGAAGGCTCCCTGAAGGCACAGAGCTGCCTCAGGGAGCTGAAGAATTTCACAATGAAAAATAAAGGTTTTAAATATAAGGGAAACATGTCCGCACACGTGACTCAGCCGCATGAACAGTGACACATTAAAAATGGTGTTTAAAAAATTTAAAAAAAATTACTGTTGGAAACCTCATCCCACCTGTGGATGAGGTTTCTTTTAAGATGCAAAGGCCGCCTGGCCTATTCGCCCTCCTGCCAACTGTAAGGTTGGACGGGCAGTAAAAAATACAAATTAATTGCTAGTTTAAAGGCATTAATAAGCTTCTTAATCGTCAGCGGGCGCACTGCTGACTCTCACATGCACCTGCCGACCGAAATATCGCGCGACTGCACGATGATGTGGGGACACTCGCCCGACATCATCGTGCACTATTTTACTCCCGATTGGGTCGGGCGCGCGCCCACCCACAGGACATAGTCTTGTAACTCAAGCTGTACAGTAATTATAAACACTACTTCACTTGTTTTGGGTGCAAGAAATAATTGTAATTGAAAGCCTGAAGGGAGAAATATAAATGTTGCCATCACCAAATTGGTGCATTTCCAGGTGATCCAGGTGATCTCCTGGACAATTGTAAATTTTTAAGTTGAAACGTTGCATTCTGAGCAGTTTTCGTACATTTGACAAATTTTTAAACTCAAATAAGACCTGAAGACATAGTGACATTTGAATTTTCAACTTCCTCGAAGATTAACTCACCAGTCACTTTCCATATCACCCCTCACCCCAGCTGACGGAGGCACTTTAATACCTAATAGACCTAATCAATACACGCCTCATCCAATTTCCCGCCCCTTTACAGAGCCTCTCCTCCCCAAACCCTCTTAGTTCATCCTACTTGACATTTTTTTGCTGTTTCTTTCCTCCTTTCTATTTAACCTGGCATTCTTGCACTGACCAGTCAAGCTAACATTCTCCCTTCGCCTTTTCAATTCAAGCTCATACTCTTCTCCCCCTCGAACTGGTTTTGTCCATCCTTTCATTCAAACTGGCACTATTCTTCCTCCGCTGCTTCCGTTCAAGTTTGCACTCAGTGCCTTCCAGTTGAAATGGCACTCACTGTCTCTGCGCAGTTAATGCTCCTGCTCTTTCCCCCCCAAAGTTAACGATAGTGTGTTCTTTCCTCTTTTCCCCTCCCGCAGTTAATGTTAGCACTTTTTAAAAGCTTCGTTCCCAAGTGCCGTTGCCAGGTTACTGCATGTCTCTGATCTTCCCTCTCCTCTTGGTTGAAAAAACATGAAACTTTGAAGAGAAACACAAATGCTGACCACACAAGGTTGATGGTACGTTTCCAGGTAGATTTGGGGCCACACTTCTTCAGAAATGTAGAATATTTATTGTAAAATAAAATTTGTGTTCTGGTGAGTTTTGGGCATGTTTATGCTTCATGCTCTTCCTCCTCTTCACATTGTTGCAGTCCCCTAACCTTAATTTAGTCTTTCAGAAGACATCAAAGCTGTGGAATGTCTTACCTCCCTGACTCTTTCCTACTAAAATCTTCAGGCTTTTAAAACCAAAGCTTGGTGTGCTTAGCTAATCCTTATTTCCTTACCTCATCTTTTTACTCTTTTCAATCTTGATGATGTTCTACACAATGGTTCTAAGCCCTTCACCTCAGTCTCTCAATGAGGAAATTGTGGCCGCACAAGCGGATAATCAATAGGGTATGTTGAACATTGCTGCAAAACTACAGATTATCTTCCCTGACAGACCAAATAACTCACATATACCAAAAGCATGAGCAAGTTTCTACAGATCTTACTCATAAGAGTCGATAATCTTCAGATTTTTCTTTCTGTACCTGGTTTAAAATGACTCCATTAAAATGCAAACTTAAAGTGAAATATTCAGTTTGGAAAGTTCAAAAATGATCTAGTTATAAAACAAATGTTGTAGTAATCAAGGAAATACAAATCGGAGGTCACAACTCAACCACCCCATACTGCAACTCAACAGTGTAAGCCAAGTATATGATACTCTCTGTTCAATCCACATGAGTTCATGAATTTTAATTAAAAGCTAGTGCAACATTTGTAGAAGCCTGGCAGTCACATTGCACTCATTTTTGTATGTTTATTATTTTTATATTTTGCAAAACAAATAACAGTTCAACTTTGCCAATAGGTGATTCACTTTTATAGCATAATTATTGATATGCAAATGATAACGTGTATTTTATTTTAATTCTAGGTTTGCCATGTCTTTGTCAGAAGCTGGAGGAAGTTTCAAATACAGGGATGCACAGCAGCTTTTGTTGAGGACTTCACAGGCTACACTTTAGTAATCCGCACACCCTCAATCTGCAGAGTTGATGGCAGCATCAGGTTTGTTAGGTCCTTTAAATTAGATTTATCAAACTCAAGTACACCTTCATGGGCTCACAGATGGGAAATTGTGAAAAGTTCTCTCTTCAAGTTCATCTATTTTGCGCTGTTGTGTCAACATGTCCCTGTGATGTTCTGTGTATATGTGTAACTGTCCCCCATGTCTGGTTCCTTATAGGCTAAATCAAACAGTCTGCAAAAGTCATGGGGCAGAATTTTGGCCTGGGTGGGCGGGCTTGGCGGGGGTGGTCAGCACCGCTGTTTCTCGCTGGTGGTCCAATTAAGGCCGGCCCAGCGTCAAATGTGAGCGGTAGCGCTAAGCACTGCCTCTGCAGGGGTGGGGAGCGGGTCAAACACGAACTTCACGCGTGTGCGTGTGTGAGCGCTGCATAATCTCCCTGAGGCACAGAGCTGCCTCAGGGAGATGAAGAGATATATAAGGCAGCATTTTCCCGTCAGCGAACGGGGGGGAGGGGATGAGGTTTCATGAAGTGTTTTAAAATCTAATAAAAATGTTTACATTTATTCTTAGACATGTCCCAGCTCATGTGATAGTGTCACATGTGGGGCCATGTTTTAAAAGTTTAAAAATCCTTTATTTAAAAGGTTAACACTGAAACAAATCTCCGTGAGGCACCGCTGTGCCTCGGGGAGATCTCTGCGCTGTATCATGTGCATGTGCGAAGGAGCACAGGGAATCCCACCCCCCCCCCACCCGCACAGGGAGCGCTCAGCGCTTCCGGGCGCCTGTCACGATGGGCGGGCCTTAATTGGCCCGCCCACAAAAAATGGCGGCACGGACTTGATCGGGTTCGCGCCTGCCCCCACACAACCCCCCCCCCGATGGGGGGAAATTCCTGGCCATAAAATAATAAAGAAAATAAAAATGTAATAAAACATATCCTTCATGTGACTCTGTCACATGAGCAGGGACATGTTATGACTGAAACATTAAAGTTTTTATTTTATTTTTATTTGCTTTTGGAAACCTCATCCTGCCCATGGATGAGGTTCCCAAAACAATGCAAAGGCCGCTTGGCCTTTTCACCTGCCCGCCAACCGTTCGGTTGGACGAACAGCGAAAAATGTACTTTAATTGATTACTTAATGGCCTTAACAGGCCTTTTACTTGCCGGCGGGTGTGCTACAGGCTCCAGTGTGTGTCCGTGGACCGAACTATCACGCGACTATACGTTGACGTCAGCACGCTCAGCCGACGTCAACGGGCATGATTACACGCTCGAGGCGGGTCAGGCGCGCGCCTGCCTGCCAAGCGAAAATTCCTGTCCATGGGCTCCTTACCAGGAGCACAAACTTGCCTCTTTTTTTAAATTGCATTCTCACACTTTTGATGCCCTGGTCAATTTTAGCATGAATACTGCTACCGTGACTGATCAGCGAGTTCAGCACACAATCGGCATTGAATCTGAAACCCTTCTGCTCTGTATCACTCAGTTCCAAGCTTGAACCTTGGGGAAAGATCACCTTGACTTCTAAATCCGTTTCGCTGGGGAACAAACCGGAATGCTATCACCTTGGAATCTTTCACTAGTTTGACATTAACACTCAGACGTGGAGGTGCTGTCTTATTTCTCCTTGAGGGTTTTTTTGTGGTTTTCATTCCCCTTTCAAAAAACTTCCTGTAGCGAAAGAGATCATTTTTCACCTGAACAAAACAGCAGTTGTCCCCATAACAATTACCTGTCCCAGAAAGAGATGAGCTTCTTTGTGAAGTTCAAGACCGCAGTTCATAGGGAGGACAGGCTGATATAAACGTCGTCATGTCAACAACTGGGCGACAAGAGCTTTAGGGAATATGAGATGAAGTATTATGGTCTACATTCTTGCAAATCTTGCTGCAGGCAATCTGAAAAGTTGTTTTTATTTAACACTGAAATCTTTCTTTTTTTCTCAGTGCTAAAACATGCTGGTGTTTAGTTGATTTCATAGATGGTAGAAAGCAAGGCGGTAAATAATAAATTAAGAAGGCTTTTAGGAACAATAATGACTTCACGAAAGTATCACTTTTATGCACTTGTTTTAAATACTGTGGAACCCATCACCAATAAATAATTACCTCGGCAAAACATTCTCTTGCAGTAAATATAAACTGTCCGTACCGCGAGTTAAATTGACAGACATGGAAAAATCTTGCATAGTTCATATCTTTTGTGCATGGTCCAGTAATTCCCACTGTTTGCTGTAACCGACACCTCCAAAGTCAGTAGCAAAGAGCAAATGTGAATTGCTGCTTGTCAAAGGCTGTGTATGTGGTGCAAATATAGCTTCAGCAGGTATCTCCAACGAGGAAATTGAGCAGCAAAGAAAATTAGTCCATGTTTGTAACCTTACATGCATTTAAGAAATGGACCTCCATTATGAGTCCAGCATTTAATGCTGATAACCAACCTATTCGCACAACAGGAGACATTTGGAAAGCCAGTCTCTGTTTTTGGCCTAATTATTCACCTTTTGGGTGATGTTTTGTCCATATTAAATTGGCAGGTGCCATTGCTGGATGATACAATGCTTTCCACTTTTTTTTTACATCCTAGAGGAGATTTACCTGGGCAAGCACACTGAATTGCTGGAGTGCAGTGAATATCAGGAAACTGGGAGATTTGGAGAGCACACTTTTAAACGAGGCCATCTAATTTTTTTCTTCCATTTAAATCAATGAAGGAAAACCAGGCAAGGTGCTTTAATTTGTATGTTCTGACTCTCCCAGTTTTCTGACTTTTACTGCACCCAGGTGATCCAATGCATTAGGTGCAGATGCAGGAAATCCAATGTCTAATGTCACCGGCATTCTGAATTTAACACGGATGTCGAATAAAAGCTCCCTCCATTGATTCCCAACAATGAATCTTAATCCCCAAGATCGAGACACTATTCCTGTCACACACCCATGAATGTTTTGCAATAGGCACACTTAGCCATGTCTATGGATTCTCTGAGTGGGATTGCTAAATTAGCTGCAACTGGATAATTTCATGCAGTGGGCTTCCTATCAACTGGGTTCATGCTGTTCAAAGCGTTTTTAACTTAGAAGCTTCTAAGGTGGCATAGAGAGAAACAATTTCTGCCCAATCAGTGTGGATCCCAGAGTTGGCAAGACAATAACTGGACCCACTGCACTACCCAGTCACCTATCAGTTCTATTTTTTGCCAAATAGGATACCTGTCATTCTTGTGATTTGTAATTTGTGAACAATTTGAATGCTGTGGCAAATCGTCATTTTCAAAGCAGCCTTTAAGATCTAGCATTGTCCTGCACAAGGTCTATCAGGTCATGTGTTTTACATGTAAATCAGTGAAGTGACTATCACAAGTATAAATGATGACCCGCCAAATAGGTTTTGCAAAGACAAACAGGGCATTAACAAACAGGACATTGAGGATTAATGTGAAGACATGTTGGGGTAGATGTTGCACCTGCTTTCAGGCATAAAACAGGCACAAAACATACCAATTTAGCAGTGGGATGACTTACAACCCATCTGCAGGGCCATTGGTTGCGCAGCTAAATTAGGGGGGGCCGAATGTTTAGGTGTTCCCAATATGTGCCTAAAACAGGCATTAGCTCACTTGAGTATGTTAATTACAGACCTAATGCTGAATGAAGGAGTCTCGTGTAGTATCAGTTGACAATGAGTGGACCTGGCGTTGGGCCCCTCTCACTCAGATTCTGCAGCAGCCCCTGCAGTCACCAGTGAAAAGTCAGTATCCCATTCCTGTGAAGCCGGAAGGAACAGGTGTGAATTCCTAACTCTGCAAATATTGATATTGCCCCATCCCAGAAGTTTCATGCCATTGGGCCAAATATGGGCAAGGAAATTCTTGCTGATTACCATGTTCTGCTCTCCCTCACCTGATGAATCAGTACTCCTCCCCCTTAAACACCACTTGGAAGATACACTGAGGTAGCAACGGTACAGAATGTACTCCTCACCAAGAGTGACTCAGTAACACCACTACTGACCTAGCTGGTCACGTCCCGGAAGACAAACCTACTAGTCTGGGCTTGTTCAAGGTTATGGGCCAAGTGCTGGTAAATGGGATTAGGTAGGTAGGTCAGGTGTTTCTCGCATGTCGGTGCAGACTCGATGGGCCGAAGGGCCTCTTCTGCACTGTGTGATTCTGTGATTCTGTTGCGGGTGGTGGGAGGATGAGCAAAAAACTACTTGACCTCATCCTCACCAATCTGCCTGTCACAGACGCATCCATCCATCACAGTACTCATAGACGTGACCACTGCCCACTCCTTGTGGAGGCATAGTGAGGGAACCCTCCTTCCTGTTGTGTGACACTACCAGTGTGCTAAATGGGATAGATTCAGAACAGATCTAGCATCTGAAAACTGGGCATGTATGTGCTGTGGGCCATTAGCAACAGCAAAATTGTATTTAACCTCATGGCCCAGCATTCCCCTCAATCAACCATAACCATGAAACCAGGGGACCACCCCTGTTTCCAGGAGGAGTGTAGGAGAGCATGTCAAGAGCAGAATGAGCCATGCCTACAAATGAAGTTCCAACCTGGTGAAGCTACACAAGATTGCATGTTAAGCAGCAGATGCAACATTCTATAGGCAGAGCTAAGTGATTCCACAACCGTTGGATTAGATTAAAGTTCTGCAGTCCTACTGCATCCGGTCATGAATGGTTGTGGGCTATTAAGCAATTCATGGAAGGAAAAGGCTTCCCACCCTCAATGATGGGGGGAGCCCAGTATGTGTCTGCAAAAAAACAAGGCTGGACTGTTTGAACAGAAAATGCTGGAAAAACTCAGCAGGTCTGACAGCATCTGTGGAGAGAGAAACAGAGTTGACGTTTTGAGTCCGTACGACTCCTCTTCAGAGCAGAAGAGTCCCCAGCATCACAGAAGCCAACCTTCAGCCAATTCAATTCATTCCACATGATATCAAGATATGGCAGAGAGCATTGGATACAGCCAAGACCGAGGACCTCAACAGCATCCCAGCTGTCCTGATGAAGACTTGTGCTCCTTATCTTGCCCTTAGCCAAGCTGTTTCAATGCAGCTCTGACACTGGCATCCACCAGACAAAATGGAAAAGTGCCCGGGTATGCCCTGTCCACAAAATGCAAGGCAAATTGAATCCAGTCAATGATTGGTCCATCAGGCTCCTCTCAATACAAAAGCAAAATACTGTCAGTGCTGGAAATCTAAAAATAAAGGCAGAAATTGCTGAAAATACTCATGAAACAGCTGCAGAGAGAGTAACAGAGTTAATGGGCTGCATTTTTCCTGTCCTAGGGAAATGTGGTTGGAGGTGAGGTGGTTTTAGAGGGGTTGGGGGGGAGGGGAGGCAGGGGAATATGTGGGAATTGTGTCAGGACAGCTCCCCAAAACATTCCTGCCTTTGGAGGAATTCGCAGGGGAGGTGGGCACCAGTGCTGGTTGCCCACTCCACAGAGACAGGCAGCCAATTAGAGCACCTGAGACCCCGCTTAGGGGGCCATTTTGTGACAGCACTGGTATTTTCCCACCAATGGAGCAGCCCCCCAGCCATGTGCAGAAGCTGCCAGCTCATTGGAGGTGGCCTCCCGGAAGCAGGTTGGGTGACCATTGGAGCCAGAGGCTCTGTACTCCAGTAATGGGGCCGCAGGGATTAAAGGCTACAACGCCTTCATTACTCCTCTTCTAGGTGTAACTTGACTCAGGATGAGTAATACAGATTTAGCATTGCTGAGAAGTGTGAGCCACATGTAGTGATACTCATAAGCACACTCTTATCATTTCATACACCTTTGCTCACGTGGATTAACATAACCAAAAGCAAAATACTGCAGATGCTGGAAATACAAAATAATAACAGAAAATGCTGGAAATACTCAGCGGGTCTGGCAGCATCTGCAGAGAGAGCAACAGAGTTAATGTTTCAGGTCAAGGAGTGCACTTCAAATAAACTTTGGACAGGTACCTTGTAACTATTTTCCTGCAAAAGAATATGACTGTTATATAATGGGGCAAAATCATGCAGGAATTGCACCCAGCGTTAAGTCTTATGCGCTGTGAATTCGGAATGGCGTGAGTTGCATACATGTGCAGTGAATGTTTTGCAAGGTGACTGCAAGAAGTACATTTCTCTCATCTTTGTAATCTGGCAAAGTGAATCCCCCACCCATTATAGAACATGTCTGATTTTCAACATTGAAATCAATGGACCAAAAGCAGAAGGAGCCTATAATGGGCGATTCAACAGATTAGCCTAGGTTTTGAAGTCGTCTCTGGTGCTTTGGAAGGTAGCGAATGTAATCCTGTCAATCAAGAAAGTAGAGAGAGAGAAAACAGGGAACTACAGATCATGTAGCCTGACCTCAGTGGTAGGGAAAATGATAGGCTCTATTATTAGGGATCAAGTAACAGGCCACTTGGAAAATTGCAGTATAATTATGCAGAACAATTGCAATTTTATGAAAGGGAAATTAAGTTTGACAATCTGTGTTTTGAGGGTGTAACTAGTAGGGTAGATAAGGGGGAACCAGTGGGTGTATTATATTTAGGTTTTCACAAGGCACTCGATAAGGTGCCACAGAAGGTTACAGCTCACGTGATTTGAGCTGATTTATTAACATGGATTGATGATTGGTTAATGGACAGAATTCAGAGAGTAGGAATAAATGAGTCATTTTTGGGATGACAGGGAGTGCTGCAAGTATCAGTGCTCAGGCCTCGGTTATTTACAATCTATATCAATGACTTCAGTGAGGGGACTGGGTGTGATATAACTATGTTGATACAAAGCTAGGCAGTAAAGTAAGCTGCGAGAAGGCTGCAAACTGATACGGGCTTGTTAAATGATTGGTTAAGAAAGTGTCAGATGGCATAGAATGTGAGGAAGTGTGAAATCAGCCATTTTGGTTCGGAAGGATGGAAATACTTTCTAAAAGGTGAAACACTCGTAATTGTTACTATTCAAAGGGATTTGCGTGTCCTTGAATCACAGGAAGTTAACATGCAAGTACAGTAAGCAATTAAGAAGATAAATGGTATGTTAGAACACACTGCAGTACTGTGTGCAGGTTTGGTCTTCTTACCTAAGGAAGGATATTTGCCTTCAAGGGAGTTCATTAAAGATTCACTAGTTTGATTCCTGAGTTGAGAGGGCTGCTATGAGGAGAAATTGAATTATATGGGCCTACATTTTCTGGAGTTTAGAAGAATGGAAAATTATCTCATTGAAATGTATAAAATTCTGAGAGGGTGTTTGCCCTGGCTTAAGAGACGAGAACTAGAAGTCATAGTCTCAGGATAAAGGAATCGGCTACTTAGGACTGAGATGAGGAGAAATTTCCTCACTCAGAGGGTTGAGAATCTTTGGAATTCTCTATCCCAGAAAGCTGTGGATGCTCAGTCACTGAGTACGTTTAAGACAGAGGTCAATGGATATTTTGACACTAAGGGGATCAAGGAATATTGGGATAGGAAAGAGGAGTTGATGTAGAAATTCAGTCATGATCTTATTGACTGAAGGAGCAGGTGCAAGGGGCTGTAGGGCTACTGCAATTCCTATTGTTTATGTTCTTAAGGGTGCTCCGGCAGATTACCACCCATGCAGTGAATGAAAAAGTTAACCCCATAAATTTAAAAAATGCAGTTCAATGTTTATTCCAAAAAATACAACCTTCTTTCTTTTTCCCTTACTGCCAATTGTTCTCCCATGAAGTGATTGATACCTTATTGGCTTTCTGTTCCACAAATGCAGGTCATGCTCCAGTACCACACGAATGTGACATTCTTCAGTTGTGTACCTAGGCACGGAGCATAGGCTACTTGCCTGGGAGACGGTGGGTATCACAACAGATCGCGACCCTGTCCACACCCAATTTCCATACACCTGGCCTATCACCAGGAGTTGCCTGATAGTGATCAGGAGTGGAGAACCTGGCAGATATTCTCCACTCTAGCTTGGGATACTGAAGTCATTGGTAGGACCCTTATTGCCATCCCAGCTCATATCAAATAGCTCACCTCAAAATAGGAGATCAAACCTTCTCTCTGTGTGTCTCACTTGCTGCTTTAAACAGCCAAGATGCTGGGGAGATCAGAGCTATTTTTTGTTGGTCTTCATTAATGTATAATTGTTGGAAGTTGTAGATGGCATCATGTATTTGAAAGGCTGGACTGAAACAAACTGACTGAAAATGAATCTAAAGTCCTTCCTGACTGAAACTAACTGCTAAATCATATTAGTTACCACTGCAATTGAAAAGGACCAATGCTTCCCTATTAAATTAGATATTTACCTTTTCATTCTCTCAGTCACAAAAGAATAAGGTGTGGTAATACATTTATGTTAATACATTTAAGATAAAGACATTTTTTTTTGCCAGAAACATTACTAATACAGCTGAAAGTTGTTGCCATTCCTCCTGCCTTTCGTTCTCCTGCTCTTTCCTGTGCTCCTAAGCAGCTTTTATTCTGTCTCTACCTGTTCTTTTATTCTTCCCCTAAGGCGGGGTGTGATGAAATGAATTCAACAACAATTGCCCAGACCTGTTTAGAAATGATTTGCAGCACATAGCTCCCTTGGTTTTCAGTCAAATGAAGTTGCCAGTTGTCACCCATAAATCACTTCAGTGTGGTTTTATTTTTTTCCATCGCGGTAATTAAAGTCTGCCGAGATTTTGACAGTTTACGAGGGTACTACTTACATACCTTCCAACAGTGCAGGTTTTGATAGGTGAGTCATAATAAGGCGGAGACCCACCTCCAGATGAACTGTTCATATCCTTCTGCCACTATTTAGTCAATGAAAAAAACATTGTGGTCCTTTAGTAATTTGTCTGAATACTGCAAAAAAAAAATGACCATGGGTGATGTGAACCTATTGATAAAGCTGAGTTGTTTCCAATAAGATGTTGCGCCAACAGAGTTTGTGCGTGTACCACGTGTGTTTAAACCACAGACCCGCTGCGCCACCCCCCACCCATCCTCCCCACCCCTGACACATCAGAAATGTGCAAGAGTTTTGTTTTCATTAGGAACATAGGGCAGGATTTTACATCCCGTGTGCCCGACCCGATCGGGAGTAAAATAGTACGTGATATTTCGGGCGGTGGGCACGAGTGTGGGTCAGCAGCGCGCCCGGCGACCATTAAGAGGCCTATTAAGGCCCTTAATCAAATAATTGAAAGCTATTTTTCACTGTCCGCCCAACCTTACGGCTGGTCAGTGGGTGAATCGGTCAGGCGGCCTTTGAATATTTTATGAAACCTCATCCATGGGCGGGATGAGGTTTCCAGCAGCAATTAAAAATAAAAAAGTTTGACACATCGTTTTTAATATGTGTCTGTTCATGTGACTGGGTCACATGTGTGGACATGGTTCTCTCATTTTGAAATTCTTTATTTTTGTTTCCACAATTCTTCTGCTCGCTGAGACAGCTTTCAGGGAGCATTTGTTGCGCGCTCCCCCCGCACATGCGCAGACTTTAGCGCTCGGGCTCCTCCTGCACCCACCCCGGCAGCGCTGATCCTGTCAGCGCGCCTTTCACGTTGGCTGGCCGTTAATTGGCCAGCCAGTGTGAAATCGCGGTCGGGAGCCAAGCGTGGGCAGTGGGCCCTTTCCCGGGCGTGCCCACCGTGCCTGCCCAATAGCCGGAAAATCCTGCCCAGAGGGCCTTATTGTGAAGACTCGGGGGGCACGGAGAAAGATTAAAACCATGCTTTCATTAATTTGCACATGGCTGAAGTGACTGGTGCTAACAAGTGCCAGGTAACACTTGGACCACCTTAGTACCAGGTAATGACCACCTTAAAGTGTAAAAATAATAGGGTAGTAATAGTGGGGGATTTCAACTTCCCAACATTAACTGGGTTAGTCATAGTGTGATAGGTTTAGAGGGAGTGGAATTCTTAAAATGCATCCAGGAGAGCTTTTTAAGCCACTATGTAGAAGGCCCTACAAGAGAGGGGGCGGTCCTGGACTTAATTTTAGGGAACGAAGCTGGGCAAGTGGTAGAGGTATCGGGGGGGAGCATTTTGCAGATATTGATCATAACTCCGTTAGATTCAAGGTTGTAATGGAAAAGGACAAGGATGGGCCAGAAATCAGAGTTCTAAATTGGGGGAAAGCCGATTTTAATTAGATCAGATATGATTTGGCCAGAGTGGACTGGGAGCAGCTGCTTTTAGATAAATCTGTGTCAGAGCAGTGGGACTCATTCAAGAAGGAAATAGGGAGAGTTACAGGGCCAACATATTCCAGTAAAGACAAAGGGTGGGACCAACAAATCCAGGGAACCCTGGATGTCGAGGGATATACAGGATTGGATAAAGAGAAAAAGGGAGGCTTATGGCAGATACCGAGGGCTCAAACAGCGGAAGCCCTGGAGGAGTATAGAATGTGTAGGGGGGAACTTAAAAAGGAAATTAGGAGAGCAAAAAGGGGGCATGAAAAAACATTGGCAGGTAAGATAAAGGAAAATCCAAAGTTATTTTACAAGTACATTGAGAGTAAGAAGATAACTAGGGAAAGAATAGGGCCCATTAAGGACCATAGTGGTAATTTGTGTGTGGAGCTGGAAGACATAGGTAGGGTTCTAAATGAATACTTTGTGTCGGTGTTCACAAGTGAGAGGGATGACGTGGGTATGGAAATCAGGCAGAAGGGCTGTGATATAACTAAAGAAATTAATGTAGAGTAAGTGGTCTGGTAGGCTTAAAAGTAGATAAATCTCCATGAAATGTATCCCAGGCTTTTGAGTGAGGCAAGGGAGGAGATAGCAGGAGTGCTGGCAATAATTTTCAATACCTCTCCGGCCACAGGAGAGGTGCCAGAGGATTGGAGAAGAGCCAATGTGGTACCATTATTCAAGAGGGGAGGAAGGGATAAACCAGGGAACGACAGGCCAGTCAGTCTAACCTCAGTGGTGGGGAAACTATTGGAAGCAATTCTGAGGGACAGAATTAATCTACACTTGGAGAGGCAGGGATTAATCAAGGACAGTCAACATGGTTTTGTTAAGGGGAGGTCATGTCTGACCAATTTAATTGAATTTTTCAAAGAGGTGACCAGGTGTGTAGGTGAGGGCAATACATTTGACGTAGTCTACTTGGACTTCAGCAAGGCTTTTGATAAGGTCCCATATGGGAGACTGATATGGAAGGTAAGGGCCCATGGGATCCAAGGCAATTTGGCAAATTGGATCCAGAATTGGCTGAGTGGCAGGAAGCAGAGAGTGATGATCGAGGAGTGTTTTTGTGACTGGATGCCTGTGTCCAATGGGGTTCCACAGGGATCGGTGTTGGGTCCCTTGCTGTTTGTGGTATATATAAATGATTTAGACTTGAATGTAGGAGGGTTGATCAGTAAGTTCGTGGATGACACAAAAATTGGTGGGGTGGTAAATAGTGAGGAGGATAGCCTTAGATTACAGGAGGATATAAACGGGCTGGTCAGATGGGCTGATAAGTGGCAAAGGGAATTTTATCCGGATAAGTGTGAGGTGATACACTTGGGCAGGACAAACAAGGCACAGGAATACACAATGAATGGTAGGACCCTTGGAAGTACAGAGGATCAGAGGGACCTTGGTGTGTGTGTCCACTGGTCCCTTAAGGTAGCGGGACAGGTAAATAAGGTGGTTAAGAAGGCATATGGTATACTTGCCTTTATTAGCCGAAGCATAGAATATAAGAGCAGGGAGGTTATGCTGGAACTGTATAAAATGCTGGTTAGGCCACAGCTAGAGTATTGCATGCAGCTCTGGAATCTGCATTATAGGAAGGATGTAATTGCACTAGAGAGAGTGCAGAGGAGATTTACCAGGATGTTGCCTGGGCTGGAGAGTTTTAGTTATAAGGAGAAATTGGATAGACTGGGGTTATTTTCCCTGGAGCAGAGGAGATTGAGGGGAGACATGATTGAGGTGTATAAAATTATGAGGGGCATAGATAGGGTAGACAGGAAGGAACTTTTCCCCTTGGTGGAGGGGTCAATAACCAGGGGGCATAGATATAAGGTAAGGGGCAGGAGGTTTAGAGGGGATGTGAGGAAGAATTTTTTCACCCAGAGAGTGGTGGGAATCTGGAACTCACTGCTTGAAAGGGTGGTAGAGGCAGAAACCCTCATAACATTTAAGAAGTATTTGGATGTGTGCTTGCAATGCTGTGGCATACAAGGCTATGGGCCTAGTGCTGGGAACTGGGATTAGAATAGTTAGGTACTTGTTTGACCAGCGCAGACTCCATGGGCCGAGGGGCCTTTTTCTGTGCTGTAGACCTCTCTGACTCTATGACTCTTTAATGGGAAAAGGCCAAACACTTTCCCTTGACCTTCAACCATGCTATCATCATTGAGTCCCCCATCATCAATATCCTGGGGTGTACCGTTAACCAGAAGCTTCACTGGGCTGGCCCTTATCAGCACCATGGTCACAAAGACAGGGCAGAGGCTTGGTACTGTGTCACACAGTGACTCACCTCCTGAGCTGTCCAGTTTTATAAGAATCAAACCAGGAATGTGTGAGAATACTCAACAGTTGACTGGGTGCAGGAATTTGCAACAACATTTGAGAAGCTTGACAGTAACCACCATCAACAACTTACATTGATATTCAGAGAAGCGTTTCTTTGTGCAGTGTTTTTCTTATTAGACGTTTTCATTCCTGTTGTTGGTCTGAGACCCATTTGAACAATTCTTTAAAAGTATATCAAATGCAATATTTCACAGTTGAGCTGGTTGTATAAATTGCAAGCCAGGCAGAGCAGCAAGCAACGAGGTTCCCATTGCACTTTGGCACATGTGTTTGTCTCCATTTTCCCTGGATTAGCCCCAAGCCAGTTGCAGAGCTTTCCCACCTGCAGCGAGAGCCAACTTGCAATATAGGGATGGCATTCCTAGTGGTTGTCAAGGTCACCACCTCCTCAGCTGTTATTCCTGTGGCTTATTCCCAGCAGGCACTGCAAAACCAGCTAACAGCTTCTCGGAACTGGATCAGACAGGTGACTGATGCAGTCGGCACTTTCATCATCCTTTCCATTGAAGAGCATGATGTTGGCTGCCCAGCACAACCACACTGATGCACATCCTGAAGCATAGGATTAAAGGGGGAGATGGGGGCGTACTGGTCTTGACATTAGACTATTGTTCCTGAGACCCGGCGTAATGCTTCGGGGGAACCTGGGTTCAAACCCCAGCACAGCAGTTGGTGAATTTTGAATTCAATAAAAAATCTGGAATTAAAAGTCTGACAATGGCCTAGGCAGCAATGCCCACACCCCATGAACAAATAAAAAGAGAGCACTGACATATGGCCAACCTAAAATATAGTGGGCCACCATGTTTGTGCTAAAGTGGTTTGATACGTGAAGCTCTTGGCAAATATGAGTGTAAAATGTCTTTCAACTTACAACTTGAATATTTGTCCTTGTCCATGAAATGAAAGAGTTGTAGATTGTCACCAAGTGTCACTACGTGCTGAGGTTCTACCTGTCCCCGGTGTTGCGAAGGATGGGTCTGGCCACGCTGCCGCGGAACGCTCCAAGTAGTTGGACCGTGCCGTACCACCTGTCCCTGGTGGAAAAATTTATGCAGGGAAACACCTTTGACCACAAGTCCATCAGGCAGTGGTCGGCACGTAACATCTTAGAGGCCCTGCGGGAAAAGGAGAGGGTGGATCCTGTGGGATGGTTCCCCGAGCAGACTGTCAAAGTCATTTGGCAGAATGCCTCATCGCCAGAACTTTCCAACAAGCACCAAGACGTAGCTTGGTTGGTGGTGAGAAAGGCCCTCCCTGTCAGATCCTTCCAACATGCCAGGAGTCTCACCCCCTCTGCACGTTGCCCTCGAGGTGGCTGTGGTGGGGACGAGACCGTTGATCACCTTCTTGTGGATTGTGCCTTTGCAAAGAAGGTCTGGAGAGAGATGCAGTGGTTTCTGTCGAGGTTCATCCCGAGCAGTGCTGTGACACAGGACTCTGTGCTCTACGGGCTGTTCCCAGGGCCACACACCGAGACAAACATCAACTGCAGCTGGAGGATCATCAACTCGGTGAAAGACGCTCTTTGGTCTGCCCGAAACTTGTTGGTCTTCCAGCGCAAAGAGTTGTCCCCGACTGAGTGTTGCAGACTGGCACATTCCAAGGTCCAGGACTACGTGCTGTGGGACGCACTAAAGCTTGGGGCAGCCGCCGCAAAGGCGCAATGGGGAAAGGTCGCTGTCTAAGACCTTTCTGCCACAGTGCACCGAGGGGCTGGGAACTGTTGAGAGCCCCTCGGGCTGTACAGCTCAAAATGAATGTATGCATTGAATACTAATTGTATTATAATTGTATTGAAGCACCTCAGAGTGCAACATGATGTATGTTGATAACTCCAATACCATTGTCTGATTGCCTGCATTGACCATATTGAAATGATTGTAATATTCATCGATTGTATTGATGCACCTTGTGATACATGTGTAAAAGTTGAATCTGATTGTACTTTTGTGATTGTGATTTTGAAATGTTTTGGAATGTTCTTCCAGATATTTTATGAATAAAGTATATTTTTCCAAAAAAAATGCAAGAGTTGTAGATTGTGTGCGGTGTTGGTATGGATGAACCAGATAAACAGACAACATGTTTTAGCCTGAAACGTTGGGCCATTTAGCTGGTACGTATTACTTTATTGCAGAGTTTTAGATTGCCTCACATCTATTCATGGGAGATATGTGGATCAGACCTAGAACTAAACCTGACTGCCACCTCCTGCGGGGCATGGTACACTTTTTGCATGGGGAAAGGGAGCTGCCTCAGGGAGGTGAAGATTTTAAGAAATAAAGGATTTTGAACTATTAAAAAAAAATGTCCCTTCGTGTGACTCTGTCACATAAGCAGGGACATGTTCTTAACGAGATGTTTACATTTTTATTAAATTTTTATTTACTGTTGAAAACCTCATCCATGGGCATGAGATGAGTCACCAGGATCAAACATGAGTAAATTGTCAGCTTTTATTTGGTGTGTACTGCACGTGTTATACCCTTTTGGCTCCAGTCACTAAAAGGGCAAAAGGTGGAATGAGCTTGGAATTTTCCAGTCCTGCTACCAAAATGCACCACACGTAGAGTGAAGTCAATTGGCAAAATGTCCCGCTCCAGATGGTCAATACCATTTTAGTGGAAAAAACTGGGCCAAAGTTTGGATTCTTTAAAACCAAAATCCATAATATTGGGCCCAGTTTAGACATTTGTCAGTTCCAGAATCAATTGAAAGTTCCTGGCAATAGTCTTGTGCATCTCAATATTATGATATTTTGGAGCAGCATTGAAATGATCCAACAATAGCACTATGATGCAGCACAAGTTTATGGTTAAAAAATAAATAAAATATGGGGACAATTTTCAACTGCTGGCTGTTCATTTCTTAGCCCGTTGATGTCCAAGGCCTGCCTGATGTAATTTTCGAGTTATAAATGGAACAACAGTTCACTCTGTTGCTGGCATAAAGCTCCTTAAATATGCAGATTGGAATCCTATGCTGATTGCAGGACTCATTTTTGCAATTTTCAGGTACAAATGGAAGGGCAGTTGACCATGAGTGCTCTGGCTCAAACTTTATTCCAGGAGGATTTCTTTGGGGCTCCACCTGGCCCTAGTAAAATACTATGGCCTGCTGTTAGCCTATGTTTGATGCCCTCACAGACAGCACTAACCCCACACCTCCAAGATGGGCTCTGCTGTATACCCCTCCAGGCCGGGCATGCTGAGAAACCACTAATTCCGTCTCCCACCCTCACAACCGGCTGATGAAGCAGCGTTTGGCACCCTCAGCCCACCAACGCTATTATAATGAGGTCCAAACCTCAAGGTCGGTTGGGCCATCCAACAGCAACGTTAAGTGCTTGGCGCAGTTGCTCTGCTTCTGTTTTGGGTGGAAGTTGAATTTTTTTCCCCTGCGCCCCCTCCCCCATCCATGGAAGTATCTAAAGATGCTTACATTATTTTGCTCCTGAAGGCCTTGCTATAACATCCCATTTTGTAAGTTGACGTAAGTTTGGGTTACGCAAAAGATCCAAATTCAATGCATTTCACAATGTTTACACTCTCTTGTGCCATGATTCAGTTCGTGCTCTCGACAGTCCAAAACGCCCCAATTAATGACAGGGGATTCATATTAGGCCTGCCACACTACTCTAACAGGAATCCTTCAATTTTTAAACGTCTTTAAACTGAGGGTGAGAATTAATTTCTACAGTTAAATAAAACTGGAGTAGATACTTGAGCATTGTTTATGCAGGTGATTTTCACGTGAATCAGCAGGAAATTAGCAACAACGGTGACTGTAAATCTGAAGCTTCAGTTCAGGCAAAACTAACAACAAAATCTAATCAACAGCCACAAATAAAGTTGGTCTTTGCTGGTCGTACTATAAGCACCACCTTTCCGAGTTATGTCGAAACAAATGGAAGCTGTGCTTTTAGTGCCACAGCTTGTTTGTGACATGCAGTGCTGTCACGAATAGAAATTTATTGAAGCTGAATATTTGACCCCTCTCATGTCAATTAGTCAATTATTCAACCCATTAATAAAATTAAATCAGAAAGTGACAGCTGATTCATTCCTCGCTATTTTTGGAGGGGTTTTGGTGAATTTAAGGTATAGATCCAGGCTCTTTGTATGGATATGCCCCATCATGTGTAGCTTCTCATGTACACATGCATGAACAGTCAGCACTTAAAAATCAGAGCTTCCTACAATAGCACTCAGTAGCAACCCTACAGCATGACATCATGGAAATGCCACATGCAGGTTTTGGTGGGTGTTATAGACAGCGGATGCACTGGTGATGACACCGAAAACATCCCCAGGCTCCTGATTCATTCATTATTCAGCTAGATACAAATCACTTGTGCGCACAAAAAACAAACTTGTGTAATGATTGTGCAACATCGTATACTGCCTGAGATTGACAAGTTGTTCTGAACTGCTGGTGACACTGACCAGAAGAAACATACATTATCTAGTGGTAAGAAATGAATACCTTTGTTCTTGGGGCTGTCTCAATGAGATCACAAAGCCAGCATGAAACTCTATCAATGTATTTCATCTCCCCGCCAGCATGAACAACTGTAGATTTAAACTTAGTTTGCAGAAATGCTTTTGTTTGGTTAACGTGAAGATTGCTAATCCTGGTTAAACACTCTTTTCAAAGAGGACTTTGTTTGCCAAAAGATGTTTTGCATTCGGATAAACGATAAAGACGTTGAGGTCAACCATAAGACAACACCGTTTCTCTTCAATTCAAATTGTTTGCAACTACTTCAGAAATGTACACCAATCTATATAATAAATATGTTATCAATCCTCACACTATAACTATGCTGCTAGTGTAGGGGGGCAATATCAAGAATATCCAACCTGTTGAAATCAATTGGAAGGTACAGCCTTTTGCATATGCTCCATTGATTGTGTAATTGCTCAGTACAGATTTCAGGTTTCAAACTTATAAATGTTCTTTCCATTTTTAGCCCTTGTTGGCCACACACCAGCACAGTCATCTTCCAGTCAGGAAGGCAACTTGGTTTTGGCTACAGAAATCACCAGTTCCACTCCCATTGGATTGGCTGACCTGAGGTCCAAACAGGGTGAGTAAGGCAGTCTCAGTTTTTCCTCTCATGAGTTGGAATGTCTCACTTCCATGCTGCACTCTTAGTGGCCTGACAGAAAACTGCCAAGACTCAACTTAGAGCTCAGCTCTACAAGAGTAGAGGTTCCTCTGTGAGCAAAATTGTCCAGGCGTTTATAAAGAATGAATTTACAGCTTCACTACAGAAGGAATCTTCCCTGAACAGATGGCAACAAGAGAAATAAGTTGTAAAATCGTTGGGCAAAATCTGGGGTTAACCAATCATTTTAATCCCCAATTCCTGCTCTGACATTTTGATATTTTAAGTCCTTTTATTCATACAACTGCCCAAACACACCTATTTTTATATATGTTCTCAACCCAAATTACTTTTTTAACCTTTCTACCCTATGGGAGTTCTTTCAAAATAAACTAGGCGTGCAACCATTTACAGTGCCTATTAGTTTGATTTATTGGCCGTATATAAGAAACTGTAGGAAGTTCACAGTTTTGTGGAAACCTAACCCTATCTGGGTTGTTTATGGTTAATTGCCTGGAGAAATATAGTCACAAAATAGGTAGTCAATTAATCAGTGTATGCAATCTAAACATTAACTAATGAATTGATTTAGGAAGGTTTAATTCCAACAATATCCTTTGTGATCTTAAATAACTCCTATATAATGAATGCTTTTAACGGGAAGGATTTTACTTAATATAGCATATTTCAAGATAAAAGGTGAACATATAAAGCTGCCAAAATGGATATTTTACGGTCTGCCACACAGATATCTCAGCATGTATTCATCGCATTTTAATAAAACTCTCACCTAGAATAGAATTGCAGTAGACAACCTCAGAATGAGGTCATGCTTGTCATTTCATTTAAACCAGCACAAAGAAATCATTACCGTGGCCTCTGATTAAAATGCGGCAGTTAGAACTCAGTTTCCCTCAGGTCGGTTGTCCTCCTAGCAGAAGTATCCATATCAAGACATTTCTTTCTAATGTCGTTTTGGGTTGGTGTTCGTATCACTGAGGGTTAGCAGAAACGAGACTATTCTTGTACTTGCTAAGCCAGTGACAAAATCATTCATTCCAAGGCGAGGCAGAATTCTAGTGAGACGCAAAACATTTCCCTTTTACTGCTGAGAGTGTGTGGTTAAACTGTAGTTCCTTGGAGATATTCCATCCTAAGCAAAGTTGCTGGTTATGTTTTATATGATGACACATTTCCCCATGGTTTCATTGTCACCTGAGAATGCAGTTGACACTGACTTTCCGTGGGTCCAGTTTTACCTGACGAGCTAGGGGAGTGCAAGGAGTTAGAATCCATCCCAACCTCGCACCGTGATTAATTCTGCTGCATACGTTTAGCAAAGCTGAACAGACCATCAGCCAGGCAGAGGTTGAAACTTTGGAGCCTGATGGCACCAATCCGATGCTAGGCTTTAACTAAGATGGCCAAGAAGATAAGTGTAAAATTATTATTTTTGGGAGTTTTCTTGTGGGTCAAAGGGCAAATAAGCTAATGTTTTTTGTCAATTGAAATGGTAGTCATGTAGTACAGGATGTTAATTCCAATAATTGTATGTTGAGGAAGAATGAGTCTGAAGCTAGCCTGTACCTTTAAATAGGTTTATTTCCAAGACAGTAAAACAAAGTCACAGACTCCCCCAGTGCCTCTCAGACACTCAGAGTGAACTGGTTTATATACCCTTACAATTATTCCCTAATCCTTCCCCAATAGGGGACAGCTGTGCTTAATTGCCAATTTAAAGCATTCATTTCATTGCAACACAAATTCAACATTAACACAGGATAGCTCTATAGCGAGAGTTTGGTCGTAATTCATTCTGAGCGCTGCTGATTGTTCAAAACCCACCTGAAATGTGTTTGTATAGGTTATGTCATCAGACTCGGTAGTTCGGCGTTTGGGATAATAATTCCTTCATCGTTTTACATGTAATAGTCGTCTAGCCTAAAGTTCTCCATAGGCTGTGCAGTTGTGCAATTGCACACTAATCAGGAATGTGCTGAGCAGGGAGCAAGCAGGCACTGCACAAGCAATGTGCCCTTTAGGATAGAGCGTTCGTGGCCATACGTCCATCTTAAAGGGAACTGCACAGTCCAACAAGCCAGCCATGCGCAGCAAACAGAAGGTCGAGGGAACATTGTTCTGGCCTCTTGAAGGATTGTAGATTCAGTTTATGAGTTCCAATTTGCATTTGTCCATTGTTTTGTTTTTATTTCTTCTGTCATGAGACGTGGGTGTCACTGAGAAGGCCAGCATTTGTTACCCACTCTAATTGCCCTTGAAGTGAGCAGCATGCGAGGCCATTTCAGAGGGCAGTTAAGAGTCAACCACATTGCTGTGGATCTGGAGTCACACATAGGCCAGGCAGGGCAAGGATGGCAGATTTCGTTCCCTAAAGGGGCATTAGTGAACCAGATTGTTTTACAACAATCGATGATAGTTCATGGTCACCGTGGACTAGCTTACATTTCCAGATTTTTTTCTATTAATTGAATTTAAATTCCATCAGCTGCCATGGGGCAGTGTGTGGGGTGGTGGGGCAGACGCGCCATGTACCGTTCTTCACAGATAGCATGCAAGAATGCTAAGTGGGCCATGTAGGTAGTAGCCCATGGTGTTGCCTGATCCCAGGGAAATTGCAGTAAATCTGCAGAGTGCTGCACACAAATTTCTCCACCCAGGTTTCTTGCTGACGCTTTGTTGGCAGATCTCAATGAAAATGCAGTTGGGGTGCTGCAATATCTCTCAGTCCCTTCAGGCTAGGGCTGGAATGGGACTATCAGCCTGCATTCCCACGCCGGATCATTATCCTCCTGAAAGTATGCTTAGATGCCAGGTCAAAACAGAATCAGGCTCAGTGGTATTAGTTCCCATTGTCAAATACCTTGTTGCCACCGATTGTCCGGACTGACACATGAAGAATGGCTATTTGGGCCTCGTACTGGAGGACAGCCAGTGCCTGTGGAACTGTACCTCAGGGTAAGACAATACCTACAGAAAAGGAGTAGAGGAAAGATGATCGCGTTTTCCAAGTGCATTTTCTGATGGCAACGATAAATAGTTTTTGGACTTTCCATGTGAGTTCAAAACGCAAAGTGGTTCCTGCGAGTTTCTTTGAAAAATGCATTTGTTTTTAGGTCCCTTTTTTGTGAGCACCCGCTAATAATTTCCTACAAGTCTGAAATACAGCTGAAGTAGGAAACCCAAACAAAAGGGCTACTGCAACTTGGAAGTGTTTTCTGAGTTCTTAACTTGGAAAACCTCCAAGTGCAGTTGGCTATGGACAAGCAGACAAAGAACCCGGAAGCCAATTTTACAGTGGTTTTCTTTCATGTGCTTTTGTCGACTGCATTGAATGATAAAAACAACAACAATTTCAGCTTCTAATCTGTTCCAGTCTGCACCACAACCTTCTCACAAAGTTCCCAGTACGTTTTTACGATAGTAATCAGAAATGATTGCAAAAACATGGACAACTGCTACAGCAAGGAAGGCTGCCATTTTTAAAGCACATAAAAGCATTTTGTGAAAATAAAAGGTGTAATTTGTAACAATGATTTATAGGAACGCATATTTGAGAGTTTGGGGAGTTTTTACAATGTTTTGTGGGACTTATGCTTTCCGCTGTATGGTTACGTGTTAAACACAGGCTCTAAAATAAAACTTCATACTATTTGGAACACTGCAGAAGTTAGTTACACTGTATTAATGGGATGTTCACTCGCACAGTGATTATAGTGTCAGCGCTGACACTGCCTGTAACTGAAAATTGCCCTTGTTATCTGCTGTATTAGCTTGCCAAAATAACAGTAGGAAAGAGTTATTAAAAACATCCCCAGATTTAATTTTGGAAGCACTACTTCCTGTAGAAACTGACTATAGAAACCAGGCTCGTTGCTTTTAACAGGCGCCACATGATAGAGCCAGTGATATGCTTAAACCATGTTCTGGCCAGGGAAAAAGTTTTCCTCTTTTTAAAAAAACATCTCTACCTGTACACTCTTAGTTAGAAATAGTCTTGAGGACTCATTCCATTGAATGGTGGAGACACTTAAACCAGGAAGGCCTGCCTTGAGTTGATCCCAGTGAACTCAGTGGAAGAGCAGTTTGGGTGCTCCCTCACCAACCTCACCAACCTTTCAAACTCCAATGACTTTTCAGTGAACTTTGCTAGTGCACGTGTGGGAATTAAGTGAGACAGGTTTGGGTTCAGCAGTGAAGTTACCTGTGGTGAAATACCCTGAAGAGACTGTCAGGGCTTGCACCATCTATTTAGCATGCTCCTGCTGGGTGTGTTTTGGACAGGAGGGGCACATAAAATAGGGCTGATGCCCACACCACCACCTTCCCGCCCACCCCTGAGCTCACCCCATAATCTGGTGGGCTCCAAAATCAGCAGCCTGCCCGCCATACTCAAATACGTAATCAAGGGTCAATTAGGCTTGTTATAAAGTCAGTTGACCCTGATAATATGCTGCTCATGTCATAATACATTCTGGGCAGCTGGGCAGGAGTGGGCAGCCTGATTTTTTTAAATCAAAAGCTCTTCAGAGGGTGGGAAGGAAAGTTGGGGGGTGGGGGGTTGCACTTCGGTGGCTGCCCTTTGCCAGTCTTGGGGCAGCCCCCCTAAGATCGAAGCCCCCCCCACTTCCTTCCTACCTGCCCGCAGCCTTAAACCCGATCGCAAGCCATCCGTACCCCTCCGCCCGCCCCATTGTATTATTCAGCCCAGACATTGGGCAGTTGGTGAGATACTGGAGGGTCACTGATGCCCATAAGTACATAAGAAATAGGAGCAGGAGGAGACTATATGGCCCTTCAAGCCTGCTCTGCCTTAACTCCACTTTTCCACGTGCTCCCCATATCCCTTGATTCCCCAAGAGATCAAAAACCTGCTTATCTCTGCCTTAAATACATTCAGCGATGGAACACCCACAACCCTCTGGGGAAGAGAATTCCAAAGATTCGCAACCCTTTGACTGAAGAAATTTCTCCTCATCTTACTCCTAGATGATTGGCCCTCTATCCTAGAACTAGATGTGTTCTAGATTGTTTCTTTCTGGCTGGGCCATCTCTCAGGGTGGAGTTTTGTGGCCTATCCTGCTGGCGGGATTTTCCGGTCCTGGCGAAGTTAATGGACTATTGAATGGCTTGCTGTATTTTACAGCACCGCCGTAACTTCCGATGGAGTTGCAATCGAGTCGGATTGCCGCTCTGCTCGAAAGTACTTAGGCGATCGTATCGTGCCCAACCTTCCGACTCGAGCCGGGTGAGATCTGTGCAGAGCAACTCGCTCCCAAGGGCCTACCATCGAGGGCAGCTCAGTCACAGGTAAGTAAGCCACGCCCCCTTTTTTATGGTACTAGCTTCTGTAAACCAGGCAACTTTAAAGGTCCAGCCAGGTTTAATGGCCCTTGACAAGCGAGGGACAAGGTAGGTGGTAGGGTGTTGGCGGCGGGAGGCAGCAGTGTGGGTTGGGTCGGGTCAGGTTGGGTGGATGAGGTGTGGGGAGGTTGGCAGTTGGGCCTTGGGGGCTGTGGGAGGGAGTCAGGGGGAGGGTAGGGGAGAGTAGTTGGGTAGCTGGCCTGGCCAGGCCAGTGTGGGGTGGGTGCAGGAGGTTGTCGGGGAGGTTTGGGTGTCGGGCCTGGCTGGGGGGTGGAGGGGATGGTTGACATTCGGGCCTTGGCGGGTGTGGGGGCTTGGAAGTTGGGTCTTGGGGGAAGTATCCATGGGAGGGGAGAGTTCTGTGGGGGTGTGGAGTTCCCATTGGGGGAGGGGAATGTCCTGTGAGGTGAGGAGTTCCTGCAAGGGGGGTGTGAAGGTCCTCTGGGGGTGGGGAGTCCAGTGGGGGGAATATGGTGAGGGTGGGGAGTCCGGTGGGAGAAGGCCTGTGGGTCATGGGGAATCCCATGGGGGGAAGGCCTAGTAACCTTCTCCCCGTAACCCTGTACATTGTTTCTTTTCAAGTAACCATCTTATTCCCTCTTGAATTGCCTCAGCTGAACCTGCCTCCACCACACTCAGGCTGTGTATTCCAGACCCTAAACACTTGCTGTGTGAAAATATTTTTTCCCATGTAGCTTTTGCTTCTTTCACCAATCGCCGTAAATCTGTGCCCTCTTGTTCTCGATCTTTCAGCCAATGGGAACAGCTTCCTCCTGTATACTTTTGGTAGTCCATGTAGACTACATCATCAACATTGCCCTCATCAACACTCTGTTACCTCTTTGCAAGTTAGTTAAACATGATTTTCCCTTAAGAAATCCATGCTGGCTCTCCTTAATTAACATGCATTTGCTCATGTGACTACTTTGAGAAGGTTTACTAGACTAATACCAGGAATGGGCGGGTTGTCCTATAAGGAATGGCTGGATAGGTTAAGCTTGTATCCACTGGAATTTAGACGAGTAAGAGGTGACTTTAATTGAAACCTTTAAGATCCTGAGGGATCTTGACTGGGTGGATGTGGAAAGGATGTTTCCTCTTGTGGGAGAATCTAGAACTAGAGGTCACTGTTTAAAAATAAGGGGTCACTCATTTAAGACAGAGATGAGGAGAATTCTTTCCTCTGAGGGTTGTGAGTCTTTGGAACTCTCTTCCTCAAAAAGCGGTGGAAACAGAGTATTTGAATACTTTTAAGGCAGAGCTAGATAGATTCTTGATTAACAATGGGGTGAAAGGTTATTGGGGGTAGCAAGAATGTGGGGATGAGGTTACATTCAGATCAGCCATGATCTTATTGAATGGCAGAGCAGGCTCAAGGGGCCAAGTGGCCTATTCCTGCTCCTAATTCATATGTTCGTATGTACTCTGTCTAGGCCCCTCATGATTTTGAATACTTCTACCAAATCTCCTCTTAGCCTTCTTTTCTCCAAGAAGAACAGTCCCAACTTCTCCAATCTATCCTCATAACTGAAGTTTCTCATCCCTGGAATCATTCTTGTAAATCTCTTCTGCCTTCACATTCTTCCCAAAATGTGATGCCCAGAAATAATTGCAGTACTCCAGCTGAGGTCTAATTAGTGTCATATACGAGCTCAACATAACCTCCTTGCTCTTGTAATCTATGCCCCTGTTCATAAAGCCTGGGATATTATATGTTTTATTAACTGCCCTCTCAACCTGTCATGCCACCTTAAATGACTTATGCACATGTGCACCCAGGTTTCTCTGCTCCTGTATCCCCTTTAGAGTCGTCCCCCTTATTTTAAACTGTCCCTCCATGTTCTCCCTACCAAAATGTATCACCTCAGTTTTCGCCACATTGAACTACATCTGCCACCTACCTGGCCATTTCACCAACCTGTCTATGTTTTTTTGAATTTCTATACTGTCTTCCTTACAGTTTACAAGGGTCTTGTATTGTCCCGCAAATTGTTTCCTGTACACCAAGGTCTAGATCATTAATAAAGATGAGAAAAAGCAAGGGTCCCAATACTGACCCCTGGGAAACTCCACTATGATCTTTCCTCCAGCTCGCGAAACATCCATTAACCACTACTTTCTGTTTCCTGCCACTCAGCCAATTCTGTACCCATGTTGCTACTGTCTCTTTTATTCCATGAGCTATAACTTTTCTCACAAGTCTGTTGTGCGGCACTGTATCAACTGCCTTTTGGTAGCCCATGTACACCACATCAACAACATTACCCTCATCAACACTCTCTGTTACCTCTTTGAAAAACTCCAGCAAGTTAGTGAAACACAATTTTCCCTTAAAAAATCCATGCTGGCTCTCCTTAATTAACCCACATTTGTCCATGTGACTATTAATTTTGTCCCAAATTAAAGTTTCCCTACCCCAATGAAGTTAGGCTAACTGGTCTGTAGTTGCTGGGCTTATCCTTACTCCCTTTTTTGAACAAGGGCGTAATGTTTGCAATTTTCTAGTCCTCTGGTACCATAGTTCCCTGTTCTCCCTTTCTCTCTTTTCTTGAATAGCAGTTTACATTTGCTACTTTCTGATCAGTGGGGACTTTTCTAGAATTTAGGGAGTTTTGGAAAATCATAACCAGTATGTTTACTATCTCTGCAGCTACCTCTTGTAGAAGCCCAGAATGTAAGCCATCAAGTCCTGGGGATTTGTCAGATTTTAGTCCCTGAAGTTTCTCCAATACTTTTCCTCTGCTGATATTAATCACCTTAAGTTCATCACTTTTTTTTAGCTCCTTGGTTACCCTTAATTTCTTGTATGTAATTGCGTCTTCTACTGTGAAGTCAGAGATAAAATATTTCAATGTCTTTACCATCAGGGGAGATGGTGAATAGTGTCAATGTCACTGGACCAGTAATCCAGAGACCCAAACTAATGCCCTAGGGATAAAAATGAAATACTGTGGACGCTGGAAATCTGAAATAAAAACAGAAAATGCAGGGAAAACTCAGCAGGTCGGGCAGCCTCTGTGGAGAGAGCTCTGAAGAAAAGTCATACAGACTCGAAATTTAACGTTTCGTGTCTATGACTTTTCTTCAGAACTGTCTCCACAGAGGCTGCCAGACCTGCTGAGTCTTCCCAGGATTTTCTGTTTTTAATGCTCTGGGGACATGAGTTCAAATCCAGCCATGACAGCTGCTGGAATTGAAATTCAATTAATAAATCTGGAATTACTATCATTGATTGTTGTAAAAACACATCTGGTTCAGTAATGTCCTAATCTGGTGTGGCCTACATGTGCCTCCAGACTCACAGCAATGTGGTTGACTACTAACTGACCTCTGAAATGGCCTGGCAAGCCACTCAGTTCAAGGGGCAATTAGGGATGGGCATCTAATGTTGGCTGTGCCAGCAACGCCCACATCCCATAAAAGAATAAAAAAGAAACTTTCTCAGTCCCCATATCATGGCCCGGATCTTGTGAGGAGCGACAATCATTGCCGGATTGTCATTCTGCTCCAACACTTCCCCTGACTTGACGCTGCTCCACATCTCTTCCGGGATCTTCTGAGCCTGGCTTTCCCAGAAATGCTGGGCACAGCGCACCTCGGAGAGGTCCATTTCAGCAGAGTAGAGTCTTGGGGAATACAGGATACGGCCCCTTTTTAGGCACTAACTGCCTTATGGTAAGTTTAAAGGTCCAGTTTGAATGTTATTGAATGGATGAGTGGATGAATGAGTGAATGGGTAAGGTGGTAGGGTGGGTAGGTGAGTGAAGTAAGTGAGTATGTGGGTAGGGTGGGTGAGGTGGTAGGTGGGTGAGGTGGTATGTGGGTGAGGTGATAGGCAGGTGAGGTGATTGGTGGGTGATGTGGCAGTTGATCTGAGGGTGGTTGGGTCAGGTCAAGGGGTGATCAGGGGGGCGTGGGGTAGTCAGGTTGAGTCAGTGGTTAGTGGCATTGGGATGGGGTGGGAGGGCTGGTTGGGTCGATGCGGGGTGTAGTCAAGGGGTTTAGGGGGTGTAGTCAGAGGCTGGTTGGGGCTGTCAGGTGGTCGGGGAGGTGGGTGGGTCTTGTTGGGAGGGCAGTCGAGTAGTCAGGGTGGGGAGTAGTCAGTTGGTTGGGAGGGTAGTCTGGTCTAGTCTGGGGACTAGTTGGGTGGTCTGGGTTGAGGGTAGTCATGTTGGATCGGGGGATAGTCGGGCGCTCAGTGTGAGTGATTGGGGGATTCAGTTTTGTGGATATCCAGGAGTTAGATTATAATTTGTATAACATTTCCTGGGTAATTATCCAGGTAAGTTCCATGGAACTGTTTAAAGTCTCCGACACTAACTGAGAATAAAATAATAAAAAGAAACTTTGTACCTCTTTCTGCAGCTCAGTCATAAGTCCAATCTCTGATGATCTGGGGACTGGCAGATTGGGCCCAATATCTCCTGCCTCTGCCTCTAAAAGCTCTTACAATCTGTTTTTACGTTCTTGGCTAGGTTACTCTCATCTTCTATTTTTTCCCTTTTCCTTTCTATCAACTTTTTGGTGTCTCGTTGCTGGTTCCTCAAACACCCCAATCCTTAGACTTACTGCTATTCTTTGCAACATTATAAGGCGCTTCTTTGAATCTGGTATTATCCTTATCTCCTTGAATGAGAAACCAGATTATTAATTAACACTGCCTCATTGCTCAATATCAAACCTAAATTAGCACTATCCCTCATCAGTTCCATAATGTATTGTTCCAGGAAACTGTTACAAAAGTGTTCTACAAATTCATCTTCCAAACCACATTTGCCAATTTAATTCCTCCACTCTATATGAAGACTAAAGGCCCCCACCATTAAGACATTACCTTTGTTAAAATATCCAATTATTCCTTGCTTAATGCTCTGTCCAAAGGTATAACTAATTTTAGGGGACCTATAAACTACTCTCACCAGCAGTTTTTGACCCTGGTTTTTCCTAACCTCCACCAGTATTGATTCTATTTCCTGATTTTCTGAGCCAAGATCCTTTCTCACTACTGCCCATGGAACTACACCCCAGAAACTACAGCAGGGATAAAGAGAACATCTCATTCATGATAAGAAAAAATAAACTTGATATGATAAGTAATATGGTATGAAGTTATTATTAGGCTATTCATAAATCCTGTGCTGACACCAGGGGCAGGATCTTCCCCCCAATCAGGGGGGCGGAGTTTTGCGGGAGCAGGTGCGAGGCGCGAGGTGGTTCTGCCTGCCGACCGGAAAATGCAGCCCCAGGTCAATAAACTATGTGTTGAGCCTTTAACTTAGGATCTGAGACACAGCATTGGCTCCACCGTCCCTATTTCAACAGGAGATCTTCTGACCACCAAGTAGTTTAGCAATTAAAATGCTGGCCTGATATTTCTTTGGTTGCAGTTTCGATGCAATTATTTTTTGCCAGTTCTGTGCAAATATGGCGGAAGAGATCATCCATGAAGAAAATGGCACTTGAAGATTTTGCTTCAGAAAATGCTGACACAAATGGTGGGATCATTATAATCAGTGTTGGAGAATTCAAGCTGTTTACCCCATCTTCTATCTGACGAAGGATGATGCATGGGGGCATGCAAACAGCCATAACAAGAAAGGAAGTGTGATGACAAATCATTATAATCCCGTCTCTGTTCTTACCATGATGGTTATTAAGCTCCACACTGTGCACTAACCAGTCAGAGGCCTCCTCTAGTGTCTGACTGTATGGTGACCCTACTGCAGGTTCAGTAGGGCCATCTTTCCCTGTTAAAACAAAATTTTAACCGGGTGGAATTATATTCCATCGGTGCTTGCCACTCTAGCGTGTGTGTCCTACTTAAGGTGGGTTTTGTCAATCCCAAGTAGTCAGATGAAAGACTACTTTATGTCCTGCTATGAGTATAATTGCCTTTGAGGCATTTCAGAGTCTTGACTGTCCAGCCCTCCCAAGGGAACAGTGAGAGTTAGTGGGAAGAATTGAGCCCGGTTAGCATTAGACTGCTTTGCCATTGTTTGGAGTCTGGTTAAGATGACACATCATCGGAATGCACCAGCATCGAAATAAAAACATAAAAAATATTCATTGACCACTCAAGAGACAGAAGAAGTGTCAAATACAATGGTATATACTTATGTCAATAGAAAAAAGAACACCTATTTCTGGAAATTTCTTCCCAACTTTTCTCATCATTCTGTGGTCTTCCTTGGAAATGCAGCAGCTGTAGCTGAGAAGCCAGGAGAGCTGAGGGAATCTACCCTACATCTTTCATTAATCAGCCCTGTAACTCAGCAGTGAAGAGGTGGGGAAACAAATGTCACCTTGTGTCTCAACGCTACCTGCTATAGCTTTACAATCTTTTCTTAGCTCTGCACTTTTAGGCATGAATTAAGTTTTTTAGGGCATGTGATTCTGTTTAAAATATTCACAAATCTCAGCCTGGAATTACTGTGTGCAACAAATGTAATAACGTTTGGGAAAAGTAAATAATTTATAGAATATTAAATGAAAAAGACTGCAGCTTTTGAGTGCATCCTCCTAACAGCATACGCTGTCGCACTGAATCACCTTTGCATAGACAGAACGATCTTGCATTACATGTGCATGTTTTCGAAATGACAAATAGCTTTTGGCGTTCAAAGGGATGTCAAGAAAGTTGGACTGTCCCTTTAAAACAGATGGAAGGTGAAAACTTTGCACAAATGTGACTCAAGGAAAAGTCGATTTCGTTAGCTGAATGCTGGCTGCAGTTCCAGCGGCCCCTTTGTTGTACTTTCTTTCCTTCAGAGATTTATGGGGTAGATGAGGCTTGAGAACAAATGAAGAGTCATTAGCACAATGTGTAATGCATACTAATGACAAGATACCGCTTCTGCACCCAGAGACCAAGGTCAGGTCAAGCAAATCTTCCCTTTAGATTATGACTTGGGAATTACAGGAGTTATAATAATGAATACTGTAGACTGTGAGGGACCATTTTACGTGAAGATTAGCATCAGGAATCTACTGACTTGAAGTTGAAATCTATAAAGCAGAACCCAACGTCAGTTATGTTCATGACCTCATTTTGAAAATTACTTGAATGAGTTTGTTTTTCAGATCTTGTAGAACTTTTTTTTAATGATCCATGAAAAAACACAGCACTGCAAACTTGAGTCAAATTAAAATCAAGATAAAATCTTAGTTTCTGTCATAATAAAAAATTAAAATGTTTATAATCCCCATGTAGCACTCTCATATCTGAGGCAGAAAACCACAGGTTGAAGCCTCGCTCCAGAACTTCATGTAACCTAGGCGTATGCCTTACTGTCATATTGCCAATATGCTAAGCTGGTGGAGGTGCTGTCTGTAGCATGTACTGATAAACCAAAGCCCTATACGCTTATTCAGGTTGATGCTAAACATCTCACAGCCATTTTTTTTGAGAAGAAGAGCAGAAAGTTCTCGCAGCGTCCTCAGCCAACATTCGTCCTTCAGCCAACACAAGTTAACTGGTAATTTATCACATTGTGGAACCTTTCTGTGAGCAAATTAGCTGCTATGGCTTCCCATGTAAGAACACTGAATCTATTTCAGAAATAATTCATTGGCTGTAAAGCATGCTGGCTGATCTAACGATTAAATCTTTCATATAAATGTAAATTCTTTCTTGATGCACTGCCAGATGAGAATGTAAATATGATTTAATAGTATCATTATTGTTAGGGCTGGATATTTTGCACAACTTGCATTCTTAGACTCTCTAGAGCTCTTGAACCTGTTGGAATCTGACTGTAGAATTTTCTATGAAATACACTTGAGCTATCCAAATACCTGGTGCTCCTGGGGTTTTGAAAGATAAAAGCATAAAATGCAAACAACAAACATATAGGCTTAATTATTATAGCCTCTGTGGATAACAGAAGCTTCGTAACATACATTGCTGCCCCAGTTGTTTAACATACAAGAACGCCTGTCAATTGTTAGATCATTTGAGCTATTAGCACAACTAGGCCAACGTTTAGTACACAACTGGTTAAGTCCTAAACTTTGTTTTTTCTTAAATGCTATTTAACCAAACTCACACTCATTAGTGTATTAATGCCATACAGGAAGACTTCTATTAACATGTAAATACCAGTTATATCACATGGTTTAAAGTTTTACTTTTCTAATTGTTTGAAACAGTTGTAATGTGAGCCAGATGAACTTCAAAAGATCTTTCTTTGTACAAACGCAAGAGCTAACCATGCCGTTCTGCCATTTACTGTGCTATCTGTCATTAGTGAGCTTATTTTTTTTTTTGAAGACCCCCTTTTCATGTGGTCTAGTTAACTTGTTGCAGCATGCACTTGGCAAGGCAGCTGTTTGGACCAAGGGCCAATACTATAAAATAAACCTAATTATTTTCTGCCAGAACATGCAACCACCCTGAGTTTAATACAAGATGTGTTCAAATCTGAGATTGCTGCCCTGTCGCTGATGTGGATGTGAGGTGTTTTTAATGGGTGTTTAATTGCATGATACAGGAAACTTGTGAAGGGAACACAAAAAACCTGTGACCATGATGGAATAGTGGAGCTTGGCTGATCTTAACTCATCACATGCCATTCCTTCACATCTTGTTTTGCACAAATGAAAATGAATTAGGATTTCCCATGGTTGAGTGAGTGGGTAAGTGATGTGGTACTGAGACATGCTGATGTGAAAGATTCCTGACCTGGTTTGATCTCTCATCTGTGGTGAGCTAGCTGGTTTAAGCCAGGGAAGTTTTATGGGTGCTAAAATTTGCCTCTGCTTACATGGACTATGAAGGGAAAAATCAGCAAAGCTCTTGCTGCTGATTGCTATCCAGTTGGAAAGTCCATGCATGTTGGTGTTGCACAACAGGTCAACTCATCTGTGGTGCCCTTCATGGTCAAATACTCTGGTGTGCACTGGAATAATAGCTGTTTGCAGATTGGCAATATGGTTTATATTTACAAGAGCAAAAAAAAAAGCAACAATTTTATTGGCTCAACTCAGCTTTTTAATGAATCACAGACACAGGGATAGAAGTTCACGCAGGCTTTCCCAATTGTTCATTTGGAAAAGGCAAGATGTCACACCGATAAGAAGGCCCTAGGCTGGTTTGTACTGAGTTCGCTAATCTCAGTCAGGACACAGTTGTGCTTCTCCAATTGACTTCTTTACCTCTGAGTTAGGGAGGACAAAAGTCAGCCAGTAGGTCTAATTCCTGATTTCCAAACAATTACCCAGAGTGGAAAACCAACTGTGATGCCTCTAGTGGTTGAGTGACCTCGCCACCCTGAGCTTGTGCATAAATGATGCTCATTTAACTGAAGTGCCGGAGAACAGCTGGTATCTTGTGTGCAGCAACAAGGAGTCAAGGTAATCAAGAGAGACTGGAAGAGGAGAATATTTGTTCAAAAAAAAAATCACAAAGGAGGTTGACAACAGCCCCAAAACCCCAAGCCACTAAATGTTAGCTGGGCTATCGATTTTGGAAGTTCCAAGCCCAGTTGATTGATTTCCTTGTGATCTTCTGCCCTGATCACTATTGAGCAAACTTTTGCGAGCAGCTTGAATATAAATTTTGATAGAAATCAGAGCCAGGAAGAGCAAAAGGGTTAAATATGCTGCTTCAGGATTACATGATTTGGGGTGACAACTTTTTGATAGGATTACCAAACCTGATGAGTTGGCAGCTCAAATGACCACCAACACACAAGCGAAAGGTTTACTACAAGCAATCTGCTTATGCAATACATTTCCCGAGGTAGAGTCATGGTTCACTCTTAACCTCATTATTGGGAGACATGCCTAAGCAATTTTGATACTGAGGCTTATCAAGGAGTTTACATCCATGTCTCAATAACCTGCAGCAACATGAATTACCTCAACTTAACTTTCCATAACCCTGCAGGGAAAAAATAATACTTTTTTTCAATGATCAGACACGCTGTATAATTTTAAAACCGAATTTGCAACAGGAGATGACTTCTACCAATAGTGATATTGGGGGTTAATTTGGATAGCCCTGGAAAATGAGAGCAGGGATTGCAATGCAAGATTGACCTTTGTCCTGAAGAGAGAGGGATGTATGTCACTGAGTGTGGTTCAATGTGACAGGCTGACCTGTTTTTAAGATTTAAAAGAATGGTTCCAGGGTTGAGAGACTTGATTTATGTGGATAGATTGGCAGAGCTGGGATTGTTCTCCTTAGAGAGGCGAAGGTTGAGAGGAGATTGGATAGAGGTTTTCAAAATCATGAGGGGTCTAGACAGGGTAGATAAAGAGAAACTTCTGATTGGTGGAAGGATTGAGAACCAGGGGACATGGATTTGAAGCAAAGGAACCAAAGGCGACATAAGGAAAGGCTTTTCTGTGCAGCGACTGATTACAATCTGGAATTTGCTGCCCGAATAGGTGACGGGAACAGATTCTATCATGGCTTTCAAAGAGAATTGGATAAGTATCTGAAGAGAATAAAATTTGCAGGGCTGTGGGGAGAAGGTGGGGGATGGGACTAGCTCGAGATCCTGCGTGGACATAATGAGCCAAATAGCCTCCTTCTGTGCTGTAACCTTTCTATGATTCTATGTCCTAACCCTCATGGAGGAAATGGTGCTGGTTCTTAATGGGACATCCATTGCTGAGGCCATGGCCAGTGTGGGGTGGAACCATCCTCTTATCTAATCCTCTGTCTCACATCCCACTTCCTCCTCTTCCTCCTCATCTCACACTCTCTTCTGATTTACTTGGTGTAGGGGGTGTAAACATGCGCCCCTTGCTACCTGCTTCCCTCACCATAATCTTACACTTTGTGATTTTTTTTTTCCTTTCAGATACCCAAAAGATGCAACTTGTCCAGACAGTGCTCCTCTGGAGTGGTCCAACCAGCAAAAGTTTTGTTTCAGCATCCCAGTGGTCTAACCTATCTATGTGCAGTATGAATAGCAGCCTTCCTCCAATGTTGTAGCATGTATGGATGCAATGAAGGTGTATGTGGGTTGTAGACCAGAATCATCATCCATGTCATCAGAGGATAGCCCTTGTCACCCAGTAGCGAACCTCAGATGCAGCTGCCACAGCAGACTGCCACAGAATAAAGGCTTCATGACTGCTGCCATGATTTTGGGCATTTACCTGCATGATTCATTGCATATAGTCGCACACCAGCTGGATTGAGGGCTTGGAATCTCTCTGTGTTCCAGTATAGGACAGTATTGACATGCAGCATCCACAAAGTGGTGTGCAAGCAGTTAATGGCATCCTGCAACCCTAAGTGAAGTCATGTCATCACTCCACCTGCTTGTGCCTGACGAGAGAGAAGGAAATGTGGCTAGCTCTCATTGAATAGAGAGCCCCAGTGGCATTTCTTACACAAAATGCTAGATGCTGCAGATAACTCCAGCTCCACCCTGGGAGGAACCAGATGCATAAAGGTTCATCGCCACGGTCACTTTCACAGCCTCTGGCATTGATCCTTGCCCTGCTCTGAGGGTGCAGTTGTGGTAGGTTTCAGTGACAACGTCCTTACTGAAGTATAGGCATCTCCCACATTGTTCCACTCTAAGCTTAAGGTAGGAGAATTGCTCCCTGAACACCCTGGGCAGAAATGACCTCCTGCATGAAGCCCTTCTCCCCCGCCTCCTCCCTCTTCCAGCAACTCGTCCTGCTCTGAGAAACCTCTGCCCGTTCTCTAAGTTCTGATCTATTTCAAAGGCAATGCCTACCAGTGCACATTGCCTGGAAGCAGTTGGTACTTGCAGCAGTCTTGAAGTCAGCAAAAGCTTCTTTAATACCTGCTACACCACTGCTTGCAGACTTTTGCAACTTGAAACTATAGAAAAAACACTTACTGAATTGTAGCAACAACCAGAAGAAATCAATGAACAGCTGACCTGTAAGTAGTAAATGACCCCTTTACGTAGCACCGGTGGGGTTGAGAAGGTAGTCCTTCTTGCTGCTGAACATGAGATCAAGTGTGCGAGGTTAAGAACTGAAGTGTGGATCTAAATTGGCAATACCAGCTTCAGATCAGCATTGCACATTGATTAAACCCATGATCTACCTCAGTGCATACTTTGGTGGACACTTACTACATGTGTACTAATACCTTCACAATTATGGCGCCTGGTGCGATTTGCCAAATATGTCTGTGTGTGTGCCACAGATGCCATTTTGGAACAATAAGGGCTCTCATGGTGCCCATAAAATGGGTGGGAATGAGTCCAATTTCCCACCAAGTATTTCTGACTGGAAGGAGTGATATACTTCATCATATCTACTTTTCTTTTTAAAATTGTCTTATCCTTTCCTCCTGGAAGCACGTTTGAAGCACACAATGAGTTTCCAACATTGGGATTTAATTCCCTTTGGTAGTGAATTGTTTGAGAATGATCCAGTCAATTATTTTCTTGTACTACTTTACTGCAGTTATTTTATTCATTTTAAATGGGTAACTGCTGCACTTGGAAGTTGCCTAAAGGACCATTAAAATTATGCAAACACAACATTCTCCCACAATAAAGCATTTTGGTGAGGCTGGGGGTGGGGCTGGGGGGGTGGGGTGGAGGCATATTCTCAGGCAAGGGGAAGTGGGTTTGTATTCGTGCAGCGAATTAAATTCCAACGTCTTCCCACCCTCTTCCATGTTTCTGTGGGGAGGGATTAATGGTGAGCAGGTAACACACCCTTGGATCTGTCGGCTAAGTCATTAAGGCATTTAAGAAACCAATTAAGAACTATGTTAATACTCAGTTCTGGATTTCCCAGTCAGGGCCTCTAATTCCAACCTGTCAGCAACTCGCCAGGGTCACGGAAGCGATTAGCTCACAGGAAGAGCTTCTTCAGTGAAACTGACAAGCTGGGATCTGTTACAATGAAGAGCTCCAGCCGTGGCCAGGTGAGTGGCAACTGGTCAAAGTACTCCTTCTCTCGGAGAGTGCTCTCACTGCTTGACAGGCGATTGCCAACTGCTTGGAAGGCACTTCACCTGTCTAGCACTTCACTCGCCTCCAGCTGCACTTCCCAGTTGCCAGGATTCACCAAAGCCTGGCTTATGCAGCTGCCGATAATGACGAGAGGCAAGAGCAGAAGCAACACCACTGCTAATACCTCCAGCAGCAACATCAGGTGCTTTGCCTCAGTCGCATAGCCCCTCCATGGGACCTCCAGGTAAGAATGAGAGACCTAAGGAGAAGCCTTCTCTGGTCTCCTCTCCATTCCTGTGGTTGCTGCAGCTGCAAAAATCTAAGTGCAGGTGAACCCTTGTAGCCCATGTCATGGTCCCTTTAATTAGAAATCCTTTGACAGAATGAATATGTCATCCTGTCCGTCCTCCCTGGATGGGTGATAATGCCTTTGCTCGAGGAAAGAGACTCAGCAAAGCCCACTTCTTTATCATTCAGGTCGCTAACCCACAAAATAGCGCCATTGCTCTGTGCAGAACTAAGTGCAGAGGATTCTGCCCTTTATTTGGAAAATGGAATCCTTTGTCCCTAGGACATAATTGAGACTTAAATGATCATCATCACTGTAATAGGCAAAGTGGGAGCTAAATAATGATAGAACTTTTTAAAAATATACATGACAGTATCCTCTGCAGTGGACTGAACTGCTACAATCTTTTAATTGCGGCTTTTCTTTTGAAGAGGGTAAATCATTGCAATATTGACATACAATGCATACAACATTGGCCTCCTTATAAAAGGAAGGATGTAAATGCATTGGAAGCAGTTCAGAGAAGGTTTGCTACGCTAATACCTGGAACGGGTGGTATGTCTTATGAGGAAAGTTTGGACAGGTTAGGCTTGTATGCGCTGGAGTTTAGAAGAGTAAGAGGCGACTCGATTGAAACATATAAGATCCTTCGGGGTCTTGACAGGGTGGATGTAGAAAGGATGTTTCCTCTTGTGGAAAAATCTAGAACTAGGGGTCACTGTTAAAAATAAGGGGTCACCCATTTGGGACAGAGATGAGGAGAAATTTTTTATCAGAGGGCCGTGAGTCTTTGGAGCTCTCTTCCTCAAAAGGTGATGGAAGCAGAGTCTATGGATATTTTTAAGGCAGAGGTAGATAGATTCTTGATAAGCAAGGGTGTGAAAGGTTACCGGGGGTAGGTGGGAACATGGAGTTGAGGTTACATTCAGATCAGCTATGGTCTTATTGAATGGCGGAGCTGGCTCGAGGGGCCGAGTGGCCTCCTCCTGCTCCTAATTTGTATGTTCGTATATTCATATGCAAATGCATCTCCAACGATTGACACCCCAAAATGACTAAGCAAGCAGTTTGCCAAATCACTTGGCAACACTACCCCTTTAAATCATGATGCCTGACTAGCATAATCCGATATGAATTAATTAAATTATACAATAACTCTTCCATGCTTGAACGATTTACTTAATCTCCCAGATGATTATGTGGCTCTCGATAGGACACTAGGGCATCACAACTACATGGGGCAGGCTAGATGGACCACTGGCTCTTTTTCTGACTCTCAGTTTCCTATGTTCGTATGTAATATATTATGATATTTGTCTCATCCAGCACGTGCCTGCTGTCTCCAGAATTAGTGCTCAACTGTCAGTCACCTGGACAATGCCAGCTTTTTGATGAGGAAGATGCTCACAGCTTTTGAAAAGTGGCCTGGAAATTTTAATACTTGCAAGAGACAAAGGCAGTTTTAATCTTAAAGAAATTACCGTATACATGCATTCATCTAAATGCGCTTATTTCTTTTCTAAAGGATTTGTTTAGCTTCAATAGAATTATTGTCCTTACACAGTTAAAGACGTATTATTAGAAAGTAGCAGAGAAATATTTTTTCCAATGCTCGTAAAGGTGTTGCAATTATGGCAATTTTTTTTGTCACGGTGATATTGCTTGTGTTAAAATGTGAGGGTACGTTTGCACAATTGTTTTCATACTGGATTACAGCAACCTAGAGGTCATGAGGTCAAATCCCACCATGACATGTGAAATTGAATTCAGTAAGTCTGGCACATTGTGAGCTGGCACCAGAAACAATGACCATGAAAGTTGTTGGATTGTCATAAAAACCCAATTGCTTCCCCAATGTCCTTCTCAGAATGAAACCTAATGCCCCTACTTCATGCAAATCCAGTCCCATACTCTGTGGTTGCCTAATAATGGCCTAGTAAACACTATCATAACAGTGATTAAGAATAACATTCACTATTAGTTGCAAGACTAATGTATCAGTATTAAAAATATATTATTGCCTCACAAAATTATTAATCACCTATTGTTATGACGGGACCCCGGACGAAGTCCCCCAGTTTGTTATGATCCTGGATGAGATACCCCAAATTGTTAACTTCCTGAACAGGGCCCCAATTTTGTTATGCTTCCTGGTGAGGAGGAATGAGCTGCCCCCCCCCCCCCCCCCTTCCTTATTCAACCCCCTCGGTCGGTCGCAACAAGGCTAATTTAAGAAGGATCCCTTCCCTCATGGTTACCTTTTCCCAGTCCAAATGTATTTATGTTTTAGAAGGAGCCAATTTAACCAGGCTTTCTTGAGTCAAAGAAAGAGTAAGCTTATCAGTTACTAAAAACGCGAGAAAAAAATAAAAACAGAACACACGTACCCACAGATCAGAAATGAGAAGCTGAGTCCAAAAATAAAAGTCTTTGGCTTGTCCTTGAGGAGTAAACATTGTGGCCATTAAGTTGGGTGATTCCAGGAGAGCCGACTTTGGCAGTTGAGCAGTTGGTTTGGAGACACTTAGTTCTGCAGGTTAGCTGAAGGAGTTGTCCTGTTTCCTTTTTGACTGTGGCTTTGCTGACTTGCCTCCAGCCAGATGGAGAGATAGACTTTTACCTGCAAGCTGCAGGGATGTCTAGTTGATGTTCTTCTGCTGTGACCTTCACAGCACACACTAGCACACTAGAACTAGAATACACAGATCAGGTTTGTAGCTGCTTTTCAACCCCTTTTCTTGTGTATTCCTGGAATGGAAAAATTCTGGGTGTCTTTCACCCAGAATCTGCTTCCTTTCAACTCAGACCATTTCCACATCCTGAGAGATAACTCAACAGGAGATGGTTTCTGCTGACATGTGGTAATCAGTCTCCATTGTCTCCACAACCACAGGAGATTAAAGTTCAGTCTTTTGCATTGCATCTCTCCCTTTCAAGTGTTTCTGTCTGAAGTAGGCCTTGACACCTCTATTAGGTGTGACATTCGATGTTCTCTTTAGATCGGACGGTCAACTATAATCCACGTATAAATTTTCCAGAAAGTGGTTACTTTACATTCTCAGTTAGCATTTGCTTGTATGTCTTTTTTTTTTGGAAAAAAACACATATCATCCCTTAAAACGCTCAATATGTCCTTAAGTAATTCAGGGCTGCGATCCGCTGTCATGACACATGACATTCATGGTATTATTATGATGCATGCAATCTGTTTCTGGCCTGTTCAATTTTCCTCTCTGACACAGACCATAAGACCATAAGACGTAGGAGCAGAAGTAGGCCATTCGGTCCATCGAGTCTGCTCCGCCATTCAATGAAATCATGCTGATCTGAATGTAACCTCAACTCCACTACCTTGTCACCATAACCTTTGATTCCCTTACTGATTAAAAGCTGTCTATCTCAGCCTTGAATATACTTAACAATCCACCCTCTACAGCCCTCTGTGGTAAAAAATTCCACAGATTGACTACCCTCTGAGAGAAGAAATTCCTCCTCATCTCTGTTTTAAATGGGCACTCCCTTATTCTGAGATTATGCCCTCTGGTCCTAGACTCTCCCACAAGGGGAAACAACCTCTCAGCAACTACCCTGTCAAGCCCCTTAAGGATCTTATATGTTTCAATAAGGTCGCCTCTCATTCTTCTAAACTGCAATGAGTACAGGCCCAACCTACTCAACCTCTCCTCATAAGAAAATCCATCCACACCCGGGATCAACCTAGTGAACCTTCCCTGGACTGCCTCCAATGCCAGTATATCTTTCCTTAGATAAGGGGACCAAAATTGTTCACAGTATTCTATACTAGACACTAACTAGAGCCTTGCATAGTTTTAGAAAGATTTCCCTATTTTTATACTCCATTCCCTTTGAAATAAAGGCCAACATTCCATCTGCCTTCCCTATTACCTGTTGAACTTGTATGTTAGCTTTTTGAGATTCATGCACAAGGACCCCCAAATCCCTCTGTGCTGCAGCTTTCTGCAATCTTTCTCCATTTAAATAATATTCAGCTCCTTTATTCTTCCTGCCAAAGTGCATAACCTCACATTTTACCACATTATATTCCATCAGCCAAGTTTTTGTCCACTCACTTAACCTGTCTACATCCCTCTGTAGACTCCTCGTGTCATCCTCACTAGTTGCCTTCCCACCTATTTTTGTGTCATCCGCAAACTTGGTGATAATACATTCACTTTTCTCACCTAAGTCATTAATATATATTGTAAATAATTGAGGCTCCAGCACTGATCTCTGTGGCACTCCACTTGTTACAGGTTGCAATCCCGAAAATGCCGTCCTTATCCCAACTCTCTGCCTTCAATTAGTTAGCCAATCCTCTATTTATGCTAATATACTATCCCCAATACCATGGGCTCTTATCTTATTAAGTAGACTTATGTGCGGTACCTTATCGAACGCCTTTTGGAAATCCAAATATATTACACCTACTGGTTCCCCTTTATCTATCCTGCTTGTTACCTCCTCAAAGAATTCTAATAAATTTGTTAGGCATGATTCCCCCTTCATGAAGTCATGTTGACTCTGCTTGATATAATTATGTATTTCTAAATGCTTTGCTATTACATTCTTTATAATAAACTCCAACATTTTCCCAATGGCAGATGTTAAGCTAACTGGCCTATAGTTACTTGCTTTTTGTTTCCCTCACTTTTTGAATAAGGGTGTTACATTGGCCATTCACCAATCCTCTGGGACTTTTCCAGAATCTAAGGATTCTTGGAAGATTACCACCAGTGCATCCACTATCTCTGTAGCTACTTCCTTTAATATCCTAGGATGTAGCCCATCAGGTCCAAGGGACTTATCGGCCTTTAGCCCCATTAGTTTCCCTAGTACTTTTTCTCCAGTGATAGTTATTGTATTTATTTCCTCCCTGCCTTTCGCCCATTGATTATTTAGTATTCCTGGAATGCTATTAGTATCTTTTACCGTGAAGACTGAAGCAAAGTATTTATTCAACTCCTCTGCCATTTACTGGTTCCCCATTATTATTTCCCCAGCCTCATTCTCTAAGGGGCCGATGCTCACTTTGGCCTCCTCTTCCTTTTTATATATTTAAAGAAGCTTTGCAATGATCCTCTTTAGTAATATATTGAAAGGCTAAATAAACAGAGTTAAAAGGGAAGGCTGATGTTTCATTTGTTGGCAGGCCCATTATTTCATTGTGTTTTTTTTTATAAACCTGCCTACACTGGGGGAGAAAATGGTGTCCCTGCCATTGGCTCATTCTATAGCCCAACTTAATTCTCTTTTCCCGTGTACTGACCTAGCTTCCACACAAATGCCACAACTGCATCAAATGCAATAGATCCGTAATGCACTGGACACTCTGCGACGCCCTGGTCAGCTCAGAAAGTTACAACACTGGGAATAGGGGATGCAGGGCGGAAGTAGTTTGCTTTTCGTGATTGTTTCTAAATGTAGTAACGCGATGAATTGATACCTCACTTCAACCAAGTCTTTTCAATGGAATTTCTTTAACTGATTTTTAGTGACCTTGTGCATTTTTGCACAGTTGTCAACAGTCAGCTTACCACAGTGCCAGAGGATACGTGGCCATCGCTTGCCTGCCCCTTTCCTCTGAATGTCCCTACAGCTTAATGTTTCCCTGGCTCTTTTATATAAATTTAGGGAGAACTGGAACTAATTGCTGGCCACTCCCAGTTTTCCACATTAGGTCACACAGCAGTGTTAAATGTACCTCGAGTTGGCTTTAGCATTGTTCCAAGTACCTCTGGTTGTTATTTTTTATTTCTAAAAAGTCCTTGGAATAACTCAAGTTCATTTAGTGGGTCTGTATTTCAAGCTATTCCAATTTATTTGCCAGAAAACGAAAGTAAAATTTTATTTCATTGATATTTAAAAACATCTGATCCAAATTTTCTACCTGGTCTGGGACACATGAATCTAAACATTGAAAGAATTGGATAGTACTATTTAATGAACAAAAATGGTTAATGAGGAATCAGAATGATTTTTCTAGATTCTGAGGCCTTGCATCTATTGATGGCAATATTGAGCTCACCTTAATGTAGAAACTGTGTGACATAGCAACAGAAAATGTAAGTTTATATGCACGTGAAGTGAATTATAAATCCACTTAAGAATTCAGGAAATGTGCTACTAGAGTCAAAGAACTCTGATAGTATTCAACGGAATTTTGGTATTTATATTGTGGTCACCCCACCATATTGGAAGAATCTGAACCTACAACCTTTGGATGGACCAGAAATTCTGCAGTGCTCGGCTTCCTGTCTGTTTAATATTTATTTATTCATTTTAGATGATATTCAGATTTTTTTTAAATGAGATTTTTGCTCATGAAGTTCTTCAATAGAGCTGAATTTTCTGGACACTGAAACAAAACCGGAAAATGTTGGAGACCCGCAGCAATGTCAGGCAGCAGCTGCGGAGACACAAATTAATGTTCTTAATGCTGACTCTTCATCAAAAATGGAAAATAAGAGGCCGACCAGTCTATGGGGAGAATTTTCTCCCCGTTGGGCGGGCCGGTCGGGAGCGGGCGTGGAGCTGATCGCAGCCATTTTATGTGGGCGGGCCAATTAAGGCCTGCCCAGCGTGACACACGCCCAGTAGCGCTCAGCGTTACCTGTGCAGGCGGGAGGAGGAGGGAGAGTTGGGGCCTGCGCTCTTTTGCGCATGCACGTGAAAGAACACAAAAACCTCCCTGAGGCACGGAGCTGCCTCAAGGAGATTAAGTTCAGTTTTAAAATTTAAAATAAAGAAACTTAAAAATCATTTACACATGTCCCCGCTCCGAGGGGACATGTTTATGAAATCTTTAAAATTTTTTATTAATTTAATAAACCCTTCCTGAAACCTCATCCCGCCCGTGGATGAGGTTTCATGAAAAATGCGAAGGCCGCCTGGGCTCTTCGCCTGCCCCCCGCCAACCTTAAGGTTGGATGGGTAGCCCTGTCAAATTGGTTAATTAGTTTATTAATGGCCTTAACAGTCCCTTTGACAGTTCGGCGGGCGCGCAGCCGTCACTAGTATGTGCCCGCCGAACGAAAGATCGGAATGACGCCCGGTGACATCGGGGCGCATGCCCAGCGTTACCGTGCGTCATTTTATGCGTCGCCGTGCAGGGTCAGCCCTCCCATGCCGAACAGAAAATTCTGCCCTATGAGTATAATCAAAACAAGAGGAGGGGAACATAACCATAAAAAAATTTCTACAGCCCCAGTGGATCTGATTGTATTAATATCCATCTCTCAATTTTCAGTTTTAAAGAAAGGTATACACTGGAAACACTGGGGTGAATTTTACAGGGGCCACAGTGGGGATGCATATTGCCGCTCCCACGCCCCCCAATCCGCCCTCCCACCCTGGTAGAAAAGTCAGTCAGCTGCTCGCCATCTTTAAAACAGGCTATCCCGCACTGATATTAGGCTGCGGTCTGCCTTAACAAGGCGAGAGTGGGACCTCCACCCCGCAGGGACAGGAAGTCCCACCCTAGAGAGCAGCCGGCCAATTTGATTGATACTTTTCTGTTTCCTGTCACTCAGCCAACTTCGTATCCACGCTGCCACTATCCGTTTGCTGGCAAGGCTATTACATGCCACGTTATCAAATGCTTTTTAGAAGTCCATATACACTGCATCAACCACATTACTTTCATCAACTTTCTCTGTTACCTCATCAAAAAGACTCAATTAAGTTAGTTAAACATGATTTGCCTTAAACAAATAGTGCTGGCTTTCCTTAATTAACTCGCACTTGTCCAAATGACTATTAAGTTTGTCCTGGATTATCATTTCTAAACGCTTTCCCACCACTGAGGTTAAACTGACTGGCCTGTTGTTGCTGGGTTTATCTTTGTACCCATTTTTCAATAAGGGTGTAACATTTTCAATTCTCACATCTTCTGGCACCATGCCCACATCTAAAGAGGTTGGGAAGATTAAGGTAAAAGCAAAGAACTGCGGATGCTGGAAATCTAAAACAAAAACAAAAACAAAAATACCTGGAAAAACTCAGCAGGTCTGGCAGCATTGGTGGAGAGGAACACAGTTGACATTTCGAGTCCGCATGACTCTTCAACAGAACTAATTAAAAATAGAAAAGGGGTGAAATATAAGCTGGTTTAAGGGGAGGGGGGTTGGGACAAGAAGAGCTAGGTAGAGGGCCAGTGATAGGTGGAGATAACCCAAAGATGTCACAGACAAAACGACAAAGAGGTGTTGAAGGTGGTGATATTATCTAAGGAATGTGCTAATTAAGGGTAGAAAGCAGGACAAGCAAGGTACAGATAGCCCTAGTGGGGGTGGGGTGAAGGAATCGAAAAAGGCTAAAAGGTAGAGATAAAACAATGGATGGAAATACATTTAAAAATAATTCCATTATTTCCACCTATTTCCATTATTTTTAAATGTATTTCCATCCATTGTTTTACCTCTACCTTTTAGCCTTTTTCGATTCCTTCACCCCACCCCACCCCCACTAGGGCTATCTGTACCTTGCTCGACCTGCTTTCTACCCTTAATTAGCACATTCCTTAGATAATATCACCACCTTCAACACCTCTTTGTCCTTTTGTCTATGACACCTTTTGGTTATCTCCACCTATCACTGGCCCTCTACCTAGCTCTTCTTGTCCCAACCCCGCCCCCCCCGCCCCCCCCCCCCCTTAAACCAGCTTATATTTCACCCCTTCTCTATTTTTAATTAGTTCTGTTGAAGAGTCTTGCGGACTTGAAACGTCAACTGTGCTCCTCTCCACCGATGCTGCCAGACCTGCTGGGAAGATTAAGGCCAGTGCCTCTGCAATTTCCACCTTTGCTTTCCTCAGCATTCTTGGATGCATCCCATTCTTATTTTCAGATCCAACATTTGGATTGATTCACTGATGATCTCTAATAGTTCTCCACCTATTAAATGCAGTTTAAAAAAAATGACCACCTATTAAATGCAGTTTAAAAAAAATGATTGCTTGTAATAATAGCAATATTTCTCAACTCCAACAATACACTGAGTAAACCTGTGTGCTCTTGCTGCTATGCTAACAAAAACAGGAGCAACTTCATGTCAAGCATAGTCAGTGAATGAATAACAAACAAATCTCCACGGTATTCTTCTGATATTAGAGCTTTTTTATTTGTTTGGGTTAATTTAGCTTTTTTCAATCTAACCATACCACTTGCCCTGAGTGTACTTCATGTGGTTTTAACTTGACATGTTTGTGAATGTTACTGTTTGCCATCATGTTTTCTTTTTCAAACGCGCAAAGTGTTTTTTTTCTGATAGATCATGAAAGGAGCTTTGTCTGAAATTACAAGACAAATACTGTGTACCTGAAACCTGTGCCTAAATCCTTTCGAGTAAAGGTGGGCACAAATGGGATGTGAGAGTCCAAACCCGAACTCACAGAAAAAATCTAGGAGCGGCAACCCTTCTCTTGTATTGTCACTTTGGATTTTTATGTATGTGTCTACCAGATTTGCAGGATGGAAGCTCATAGAAACTGAAGTATTATTGACAGCAAATTAGTATCAAAGTGTTGACTGAATTATATCTAAAATTCTAATTGCATTAAAGGTTTCCTGGGCTCGTTCTTTTGTATTTATGTGCATGAAAATAATCAAACTGGCTGGAGTTTTCATATTGACCATTGTTTGAAGTAGGGTTGATGGGGTCAGATGGGTGGAGATAGAAAAGGAGATAATGCTGGACATTGAACTGTCAATTATTGGATACATCCAAGGATGGTGTTTCAACCAGAAGTTAAAAGGATAGGGAAGATTGTTGTAATGGTGTTGGTTACAGAATGTGTCTGTTAAGGAAGTTATTGTAGTCTTTTGTATGTTAACAGCTAGTCTTTATTAACTACATGTAACTATATACATACAGTAAAGATTTTAACACGCCTCTGGTCAACACTACATCTGGCCTAGATGACCCTAGATCTGGGTCATGTGCCTTCTTACATCACTGTGTGGGTGGTACTGTATTCAGTCCCACATTAACCCTGCATGTACAAAGATCTGAAGAAGAATATACTCCACTGCTCCATTTAAGAGCAGTCTAGTTAACTTTGATTATAGCTTTAATTATGGTGTCAGCTGTGAATCAGTTGGTAGCACTCTCACCTCTGAGTCAGAAGGCTGTGGGTTCAAGTCCCAATCCAGGACCTGAGCACAAAAATCTAGCTGATGCTCCAGTACATTGCTGAGGGAGAGCTGCACTGTTGCAGGTGCCATCCTTCAGTTGAGATGTTAAACCAAGGCCCTGTTTGCTCTTTCAGATTGCGCTATTTCAAAGAAGGGCAGAGGAGTTATCCTCATGTTCTAGCCAATATTTATCCCTCAATCAATATTACAAAAAAAACCACATTAGTTGGTCATTATCACATTGCTGTTTGTGGGAGTTTGCTGAGCACAAATTGGCTGCTGCATTTCAACAGTGACCATACTTCAAAAGTACTTCATTGACTTTAAAGTGCTTTGGGACACCTGATGGTCATGAAAAGGTTCTACATAAATACAAGACTTTCTTTCTTTTTCTATCTTTCTTTTTCTTTCCTTCTTTCTTTTGTTGTAAAAGTTATGCTCTCTATTTTGGTTGAATGACGTCAAGCTAATCTTGATCAAACCAAACCAATATCTGCATTGAGGGTCGTTCATTCATGTAATGTCAAAATCAGAGAAACCCGCTACGAAGATATCTCCTCAATATTATTTCTATCCATGCTATATTTGACAGGACTTCTTAATGTACTTAGTAAAAAAATGTAAGTTTCAATAAAGCTGCATACGTTATCCATCAAACTTGGATTATCCTGAAAACTAAATGGATATTTTTTTTCCCGTAAGGAAATATCAGATTTCATCTTGTCCTAAACGCAGCAATATTTTTCATTTCCACTCTTTCTGATCTACATTATATTTGCATCATGGTTTCCATTGTGTACATTTCCTTTAATACTTTGTGCTCGCAGTAAACACTACAGCCTGTATTATTGAATCAATTAACATATTGTGTAGGGCTATTGTTCTTAGTACTATTGCACAAGATGTCTTGGCTTCACTCATTCAACATTAAGACTTGGCATTATTTGAACTGCTTTCAGTTGGCTTTGTATTAATTGATATTTGATCTATTACAGCCATACAGGAAAACTTAGAATGACACTCAGTAGCTAGGCTGCCTTGCCTTTGCAGCAAAGTCAGTAACAACCCGAAGCTTCAAATTTGCTGGCTTTTTAAAATTTACCACTAGAAGCAGCTGGAAAAAAAAGTATAATGAAGCCCATCAGTCTGCGAGGAATGTATTGAAGAGAACCTTTGGCAGGCTTGAAGCATGTTTTCACCATTCTGGACTGGATCTACTGCTTAGCCCTCAGAAGGTCTGCCATTTTTTTTTGTAGTGTACCTTTCCTGTCACCACATTGACATTCATCATGAGAAAATCAAGGATATGAAGATTTCCAGTAGAGGGATGAGTTCACTTTCACACACAGCCTGGTGAATCACATGTGTGTGCTGCAGCTGCGGTAATCCAGGAAAATAAGGGCAGATGGTGTCAAGCAGTATTCCAGACTGAATGGCTCCCCATAAATCTGCCAAGTGTCCATGCATTATGTTCAACTCATCATCACGGGCATCCAGAAATGCACTGGGAAGAATATCAGTCATTCAGCCAAAAGATCTCCTTAAATAAATCGCTTGACGCACATTTTTCTACAGGATTGGAGTTGGACATGGAAATTAGAATAGGAATGGAAAGGGGAGAGAGGGACTTGCAGCAGATATCTTTGCCTGGCAGTTCTTAAGCTATGGGTGTGCAGGGTGTGCTTTTCCTGTTTGAGTTTGCTGAGAACAGGAAGGTGTCAATGCATTTCTCCAAATCACTATTAAAGGTAAGGAGAAAGGAGACCATTCAATAAATCCTGTAATCCTTTTGTTGGGAAAAGCTCACTTAGAAGTATAGTGAGCTATTTGACATCAATTCCCAAAATTACATGCTATACATATCGATCTCTCAATTAAAGTTGACTATAAGATTCTGAAAACTGTAAGTCACTTTTGTGTAAGGAATGTATATTTTGTAACCCAGATAGGTGAGCAATTCACTTTTATTTCCGCAATCCACCCTGTTGCTTGAACTTTTCCTGTTGTGAACACATGCTTCATATGTCTATATAGGAATAGAATACTTGACAAATTTCGGAAATTGCAATTTAAAACTGAAATTACTATTTTGTGTTTAGGGAGTAGATTTTTTTCCCCCAAAAACATACTTCATTCACAAAGTGGATAGATAAATAAACGAACCAATTGGACCAGATCTATAAAATCTCCTCTGTCATCCTCCTGGCCCTACAAGTGCACATGAATATCTGCCACCACTTCATTGTATCGAGGCCTGACGAGTGTATCTTGATCTGTTTTGGACTAAATAAGTGCTTCCATTGTAAAATCTGAACATCTCTATAGTGGAAATAAAAGCACAGCAAAATCTGCTGGATAAATTCGGTCTTTGTTTTCCTCTGATGAATTTTTTTGGCATGAGATGTGTTGCTGGTCCCCCAGGCATAGCTAGTAACCAGCCCAATTTGTAGAATTGTAGGTAGGAAGAAAACTATATGAAAAAAAAATGACTGCATTGTGCCTGCGTCTTGAAATGAACACGTAATTTACCACACGATGGTAACATAGAGACTCCCTGTCGTGCATCATTTTTGTCACCAATAACATCACAAACAACCAATGTAGCAATGCGTAGATGTCGCAAGGAGAGTTGCTGAAATACATTTTCAACTCCTGGGCAAACAAATAAAAAAGGATTTGTCAAAACTTTTTGGTGTCAACTGTGCCCCTTTAAGCTCCATTGGTGCTTAAGTTTCTTTAACAGGAGCCTTCATACAGGGATCAAATAGCAAGTCCTGTGCCAGATTTTATGACCCATGTCATGGTGTGTTCCCTTCTTATTAAATGCTATATCCTGAGATTGAATTGCTTCAGCTTTGTCCACTTTATAATAATCTCCATTAAGAGTTCTGTTGACTTAATTCTTGTAGCTGTTGGGCAATAAAAGTTGTATTCTATAAAATTTGGGAACATTCAGTACTCAAAGATTTAATTAGTAATGGATCCGTTTTTAAACATCTAATTTAATAAATCAATGAGTTAATTACTAAGGGATATACCTTTAAACATGTGGTTTAATGAACCAAGGATTTGACAATTATGGAACCTATTACTGAATGATCATCTGATATTTTAAAACTACAGCATACGCAATTCTTTAATAACTTTACTGCAGTTGTTAACACTCCACAATGAGTGTTTTTTTATATGTGCCAAGAGCTCAAAGCAAAGTAACTATTCACTGATGAGAGAACCATATGTAGAAAAATGCATGTTAGCTAAATGCTTTTTGGAGGTAGGTGGGCTTCTTATACCAGAGTTTGAGTACCCTGCAATACTCCAGATATTCCATAAGACTTTGGCTGTTCAAAGGAAAGATGTGACAGTAATTGAGGAAGGAATTTGTAGAATATTAGTGGAGTTCTATTAATTGGGTCACATAATTAATACATTGTTCACCAATGTGCATTGAACATCATGGGGCCTGTAGGAATAAACCAAGGAAAGGAAAATTCAGAAATGAAAACTGGAACCAGCCAGCAGGCCCATCAGCACCTAACTGAAAAAGACCGATTAACATTTTTTCCCTGGAAACGGTACAGAAGCTTAAACCTTTTCATTATTTGGCAAAACAGATTGAAAATGGTAAGCAGTTCAGAAAAGGTTAACCAAGAATGAAAAACCTTAAAAAAAAATATATTTTTGGCTGTGATTATCTTGTTTTTAGCTCTGTTTCACTGTGTATCATTTCTTGGCTGAAAGTATAGTCAATGAGACCCATTTTTAGACCTGTGGCTCTACTGCTCTTTAACTAAGAGTGAGAAGATGCATGAAAGCAGGACAAAGTCACCCGTTCTTAAATTTCTGATCTCAGCAAAGAAACACAGAGCAGAGTCAAAAGTGTTTCTTGGAGGAATGAACAGGCTAACATTGGCTGCTGTTGTGCACTTTCTACAGGCTGGTTACGTGGTAGCTATTAAGTGTAGGGAACGTTGACCACTCATCAAGAGGAATATATGATGTGGGGTGAGGATATAGAAGAGACAAATGTCACCTTCCTTTTATAAAACATAAAAATGATTTACTTCTGTAAACATACAAAGAAAAGCAAGTAGAAATTAGCTGGTCCATCTGATACTGTCATGGCATAACTTCTCCACAATGTCTCTGACCTCTGAAGGTGATTTGACAAGTTCCAGGAAATGACTGTGAAAGGCAGATATATCTCACAATACTTTGCATGTGTAATTACTACCACCCCATCTCCAACCTTCCTTTCCTCTTCTGAGTCTTTGAATGTGTTGTCGCCTCCAATATCTGTGCCTACCTTTCCCGAATCTCCATGTTTGAATCCCACAATCAGGTCTCCACCCCTGCCACAGAAATGGCTCCTATCAAAGTCTCAAATGACATCCTGCGTGACTGTGACCATGATAAACTGCTCCTCCTTATTCTTCTTGACCTGTCTACAACCCTTGGCATGGTTGACCACACCATCCTCCTCGAATATTCCCTCTCCATCATTTAGCTGGGTGGGGCTGCATTAGCCTGGTTCCATTCTTACATATCCAGTCATAGCCAGAGTATCACCTGCAATGGCTTCTCTTCCTGCTCCCACACTGTTACCTCTGGTGTTCCCCAAGGATTTATCCTTGGTCACCTCCTATTTCTCACCTGCATGCTGCCCTTGGAGATGTCATCCAAAAACACATCAGGTTCCACATGTATGCTGATGACACCCAACTCTACTTCACTAGCATACCTCCCAATCCCCCCATTAAGTCTAAATTGTCAGACTGCTTGTTTGACAGCCAGTACTGAATGAACAGAAATTTCTCCCGACTAAATATTGGGATGACTGAAGCCATTGTCTTCAGTCCTTGCCATAGACTCCATTACTTAGCATTGACCCCTGTCTGAGGCTGAACTTGACTGTTCATAATCTTGGTGTTAAATGTGACCCTGAGTTGAGCTTCTAAATACATATGCCTGCCATCACCATAACTGTGCGTGTCCACCTTTGCAATATTTCCCAACTCTGCACCTGCTTCAGCTCACTTGCTGTTGAAACCCTCATTCGTGCCTTTGTGAGCTCTAGGCTTGAATATTCCAATGCACTCTTGGCCAGCCTCCTACCTTCCATCCTCCATAAATTTAAGATCACCCAAAACTCATATCCTTACTCGCACCAGGTCTCATTCACCCATCACCCCTATGCTCCTGGTCTTACATTGGCTTCTATTTAAGCAGTGTCTTGATTTTAAAATTCTCCATCTTGATTATGAAACCCTCCATGGCCTCACTCTTCCCTTTATCTGTAATCTCTGCCAGCCCTCTAACATTTGAGATATCTGTGCTCATCTAAAGCTGCTTTCTTGAGGATCTAAGACTTCAGTTGCTCCACCATTGGCAACTGTGCCTTCAATTGCCTTGGCTCTGAGTACTGGAATTCACTCCCTAAGCCTCTTTTCCTCTCTTTACTTAAGATGCTTCACAACACCTACCACTATGACCAAGCTTTAGGTAATTTGCTCTAATATCCCATTGTGTGGCTCGGTGTCAAACTTTGTTTGATAATGCTCCTGTGAAGTGCCTCATGATATTTTACCATGTTAAAGACACTCTGTATTGCAAGTTGTTATTGTTGTTACGTTGGTTACACTGAGGAATTTATCCAGTTCCCTTTTGAATGTTTGCAACAACTATGAACTCTCCATACATGCTGATAATGTATCTCTGGTCACCCAGTTTGAATGCTGTATCTATGTGCACTGATCATTATTTTAAACACCACACATCAAATCTCTACGGAGTCCAAGCTTTTCTAGAGTAAAAGACAGCAGCTCTCTAATCCGATTGTGGTAACTGAGGATCTTTAGATATAGGCATTATTTCTATTTTCCTTCTACTGAATCTATTTTTATTTAAAAATTAAATACTTCACTCCTGTTGTATAGGGGGCACTTCTTGGATCATGGAATATTAATGAAAGAATGAATTGGAGGTCAGGATTTTCAGGTCGTTGGATGGGAGCGGGAGGTGGGCGAGCGCTGAAGTCTGCGCAGGCACGGGGGGTGCGCGCAATGAAAGCTCCCTGAAGACAGAGAGCTACCTTGGGGAGCTGAAGAATTTTAAAATCAAAAATAAAGATTTGGAAATTCTGAAAAAATGTCCCCACATAGGACTCACTCACATGAACATATAGATAACAAAAATTATGTCAAAGCATTTTTTTTATTTCTTTCCAATTAATGTCAGAAACCTCATCCTGCCTGTGGATGAGGTTTCCTCAAAAATGCAAAGGCCGCCTGGCCGATTCGCCCGCCCGCCAACCATAATGTTGGACGGGCAGCAAAATATCCCTCTTACTTAATACTTCAATGGCCTTAATAATCCTCTTAATTGTCGGCGGGCACGCTACTGAGTCTCGCGTGCACCTGCTGACCAAAATATTGCACGAGTGCGCGATGATGTCGGAACGCTCACCCAACGTCATCGTGTGCTATTTTGCGCCCAATCAGGTCAGGGGCGCAACCGCCTGCGAGATGTAAAATTTTGCCCAGAGAATTAGATGTGGAAGGCGATGTGCTCATTTGTGGCATTACACCATTTTTGTCATTTATTCTGTTGGATGATACTCCAGACCCCTTTTTTTTTTGGTTCAACCAACATTGACCATCACTGCTTAATGCAAGTAGGGTTTTGAAAATATATCCTTGTTAAAATGGTCGGCAGATTATCCCAGAGCATCTGACAACGCCACAAATGAGCTAGCCATTGAGTCACAAGCGTATGGGAAGAGGCAACCTCGTCCTGACTCTTTCACCTAGACCATTGGGGTTAGAACCTGCCCTCCACCTGCTAGTTCCTCCTTACAGCCCTGGAAAGGTCTGGGACTCACTGCCAAGGGTTCTGTAAATTTCTTTAAAAAAAAAGTAATTCAAGTGCAGTTGGCTAAGAAGCTACATAACTTGAAGTAAACAAACTGATGAGTGCTGCTTGAGACTGGGTTTTGGGGCAACAAAATGCTTATGCAGCTCCTTAGGGGTTAATGATATGCGTTTAAACACTTCTCCAGGGAAGAGATCAAAATCATTTCACGCAAAAAAAAAAACCAATTGAGAAGTGAAATGGTTAACAGCATTCCCATCTGTGGGTATCTCTCTCTCTCTCTTGCTCTGCTATTTCAGACATCCTGGTCTCACATGTTAATCAGTAACAATTACTAATCTACACAGCTGAAGATGACGAGCCCTGGCTTCCATTAGTTGCTCCCAGCTATCAGTTGCTGATGAAAATGGTGGATATTTAACCACTGTAGTCAGTGATCAGCCACGGTTTAATGAGAAGCCTGAAGTGGATTAAATTCCTTTCAGTGATAAGCATCAGCCCCCAGTCCTGTCCATCCCTCTTGAGTAAAGCCATGAACGTCTACTCGGGTCTCAGTTGTTGCTGCCACAATAGCCGACATATCTTTTGTGGCATTAACGGATCGGGGAACAATGTGTGAGAAGGCTGGGCCGCAGGTTTCCCACACGGCCGATCAGGTCCTGCACCCCCTGGGAGACTGCTCAGAGGAACCTGTGGCCGCTTGAGCACAGCTGATCCCATCTTGATTTGCTTTTCAGTGTGCTCCTGTGGGCAAAATCCTTTTGTCCCACGAACGAGAGGTGTGGCAGGCGATTAAATCACTATGTCATATGACGGTCAATTCCATGGGGATTAGGCCTCTGTTTTCAGATATTAGTTTTTGGAGAGGGCTCATTTACATTCTACAGCTGGTTTGAGGTTCACTTGCCCTGGAATTATGTTGCAACTAGTCAACTGCAAAATGGAAACTTTGCTTTATTGCTCAAGGTAGACTTAAAGGCACAGCGTCCATTTTTAATGAGTATTTTACCAGATTTTAAAAACACAAGGGAAAATAAGCCCACTTAACATTCCTTTAAAAGTTGATCTTCTCTGCTACAGAAACAGCACCACCTTTTTAAGTATTTCAGTCACAGGCACCACAGTAAATCTCGACAAAAAACATTTGCCTAATTAATGAAGCATTTTTAACAAGCATTTGAAAGAATGCGGTAAATGTTTTAATTTTTCATGATTTCACACTGTGATAATTTGCTTTAAAAAAGAAGCCTTAAATGCAGCTAAGCATTTCAGAGGATATTTAATTCAAAAACCATAGCTGCACTGTGCAGGTCCAAAAGTTTACTCCATTAGGCAGGCAAAATAAGATATTATGTGACTGGATAAAAAAATCCGAGCAGGGACATTACAAGTGATAATTATCATGTGAAACTATAATTTAAAGAGGAACAGAGGTCGGCTTGATTGGCGTGGCTGTACACTCCAAATGAACTTGTTGTGATGACAAAAAAATGGAGCAAGATTCTGAGCGATATTTTTTTCCCTTCGAAATCATATTAATACACAGGACACGAATGCTGCATGGCCCATAAACACTAAAGATGAACTAATTATACTTGGTTAATAAAGACAGAAATTTGGCTACACTATTGATAGATGCAGTGAGCGAAATTAAAAAAAGTACAAAGCAGCTCTCATTAATTACAGGCAGGAGCACTTCAGTTGAGTGGAGCATGTTTTTCTGGGATGCTAAGTTTTGGTAGAGTGTCGTTAAGGACATGGGTGCTGACTGTGTGAATCGACTGGGCATTGTTCTTTTTTTCTTTTTATTTTACCCCACATTGCATTGAAAGACAAATCCTAATCAAGGGGCTTTCAGGCTGTCAGCAGCTAAGGCGCTCAGTGTGGCGCATATCAAACTGCCGTCAAGCCATTGTAATAATGACAGCTGACTTCATGCAGCAATGAGAATAGTTTTGTACATAACTCTACAGCACAAAGGCAGGCAGCTGCGGTCTTAACCCTTTCCAAACCGAAACCATTTGGTGTAGTGGTGCATGTGAGATTGCGCAACTTGGTCTTGGAGCAACTTGTGTTCAGGAGATGTTTACAAACTTGCTCTGAATGTGCCATTGACTCCAGTAGAGCTGGTGCGGGTATATAGTTCCAATGCACCACAACCCTTTCCACTGGCCCCTCATTGATACAGAATTGTTCATCCAGGCATAACATCTAAATGCTTCATCTTGATCCGTAAAGAGTAATTTTCCCAATTTTTTCATGCCTTTTAGTGCTCAGCACGCTGCCTATTGTAGAGAAAAGTTCATGCATAAAGACCTTTATTGTGGAATGGAACTTTGTTCATGATCTCAAAAAAATGTAAAGTTGTCATGGGTTATTTAGATTTGATTTAAGGGCTCATAACAGAGAGCAGTCACAGGCAGTGGACATCACCTGTGTGCAACCCATGGTTTTTTTTGTTTCTGCGATTTCCTGGTACTTGGAAAAAGAAAGAAAGACTTGCATGTTGCGTTGCAGAGATCTCAGGACATCGTACAATGCTTTACAGCCAAAGAAGTACTTATAAAGTGTACCCACTGTTTGTAGGAAATGCACCAGCCAATTTGAGCATAGCGAGCTATCACAAACACAATGGAATAAATGACCAAATCATTTACATTTGGTGTTGGCATAGAGATAAATATTGGCCAATACATCAGGAGAACATGCATGCTATCACTTAAATGTCTCCCAGCCTGGTTCCTATCCAAGTCAACCAGTACAGAAACTTGGCCTCCTGGTAAGGAAACTATAAGTGACTCACTTTGTGCCCTGTTGAATGTTGATCTCCTCAAGCGAATTCTGATATGATCCTTACCTATGACTCCAACTATTGAAACCAGCTAGAGTACCGTTTAAGAGTTGAAACGTCTTCTTCAACAGACCCGCAATAACTGCTTTCCCTACAATGAGCCAAACATGTGGATTATGAACTATTCTTTTGTTTACAACTTGTAAAAGTGCTCTATCCTCTTGGACTGTACCTTTCTCAAGTGTGTGTGTAAGAGGGAGTGACATAGCATTTAGACTTTTGGTGTCAATGGGTGAATAAATAATCCCCTTTATTTAAAGCCACAAGCACTTGCTGCTGATTATATAAAAATTGACCACACACTCAGGGGATGAGAAACATACACGCCTTCCTTTCCAAAACATACTGATTATGGACTGTAAGGGAAAGGGGAGAAGGTTTTTAAGTTCTCTCCCATCCCTGTCCGTAACAAGTCCCAGAAATATAAGAAAGTGATCATTTTTCTACTCACCAAGAAAATAATCCAAGTATAGTATTTATTTTTCAAAGTATATTACCCTGTATCAAATTTTGGAAGAAAACAGTTTCTAAAAATGCATACTTTGTTGTAACTGGTGTAGGCTGTCTAGAGCGTGTTTCCATTTTGTTTTCCTACATTACAATAGTGACTACACTTCAAAATTATGTCATTGGCTGCAAAGTGCTTTGGGGTGTCTTGAGGTCATAAAAGAAGGACAATGGAGGTTATATTTTTTATTTTGCATTTGCAGCTATGTAATGGCAATGCACAAATTTGTCATAATTTGTATTACTTATTTTATAAGTCAATCTCCTGAGGAATTACCCACAAGGAGTCAAGGCCATGTGTAGTCTCCAGGTGAAGTAGGGTTAGAGGCAGATATTTGGATCAGGGCATGCAGGTATAATTTATCCCTCATTTATACTTTGTCCTTACTTTTATATTTTCATTACAAATGTGGGCATAGGAATTTAGAATAAGAAAGGTTGATGGAGAGTGCCAAGATATAGGATTATTAATATACTTCACTGCTGTTGTGTGTGGAAGTAAAGACAATATGAAGCAAGGGTAGAGGGTGAGGTAAAATTATAACATTTAGATGTTGTTTCTGTCCTTGTTTAATATATATTTTGATAATAAATATGTATTTAAATTTATAATGGGCATTGTTTACAAAAGCATGTCATGCTGGAAATGCAGTTTCCTACCTACAATGGTACTATGGTACCGACATTGGAAAATTGCAGGCGGAGAGACTGGGGCAGGGAATAAAAACATGGCAGATTTACCCCAGCAGTTTCCATTACAAATGTGTACATAGAATTTTATAATTTGTGGCATCAAGGAGCCTGAGCAAAACTAAATTTGATGGGATTCAGGGGGAAAACTCTCCAGTGGTTGGAGATATACCTAGCACAAAGGAAGCTGGTTGTAGATATTGGAGGTCAATCATCTCAGTTCCAGGGCACCACTGCAGGAGTTCCTCAGGGGAGAGTCCTAAGCCCAACCATCTTCAGCTGCTTCATCAATGACCTTCCTTCCATCATAAGGTCAGAAGTGGGGATGGTCCCTGATGATTGCACAATTTTCAGCACCATTCACAACTCCTCAGATACTGAAGCAGTCCATGTCCATATGCAGCAAGATCTGGACATCATTCAGGCTCGGGGTGATAAGCAGCAAGTAACATTCATGCTACACAAGTGCCAGGCAATGACCATCCCTAACAAGAGAGAACTTAACCATTTCCCCTTGACATTCAATGGCATAACTATCGCTGAATGCAGAAATTGAACTTGGCTGGCTTTATGAATACTGTGGCTACCAGAGCAGGTTAGAGGCTGAGAATTCTGCACAAGGTAACTCACCAAAGCCTGTCCACCATCGACAAGGCACAAATCAGGAGTGTGATGGAATACTCCCCTCTTGCCTGAATGAATGCAGTTCCAACATCACTCAAGCTTGACACCATCCACGACAAAACAGCCGCTTGAAAGGTACCCCATCCAAAAACATTCACTCCCTCCACCACCGACGCGCAGTGGCAGCAGTGTGTACCATCTACAAGATGCACTGCAGAAACTCTCCACAGCTTCATTGACAGCACCTGCTGAACTTGCCACCTCTACCATCCAGGAGGACAAGGGCAGCAGATACATGGGAAGACCACCACCTGCAAGTTCCTCTCCAAGCCACACACCATCCTGACTTGGAACTATGTTGCCGTTCCATGGCTGCTGCTGGGTCAGAATCCTGGAACCCCCTTCCTAACAGCACTGTGGGTGTACCCACACCACATGGACTGCAGCGGTTCAAGAATGCGGCTCACCACCACCTTCTCAAGGGCAACTAGGGATAGGCAACAAATGCTGGCCTAGCCAGGAAGACCTGCGTCCCATGAGCCAATAAATAATAAAAGAAATAATAGAAATTGTTCATAGGAAGTTTGCACAATGTTAAATTCTTAATATGTTGCATAGATAGAAACAGTCTTGTCAACTATTATACAGAGAAAGGGAAAAGTACTAAATACTGAGCCATGTGATTCAAAATCAAATCTTCCTTTCATCTCATTGTGTAGGCATGCTTGGTCAGCGTAACCTTTCAGTCTGTATGGTTTTTAAATGTGCATATAATCTCAGAGAAAATAGTCTGTATTTTCTGCTGATGGTTGCCTATTGTTGAGGTATAAATCAACTGCAGGAAATGGGCAGGATTTCTGTCCCACTGGGCATCCCACATTGCGCCCCGTGTAGTGTGGAGGGGCAAGAGCAGCGGTTGTTGAAACACCTACCTCAAATGGGTGAGCAACTTATTTAACTATGAATAGTGGGGCTGTCTTTCACGCCATAATGCTCTGTAATTGTATATAGGATGCCCATCCCACATAAAATTGCGGAGAGGTTAGGGGTGGGTGGGAGGACGATGAGAATGCCAGCGGGGAATTTTACAAGCCCCCCCACCCGAAGCTGAAAATCCACCAGTGGCAGTCAGGGTGGGGTGAGTGGGGGGGGGGCGGTTTAAAAGATTCTGCCCTTTAAATTAACACGGAAATCATTGACATGCAAATCAAAGCTTTTGGCTGGCATACATTAAGTTGAAAGCAATTCATCAGAAGGTGGCACTATAAAAATCACAACCTATTGACTTCCAAAGAAGTACATTTGAGTCTCTCATGGAGCCTCCATTTGATCTGTCTTTGTAACATTCCTGCTGCCTTTCAGGACCAGGCCGCACCAGGACTTTCTCCCACTTTCTTAAATGCACCTATTAGAACACCTCCCACAGCGCCTGGAGCCTGCCCTCCCAGAACAACAGTCTTCTCAAAAGTCCCAAGTGCATTGCTACCAGAGTGCCAGGCAAATTGTATTCAGGCCCATAGTTGCTTCATAGCAGAGGCATACATCTTTTTGTTGCGAGGAGTGAGAGTTGTGCTGGTCTGTGAGTTTTACATGTTCCTCTCATCCTTGAGGACAGGCTCAGCTGACAGGAGAGTGGGTCTGAAGAGATCTCAGTATTTTTCATGGCCCTTGTGACATCCTGGACTGCTGTCCAGATGGCTGGATTGGGGACAAGACCAAAGCTGTGCAAACCTGGTGACATTCTCTCTAGTGTTCATCCAACAGGGAGAGGTGGAATCTGAGTCTTATGTTGGGTGTGATATGTTCAGTGGCATCATATAACTTGCTTCGAGTGGCAGATTGTTGTCCCATTCTTCGCCTGTTCCTTGACTTTCCTGGGCCTATTTTAGACTTTCAGTGTAGTCTGTTGTTGTGGAGGTGAGAACAGTTTACATCTCAGAAACCCTGAATGTTAACTCTCCCCACAGGCCCGCTGAGTTTTTCCAGCACTTTCTATTTCAGGTCTCCAACATTCGCAGTACTTTGCTTTTACATCTCAGAGATACGTTTATAATCGTAAGGTGGTACATTTTGGCAGGCAGAAAAGGAGGTCACATACTCCTTGGAAAATAAGAGTCTAAGTGAGGTAGAGGAGCACAGACATCTACAGTACAGGTTTACAAATCATTAGATGTAGCAACAAAGGTTAACAAGACCTTAAAAAATGCAAACAAAGCACTGGAATTCATTTCTAGAATGATAGAATTGTAAAGCAGAGAAGTTACATTAAACCTATATAGAAGCTTGGTTAGACCACACTTAGAATGCTGCACACAATTCTAGACTCTATTTTACATAATGGACAGAGACACTGGAGAAGGTATAAGGCTGATACCAGAATCGAGAAGTTATAATTATTAGTACAGACTCGGAAGACTCAGCCTCTTTTGTATGGAAAAGCAAAGACTTGATAGGGGGCTTTAAAATTTTGAAGAGATTTGATGAGGTAGACATAGAAAAGAAGTCTCCACTTGTGGGGAAGTCCAAAACAAGGAATCATAAATCAGATAATCCTTCACTGTCGCTGGGTCAAAATCCTGGAACTCCCTCCCTAACAGCACTGTGGATGTACCTACACCACATGGACTGCAGCGGCTCAAGATGGCTGCTCAACACCACCTTCTCAAGGGCATGAGGGATGGGCAGTAAATGCTGGCCTAGCTAGAAACACCCACATCCGGTGAATGAATGAAAAAGAAAACATAAATCTAATAAGGAATTCAGGAGAAACTTTTTACCCAGAGATTGGTTAGAATGTGGAGTTTATTAGTATAAGAGAAATTTAGGCAAAGAGGAGAGATGCATTTAAGACAAAGCTTGATAAGTACAGAGGGAGAAAGGAATAATAAGATATTTTCATAGGATTAGTTGAAGAAGGGTGAAAGGAAGCTCATGTTGATCATAAACACTGGCACAGACCAGCTGGGCTGAATGGCCTGCCTCTGTGCTGTAATTTCCGTATAATTCTAACTTTATGTATGTCTTTTATACTCAGAGTGTGTTACTGGTATTCTGAGCAATTCGATTGCTTGTGCTTCTGGTCACTTTTATTGCTGAACATTGCTGACTGGTTATTGTTGAATAGTTTCCATGGAATATGCTTTGTCCTTAGTAATCGGTTATTTTTTCTTGTGACTTTTGACCGGCACTTTGTAAAGTGCTTGAATTGTAATTGAGCACTGCTTTATAAAAGTAAAATCTGAACAAGTTTGGTGATTCAGGTGCGGACATTTGCGTTAGGCAACATATAATATCTGAAGTACATCTGGAGAGTATGATAGATGCACCATTTTTATAATACTGCTGAATTTCTCATGAAGTTGCCTACAATGATTCAGATGGGAAGTTGAAGTGTGATGGATCAAGTATGACAGGATATAAGAGGAATCATAGTGGAAATATGCACTTTAAGCGGGACTCGTAATACATTGTAGACATATCTAGATTTACATTGTTAAACTCTGCTGTTTCTGCCAAACTGTAAAAGTAAGTTGGACCTTGCTGCAGAAGTAAGTCATCATCATTATCTATAATTCAATAAACAGTTACTCTTGCTCATTTTAAGCAGAGAAAAACTTGAGTATGTTTAAAATGTATGTTATATATACTTTGATTTTTTAATGACAGTTAGCAGGCTAACTGCTGAGAACCCTATAATTACAATCAGGAACGTACAATTACAAGCAATTACAGTTATGAAGATCTAATGATGTAGCAATAAGAAGAACTGGATGAATTTTGGTTTCTGAAGCTTACCTTAATCATTCATCTTTTAGCAGTTTTCCTTTGATGATCTTGCATCTCTCTTCCTCTTCACACAATGGCCAATCCCATCGTTGTTTCGCAATCCCTTCATGGATTTGCTTGCCCTGTCTCTGCAAATTTTCCAGTTCAGTATTCCAGCTTGTACACTCTGCTCTTTTGACTTTGGCCTTCTGTGTGTTCCACCCACTTCTTCCCCCTGCCCCACTATCAGTGCAAAGCCATCATGCCACCACACTTAGAAAATCCCTTCCTAAAACCCTGCACCTTCGGTGCCTTCCTATTTTCAAATATATTCTCAAAACTTACTCCTTACAGCCTTATATTTAGTCACTTCCTCTAATTTTCCTTCAAACTTCTATTGGTTTCTCTTTCTTCTAACCAACATCATTGTTGATAAGCACCTCACGATGTTTTGCCACATCAAAGAGACTGTATAAGTGCAGGTTGCTGCTTTTTGGTGGATTTGGTTAGCAAAAGCTTGGTCAAAGAGAGAGGTCTTAGAAATGCCTTAAATGAGAAGTGAGGGTAACGAGGTGGCAAAGTTTAGGTAGAGGGTTCCAGAGCTTGGGGCCTAGACAACTGAGACAACTGAGGATACCAATGTTAGGACAAAGGAAATCAGGAATGCATAAGTCACTGGAATTGAAGGCTAATGGGGACGAGGCAAGGGCATGGAGGATTTGAGCACAAGGATGAGAGTTTTAAATCTGTGATTTTGCTGGATTGGGAGTTAATATAACTCAGTGGGCATAGAGGTGATGAGATAAATGGTGGGGGTTAGGATACAATATAGAAAAATCCCCACCTCTTAATTTGGCTTCAGACCAGTTTGGAGATAGAGGGGATTGCTAATTCAGCCAAAACGAATGAAGGATCTGAATTCCTGTTTCAACTCTGCCAGAAGACCTCAGCAACTCAATTGAGGATTATGGTTTGATACAGTTTGATATGCTCAAGAGTATGTATTGTACAAAAACTAATTACATCAATTTTGATTTGGATGAATATGACAGGTTTAATTTTCCTAAATGTTATCAACTTTTTCTGCTTTATATTCTGACCTCTTTTCCTGCTATTGAAGTTCATTCCTCTTCTCCCATCCACCATGCTAAGCAGGTAGTATAGGACAGTTTGGACAATGTTACTGTTGCTGATATTGCTCTTTTATAAATGGCTGACACAAAGTATGCTTTTGCAGGTGGATCTATTCATAGCAGCTTCTCCGCCCTCTCTACTCCATTTCTCACTGCCTTCATTACCATGTAACACCGAATCACACAGTTTAGCATTCGTTACGTAATAAGTGAAGGCAAGATCATCTCCAGTGTCCTTCTTGGATTCAATCCCTTGTCCTTCATTATTGCTCATCTACACACTGACTCACAGCAATGTTATCTGTAAGCAGGAAGTCAGTTTTCTTACGTATCCTAATGGTACACAAACTGTTGGGCTTAAGTTGAATAAGTCGATGGAAAGGAGAATAGAATCAGGGACAATGATATGAAGTTCCTGGTGAAACACAATTGCCTTCTGGCTTGCTAATGTTGCACTCCTTAGAAAGTCTGGTTAATCCATCATTTGATGTTACACAAGCAAGCAATAAGTACATAACACTCATGGGTCTCTGATTTTGATAAATCTAGTGTTGTCAGCTGAGCACTTGCTTATGAATAATGTAGCTGGGGAATAAAAGGATTCTGGCAATGGTTCCTTGAGGCACACTGAAAATGATCAGTTGGTGACTATACAGAAACATTTGGGCCAACTCTTCGAAATTCAATTTGAAATCCAGTACAAATGACATTTCACACTTAGTAGCAATAAAGCTTCAACTAAATTTCACTCTCTGGAAATAATTTTACCAGCTCACCCTCATAGTGTGAAAATAACACCCAGAGGGTGGACTTTCAATGGAATAGACAGTTGTGAACAGGCAGTACTTGAATTTTCAATATGACTTCACAGTGTGTGAAGGACTCTGCAAGAGCATAAACTTACAAAGTTACTCCACTATTTTGTCAAAGGGAAAGTTTGTCTGAGTTGATCTTTGATTTCATTGGAACTGAAACTACACAAGAATGTTAAACATGTTAATCCTCATTGGATTAATTTCTCAGAAGTAATTGCAAATGTCTTGGCTCCACTGTAGTTACTTGTGGTAAGAGAAAATGCTGGTCCAGCCTCCTTCTGAATGTGCACTTTTTATCATAAACTTTTTCTCAAATTTCTGACACAACTTTATTGTAATTTTGAATCATATTGGCTGAAGACGTTTTTAATTCATGAGTGAACATATTTAGTATCAGCAACATAACAATGCAATACACTTTTACATCTATAGCAATCTCAAATAAATGTAGAATCAATTGGTCTTGTTTTTGCAGATCTCAAAAAGTTATATGAAAACTTTCACTCTCTGAAGAAATTCTAGTCAAATTTAGCCAAAGGAGAGAATACCTTCCCTTAGCAGCTTTAGCCTTCTTAATGTATCGTGTCTGCATTTTTTGCCAGCATAACTGCATTGTTATCTATGGGTTAATCAATATGATAATCAATATGATAGTACATTATCAAAAAGTACTTGTGTATACAGTTTACAAAATCCACAAATATGCAAACCTGATCCAAATAAACCTTTACAAGTTTCTTATTTGTCCTTGACTTTGTACTAGTGTAGCCATTTCTATTGTGATTGGCAAGTGAAGAGTGTTTTGCTAAGCTGTAACTCGAGGAATTCGGATGATATAAAATGCAAGTGCCTGCTCAATTAATAATGCTATTGTAACTGTTGTGATTATGTCATACACTACTCTTCAAACTACTATGTTTTTTAAAATTCGTTCAAGGGATGTGGGTGTCACTGGCTGGGCCAGCATTTATTGCCCATCCCTAATTGCCCTTGAGAAGGTGGTGGTGAGCTGCCGCCTTATTGGTACACTCACAGTGTTGTTTGGAAGAGAGTTCCAGGATTTTGACCCAGCGGCAGTGAAGGAATGGCAATATAGTTCCAAGTCAAGAAGTTGGAGATGGTGGTAATCCCATGCATCTGCTGTCCTTGTTGTTCTAGGTGGTAGGGTTTGGAAGGTGCTATCTACCTTGGTGAGTTTCTGAAGTGTATCTTGTAGATGGTACACACTGTTGTGCATTGGTGGCGAATGCTGAAGGTAGTGGATGGGGTGCCTATCAAGCGGGTTGCTTTGTCCTGGATGGTATTGAGCTTCTTGAGCGTTGTTAGAGCTGCACTCATCCAGGCAAGTGGAAAGTATTCCATCACACTCCTGACTTGTGCCTTGTAGATGGTGGACAGGCCTTGGAAAGTCAGGAGGTGAGTTATTCTCTGCAGAATTCCCAGTGTCTGATCCTCTCTGGTATTTATACGGCCAGTCCATTTCAGTTTCTGGTCAATGGTAACCCCCAGGATGTTGTTTCATAAAATACACAAACTTTTCCATATTCCCTTGGTTTTAACCACCCCTCCCAGCAGCTGACCATTTCCCACTCTGCCTTAGTAATCTCCTCCAATTATCTTCCCTGCATGCATCCTTTGCTGTTCTGATGATCTCTCTGCTTCACTATCAGTGACCAGTCTTACTGCCATTGTGGCCTTGCTCTCTGGATCTCCTTCCCTAGATCACTCCACCTAGCCACCGCCCTTCCTGATTTTAGAAACCTATTCTTCCTGCTCATCTAAAGCTATGCCTTAAGCATGTGCCACCACCCACCATCCCCACCCCCACCCCCCACCAATCCCACCTCACCTAGTTACCTTCTCCAATTTCCCTTGCCCAACTTTACCCAATGTTTCTCTCAACGGTAAAGCGCTTTGAGAAGTCTTCCTGTAGAGAAAGGGTGCTACAAAAATGCAAGTTGTTGTTCCTGTTATTAACTTTGTTTCTTTCACTTCCATCACATTTCTTTACATGGCTGGTATTTATCCTGATAAAAGCCCTCCCAATAGGATAGTTCAGGTGGAAAGGAGGAAGGCAATTATTCTGTTCGGAATGCCTTCAATTATGGACAATACACTTGGTTGCGCAGAATAGAAACATTTTTATTATCTGTGAAAACTGCATATGAGAGGATTGTTTTGTACTTTGACAATGCTATTGGACGAGTATCTTGAACACATGTTTGAGGCTGTAAAGGAAGTTCAGTATTTGAAGGGTTAAGTATTGATCCCTCCTCCTTATTCTACTTGGATGACCATGTATAGAATTGAATATTTATGCTATCCTCTATTGATTTTTTTTCCAGTCTCAAAAGGGAAAAAAAGCCACCTGTGCTTGCATAGCTGTCACCCTAGAGTCTGAGCTCTGTCTCCTCTCGGGCCATAACATTCATTTTATTGACATTTGCTGATCTCTCAGATTCACTCGAGCTTCATTTCCATGGCTACTGTGACACAGGGGTTCATGCAGTTCATTTGTCACCAATTGTCACCATTTGTTCTGCCTTGTATGTTCACTGCGTTTTGTCACAGTGATGCAAGTCAAGTAAGAGAGGCTTTCTAATAAGCCAGACTTCCCTGCAGAGAGGAAGCTGGAAGTACTTGGTATAAGCTGGCATGTGTAACTTATTCATCCTTGATCTGGACAGCCTAGTGCAAAGAAAAAGTTTGAGTATTTCAAAACGAAGTAGAAATCTGCATTAATATCTGACTGATTTCTGTAATTCTCTCCCTGAACACCTTCACCTTTCTATCCCCTATCCTTTCAGACCATCATTACACATATTCTTTGACCAATCTTTGGTAACCCTTCCAAATTTATCCTTTTTTGGCTCAGCATACAATTTGTCGATTGCCCTGTGAAATGCCTTGGGATGATTCATCCAAGATATCTACATTCCTCTAAATCTGGCCTCTTGAGCATTCCCAGTTTTAATCGCTTTGTCGTTGGTGGCTGTGCCTTCAGCTGCCTGGATCCTTAGCTCTGAAATTCCCACACTACAGCCCTCTGCCTCTCTACCTTGCATTGCTCCTTTAGTTAAAACCTGCCTCATTGACCATGCTTTTACCACCAGCTCAACTATCTCCTTATGTGGCTCGCTGTTAAATTTTACTTTCCAATGCACCTATGAAGCCCCTTGGGATACTTTATTACATTAAAGGTACTATATAAATACAAACTTTTCTTTCAGAACACAGCCACCAGACATCAAACAGATGTTAAGCCCTTCTTTGAATACACAATGGACCAAATATCTGTTTCAGGCTTGGCGCTGGAGGCCTATGCTTTGCTACATCAATATGGCAGGCAGCACACATTTGGTTCATAATAAGTGTATGCTTCCTGCCCGCTAAATTGAAGACTTAGGCACCCATTTATGTCCCAAAAATAGTATGGTGCCATCATATTTCTAGGCCATTAAATCTCCTGCCCAATGCACCATTGACCAGCAGAAATGACAACCCGATTGCCTGCTCCCAATTGTCTCCTAATATATCTCTATGAACGGTCGTCAAAAGTTGCACTAAATGAGGTAGGGTAATTCACCTCCAGTGATACATAGACAGACATCAGACTTTCCTTCAAAGGCAGTTCCTCACTTCAGAAAAAGCCTCTGCTTTGTGCCTGTTAACACAGCACAGGCTGGGATTAGACAGTGGCCATATCACCATGACACAAAATGCTCGATAAGAGTTACACTCTTCATTCTCATTGACGAGTCACATCAGGCAGCTCAAATTGTTTTCAGCTTCCTCTAAGTGGTGAGGTGTCAGCTGTGGCTCAGTTCATAGCACCCTCGCCTTTGAATCAGAGGGTTGTGGGTTAATGTCCCACTCCCGGAAAACCAAGAACTGTGATTGTACTCGAAAGAGTTGCAATCTGTGACTGTTGATAACTCGAAAGAGTTTCCTCTAAGTGGTCAATTAAACCAAAATCTCTATTCTAAATCACAGTAGCAACCATTGCAATGTGAGATTCCATTCATTGTGAAACTTTCTCAAGGCTTCCTCAAGGTGCTGTAACTTTGGCAGAAGCCCTGGTTACATAAACATACAGCAGAACGTCTGGTGAAGGTGTCAGGAGATTCCTTTATTTGTCTCCTACCTGATTTTATTGTATTGTTGTTCATATTACAATCCCTCCATCATATCAGAATGAAGCACTATTGCAAGTTAAAAATAACATCGCTCACCTAGGCCTTGATATTTAAGAGAACAATTTAACTGGCCAACATGAACCCTTAATCAACAACCCAAAATCAGATTATCTCGTTGTTATCATATTACTGTTAGTGGGAGTTTGCCGAACACAAATGAGTTGCCATGTCAGCTACTTTACAAAAGTGATTATACTTCAAAAAGTACTTCATTGGCTGTAAAGTGCTTTGAGATGTCCACTCGTTGTGAAAAATGCTATATAAATGCAATCCTTTCTTTCTTTTCCTTTCCTTTTTTTTATTTAATGCTTCGAAAGGAAATTGTGTAAAAATACTAATAATACACATTCATATAAAAGCAGAAAGAAATGTCATTACTTAATAGAGCAATGAAGAATATGAAGACCAAGTGAGGGAGAAGAATAAGTAAAAATTGAATTAGGTAATTGGGTCAAAGAAGTGGGTGAAAAGAAATATTTTTGAGCTGGCTCTTGAAAGCAGTAAGTTAGGAAGTAAGACAGGGGAATGTCAGGGTGTAGAGATGCTGGTGGTGTAGTGGTAATGTCACTGGACTAGTAATCCAGAGACCTTGGCTAATACTCAGGGGCAAGGGTTCAGATCCCATCATAGCAATTAATTCAATTAATAATCTGGAATTGAAAAGGTAGTGACCATGAAATCATTGTCAATTGTCATAAAAACCCATCTGGATCAATAATGCCCTTTAAGGAAGGAAATCTGCTGTCCTTACCTGGTCTAGCCTACATGTGAATGTGGTTGACTCTTAACTGCCCTTTGAAATAGTGTGGCAGGATGGGCAATGAATGCTGTCCTTGCCGTGATGTCCACATCTCATGAAAGATTTTTTAAAAATAACAGTGGCCCCTAATGGTTGGCTGAAGAAGATGTGAATCGGTATTGGAGATGCTAGGTGTGTGTCTGCTTTGATTTGAAGGGGGAATAAATGGGGCTTGAATGAGGTGATGGAAACCCAGGGCTTTGAGTGAGAAAGGAGATGGAAAGTATATTTTGAATCAGTTGCTTAATCTCCTCAAAGCTGTTCAGAGTTCCATATTCAAGAAACCTGATTAATGAGATATCTCATACTCGAACTATTTAATTTTTTTTGGAACTTGCTTCGGAAATAAAGATTTGTAAGGTTCTGGTTCTGTGTGCAATCGCCTTTCCCAAACAAAATTGCAACAACATAACAACATATCGCTGAAAAAAGACACGTTGTCAAAGCTTTTCGTCTTGCACTCATCAGCACAATTTTGCATGAGAAGAGAGTGCTGATTGGTTGGCAAGTGGACTCTGATTGGTAGAGGCATTGCCACAGAGAATGCACCGGTTAACTGGTGGCTGACAGTTAACTGCCAAGCTTTGTTTAAATTCAAACCAGGCAGGTTGACTCTGATTGGTCAAGGCATTGCCTTGGGAAATGAACCAGAGAATGGCTGTCGCCTATTTTGTTTAGTTGAAAATGATGCACCATGTGCACATACCCTTTCTGTCCGCAAAGGACAGGGCCCTGGGTATTAATATATGGAGCTTCTAGCACACATAAGTTAGCCACACTGCAAGTGGGACTGATAAGCTTAAATTTGCTGTCAGTGTAATTCTTAGTACATTCAGGGCTGTTTAGCAAATATTGTTCAATCGCAGAATCATGTCTAATGTTGGACACTACGTTTTGAGTTTCACAGACATGGGCTGGTTTGGTACAGTCAGTACCTTGCCTGTTGCAAACAGCCAAATGGACATGCTGTTTGACACTATCCGCCAATCGTCGGGACTTACGGCCTACATGCCTAGCATCACCCCGGCAATGAAGTTCATCTTCAAGTGCAAGATGAAAAGCTTCGACAATGTGTGTCTTTTTTCAGCAATACTCAAGATCTACCAAATGACTATTTAACATAAATCGAGTAGATTCCAGTTCTGCCACCAGATAATGTGATATTGCTAGTTGGAAAATGACAGAAATTGAAATTGATTTTAATGATTCAAATATTCTTTGAAATCCAATAGTTGCCTTGGACATGAGACAGCAGGACAATGGTTGGAAATAAAGGAAAATAGCAAAAAGCATCAGAACGCATGTATGAAAATTTCTGATGTTCTGTATTTGGAGCAGTTATCACCTTAGAGATGGATGCAAAGACCTTGGGGGTAAAATTGCATTAGGCCCATTTCCAGGTGCAAAATGTGCACTACACCCCGCCCCCCCCCCCCCCCCCCCCCCAAATTAGGCCTGAAATTGGGCCTTGGGCTTCATCCAATGGTTTTTGAGTGAGCAGCCAGATCCTGTCGAGGCTCCAAGTTTAAATTGATGAATTTCAGGCCAGTGACCTCATTGAGTGAAGTTCTGGGTACTTCCTCATGGAGTGCAAGAGAGAGTCAGACACTGCTTCACACTCCCCTTTGCTCTCTCAACTTCCTGAGGCATTGGCAGGATTGCAAGCAGCTGGGTCATCTGCTGTTTCTCACTGGGACGTTTTTACATACACCATGCACGGGAATGGATCTGACAAGGGGAATAATAACACTTGAATGTGACTGAAATGCATAAAAGTAAAACAGAAAAAATAGTAAACAATATGTAGTTTTTTTTGTGGAATGAATTCGATTACTCTCTCATTGGAAATTAAATTTGCAACTGAGGCATTTTCAAATTAAGTCCTAATGTTGTAAGCTGGGGTTCCCTGTCTCTGGTTAGAAAATTAGACCTGTTGCATAATCCCACACCAGTGTACCTCCTTCAGGGTGATTTAAGTATCAATTCATGGCATCCTCCATTGCTTTATTCCTTCATTATCCTAGCCTAGATTGCTGTTATGACCAAACGGTCATCAAAATGGAAGAAGGACAGTGGAATAGATCTCTTAATAACAAAACAAAGCATTTAAAAAGCAACTATATTTATACTTAGGATGTTGGCATGGTAGTTTCCCTCCAAGCCACTCAACATCCTGACTTGGAAATATATCACCGTTCCTTCACTGTCGTTGGGTCAAAATCCTGGAACTCCCTCCCTAGCAGCACTGTGGGTGTACCTACACCACATGGACTGCAGCAGTTCAAGAAGGCAGCTCACCACCACCTTCTCAAGGGCAATTAGGGATGGGCAATAAATGCTGGCCTAGCCAACGACGCCCACATCCCATGAACGAATCTTTTTCAAAAATGCAGTCTTTCCGCCTCGGTCACTCCCACCAGAAAGAGGTATAGCATCTTCAAAGATGAAACGAATGAATGCGATGGACAAAAGGCATTAGTGACTGTGTTATGAAATGTATCTCAAAGGAACAGTTGTGAAGAGTCTGGCTGGAGCCAGAGGTGGCCATCATGGTGTCCCTTCAGGCAAAAACTCAGTGTGATGAACAAAAAACAGTATTAAACACCTTTGAGAGACAGTTCCTTATAATCAGCATGCTTCCTGAGGAAAAACTGAAAGTATTCCTAATACCAGAAAAACGAATCGACACTACCTTTTGATACATTAATTCTCTTCTGCAGTTCAGAGTTCATTGTTCCCATGATTTTTATGTCAGAAAATCACTTTCGACACTATTATACACAATATATTGGGCAGTAGGAAAAGAACCAGACAAATAAACTTTACTGGAGAAGTTTAACATGGAAAGAAAAAGAATCATTAGGAAAGTCATCTTGAAAGAAGTCGAAAAATGCTAACCCTGTTGGATGCTGAAATGCTCCTTGAGGATTAAAGAGATTAGGTTACAGAGTTTCGGAAAGCAAACAAAAATTGAAATTTATTAACGCTTTCTTGCCTTTTACAACCTGGCTACAACATCTTACACTGTAACTTTAAAAGGATTTCTCACTAGGTTCCATCATTTATCTACTGCAGATCTCATTTATCTTGCTTTTTAAAATATAATCTCTACACTTTGCATCTTGCACGGTTTGATTTTTCCCATTTCCTTCTATCTTAAATAATCTTCTGTATGGTGAGTGGTAAAGTTGTATGCCCATATTTTTTTTTGACTAATATTCGACTTAGTTTACTTATGTTCCCATTTGTTAATTCCACAAATACATGAAGCAGTACAGGTGGAAAAACAGAAGATAGACATTTTGCTTAACATATTAGTAAAAATCCATTGCTAATTTAATTTTCTATCCAACTGGGCTTTTGCTTTATTCCCATATCAATCTTCAATCCCATTTTCACCCTGTGTTTATTGTTTTGTTGTTATCTTTTTCTGTACAAGTGTACAACAGTAGTTTTGTCTTAAACCCTTTAATACCACATCAGATTAAGAAACTGTTTTGCGTGTTCCAGATGCCAATGTGGCAATACTGTACCATAATAATTTTTAATATGCAGCCTATGCAATGTACCCCAGGGAATAACTGAATGCATCAGCTCCATGGGGCTTCATATCACAGAGCTGCTGATTAGCACTTAATCTTCACCACAGGTGTTCGGCTGGGCATCCAGGCTGCCAAACTAGGTCCAAATTACTGTCATAAATCATCCACCTACTACAGAAAATACTTTTCAGGATGAAATGTGTTTCCACACTCTTAACTGGTAGCCAGGGAGCTTCATTTGTCCTGCTCTGATTAGTGATAATTTGCACAGTCAAGCCGACTCAAACTATAACAGCTGGTAGAAAGGTCAGAGGTGGCAGGAGGTTCAATTAGATCACTGCTTCTTGATCCACATGTCCTTGGCTACTAGTGACTTCTCCAGACATCACTGCTTGCTGTTACCTCCCAGATGCCATTGCTTCACTTGAATGCCTTTTACATCCAAATTCAGTGCATAGCTAAAACCTAATCATCCATTTTAAGACCATAAAAATATATAACTCCCCCTCGCTGTAAAGCTACTTTATCTCCTTTAAGTAGGCTTAAAAACTCTTTTTAAGTAATGAAGCTTATTATTTTACCTGTTGCAGGTTAGAAAAAAATGGCATTGAATCTAAAAATTTGATATAAAGATTTTTTTAAAAAAGAGAGCATATAAACAGATACCGATGCAGGGATAAAAATAAAAGGCAAGGCTCCATCATAGTTTTCTCCATAAAAATGTTTTAGGAGTGTGTCACAGAAATTCACATCTTTGAAATAATTGAAAGAAAAGATCGCGATTGGAACAACTGCAGCTGGCTTGTGCAATCGCTATCACTTTCTGTTCCAACCAAATCAAGCCCTGTTTTCCGATTGAAGCATTGCTCAATTAAGGAGAAGCTCTTGACCAAATTTCGGATTTAATAAACTAAAGCTGAGGGCAGAATTTTATGGCTCCGTCGTGGAGTAAAATGTGGCGAGCCATTCAAAAGTCCATTGACTTCAGCGAGACTCTAAAATCACGTCGACGTAAAATTCTGTCCTGCGTTTTAAAGCCAAAGATAACCATTCTTCTATTCCTGCAGAATATGAGTGCTCATTGAAATTGTGCAGATTCAAACTCATAGATTAAAGTTTTGAGTTGAACTGGTCATCACTTGCAATTTTCAAATAAATACATCAGCCATTGTTCATAAGTACTAAAATACATTTGATTTATTGATAATGCACCATACGCATGATCTTATTCATCATTAGACAGAGTATACATGAGGCTTGCCATTTTTTTGCTGTTAAGTTGGTGAACAACAGTGCATTCAATCAGCTGGTGAATATGGATCTTTTTTCATATCTCACTGTTCAGCATAGAAGTATCTCTTCTGTTCTTTCCATGGATATGTATTTAAATCAAGTAATTTTAGAATTGTATTTCAATCGTAACAGTTTTCTTTTATAAGAGTTTTTTTTTTATTGCATGCAGAAATGTGTTTACGGTTTGGTCCAAATGATTTCTTTGCAGTTGACTTGAAGTCAGCATAGGACTGCAGAACAGATTAGTCTATTCAGCCCCTTAAGCCTGTTGTGCCATCTTAGTACTTCATGACTGAACTGTATCTCAACTTCCCTTACCTACCTTTTCTCCATATGTCCTGACACCTTCATCAAACAAAAAGCTAGCAAATCCCAATTTGGAAAATTTCATTCGACTATGAACCCACAACCTTTTGGAGGGCAAGTTCCAGATTTCAGCCACTCTTTGTGTGAATTTTCTTTCCTGATTTCAATTCTAACTTGTCTGACTCAAACTTCAATATTATTCGCCCTTATTCTGAATTCCATAACCACAGCAAAGAGTTGCTCAGTATCCACCTGACTGAATCTCTTCATTTTGAACATTGTAATTGGTTACCCTCAAAGCTTCTAAACACAAGGCAATGCAAAACAAGTTTATGCGAGCTATGCTCATAATTTGCTTTTTTAAGGCCCAGAATCTATCTAGTGAATCTGCACCGTACCCCCTCCGAGGCCAATATAGCTTACCTTCGTAAAGTGAATGCATTACTTCAGATAGGATCTGACCAAAGCTTTGTACAACTGAAGCATTGCTTTCTCACGTATTCTAACTCCCTAGAGATAGAAGTCTAAATTCAATTAGCCTTTTTGATTGCTTTTCCCACCTATGCAACAGCTTTTATTGTATGCATGGTTAGCAATCAATTAGGAAGGCAAATGATATGTTAGCTCTTGTTACATTGGAACATAGGAAATAGGAGCAGGAGTAGGCCATTTGGCCCCTCGAGCCTGCTTTGCCATTCAATTAGATCATGGCTGATCTTCCATCTCAACACCGTTTTCCATCACTATTCCCAGAACCCTTGATGTCTTTAGTATCTAGAGATATAGCCATCTCTGTCTTGAACATACTCAATGACTGAGACACCACAGCTCTCTATGGTAGAGAACTCCAATGATTTACCACCCTTTGAGTGAAGAAATTCCTCTTCATCACATTTCTAAATGGCCTACTTCTTACTCTGATACCGTGTCCCCTGATTCTAGGCCCCCACAGCCAGGGGAAACATCCTTCCTTCATCTACCTTGTTAAGCCCTATAAAAATGTTGCATTTCAAGGAGATCGCCTCTCATTCTTCTAAACTCTAGAGAATACAGGCCCAGTCTCCTCAACCTCTCATCATAGGACTATCCCACCTTCCCAGGAATTAGCCTTCATTGCACTTTCTCTATTGCAAATATATCCTTCCTTAGGTAAGGAGACAAAAACTATACCCAATACACCAAGTATGGTCTCACCAAGGCTAGTACAATTGTAGCAAGGTATCTCTACTCCTGTACTCAAATCCTCTTGCAAAGGGATTGGAGTATATGAGTAAAGAACTCTTACCACAATTATACAGGGCATTGGTGAGACCACACCGGGAATGCTTTGTACAGTTTTGGTCTTCTTACCTGAGGAAAGACATACTTGCCTTATAGGAAGTGCAAGGAACACTGATTCCAAGGTTTGTTCTATGAGGTGAGATTGAGTGATCTCGGCCTACATATCCTGGAGTTCAGAAGGATGAGGTGTAATCTAATTGAAACATTTAAACTCTTAAGGGCCTGACAGGCTAAATGCTGAGAAAATGTTTCCCCTGGCTGGGGAATCTAGAACATGAGATCACAGTCTCAGAATAAGCGGTCGGCCATTTAGGACTGAGGTGAGAGAAATTTCAACACTCTTCAGAAATGTCTCCACCAAAGAGGTGTAGGTGCTCAGTCATTGAGTATATTCAAGACAGAAGTTGATAGACCTTTGGATACTAAGGGAATTAAGGGGTCTAGGAATAGTGTGGAAAGGTGGAGGGAGGTTGTAGATAAGCCATGACCTTGCTGAGTGGCAGTGTTGGCTTGAAGGGCCAAATGGCCTATTTTTATGGATATCTAAATCCTTGTATCCCTCCACACCTCCTAGCCTCTCTCCATGAAGAATGTATTCTGATTTGTCTTTGATAGACCCAAAGTAGAAGAACAGATTGAACTTCATCTGTCATAGTTTTGCGCACAGGAGATCATGGAAAATGCCTATTTTAGATTCACAGCCCAGTGTAATGTAATGTAAAGTTATCAGGAAAATATAAGATAGTGGACTTTTGTCTTTCTGAAATAATCAGGATGTGAACTATCAAGTTGTCAATTCCGTAAGGTAAAAAAAACCCATCATTTGTGGAAAGCACACCAGATCTTTCCTATTGCATTCTCCAATCAGGTCCATCCAGTTTATGACTATAAGTATGGTTGACCTAAGTGTTAATATGGGTGGAGTTCTGTAACATGTAGCTATTTCTAGTGCATAATACATCTGGAATATGAGGTGCTCACCTAAAAGAGGTGGTGACTTCATTTATTAAACTGTTGATAGGAACATTGGAATTTCTAGCCTGGCTTTTCGGAAGTCTCAAATGATACATACAGCTATCATTTGAGTCTGCTAAAAGCAAGACTAGAAATTGCAACTCATTTTAAGGTTGGAATTGTTAAAATTTGAGCTGGGTGAAGACGTTTGAAGTTTGAAATTGAGCCTGTAGCCAAGCTACTGAACATTTGCGATGCTTCTAAAGTCACTGAAAAACAACATTTAAACGTTCCAAAAGGTCAACACGTGGGCAACCATAGGCATTTTCCATCTTTATTTTTGAGATGAATTAACCAGCCTATTACAACCAAAACTTAATTGTTTTATGCCTTCCAATAATATTCCTAATTAAACAAGAAGTACACACATTAATTATAAGAGTAGTTCATTCATAATAGGATAATAATATCTTAACACTGTCATTTTGTTTTTAAATTTACTATTCTCAATTCAACATATTCAGCATTATATTGAGGTAAAGATCAGCATTTTAGCCAAGTTGCATTGAACGTTAGTTGCCATATACACTTTCAAGCATTTGTCATGCAGCCATAGGCACGCACATGGAAGCAAAATCTGGTGATAGGAAACTATTTGGGTCTAAACAACTAATTTTAAAGCTGTGCTGATTTCATACAAAAGTTTAACTCATTTTTTTGTTTGGGGAAGAAACAATGAGAAAGGCTAGGGTCTTTTTCATCGTGTTGACACTGTGATGCACAAATGAAGCAATACACATGGGGTGATTAATAATATTTCCTGATGTGCATGTAAACAAGTGCAAACAAGAATTTTTCAGTATAAAAGATATAGTTCTAGTTGCTGTTTGTTCTACCGATGAACTCATTGTTAACTCCTGGTATAGGATTTGTCTTTTGTGGTTGGCGCTGAGTGATATTATTTACAGTAGGTATATCAAAGAATCCAGAGCTGGTGTCTCACTAAATTTTATGCTTGGGTGCAAGTTAATATAGGCCAGGAATTCCTGGTCAGCGAGCGGGAGGCAGGGACCGCTTACTGACGTGTAAAATGATGCAGAATGACGTTGGGCGGAACTCCTGACGTCACCCTGCCTCATTTCAATTTTCAAGTCGGTAGGGGCTCAGCCGAATTAGTTGTGTGCCCGCTGACCTGTCAATGGCCTATTGAGGCCATTGACAAAGTACTTAACCTAATTAATGGACCTGCCCGTCCAACCTTATGGTTGGCGGGCAGGCCGGGAGCCCTGGTGGACTTCAGAGAAAGCATGAAACCTCATCCACGGGCGGGATGAGGTTTCATGTAGGTTTTTAAAAATTTAATAAAAGTGTAACTAAACGTGATGGACATGTCCCAACTCATGTGACAATATCACATGAGGGGACAGGTCAGGGAATTTTTTTTTTCTATTTTTAACATTTTTTAATGTGGTGCTGATCTCCCTCAGGGAGATGAGTGCTCTCTTTCGCGCGCATGTGCGAAAGAGCACACTCTCGGCTCAGGGAATCCCCCTCCGCCTGCACAGGGAGTGCATAGTGCTCGCCCATGTAGAATAGCAGCACCCCCCCCGATCAGGGGCGTCGATCGGAGGCGCGCCTCCATGCACCCACTCTTAAACTTTCCCCCTGACAGGCGGAAAATTCTGCCCATAGCGTGTGATAAAAGTGGATAAAAATACTTTATGTTATGGGTATGAATGGGTTCTTGACTTGGGTATGATGACCCAGATCTTCCGGACTCCAGATGGTCGTACCCTAGAGGTACCCCGGAAGATGCACTGGGGAACCCCTTGGAAGTCTCAAAGCAAGACTCTGTGGGAATTGCCTGGGCAGCTACAACTTCTGTTGGGCAATTTCCCTGCATCTGGAGCCCTCCGAAACTCTGAGTTTGAGCCAGAGACTCTGGGTTGTTCTGACTCACTTACCAGAATAGTTACCAAGGAAAGGTTAGAAGGATTAAAACCAGTTCTAATTCTTGGGTAACTATACTGCTGACCTCCTGACACCCCATTGGATCACCCCTCCAACCCTCTGACCAGCCACCATCCCTCGACTAGCCCCCAACCACCCCCCCAATCCTCATCTTCGCCCCAATCCCCGAGCAATGTGCAATTACCGCTCCACCCCCTGACTACTGTCCCGACCACCCCCCAATCTCCCCCACCCACAACCCAGCCTACCCCCTCCCCCGCTCACCTTACATACTTACCTTCTCTCTATAGCTTCTCAAAGCGGCTTTGGGATATTTGAATTTAGTGGAATATGACAGCTAGTGCTGTAAAAGGCGGGTGTTGCTTGGCTTCCCCCGACCCTCCTGCACTACCAAAGGAAGGACTTCCAAACCGGCACGCTCAAGGTTTCGCAGGAGGCCCGGTTCGGAAGTCCGGATGAGTAACTCTGGCGCAAGGTAAGTAAGTAGGACCGGATTAGCAATCCGACGGTGATTGCTACTCCTCAGAAGATTTGGCTTGAGGATTCTTAGCAAAAGGAAATGTTATCGTCCATTGCCGCAAATGTCATGTTCTGAACAAAAAAAGCCTTTGATCTCTGAGTTACTTTGATTTATTTGTGTTGAGAAATCATTGGGAAATCAATTCATAAATCAGTGAAAAGTGAATCCAAACTTATAATTTTTTTCCTCTTGCACTCCCAATGTAGCTGATACCGAACTAAGAAAAATTACTCACAAACCTTCAAGCAATTTCTGATGCCCGAAAGTAATTTGTTGCACACAGATGAAGAAATAAACCCTCAAAGCTTGCAGTAGCAGAAAGGTAAAGGATTTATTGTTACAAAGAACCGTATTAATAACTGTGCTGTGTATAAAGCTGAGAATCTTGGCAAACACTAAAATCAAACTGACAGAACACCCAGGTTAATTAGCAAGTTCAAAAACTTTGGGATGTGTTAGAAGGCAAATGCAACCGTGTCATCTCAGATACTGAATGGGAGCTATGACAGCAGGATACAATTAATAATTAGGAAAGGAGATTGCTACAATATGGTTGGGTAATTCTAAAATCCATATTATGATTCTTTCAATATGTACAACTAATACGCATATCAGTCCAGCTTCATTTAACTCTTTGAATCCAGTTCTTCCAATATCCAGCTAGTCCCATGGTTGCTTGTTTCCGTAATGGAAATAGCTGAACTTGTGCCTAAGTTATGCCAAAATGCTGGTACCAAAATTGTGCAGTGACATCATGACGTTAATGTGAATGTCACATTCCTATTCACTAACCCATTTCTAATGAGATCATCAAAGTAGACATTTCAAGTACTGAAGGAGTAATGTGCATAAAACTAGTGTAGGACAACATAACATCATGTATACATTGAATACGTATCCTATCACAGCTTCATAGTATTGTTAAGAGTTAGAAAAAAACACATCATGCTTGCATAGCCAGTCACATAACTGACAAATCTAACAGGGTAAATTTTTGACTTTGCAGCCTGGGGTTTCAGCATCACTTGGGTGTAACATCGTGAGAGAAACCTGGGGGGAGGGGGTGGAATTTAATCCAGCCCTTCCCAACAGGAACCATGACGACCAGTTAGCACTAGTTACTAGCACCAGTTTCCCGGCAGTAGCAAAAGCTCCCCCGATTAAGTTGGAGGGCAGAGAGACTGATGTGGGATTCCTGGCCGCTGACAGTGGGAAGTCAATGAAGCTCATTAATGAGCCAATTCACACCCATTATCCAGAAACTCATTGCAATTCTGTGGTGACTCCGGGCCCTTGTTATCAGGTACTTTTTTGTTATCAGGTACTTTCGGGCTGGATTTTCATGGAGTTGGAGTTGGCTCCATTCCCAGCGTCCCTCAATTTACACCAGTGCAGGTTAAAGATGCAGGCTGGTTGAGCCCACAACCTGCACTCCTAGCTTTGCTGGCTCCATTGTATGGGTAGGCCTCTCCAAGCACTCCACAATTTCGTGGAGTTGGGAAAACTGTTAAAGGACTCGTGGCTCACAGCACCTCAGAGATGTTGTGAACCATAGTCTGGATGAGGGAATCTTTTGAAAGGTAAATTCAAAAGGTCTTACCCATGACCACATTGCAAAGCTTTGCCCTCCACATACTCCCCATGGCCGCTCATGCCCTCCTTTCCAAGCAATGTTCCTGCACCCCCTAATGACCCCTCATACCCTCCATGCCAAGCTATGGAATTTCTATGCCTATTCACCCATTATACACTAAACAGAACAATGAACCCTGTAGTCACAATAGGATGTGTTTAAAAAAAACTTGAAAAAAGTCATTCATTCATAATTTCCACTTTCTTTAAAAAAACTCCTTTCACTACAGCACAATAAAAATGTCAATAATCCAGACCCTTTAAAGATATAAAAGATATAAAAAGATATTAAAATATTAGAAACTGCAAGCATTTGAATCCTCTATCTTGTGTAAATAACCATTGTGCAATTGACAGAATAGATCAGAGAACAAAACTTGTCAATCAAGCAATGTTTTCCCTGGGGCACAGCTGTTTCAACATTGGAATAGATGTTTGGGCTCTCAGCCAAGAATGCATAATGAGGAAGCTCTGACTGCAGAGGTTTTGTGATCATATTATCCTCCCCAGCAGATTTTTCCTTCTGTGCTGCGTCCTGACAATGCTTAAAGCCAAAGCAGTAAAAACAAAGCTACCCCAATCTTTCCACAGCAGTAAATGCCTTTTGCACTCCCGCCCTCCTTGGGTGGGGTGGGGGGTGCCCAGAACATTCCTGGTTAGCCTTCCTACCACCCTCCCCAACCTGGGCCTAGGCCAACCATCCTTGCCATTATTGAGGCCCTTACATGGGCAATTAATGACCACTTAAGGGCCATTCCCCACCTGACCTCACTTTTGAGGCAGGCAGGAGGAGTTCAGGAACTGTGGGGAAGCCCAGAAAATGACCCTGCTCAGGCCTTGGGTGCCTCCTTCAACAGCCTCCGTTCCACATCAGGTGCCCTCGCCCCACAAGCTCTCCCTCCCCCCACTGCCGGGTGTTCCCTCCACCACTGGCCTCTCCATCAAGGCCTCCACCTTGGGTCTCACCTGTTTTTCCTGGCATCAGACCCCAGGTATTCACCTCATTCTGGACTCCAGGACTTAGAATCTGGGGACTGCTTGAAGTCCCAATCTTGGCCATTACGCCAATGCTGCTGCTGGGTCTACAGAACTGCCTGTCAATCAAATTGGCTGGCAACTTTGTGAGGCGGGACTTTCTCCCAAGTAAAGGACAGAAGATCTGTATCCTGCCAAATAACACTCCTTGGAGCATTATTTGCTACCCCACAGCTACTTATCGGCGGGAATGCGTTCCCCACTGACTCTTTCGTTGGCAGCCCCAACATCAGAAGAACCCTGCCCCTGCTTTGTTAATCTCACTCTGATATTTTCTTTGTGGGAGTTCCTCCAGTCTTCCACTATAACACTGATGGACCTCTTTGGAAAATATCAGGGACCTGATTGGTCCAGGTCAATGCTGTTTCACGATATTCCAGCGCGCCTTCTAAGGGGCAGAAGCTTTTCACGCCCGTGAGGGCAAATATCGTCAGTAGGCCATATACAGGGATAGGGACTTCCTACATCAGGAGTTCCTATTTCTCTGACTGCTGGGGGCTGGTGTGCTGAATGAGCTGATGGGCGAAAATTCACCTTCATAGTCATAGGTAAAAGCTCGTGGCCCCAAACCCAGCTCCAGATATAAACCACTTAACATTTGCTTTTTACCAACAAGAAGTTTCTTCCAAGTGTATCATGTTTTCTGAATGGTTTACCTTTATTCAAACAGTAAATGATACGTCAGTACAAAGACACTGTAAATGGACGTACACATTGGATAGTAGCACCTGCTGTAGAAGCCCAGTCAAAATCAGGAATAATCCATGTGGGGTAATCACAGGGTCCAGCCTGTCATGTACCACTCCATCACAATTTAAAAATAAATATTACTGCATTGTTCACACTTTATCATCAACATACACATTTTTGCAAGTTCAGTTTGTGCGGGAGAGAGAACCCACTTGCAGCCTTTCTTGGTTTGTCTTTCTTGGCATTGTGCCGTGATGTCAGTTGGTCAGAACGGCCAAGATGCTGTAGTGGAATCCTTCTTTATATTCAACATTGTTCCAATTTAACAAAACATACACCTATCTTTTACAGAAAGCTCCAGTTTGAAATGTGTGACAGAATCGTTAAATACTTCACAGTTGTTTGCTTTTTATCTTGCAGACTCCAGTACACCCAGCAGCTGTACACTTCCTTTACTGTTATTCCAGCCAGCTGCATACTTTCTACTTAATATCTGAATCTATGATGCCATTGCACAGCCAGCAGCTCTCAAACAGCTGCAGGTTGCTGAATCATTAGCCACTTTTGAGGGCTTCCTGCCAAAAAATGAGCAACGCATTGTAAAAGGAAAGACTCAGTCCTGTCTGAGAAGCTGTACAGCATTTTTGGACAGTAGCTGGTGCACATTTAATGGGATTAGGGTGTAAGGTCTCCATCTTAGCTGCTTGCTTAGAGGAAGGGGTGTATGGCAAAAGCTTAGAAGCTTGGCTCCTACTCACATAGAAGTTAAGCCAAGACTTCAATCATTTTAAACCATCTCTTTTTAATGCTTTCAATGTGTTACAAACTTACATCATTAATTTTATTGTGTACCGCTATGTTTTTAACAGAGGTGTCTAAATCTTAACTAACATGAGAAGTATTTTCCCTAAGAGTACTGACGCTAAGTAGTGGGGAGTACTCACATATGATCTCAAACTGCTCTTTTTGACTAAATAATATGGTGGCATAGTGGTATTGCCACTGGCCTGGTAATCCAGCAAGTCAGGGTAATGCTCTGGGAACCTGGGTTCAAATCTCACCACAGCAGATGGGGGAATTTGAATTCAGTAAAAGTCTGGAATTAAAAGTCAAATGATGAGCATTAAGCCATTGTCAGTTGTTGTAATGCCCTTTAGGGAAGGAAATGGACTGGCCTACCTGTGACTCCAATGTGGTTGACTCTTAAATGCCCTCTAAACAAGGGCAATTAGGGATGGGCAATAAATGCCTACATCCCATGAACAAATTGAAGTATAATAGATATTATATTTAAGTCCTAAACATGTTGAAAAGATATGTTTTACATACTGATTTTTTTGAGAAGGTGGTGGTGAGCTGCCTTCTTGGACCACTGTGGACCATGTGGTGTAGCTACACCCATGATGCTTGTTTGCTGTAGCAGTATTGATATAATGGCTTACTAGGACATTTCAGAGGGCAGTTAAGAGTCAACCGCATTATTGTAGATCTGGAGTCACGTGTAGACCAGACCAAGGAAGGATGACAGATTTCCTCCAATGAAGGATAGTAGTGAACCAGGTTGTTTTTCATATGACAATCTGGTAGCTTCATGATCACTATTACTGAGACTGGCATTTTATTCCAGATTGACTGATTAAGTGAAAGTAAATGCCTGCAGCTGCTGTTATAGGATTTGAATATTAGGCAGGCCTCTGGAATACTCATCCCGTAATATTATCACCACACTACTGTCTCCATAAACAATTACTATAACATTGATCCTAAAATGCATGAGAATGCTCTCATGAAGGGGTACTGCATGTTGTACATCTAGTATGAAGATGGCAATACAGGAAGTGCTGTTAAAATTTTGTTGGTTGTTTTCGAATTGATGGTGGATTACATTGTACATGGTATTTGTGGCACAGAAGCAGGCCATTCAGCCCAATAGGTCCATTCCAGTGTTTGTGCTCCAGACAAGCCTCCTCCCACCCTTCTTTATCTAACCCCATCAACATATCCCTTTATTCTTTGCTCCCTCATGTGTTTATCTTGTTGAGCAGAATTTGGTAATAATTTGCATGCTCCAATCCACAAGTTTAAAACATATTGATGTACTACTATAGGGTTAGCATAAAACTTGTTCTCTTGTACTGTTGAGACTGTCACAGGATCACGACTGACATCATCAGGAACAGCGCAGCAACACGAATAATCAGTGCTGGAAAGTCTTGTATTTTTGCCTGGCTGTTTCACAAATTCAGGAGCAATTATCTTCTGTCAAGGAGATAATATAATCTTGCAATGCCAAGTGGTCAAGTTGGATAGCCTTTGATCTTTCTTTCCATGATTTAGAAACATTCCGTAGTTTTACAGATTTTATTTTCTGTTTAATAACATGCATCTCTTAAAACCTGTTAGACTCATTTTGGCAGATATTACATGACAACAGATAGTTTGAAAACTAGAAAAGGTCTTTGCGTGTGTGCGAGACTCTTCTAATCTTAGTGTACTGCAAGTTACTGATTTGAACTGTAAGTGCGGAAGCCTTCTGAATAATTGCAGTTGAGAAATATTGGCCCTAATGTATCTCTTGAGGTGCTTTTGGTGAGGGATCCGGGGAAGTGGAATCATTAAGCTGCAGGCCATTTTTAAAAATTTTATCTAACTTTCCTTTCCGGCAACCAGCTTGATTGGCTGACTGCATGTTGGACAGGAAATCCTGCAGCAGAAGGATGTAGTGGCATGACAGGGAAGGAGCAATCGCTTTTGAGATTCTAGTGGAGTGGGAAGCAAGAGACATCATTGGGGGAAGATGGTGGTTGGGGTCATACAACATGGTTAAGTGAGAGCAGGTAATGGTGAGAACTCCGATTATGGGGTGGGATGAAGTTGGTGGCTTGGGTTAGAATGCGATTGAGAGGATGTAGACAATCCTGGTTGTGGTCAGATCATAGGGGAGGAGGAGTTTTATAGATAACCTTGCTCCTCCTGGCCCACAAGCAGTGCCGTAAAGGTGCTTACCTTATGGTTCCTGTCCTTCTTGCCTTCTTTTACCTGTTGGGTTTCCTGGTGTCTGGGCAAGTCAACTGACTGTGGTTAGAAATAGAAACAATGATAAAATGCAAGGGAATTGGTGTCTTGCACCTTGTCCCACCTCTGCTAAAACTGGAAGTGGGTGGGCTCCTGTTTTGGATTGTTTTACTTTTTGCCATCCCGCCTACAATATAAGAGTCTGGCACATAGAGGGTTAATGTGGGACTGAATACAGTACCGTCCACACAGTGATGTAAGAGAACATGTGTCCTGCACATCGGGGTCAGTGTAGTGTTGGACAGAGCCATGGAGACAGCTCTTGTTTGGACCCTTATTGCTTACTGTTGAACTACCTAAGAGCATGATTACCTTAATAAGACCTACTGAATTACACCCAACACCTTATAACATGGTGGCTGTGAATGGAACAGCGCAAAACCTCGTAAAGACTGCAGAAGGACATTAAAATCCTGAAGAACTGAAAGAAAAATCAAAGAAGTATTCTGACCTGAAGAAATGCTCAAGAAGTGAAGGCGTAGAAGGAATTGCCAGAGAAAGGCTCCAAAGAAAGGCTTGGAAGCTGAAGGCAGAAATTAAATTCCTCACTGCAACAGGAGACTCCACTGAAATCCAGCTTCAATACCCAGAGTGTGCAGAGTCAGCAGACCTAGCAGAGGTAATATAAAAAAAGTTAAATTCCTGGATAATACAAGTGCTGAAAAAAAAATTAAATACTATAGTGGTCAGAAATTGCTGTTTAAATCACAGTCTGAGAAACCTGGTTCCCGAACCAACATGTTATGGCCAAACTCGCTCCAAACAAAGAAAAATAAAATTAATTAAAAATTAATCGTGACTGAGGAGGCAGCTCTAAAAACCTGGCAAAAGCCGGAATTCAACACTTCCAAGATCCGAGAACATTGCACTAAAGCAGGGAGACTCTAACCATTTGATCCAATCAGCCATTGTTGAAAAAACTTAAATACTAAGATCACAAATACCACTACTGCAGGAGCTTGCCAAAACCAGCGAGCGCGGGAAAATGCTTTGTGAAGAAGCGTACGGCAGCAGCATCTTGGTTTTCGGAAACCTCTTAAAGCTGAACCTACAGTTTAAAAATTTTTAACCATGGATCAGAAATCCACTCAGACTATTTTGGACTCATGCAAGGGCCAAACTGACACAAAATTGGGCTTCTGGATGAGAAAATTTTTAAGTTATGGAGTAAATCAGGTCCAAGTAGGAAATCAGAAGAAGTCCAGATTAATATGTTTTTATACTTATTCAGTGAATCTGCTGATGAAGTAATCCTAATGCAATGCATGGATGAAGCTTCAGCCAGCTTCGATGAAATATTAAAAGCCTTTGACAAATACTTTAACCTGCAAGTTGTAGAGTGCAAAGAGCTTAAAAAGAGGGATAGAAAACCCCCTAGAAAAGCAATGAAAAGGCTAAAGATACTACCAAACAAACCACATGAAAGAACCAGAGAGGCAGGGAAACTTCTGGAAGTCTTAAAGACAAATATTTTTGAAAATGCCAGCACATTACCTGAGCTGCAGCAGCAGGTGACAGTGCTAAGTGGTTGACTAGGGGAAAGCTGTGGATCATTCCACACTACGAGTAGATAATGAAGCCATGTACAGCACCATTACAGAACTGGAACAAGTTAAGACTTCACCAAAGGCAGACAAGGTCATAGCTCTGCAGCAGGCAGAGAAAGAAAAGGCAGAAGTAAGATTGGAAAATGTTTGTATCAAAGCTGAACTGGAAGGTTTGAAACACAACATTCAAGCTGACGATGTATTTTTGGAAACACATGATAAACTAAGGTCTTCAATGAACCAAACTGTTCAAGACCTGAACAAACAAATTTCTGATGTGTCACAAAGGTACAAGGAGCCTTTGAAAGAAACAAAAAGGTTGAGGGTTGCAAAAAAATTTGTTGATCCATCAGAACAGTTGCTTAAAAGCAGACTTAACAACCAAAACTAATGAAATTCTTGAACTTTGTTCTAATCAGAACAACATGCAGGGTGAGATGTGCAGTACGGAAGAGCAAATATAGTCTTTAAAAGGAGAAAAGGAAAATTCAAAGAAGCAGATTGAAGATCTAACAAATGAATTGAAAGAGTCTAAGGAGCAGTTGGTGACCATGGAAGAAAGATTCCGAAAGGAACTGAATACTTAGGCAAAGTTGTTAAACTTATGGAAGCGATCTGCAGATAACTCTGAAACAAAGACAACTGAACTTCCCAGAGTAATTGTGGAGCTGAATGAAAAGATTTGTAAGCTTGAAAAACAACTGGAAAATAAGAGAGTAACCAAACATTTGGGTACATTCATGAAGCAAGTGGGAATGAAATTCCAGTTTTGAAACGTCAATTTCACCGTCCATTTCAGCGAGCCACATGAAGGAAGAAAAATAAATCACACTGTACAGACAAGCTGAGAGTTTGTTCTCCCTGTAAAGAATGTGATAAATCAATGACCATCCATAACAAAAGATAGGAATCAATAAAGAGCGAGTCAATGCCAAGGAATGGAAAATGATGTAAAGACACCGAGATCCAATTCAACAAAGCTTACGTGCAGCGACAGAGCCTACCACTCCTACAATAGTGGTGGGAACAAGATAGGGAAGGGTTATAAGGCCTTCAGACCACCTAATCCTATGAACTCAGAGACTTGGGGGGAAGATGGGAATGTAGTATTGATGTAAATACGTGGGATAAACTGTGATAAAGGCTTGGGGGAATGTGTAGTATAAGGGTCTGGCTCATAAAGGGTTAACTTGGGACTGAGTACAGGACTGCCCACACAGTGATGTAGCAGAACACATGACCCACACCTAGTAGTCAGTGTGGTGTTGGACAGCTCCTAGCTTGGACCTTTACTGTGCCTATTTCTTTTCTAATAGTTAATAGATACTTACTGTTGAACTATGTAAGACTACAAATACCTTAATAAGACCTACTGAACTATGCCCAACACCTTACAACACCGCCCCAACCAAACTCATCCATTTTTGGGGGTTAAAATTGCCTCCACTCTTTCTATACATTTTCTGAATGATATGTTAGAATAATCAGCTGTTTAAAAAAATTGAAAGACATTTTTGCTAGTTATGTAGTGGAAAATATGCTCATATTTAGAAGAGACTTTTCAATATTGGTGGTCGCTGATATAAAATTTTAAAAAACAGGCCCTTTATATTGTTACACACAGGTTGCCATAGACTGAGAAATGATATCTGACATGAGCCTGGATTTTGTAGCGGTACTGATGGTGAAACTGTCAGTCATTCATAACCTACAGATCCCTAAAACTTTTGTCTGTCTTCATTAATCCATTGATGCTGACAGCAATTTCGAGAGTCCACCCAAGCACAAAATTATGTGGAACACCAGAAGTTGCTGTCAGTGATTCAGTGCTCCTCTAGAGGGCGTGCTATTGAGGCACCACTGTCTCAGCCCTGCACCTCTCAAACGCACACTCGCGCAAACACACATAATTGAATTGACAAGAAATCCCACTTATTCTCTGTTAGTCTCACTGAAAAAAATTACAGCTTGTTGAGTGAGGTGTGATTGGGTTTTTAATTACATACTAACTTCATAATTACTGCTAAACACCCTCACTGGTCCTGTAAATCTAATTTTATATTTATGGAGTGTCAAATTTCTCCATTTTGAAAAATGTTCCACATTCCTTTAAAATATTTTCTAAGTTCGCTTGTTTTTATTTTAGTGTCTATCTTAATCCAATGATAATTCATTTAGATTGCTATCTGAAATTTTAAATTAAAGATAAAGGCATTCAGCGCATTTAACTTCCTGGTTTGCTGCCTCTGAGAATACTTCAATGTGACTGGTTGCCTTGTCCTGCTTGTTGACATCACTGCCGTTGGATAACTGGAGATCCCTTTGACTTGGTGCCAGATTTAAGCTGCTGTTGAGGAAGGGGAAATTCACATTACAGAAATTGCTAGGCCTTTGTGACAGCTTTCTTTGAGGTCAGAAGCGAGCACAGTCACCTGTGCTGACCACAAAATCTGAACATATAACAGTCATAATTTCAAAAACTTCCTTGATAGTATTTGTTGAACACACAAAGAAATTGTTGCATTATTGGTGTAGAACTGCAACTACATTCTTCAAGAATTTGCACAATATTACCTCATTCCTCTGGAGAAATTTATTATTCATATCTTTGATTAGCAGGGGAAGACAGTGCCCAGTGAGACAAACATCGTGTTTTATCTATTTCCAACTCAGAACAAGTAAATGATGCAAGTAAATGTTGTCAAGTTTTTTTTAAGGTATTTACATCGAATGAGTATGCTATTTGAAGGGATTGTTTATAATCACTACCTTTGGGGTTGACACCAGATAATCTAATGCGGGTCAAATTTGAGTTGCTGGTTTATTTATTGAATGTTGGCCATCCCTGGGCTGGTGGTCTTCAAGTCAGAGTTCATAATGTGATGGCTTTGGCGTGTATGATCTGATATTCCCAGTCAAGTGCAATTTTTCAGTGCTTTGGAGTCTGTTTCATGAATAACAGCAATGCCAAATGAAACCTTTAACAGAGGCTCACATGAATTTGATTGAATGCCCATTGATCTGTTTATAATGCAGAAGCAGGATGTTGCCTCCAAACTTAAAGTGTTGTCTAAGGTTTCCTCAAGAATTAAACCTATATGCCCATCAGACTCTTTACTTTGATAGACTGGTCTTCTTAACATTAGGGAAATACTCTTCCTTCAAATATCATGGACTTTCAGGCCCATGATTATGCTTGGCAAAGTACTGCAGTGGTATGTGCCATTGCCTTCTGAAGTATGGCTGGCCAGAAAACTCTCACTCTTACTGCTATCAGGTATATTGGAAGGATTTACAGGCTGATAATCAACCTGTTTGGCCACATTATGAATGCATGTTCTATGGCTGTCCAGTCCTCAAGTGGGACTTGAACCTAGAGCTTCTGGCTTAGAGGTAAGGATGCTATCACTTTGCCACAAGACTCCCTTGGGGGCTTGGAATGAAATATATGATTAAATACTGCATAAAGGAATGCAAACCCCTTTGAACTGCATTTAATTTTCAGAGAAAAATATATTAACATAGATTAAATGGTGGGCCATTGGTTTACACAGACAGAATAAATCAAATCGACTTTTCAACTTGGCATTTTAGAATTTTTACCAAAAGTTTTAGGGATCTGTAGGTTATATTTTTAAATTAAAATGAGCGAGGCATGAATTTGTGCCATTGTAGATTCTACTCACTCTCCCCTCTGAGGGAGACAGCCAACCAAAGGTCAAACTTCCAGTTAGATAAAGCTGTGTAAAATTACTCTTCATGCCCTGAAGGTAGGCAGCATATTTGTCCAACCTTACAGCCTTCGCAATTCAAATTTGACCCAACCACCTTTCATAGAAGATACATTAGTGGTGCCAGCAGTATAGAAACTATCATATTCTGTGTAATGTTTCACCATCTAGATCTGTCCTTATCATTATAACCTTTAATCTAGTTTCAAACTAATGTACATCCAACTCTTCTGAAGTTATTAATTGTAGCATTCATTGCTTTTGATGGAAGTCAGTGGAAAGATTAGACTAATTTCTTGTCTTGCTGCAGGGTTGTTAATTTTGTGCATGTGTCCTTGGTTCTTTGATTACAGTCTAAATATAATAGGCTGCTTACATCAACATAATCCATAGTCCTCATCATTTTGAAAGCTGTCATTACATTTCACCACAGCTCTTTCTTTTAGTGAAAACAAATTGAGTTCCATTTATATCTTCATCAATTAGAGCCCTAAAATCTATTGATGTCGCTGTCTTCATTGCCTGTTGACAGGATATGTTTCTTTCTTTGAGTATTTTGGCCTAATTAAGGGGCACATCTAGAATTCTCATTTCCGCCTTTCACACCTTAAAAAAAAGTCCCGCCTAGTATTGGACAAATATCAAGAAATGATCTACATATATACTGATTGAGACTGACTTGGATGAGGTTGAATCACGACAGGCCAGTTTACAAAGATCTCCCAGTGTGCTTTCCCAGCTGCGTGCCCACTTGTGAGCCCTGAGTTTATGCTTGACTGCGCACACGCAATTCAAGTGTCCCAACCACCATTCCATTGCATGCTCTCAGGCTCAACCACTTATCAGCCTTGGCTCATTAGTAGCACTTTGGTTTCTAAGTTGGAATGTTTTAGGTTCAAGCCCCACTGACGTGAGTATGTAATCCAGGCTGACACCTCAGTGCAGTACTGAGGGAGTGCTGCATTATTAGAGGCGCCAGCCTTCAGGTGAGATGTTAAATCAAACTCCTGTCTGCCGACTGAGGTGGATGTATAATATCCAGTGGTATGATTTGGAGAAGAATAGGGGAGTTCTCCTCCTGCCCTAGCCAACATTTATTCATTAAGCAACACCAACAAATAAGTAGATTATCTGGTAATTTATCTCATTGCTGTTAGTGTGCTTGTGGGATTTTTCTAAACATAAACTGGGCTTCCTACATTTCAACAGTGACAACACTTCGAAAGTCACTCCTTGACTCTGAAGAACTTTGAGACATTCTGAGGCCCTGAAAATGGCTACAAATTCAAGTTCTTTAATCCCTCCCTTTAATTCAAAATGACTCAGTTCAATTCTCTGAGAATTAATGTTTTTAGCTCTAAATGCATGTTTTTCCTTGGTTGCTTATGTACCTATGTTACTCAAGTTCCAGGATGATTCAAATTGTTTTAATGCAAAAATTGACTGGATTATCAGAAACTGATTGTATAAAATCTAACACGATTTCAGTAACTTGGGTTTTAACATTTTCAGTTTGCAGTTAACTACTGAGGGTGGAATGATGGCGCAGTGATTAGCGCTGCTGCCTCACATTCGATCGTGACTTTGGGTGTCTGTTTGTGTGGAGTTTGCATGTTCTCCCCGTGTCTGCTTGGGTTTCCTCCGGGCGACCTCGTTTCCTTCCACCTTCCAAAGATGTGCTGATTAAGTGGCTTGGCTACAGTAAGTTGCCCCCTAGCATGAGTGTGATGGACTGGTGTCCTGTCCTGGGTGTGCTGCACCTATTGCCTGCCATTGATAGGCTCCGACTCTCCGTGATCCAGAATCAGATGAAGCAGTTATGGAAAAGTGAGTGAGTCCCCCTGTAAAATCCACCCCATTAATCCGTTTACTTTAAATGCATTAAAATGGCTGCTAAGATAGTGGAGCAAGGAATTTTAAGAGTTTATCTGCTCGTATCCGATGGCGTACACAGGATCACAGGATCATAATTTGATATGTGCTTATTTATTATATATTTGCAATAAAATATAAAATGCTATAGTTTAAACATGTTTATTTTATAAATTAGATCAGAATCTTTGTTTAAGAATTTTGTAGCAAGCTTCAAATCTATCACATGTGCACAATGATGGATAAATTGCAATGATAAATCTGCACCATTGTGTCTTTGCAGTATGAAACTAAACCATGCAGCCCAAGAAGGTCCCATGAATTGATCTCTAGTCTGTGCTCAGTTATTATTTCCCATTCCAGGCAGTTAGGAGTGTGACAAGTGGTCATCAGCTAAAGAACGGAAAAAAATAGCACAGTGCCCATTCCTGTTTCCCATCCATCGACTCCTGACATAAAGTGTGTGTTTGTGTGTGTATGTTTTTTATGTGTGTGTCAAATGAGAATAGGATTAAGATTGGCTGTGATCTGCCCTCCATTTGCATAGCTTGCTAGCATTGTGTAGACTCACACATGAAGGATTGACATGTGGGACAATGCTTAGCAATAACCTGTTCACTGATGCCCAGTTTGGGTTCCGCCAGGGCCACTCACCTCCTGACCTCATTATCGCCATGGTTCAAACATGGACCAAAGAGCTGAACTCCCGAGTTGAGGTGAGAGTGACTGCCCTTGACATCAAGGCAGCATTTGACGGAGTGTGGCATCAAAGAGCCCTAGCAAAACTGGAGTCAATGGGAGTCAGGAGGAATACTCTTCACTGGTTGGAGTCATACCTAGCACAAAGAAAATTGGTTGTGGTTGTTGGAGATCTGTCATCTCAGCTCCAGGATGTCAGTGCAGGAGTTCCTCAGGGTAGTGTCCTAGGCCCAAACACCTTCAGCTGCTTCATCAATGACCTTCCTTCCAACATAAGGTCAGAAGTGGGGATGTTCGCTGACGATTGCACAATGTTCAGCACCATTTGCGACTCCTCAGATACTGAAGCAGTCCATGTCCAAATGCAGCAAGACCTGGACAATATCCAGGCTTGGGCTGACAAGTGGCATGTAACATTCACGCCACACAAGTGTCAGGCAATGACCATCTCCAGCAAGAGAGAACCATCACCCCTTGACATTCAATGGCATTACCATCACTGAATCCCCCACTATCAAGAACCTGGGGGTTACCATTGACCAGAAACTAGCCATATGAATACTGTGGCTACAAGAGCAAGTCAGAGGCTAGGTATCATGCGATGAGTGACTCAACTCCTAACTCTCCAAAGCCTGTCCACTGGTTAAAAGGCACAAGTCAGGAGTGTGATGGAATGCTGTCCACTTGCCTGGATGAGTGCAGCTCCCACAACACTGAAAAAGCTGGACACCATCCAGGACAAAGCAGACATCACCATTCCTTCACTGTCATTGGGAGTTCACTGGAACTCCCACCCTAACAACACTGTGGATGTACCTACACCACATGGACTGCAGCGGTTCAAGAAGACAGCTCACCACCATCTTCACAAGGGCAACTAGGGATGGGTAATAAATGCTGGCCCAGTCAGTGAAGCCCACATCCCATGAATGAATAAAAAAGAAAACTCCTGCCTGCAGAACTGAACGAATGAATGATCAGTTGCTGAAGGAGAGGATGGAAGAAACTCTGAAGGAAAAAATACAGAATAAAATTTGGTGCTTTTTACAGTTGTATCATTATTTATGCTCCTGTGACCCTGATGTTACAGCATAGGATACAAACAGGCGAACCCTTAAAATTCCTTGCTCCATTATTTTAGCAACCATGTAAACGCATTTAAAGTAACTGGATTAATGGGGTGGATTTTATGGGGGGACTGATTATCCACCCCTCCCGACCTAAAAGTCAGTCAGCACCTCGCCGACGTGAAATCTGGTTGCTCCACAGTGATGATAGGCTGGGGGTGCCCTTAATTAGTGCAGAATGGGACTTCCGCCTCTCAAGGAAGTCCCACCCTAGAGAACTTCCAGCCATTCTGATTGGCTGGCAGCTCTGTAGTCCCAGCAACGCCAGAAGGCAGCACTGGCCACTGCTGGAACTACAACCAGTACCCACGAAGAAGTGTCTCCCGGACTTCAGGTAGGTCCGGAGACTTTGGGCGGGCAAGGCTGCGAGACCCCAGTGAGGTTGGGGAGGGTACTGGGGGTGTTGGGTTGGAGGCGGAAGGGTGAGGGGGGGAGTGACAAAGGGGGAGTACCATTTTGGGTGGGGGTACCCCAATGGGCAAAGTGGACCCCCCTCCCAACCTACCCGAAACAGCCTGTGCTGTCAAAACTGCCAGGCTTCTCCTCACCACAGATTCTCTATCCCACAGACTGAAAAATGGTGGCAGAGATGGAATGAGGACCTTACGTGACAGTAATTGTCCACTTAAAGGTCATGGTAGGCCGAAGGATGGAAGGCTGCTTGACGCCTTACCCACACACCCGCCCACCCCTGTAATATGAGAGACAGGTGAGGGATAGGTGGGGAGGTAGCAGACTGACCAGCCACTCTACTTTACATGCCCCTCGCCTTCAAATATTCAGTCCAGTATCTTCCTAAGAATGCAGAGAGAGGAATTTTTCTAAATGTGTTACGCATTTTCCCATGAGTATTCTGCAGTGTAATGTTAGGGTTTCTATATTTGTTTCACTTGCTTAATTAGCTGTAAGTTGTCATCATTTACTTTGGAAGATCTGGCTATGAACTAACACCCGAGACTGGCGTTAAACTCGTTACAGTAACAAAAAGAGTTATTCCAAACTGAAACTTATCTTCTTTAGAATCTAGTTAAGATGAATGAATCTACATTAATCTGTTTTATATTCGATTCAAAGATCTACATTCAGCGACACTTTGTATCACCCTCAGCCCCCTCCCTCACTCACTCTGCATCCGCTTTATAAACAGAAATCGCAAGCCCTATAATAACATTTGGAAGTCGTTTGAAGCTCATAAATATGTCAAAACATCACTTGAACAAACTCTTGAAAAGACATATGTCTCTTCAGAATCTCATAAGTCTATCAAAATAAACAAACGTCATATAAATAGTCACTCAAAAAAACCAAGGTCAGGATTTTTGGATGGTGGAGTTTCCTGCCCCATCACCGGAAGAGTCAGCGGGGAATGCATCCTGCCAATACTGCCCGCCCTGCAGTCATTTAATGTAGGCAAAAGTCCCACCTCAGCAAGCCACCGGCCATCTGATTGGCCAGCAGGTCTCTAGCCCCAGCAGCGCTACCAAGAGTGGTGGCCACTGCTGGGACTACAGGCAATCCCGCCAGTCTAATTGCTGGAGCACACAGGACCAAGAAGGTGCGGGGTCTCATGGTGGGGATGGGAGGGGAGGCCCAGGGGGTGAGGAGAGAGGGGGTGGGGTCGTGATGGCAAGAGAAAGCGGGGTGGGAGTGGGTGTAGAACTTGGGGATCGCCCAGTGATAGAGGCAGCCACCCCTTTTCCTGCCTGAGGCCCAAGCAGGGTAATCAGCCAGGCTTCTCCCCACCTCCCCCTCCCCCACCACACCCATCCTGAACTCCTCCCATTGGCCAAAAATTGCAGTTGGATGGGATGTGGCTCTTAACTGGCCAGTTATTGGCCACTTAAGGGCCTCAATTTGGGCAAGGGAAGGTGGGCCACCCCAGACCCCGCTCAGGTTGGGGCTGGGCAGAAGGGTGGCAGGCAGGCCACCCATAGAATATTATGATCCCCTGCAAAATCGTTGATGGGTGATGCTAATATTCTGCCCTATAATCCTCTTCAGAATCTCATAAATTTGTCAAAAGAAACAAACATTATTTGAATAGGCATTGAAAAAAACAATAAGCCTCTTCAGAATCTCATAAATATGTCAAAGTCATCAATCACAATTTCCTCAGGAGCAACTGAAAAAACAAACTCTGAACTTCAGAATCCATCAGTGCTTTTGAAGGCAGCCAAAAGTTCCTATGTCTGTCAAAGTTTACAAAAAGCCAATAAGATGACTGAACTGATCTGCAAAGAGTGAATTAAAACAATGGGGAGAGTTTAAACAATTAGCTCTGGGTCTCACATTGGGCTAGGTTTCAATATTGTACAATATATAATATTAATTTATCCAGTGGGAGGCGGTGGGACAGTGGTATTGCCACTGGACTAGTATCCCAGATACCCAGGTTTGAATTCCACCATGGCAGATGGTAAAATTTGAATTCAATAAAAGTCTGGAATCAAAAGTCTGATGATGACCACAAAACCAAGGCCAATTGTTCTAAAAGCCCATCAGGCTCACTAATCTCCTTTAGGGAAGGAAATCTACTGTCCTTACCTGGTCTGGCCTACATGTGACTCCAGACCCACAGCAATGTGGTTGACTCTTAAATGTCCCCTGAGCAAGGGCAATTAGAGATGGGCAATAAATGCTGACCAGCCAGCAATGCCCATATCCCATGAATTTCCATCTGAAGAGTTTTCTACTTTTACAAGGCTGTTCTTTCACTTGACCACCTGCCAGTTGCCAGAAGTAACAATATGACAACCACATTATTTAATGGTCACTTTCATTTTCCAATCACAGCACTGTTATCACTCACTTTAGTAAACATGGATACAACTCAGGCTACAGCATTTTGCGATGAATTGTAAAGGAGACAGCACCATTTTTAGTTCCCTTTTATACTCTTCCTGCCTCCAATCTGTGGTTCACACCTCCACTCTGCAGGTGTAATTTAGGAGGGCTTTCAAGTCACAGCCGCCTCCATGAAATTTGAAGTTCTAAGATGCCCACTTCTACAATGGTGCTGTCAGCTTCTAAATAGGAGTTTGTCAGGCTCATAACCCACCCCCTTTCCCACGCCACTGAAAATGGCTGGAGATGGACACAGAGGTGGGGCTTCCACTTTCGTACCTCAATGTCCATTTTTTATCCAATCCCACCTCTGTCACGGGGCGGCAAAATCACAGCCCAGCTATCCATAGTGAAGGAAGATTTCCCTTGACTTAGCAAGGTTGCCAGTGTGTTCTTTAAAAATATATTTATAATTTCACCAGAATTCAAAATAGGAGGAAATCCTCCTGCAATGTGGTGAAATAGCAGAAATGAGCAACAGTGACTCCTATGTTGTCTCATCACATTGGCATGGAGTGGGTGTTTCTACAGCAGAAACTTCAAACTTTCATCAACATCCATATGTGACCAGAAGTAAAGTCAACCCTGATGAGGAAATGGATAATGGCAATTGGTGGACAGGTCAACCACATCATCAGTGAGATCATTTTGGAGTCAACCAAAAACTGTAATTGGAGGGAGAAATTAATATTGTGCTTGCCAAAAGAGTTAAATATTGATAATAACATCAATGTGGTTTGAAAGAGTGGACTCGTGCTAAGTGGTTTTAAGTACTGGCATGCTGTGCCACAGAATGTAAAGTGGTAGGTTCCCTCCTATATTCCTGCATGCAGAGTTGCCAGTCTTAACTATGCTGGTGTAGTGAGGCAAGGTGTGGAGTGCAGGTTTTTCCACAAATGGAGAGAGAAATGAGAGGAAGAGATCACCTGGGGCCACCGTGTGCACTCTTCTGATCTGTGTCCAGGGAGCACTGGGGGTGGGTCACCTCTCTATCTGAACCACAGCATGCAAAGCTCCAAGCAAGAAGGAGAAGTGCCTTAAAAAGAAGGCTTACTTTTTTTAAAAATGTAATTGGCAGTGACACTAAGATGAATACAGGAAGGGAAATGTTCAATCTGGAAAATAAACATGGGTTCATGGCCAAAGCCTTGAATTTCAGAAGCCTGTTAATTAGTTAAATGATAGATAATAAAGTTGAAGTGATTAATTTTTCTTTCAATATTCCCCATCCACACCACTCTTTTAAAAGCAGCATTATTCCATTTTACTGGTCTATCTTGGTAATATTTTAAACTTGTCAAGCGTTCAATTGCTATAACAAACATCCAGAATTGCACTCTTGTGGCCTAACATTTCCGATGCTGATTCACTATGCAAGTAGATCAGGAAGTAATCAAAAAAGTTCCATAGATTGCATCATAGGTCCTATCCATTTACTGACAATCACTATATGTGCATTAATATTAAACTTTGCCTCCTAATTGAACATCAGACATTCCACACAATCTGAATTATTTTTTGTTGTTCTATCATGGGATGTGAGTATTGCTGGTAAAGCCAGCTTTTGTTGCCCATCCCCGATTGCCCTTCAGAAGGCGGTGGTGAGCCACCTTCTTAAAACGCTGCAGTCCATGTGGTGTAGGTACACCCACAGTGCTGTATGAAGGGAGTTCCAGGATTTTGACCCAGGGAATGGCAATATAATTCCAAGTCAGGATGGTGTGTGGCTTGAAGAGGGGGTGTTCCCATGCATACGCTGCCCTTGTCCTTCTAAGTGATAGAGGTAATGGGTTTAGAAGTTGTTGTTGAAGACTCCTTCGTGAGTTGCTGCAGTGAATCTTGTATATAGTACACACTGTTGCAACTATGCATTGGAGGTGAAGGGAGTGAATGTTTAAGTTGGTGCATGGGGTGCCAATCAAGTGGACCACTTTGTCGAGCTTCTTCAACTTTGTTGGAGCTACACTCATCCAGGCAAGTAGTGAGTATTCCATCACACTCTTGACTTGTGCCTTGTAGATGGTGACCAGGCTTTGGGGAGTCAGGAGATGAGTTGCTCATCTCAGAATTCCCAGCCTATGACCTGCTCCATTTTAGCCCCATTACTCAAAGCTGCAACACCCCACAAATGTTTACTGTGTATAAATCCTTTCTAACTAAAATTATACTTTTTTTTTTAAAGGGCGGTTGTGGTTCAGTTTCTAGCTCCAAATTTTAACACTTTTTCAAAATAACCACACAATCTGTTCTGAGCCAGTGATTCTGGCAGACCCCACAATGATAAATATGATTGTACATTTACTATTTCCAACATAAGAACATTTCTGCAGTAAAAGATAAAGCATCATTTTAACTTGGAAATGACCGTAGGTGGAAATGGAAACGGTTATCTTACCATCTGTCTTTAAAATGAGAGGTTACCCGAGTATAAAGCGAACTTCTCCACAGACAATGAGTCAGTCTGGCGGCTAATGTCAGAGCTTCCCAGTCCCTGCAATAAAATAATCGAGCTAAATTATGTTGGTAATTTATTTCAGACTCATATTTTGGAGTTTATAAAGTTCATCTTCCGTTCATTATAATGGAGTGCACACCCAGTTTTAGTTTGCACATTTTTATACCACTTTTTTCTTCCCTTGGCCACCTATCAGCACAGATTCTGCAGCAGATTGGCGTCCAAGAGCCACACCTCTATCACTCCCGGCAATGCTGCTCTCACTCATTTCTTAGTATGAAGCCACTCACACAACATTCAATCTCCTGGACCAAACATGATACAATTGGGTAAGATACCAGAAGGCTGCTGGCATCTGCAGAGCCAAACTCAAGACTGAGTCAGGAGGGTTAAAAAAAAAGATTTTTCTTTAAAAAAAAGTTATCTTGGAATTATCCAGGCAAGTTATTTGTATGGTAAAACGTTCTTGTAACATTAACAGTTCTGTGTTGTAGCTAATTCCAAATATGTTTTACTTGTGATTACAGCTGTTTTAATTTTGATCAGTGGACATTGATAAATTCATGCATCATGGGGTGGGAGGGTGGGGGTGGGTGGTGGGGTAGTGGTAAAACTATAAAATGTCATGCAGCTATCTGAGTAGAACAGTGTAAAGAGTTAACAGGCTGACATATCCCACAGAAGGTTGCAATCAAGAGTCTTGATGGCATGGATTCAGGTCATTGCAGAGGGCAGCTCTAGCGTTGTTGCTGTGCCCTCTTGTCTCATCAGTTAGTCCCTGAACCATGCAAAGCAAACACGTAAAATCCCAATCAGGAATGTGAAGTGACCTAATCCGGTCTCTGAATGCAGTGTTGATTAATATTTCCCGTGTGCAAGCAGATTGGGAGTTTGCATTTGAGCTGGTCACTGTTCAACACGCAGGAGGAAGAGGGAGGCCAGTGAAGCAAAATCGAATCCAGGGTCAACGTTTAATCAGAGCTACTGCAAAAAGCCACCTCACCCAGTCTTGTAACAAGTTTCTTCAACCAATCCAAAAATCCTTAACTGGATAAACTAATGAGAAGAAAAATGGAAACTTGAATACCCTATTCTTGATCAATCTTTTCAATACCGAAAACTTGAAAACCATTTAATTTATAGACAGAAGTGAATTCAGTGTAAGAAAAGACACGAGGTTTTTTTGTCAGCTAGGGTAGTATTTCTGTAATTTAGAAGTTATGGGGTAATTTGATCAAAATATTCAAGCTGTTAAGGGGGACAGCTAAGGTGGATCGGGATAAACCATTTCTGCTGGCTGGGGAGTCTAGGATTAGGGGGCGTGATTCAAAAATTAGACCCAGGGTGGTAAAAATTTGGAACTCTCTTTCACAAAAGACAATTGATGCTAAATCAACTGTTGATTTAAATCTGAGATTTATAGATTTTTGTTAGCCAATCTTATTAATGCACCTGGGCTAAAATCGAGTAAATGGAATTAGATTGCAGATCAGCCATGATTTCATTGAAAGACGAAACAGATTTGAAGTGTTAAATTTTCTACTCCTGTTCCTACAAGTTGTGTATAATTGAAATAACATTTGATCATGGGAGAGTTGATTCTTTGGTGTAAAAGATTTATTTAATTGTTGAATCTGATGTTTGACCAGCCTATCAGTATCTTCTTATTTCTACTTTTTTAATCAAGGATCAGTGTCAAAATGTACTAAAAAAGACTATTGCTATAATGTTTCTCATGCTTCAGTTCTGTGGAAACACATAATTCTGATGCATACAAAAAAAAGGCCTTGCATTCACAAAGCACTTTTTACGACTACCGGAAATTTCAAAGTGCTTTATGGCCAATTAAATACTTTTTGAAGTGTAGTCACTGTTGTAATGTGGGAAACACTGCAGCCAATATGCACACAGAAAATTCCCACAAATAGAGCCGTGTGATAATGACCAGGTTTTTGTGATGTTGACTGAGGGATAGATATTGGCCAGGACACCGGGGATAACTCCTCTGCTCTTCTTTGAAATAGCGCCATGGGATCATTTGCATCCGTCCAAGAGCCAGATGGGCCTCACTTTAATGTCTCATCCGAATGAGACAAATAAGCTAAATGTTAATGAGTGAACAGAAGTCCTAATTTTATTCCAAATTAAATTGTTACAGTGTTCTTCCCTGAAAACTCATGGCAAGGTTAAAAACTTGGCTGAGCTCCAGCTTCCTCAAAACAAAACAAAAAAATGAAAATGTGGACTTAGGTCAGAAATTTAGGATGGGCTGGAGTTGAATCACCGATTTACATTTCAAGACTTAAACATATCCTTAATATCCATGTTTTATGGTCTCAGGAATGTAATAACTTTTCAACTGATACTGCAAGACATCAGTGCTCATCACCGTCTACTACTGAGTAAATGACAGCCTGCATTAGTTATACTGCTCTTTTGCACAGGTTAAACACCATTAGAATACGCTAATTGTGATAAGGTTTTACTTTCTATTGTTTTCTAAACAGTAGAATAGAAGGTGTTACACGGAGGTAAGAGGTTTCTGCACATGGAGAAATGGAAAGAGCATCCAAGGGTAAGCCAACATCTATCAATCTCACTTGCACCCTCGCTTATGGAGCAGCTTCGTCAGAGCCTTGGGAGTTGTGAACTGTCTACTTGTGCAATCAGGGATAGACATGTGTCACAGAAGAATGGTTTTTATGATGATATGACTGAAATTTTAGACTATCACTTGAATATTCCTGTGAATTAAAGAATTTCTTAAGCATAATCAAAGACTGGATATTTATTTTGATCTATGTATGTTTTCCAAGGCAATCTTAAACTTCACTTAACAATAATAAATGTATTAACTACCATTTTCAATTGTGACTTTTGTACTTGTTGGCAGTGAAATTTGCAGCCACAGCCCATTAAGCAATGACTTTCTTTTTGATTTTGCCGATTTTCTTCCACTTTCTTTTTGAATTGCAGTGACACGTGCTGGGGTTTTGTTTCAAGGTGCTATCAGCCTTCCAAGTACCTCAACCAGGTGGCCAATTGGTAAACAATCAGCCAAATGGTTTGCTTCACAGCCAACTCAACTTTTGTACCCATTCATTTTTCAGCATGAATGACTGCATAATGATCCAGCTAGTTTTACCCACCTTAACACGAGGGCGGCAGAAGCATCTTTACTCACCCGTGCGGCGGCCAATTAATTCAATCCAGACCAGGGAGCAAATGTGCTGTTTTCCCAATCCATGTGGCAACATGAGATGGTGCATTTAGCCACTGAGCCATTGAACTTGGCAATAACAATACTCACCTGCATCCACACATGTTATACACCTTGGTGACTTTACTAATGCAATTACATAATCGTGCTAACTGATATAAGAATAATAATTGTGAAATTTGCTTTTGTTTTATTTATTTCACTCTACTAAGCTCATTAAGGTGAATGGTTTTCATTGTTCTCTAAATAAAGCTGAAAATCACTTCCTGATATTGAACTATTTACATGACATCACCACCAGATGCTGATATAAACACATGTGCCTGGAAATGAAATGTCTCACGTAATTGGCGCCTCCACTTTTTTTTCAATCATGTTCACATTTTTATTGACAAATGTTGAAATGCTGGTTTTCCTGGATTCTCCACAAATTCTTCCAAATGAGGCATCTGCCTGATATAAATTGCTGATAAAATCCCTGCCATCGAACTGCTTAGATCTGCCCAAGCCTTCAGAAGAATGCCCTACAGACATGGCTAATACTAGCACAATGCCTTCTTTAGGACATTCCAGAAATAGTTAACATCACGCAAATGCAACTAACATTTCCCTTGTGCCAAAGTTGGATTTGCAAGATTTAATTAAATTTTGATGAACTATCATTATTAAGTTTCTGTTGCGGAATCAATGTATTGATCAGCACATACTTCAACAGGAGACCCATCACTCTATAACATTTCTCTGAAAATAATCCTGTAGGTCTCATGAAGTTCACATCAGAAGACTGATTGACTCTGGTGAAGCTCCTCTTTGAATAAATTCAACACTAAAATCTTTACTGATGAAAAGGAGTGTATAATTCACTTCTAAATAAAATGATTGCATTCTGCAGCACTGGAAGAGGCTATTCAGCCCATTGCACCCATACCTGCCCTCTGAATGAGCGAACCATCCTCATCTAATTCCCAACAGGAACTCTTGTGGGACACTGGGTAGTGGCCCTTCCTCTCAGCCAGAAATTCCAGGTTCCAGTCCTACTCAATGACTTGTGTGGTGTGACCAAGCAGATTGATTTTTTTAAAAATTCAACCACATTGTTGTAGTGGGTCTGAAGTCACATGTAGGCCGGACCAGGTAAGGATGGCAGATTTCCTTCCCTAAAGGGCATTGGTGAACCAGATGGGTTTTTGTAGCAATTGGCTATGGTTTCATGGTCATCATCAGACTTTTAATTCCAGATTTTTTATCAAATTCAAATTTCACCATCTGCCATGGTGAGATTTGAACCCAGGTCCCCAGAACATTACTATACTACTATACCATCACCTCCTGTCAACCTGTAGATCTTTCAGGCACACCTATGGTAGGTGATAAGAGTGAGAGAGTGTCCTGATTGGCCAGAACCACGTGGTAACTGCAGCACAACAGCCTCCCCACACTAAATGACTCCATGTGCAAGCTCCTCCCACAGGCTCTGTGGCAAGGGTCCTCCTGGCTTTGAGGGACTGCTAGAGAGAGAATCCAATTCCCTTGTCTGACCTCCATAACCTTTGTCAAATATTTATTCTCTTCCTTCTTAAAGATTATAACAAATTCTGTTTCAAGTGCTGTTTCTAGTGAGATTTTTCATTGTCTAGCAATGCTCTGCAAAAAGAAAAACATTTTCCTAACCTCTCCCTTCAATCTTTTGGCACTGGTCTTCAATTTATGCCCTCTCATTCTTTACTCAATAGCTAATGGAAATAATCATTACATAACAAGTTCATTGAGTAGGAATGGACAGTACTCTTAATTGGTATTGACTCAGAGATAATGTCATATGGAATCCCTTAATTACAATTTTCATGGACAAAGCACATTAAGGCTTTATAGAATCAAAGTGTTAAGGGGAAACTTACCCTGCAAAGGAACTTCTGAGATATGGACATCTCTCTGATAATAAATGACTTTTAAAAATCCAACAATTACTTCAGATCCCTTTGCTGTCTCAGGTGCATTCACATGTGAAAAGAGGAACCGATTTAACTTTAGTGTTCCTTCAGCCAATGTTTTGCTTCCATAATAACAGTGAGAGCAACAAAGGCCGCCACCATCTGAAGATGCCACATAACAAGGTCAATTAGAATTGACACATTGCACAAAACATGTAGTTAACATATTTGTTCTGGTCTAGGATCTTGCCATTACCCATTGTCTCTGCATCAGTCCACTGTGCTGTATTTGGTTTACATAGCTGCAGCTATTTTAAAAGCATTACCAATAATTGCTAGGTCACCCTAGATACTGTGAGCCTTGATTTTGTTTTAAAATGACTGAACACAAGGAATAGAATAAAAGCAGAGCACATTTAACCAATGTGCACCTGATTAGTGTAATTTAACTATGTTTATGAAATGGATGTACCCGCAATCATTGCCTGTCTACATGCCGTGCATGACTTCTAATCATTGCATTTTACTTTTTAATTGAATGTTCCTAGTTCATCTATATATTTTACCTAGATTACATACTCGACCATAATTATAAGCAATTGTACAATACCCCATCCTGGCTTATGGTCTGATTGTTTGTAATTCACTCTGCAGCTTTAAGCAACTTACTGTGGAAATCAAACATGTTAAAAAGGCCCCTACTAGCCTGAATGCCATTAATGTAATTAGCTGCTAGATTGCTTTAAGGTAAAGCTGCCAACTTTCACCCCTTTTCCTCCATTCCATTTAAGGGCTCATGGGGTTAGGGGGGTAATATATTAGCATGAATAGAGGTTTGATTAAGAAAATGGAAGCAGAGAATAAGGAGAAACAGGGCATTTTCAAATCAGCAGTGTGTAACTGGTGGAGCGTGGCAAGGATCAACGATGGGTCCTCAACTATTTACCACTATGTAACGATATAGATGAGGGAACCAAGGGTAATACATCCAAGTTTGTTGATAATACAATGTTGGGTGGGAAAGTAAGTTGTGAGCTGGACTAAAACGAGGTTCCAAAGGAATATAGACAATTTAACTGTGTGGCAGATCGAGCATAATGTTGGGAAATGTGAGGTTATTCATTTTGATTGGAAGAATTGAAAATAAGAAGAAAAGTAGAAGAGTAGAAAATAAGAAAATTAGTAGAAAATAAGAATGTTTTTAAATGGTGAGGAACTTGTAAATGCTGGTGTTCAGAGAGGTTTGGATATCCTCATATAAGAAACACAAAATGTTAGCATGCAGGCCTTTCAAGCAATGAGGAAGGCAGATGGCATGTTGGCTTGTTTGCAAAGGTGTGAGTACAAGGGTAAAGGATTCTCGTTATGATTAAACAAGGCTTTGGTGAGGCTACACCTGGAGCACTGGGCACAGTTTTGGTCTCATTATCTAAGGAAGGATACACTTGGCTTGGAGGTGGTGCAGCAAAGGCTTATTAGGTTGGTTCCTGGGCTGAGAGGGTTGTTCTTTGGTGAGAAATTGAGTAGATTCGGCCTATACTCTCTGGAGTTTGAGGAATGAGAGGGGACCTCATTGAAACATAAAAGATTCAGACTGGGTGGATACTGAGAAGTTGTTTCTCCTGACTGGGGAATCTAGAACTGGGGGAATGGTCTCTGGATAAGGGATCGATCATTTTATGAGGAAGAGTTTCTTCACTGAGAGGGTTGTGAACCTTTGAAATTCTCCAGCTTTGAGGGCTGTGGGTGCTCAGTCACTGAGTATATTTAAGGCTGAGGTGGGTTTTTGTGCTCTCGTGGAATCAAGAGATATGGGAATTGAGTGGGAAAGTGGATTTTTAGTCAAAGGTCAGCCATGATGTAACGAATAGTGAACAGGCTTGAGGGGCCGCATGGCCTCTTCCTGCTCCTATTTTTTATGCTCTTATGTTGTTATTTCCTTCACTTTGTAAACTGTTTATTTCTAACAATGAGGGCACTGAGGTTTAATTCAGAGACATGCATTATCAGCCTCAGTACCATTCTGTGGTTAGCCAGGTCAGGAAGGAGATTCAGTGGGACAGGTTAGACGTAGAATCATATAACGGTTACAGCACAGAAGGAGGCCCTTTGGCCTATCATGTCCATGCCAGCTCTCTGGAAGAGCAACTCAGCCAGTCCCAGTCCCCTTCCCTTTCCACATGGCCCTGCAATTATTTTCTCTTCAGGTGCTTACCCAATTCTCTTTTGAAAGCAATGATTGAATCTGCCTCTGCTGCACTCTCAGGCAGTGCATTCCAGATCTTAACCACTTGCTGTCATTGCTTACTCCCCTGTGATGGAATGTTTTGTTTCCCTGTGGTCTTTCTCTGGCAGTTCAATTGACCAAACTTTCTTTTTTGTTTCTGATTGGCACCCCACCCACAAACATTCACTCCCTTCGCCACCGACGCACAATGGCAGCAGTGTGTACCATCTACAAGATGTACTGCAGCAACCCACCAAGCCCCCATAGACACCACCTTCCAAACCCATGACGACTACTATCTAGAAGGAAAAGGGCAGCAGACACATGGGAACATCACCACATACAAGTTCCCCTCCAAGCCAATCACCATCCTGACTTGCAAGCATATCACTGTTCCTTCACTGTCGCTGGGTCAAGATCCTGGAACACCCTCCCTAACAGCACTGTGGGTGAACCTACACCACATGGACTGCAGTGGTTCAAGAAGGCAGCTCACCACCACCTTCTCAAGGGCAACTAGGGATGGCCAATAAATGCTGGCCCAGCCAGCGACGCCCATATCCCATGAATGAATAAAAAAACTCCTCAAATAAACTGGAATGAAGATTAGCCTATTGTGAACCTAGATTGGGATTCGTGCACTTCAGGAGCTGTCAGGCATCATCAGGATGCCCAGAGATTGATTAGACCATTGGGAGTTTACCAAACAGATGACAATTCTGTCTCTGCATTTGTTATGTGTTCCCCTTATTTTTAAAAAAAGACTTCCCCTATACAGACTCCCCATAGTGTCGCTATTGCTGCAATAAGAAAATGGGCAGACTCCCTGTTCTGAAATCTGTTATCTATAGTCCTACTATCTTTCTGATGAAGTGTCAACTGAAGTTCAGTTGGTAGCACTCTTGCTGCTGAATCAGAAGATTATGGGTTCAAATCCCACTCCATGATTTGAGCACAAAAATCCAAACTGATGCTCTGGTGCAGCCCTGAGGGAGTGAGACATTAAATTCAACTGTGTCTTATTGTAAAAGATCCCCTGGCATTATTTTGAGGAACAGCAGGAGAGTTATCCCCAGAATATTGCCAATTTCTATCCTTCAATCAATATCACAAAAACAGATTAACTGATCGTGACCACATTGTTGTCTGCCGGAGCTTGCTATGCACAGATTGGCTGCTGCTTTTCCAGCATTATAACAGTGACTACAGTCAAAAGTTCTTCATTAACTGTCAAACACTGTGGGTCATCCTATGGTCATGATGGGTGAATGTAAATGCAAGTCTTTCTTTATGTAAGTACTCAAGAGTTTTCTTTAGCACCTAACCTCTGGGCACCACTTTTGGTGGTAATTCAAATTAGCAGGAACTGAAGCCCATGTTGTGTCAAGTTTGGGATGTTATATTTGAAAACTGATTTGCACTATTGTACCACTCCAGTATTGTGTTTTAACTTAATCTATACCCTCACTTGGGAAATTTCACTGAAATTTAATTCACTTTACCAAACGTTTATTATTCGATTAGAGGAAGGTTTAACTATTAAGGCATTACATATTGCAATGCTTGAGGATTTCATTTGTTAACAGTATTTAACAAGTCAGGATTGCCATAGAACTTGACCCAGGCCACTTTCTGTGGTCTTCTTAATGCAGCATTTGAACAAAACCGTTCTTCCTGGAGTGAATTCAATGGTCCGTTGCTAATGTGTTGCTCTGTTATTTGGCGGGCAATACTTTTTTTTCTAATATTTTTATTTTAATAAACCATTTACTGGCAGGCCTGCAAGAATAGTCTCTGCCAGACAGCAATGATTGGTTCTTTGCGTTTCTTCATTTAGAAAATGAAGCCTAAATTACAGTAATCTAATTACCTAATGGTAATGAAACACAAGTGGAATGACAGAGTGGCTTCCAGCATGATCTTTTATCACCAATAAATTCTTTCTTGGTTTTGTATGCTGTATGATTCAGGGGTGCTGTAGTTAATTACAGGACCACAACTGTGGTGTGGTGATTGTCAGCCTGTAGGCGTGTTACCATGGTAATTCTATTGATCTGCATTCCCCACAAACTGAAATCAATATGCAGAGCTAGGCCCTGTAGCCCTGATTACAATTATTCAGACAAATAACTTAATAATGTTGATTTTCCCCCTTTTCATCATTTTACTTTAGATAAAAATCTTAAGAATATGATCTGAAGTCTCTTTTTAATAGGTGCCTTGAGGCTGAAATACTGCACTTTCCTGTACACCACCTATTATTAATGCATATACATTTATGAAGCAAGATTAGAATCTGGGAAAGGAGTTTCTATTTGTCTAAGTTTTACAGCGCAGGGCAATTCCAGACCTCATAGTGGCTGTGGGCATTAAGTAATGGAAATCAGAAATCCTTTTTAAGATCAAAAGAAGTTGTTTAATATGGGTTACTTGCCATTTATCTTACCTTAACATTCCTCTGTGTTTTGGACTGCATCCATCTAACCCTTAGCTTGTTTATCTTCCTCTTTGACTTTCAATTAACAAATTTTCCATGACTTAAAATTGACTGAGTTATTTTCTACATGTTATGAAGAGAAACTAAAGATGGAGTTTATTATTTTTAGTTAACATGCTGTATATATTTAACCTTGCTAATATTTTTGTTGTGGTATGTCAATACAAAATTGGAGATTAAGGAGTTAATACCTTCTGTCTAATTAACCTTCAGAATCCTTTTAGTGCCTCCGCTTCACATTGTAGATAAGGTGCATTTAAAAGTGAATTCCTTTTTATGGGGCAGTATTTCTTTGCAATAGAGATTTATAGGTAGTGCTGTTAATGCTTTATTACCTGTTGTTTAACTCTTTGTGAACTCTAATGCAGTACCAAGTAAGTGCTCCATTATTGGAGGTACTGGTCTGCAATGAAATGCTAAACAAAGCCAAAGTTTGCCTTTTCACATGTATTACATGTTCCACAGTTTCAAATGGAGTTAACCGAGTGGCAAGGCCAAAGTTTTTCCACAAAGTGATGCCACAAAAAATATAATAATTGAATATTCCTATCATGTCTTTTGCTGCTTATGGGATCTTGTCACGAGTAACATGATTACTGCTGATTGCCACAAAACAAAGCACTTTGAAATTATTCATTGCATATGAGGTACTTTGGAATGTATTGGAGTCTTGATCATCCTTGGGAATTTACACGGTTGGTGAGATGGCATTTGACTTGCATGGACATGGAGGCACAAACACCACTGTGAGCACACCTCCACAAAGCAGAACATCTGAAGGGTTGCCCAGGTTCCTCTAACCCCAAGCGTGTCCTGTCCAGCCCCCTGTGTAAGTGGGCAGATTCAGATTTCAAAAGTACAATTTAAGCCTTTTTATCCTCAGAGATCCAGAATGTTTGCCTGCTACCCTCAGATGGGGTCCACATCTGTCCAAGTAGAGGTGTGCAAACCTCCTACACTATGCCAGGTCCTGAATGAGTCAGTCAAGTAGGAACTCCCATACGCAGTCACTCGCTCTGGATCTGCACCCGGTGACACTTCCCTTGAAATACACATGCGGAAGTTCCATACCTTACAAGGCATATTGGAAAATTGCAACTGTTGCTGTAGACCAACTGGCGGTTCAAGAAGGCAGCTCACCACCACCTTCTCAAGGGCAATTAGGGATGAGCAATAAATGCTGGCCCAGCCAGCGATGCCCACATCCCATGAATGAATAAAAAAAAATTCAGCACCATGATAGTGTGCCATATGAATTCAACTTTGCTTTTTAACAAGTAATTCGACTTTACAAGAAACAACAAGTTTACTCTTTCCTCTGTGAATTGAGAAGTCATAGCTTAATGGCATGGCTGTGAACTAAACCTGAAGTGATAAAAATTGGAGGAAGGGTTAACTTGTGAACAGCTAGAGTATTTCTAGATCAGATTATTGCAAACTTCAGTGCAGCTCTCCCTTTCAGAAATGGTGATTGACCCAACATTTAGCTCATGACATAATGGAAATTGGGTGTGGATAGTGGCTATCTACCTTGACACATGTGGTCATAAAGGTAGGCCAGTTTTGGTTAACTGCCTGGTAGTCTAGCCTTCACCCATGCCTGAATCAGGTGTTAGGCCCTTTATTGCAACTTGCCTAATGCCTCCATGAGATTCTCACACCTACATTGGCTTACCCTGAGATACCGAATGTCTACCAACCAAGAAGGTAAGTAATTTTCCTGAATGTGGATGTGGGAGGAGCAATAGTTTGTGCTTTTCTGATCTCTTTCTAGAACAGAAAATGGATCTGGCCTCATGACCCAGAGGTTGATGATCATAACCACCATCTTCTATCATATTCTATTCCAGAAAGTCATTGGTAAATGGTAGAAATTTACACACTTTTATATTTATTTACAGAGTTACACAAAACAAGAATATGCCTCCTAACCCCAACATCCACTCTGTTAGTCTGTGTCTATTTATAGAGGCTCAAGTGAATCCCCAGTTAATATCCATCACCTGCATATAATTAAACACAATATGCAATGAACATTTATTATGTTGAAAATCTCATTTCCAGTACTAAATGCAAGCAAGGTGTATTGGGCAAAAGGATTTTTAGAACATATTTGGTGTGATGTGATTGGTCCAGTTTTATACTTTTGATGGGTAAAATCTTGCTAAGTGGCCATTCTTCATTCTTGTTTTCATATGTTCCTGGTAGTTCCTTGTTGAAAGTGTATCTATCCATTCTCCTTGTTATGGTTCCTATGTACCTTAACAGACCTGTTGCTATTTTATGCAAGATACTTATATATAAACATCAATTGTGCTGAACTGTAACCAGGAATTGTGACCTAAACTAACAAACATAACAAAATCTAACATTTTTAAAAATTCTATAGGTAGCGCAATGTTGTAGAGATAGTGTGATGTTATATGATGGGGAAGGTGAGTCTTAATGGATGGAAAGTACTTTTAGTTTTGGCATTCACATAGTTAATCACTTTTAAAAGTAATGAAAGTCACAAGATAGGCTTCAGTTGCAAATTGAATCCCCCTGGCAAATCTTTCTGACATACTCTTTTGGGACTCCATTTAGGTAGTTTGTTATTTTACAGCTTCTGATATGAATTCGATGTGGTAGCATCAAAAGTTGTTGCAAAACTGAGTGTGTGGAAGGGTCAGCTTCCCAGTCAAGACTTTGTCAGTCAGTACCAGCTTCTCCTGTCTTTTTTTCTGTGCAGGTCTGGTGGTTACAAGATTTATTCTCTTATTCTCTTTAAAAAGAAACTCTGGAACATTCCAAAACAAAATATTTGTCAATATTAACCTGCAGCTCACTATAGCTCAGCAAAATTCATTCAGTCCTATCTTTTGACTCTTTGTTCTGTTTGCTGATTTTTGCCACAGGCTTCCAATGTAACCTTGGCTCCTACACACTATTTCTTCTCTTGTGATCAGATGTATCTTGTTACAGGCTCTATAATTAATTAATTTGTACCTGTCTATAACAGTTATGTTATTCTCAGTGTGTATATGTCAGCATGCATTCTGAAACAATGATATTTCAAAATAAGATCTTGATGGGTCTCACATTTGGCTACCACCTGTTTTAGCAAGAACCAAGAACGAAAATGCATAGTTTTTTTTTTACAGTGAACATTGAGGGAAAATTATACATTTAATATTTTGAGGACTAAATAGAGATGGCATAGTATGTAGAAAAAATTACAAAATTACAAACCTGAGAGGAACATGGAAAACAAGTCATCGCCTGGTTTAAAGGATTGTGTAATAAAGTTCTCAAAAGCTTCAGCTCCAAATGCAGAAAGACCACATTAAACACATCAGCTAGCTTCTAAATTTGCACTTTTACCTTTCTCTGATTGGTGAAGTAACAGCCTGATGGAATTGAAATATTATTTCAAGAAGTTGTTTTGAAGAGGTCGTGGGATGCATTGGTGGTCATCTTCCAAAATTCTATAGAGTCTGGAAGGTTCCTGAAGATTGGAAGGTAGAAAATGTAACCCCAATATTCAAGAAGGAGGGAGAGAGAAAATGGGAAGTACAGACCTGTTAGCCTGACATCAGTAGTAGGGACAAATGCTAGAATCTATTGTAAGGGATATGATAACTAGACACTTAGAAAATAATAGTAGGATTGGGCACAGGCAATATGGATTTATGAAAGGGAATTTGTCATGTTTGACAAATCTGTTGGAGTTTTTGGGGATGTAACTACCAGAATAGGTAAGGGCAACCTGTGGATGTGGTGTATTTGGATTTTCAGAATGCTTTCAATAAGGTCCTCACAAGAGGTTAGTAAACAAAATTAGAGCACGTGGGATTGGAGGTAATATACTGGCATAGATTGAGAATTGGTTAACGGACAGGAAACAGAGTAGAAATAAACGGGTGCATCTCAGGTTGGCAGGCTGTGACTAGCTGGGTACCACAAGGAGCAATGCTGGGGCCCCTGCTATTCACAATCTTATAACAATGATTTGGATCTGGGGACCAAATGTAATATTTCCCAAGTTTGCTGATGACACAAAACTAGGTGGGAATGGGAGTTGTGAGGAGGATGCAAAGAGGCCTTCAAGAGGATTTAGACAGGCTAATTGACTGGGCAAGAAGATGAGAGATGGAATATAATGTGGAAAAATGTGAAGTTATCCACTTTGGTAGGAAAAACAGAAATCATAGTATTTCTTAAATGGTGAGAGATTAGGAGGTGTTGATGTCCAAAGGGCCCTGGGTGTCCTTGTTCATGAGTCACTGAAAGCTAGCATGCAGGTGCAGCAAGCAAGTGGTATGCTGGCCTTTAATGCAAGAAGATTTGAGTACAGAAGTAGAGAAGTCTTGCTGCAATTGTATAGAGCCTTAGTGAGACCGAACCTGGAGCATTGTGTACAGTTTTGGTCTGCTTACCTATGGAAGGATATACTTGCTATACAGGGAGTGCAACAAAGGTTCACCAGATGATTTCTGGGATGGCTGGATTGTCCTATAAGGAGAGATTGAGGAGACTGGGCTTAAATTCTCTAGAGTTTGGAAGAATGAGAGGTAATATTATTGAAGCATTCAAAATTCTTATAGACCTCGACAGGGCAGATGCAGGAAGGATGTTTCCCCTGGCTGGAAGGGCTGAGACCCAAGGGACACAGTCTCAGGATAAGGGGCAGGCCATTTAAGATTCAGATGAGGAGGAATTTCTTCACTCAGAGGGTGGTAAATATTTGGAACTCTCTACCCTGGAGTCTGTGGAGGCTCAGCCATTGAGTATATTCAAGACAGAAATCGATAGATTTCTGGATTTAAATATATCAAAGGATGTAGGGATAGTGCAGGAAAATCACATTGTGGTGGAGGATCAGCCATGGTCTAGTTGAATGGTGGAGCAAGCTTGAAGGGCTGAATGGCCTTCTCCTGCTCCTATTTCCTTTGTTCCTACAAAAGCCTCTTAGCACTGTGGAATCACCTGCGACCTTGCTTATTAAGTTATGAGAACAAGAAAACAAGCAAATTTGCACATAATTGATTGTTTCGGACTAATTGCAGTTTCTGCTCAGTTCTGACCCAATGTATTAGTCGTTGCAAAGGTCAGTGTAGTGAGCAGATATGTAGCTCCCTGCTACCATGAACCACAGTGCAATGTCTGCCAGCTGCATATTACTGTTAGCAATATAACTGTTCTCCAAGACACACAAGCTCTGAAATTCTTTGGGAATTCTGCCAGACTGCTGTGGAACACCGCCCGCCCTCCCCCCACCCATTGGAAGCAGAGGAGAACTCCCATTTCTGGGATTTTTCCATATTTACTTGAAAGGAATGGAATTACTATCCATCCTTTAGGTGAATGATGGGCTGGGAAAGAGGTTTCTGTAGTTAGGTGCACCCTGACTCAGTGTGGTACTGCTGGCTGATACCCCAAGAGAGACGAATGACTCAGCCTCTATAGGTGTCTATGTGATCACACCCCATCCCCTTGTGGAGTCCAGACTGAGCACCTGTTGATAATTTAAGTTAAAAAAAAAATCCTAGATTGGCCACTTTGTTTGGGAACTGTTCTGAGTAGTAACAGGGTTTTGGGGGTTGGGGATCTAGGGAATCACTCCCCTCTATGGATAGATGTGGCACAATAGGGCATCAGTCACATGATCCCATCACAACCACTAGGACCGCAACTTGTGGAACCTTGATGCCAAATTGTCCATAAACTACAAAGGATTACAGACTTACGATGTGCTTGTCACAATGGAAGTTTTGTGCCAATGGCTCTGAAAGTCCTATCAATTTTGTGCTCCATTGGAAGTAAAGGTTTATTGAGTTCGACTTGGAAAAATTACACCACCTTGTTATGATCGGGATGGGAGGAGTGGGCAGTTTATCTAGCCCCACGACGCCGCAGGTCGCACCATTAGTGCCAATCACCAAAATGGACAATTATTTATCTTTGCTACTGTTAGACCCAGAATGAAAAAGACTTCAACCAGGCTTCTTTCAATCAACTCAGAATGATTGATTTATTATAAAATGAAATTTATTTTTTCAAACAAGTTGCAAGAATTGGTTACTATACAATTTGTCACCTGGAAGTGTAACTATCTTTTAAAATACTCCAGCACGCATGCACACACACGCACAAAGGACAAACAAATCGGGTCTCTGCAGAGATTGGTGGGCAAAGAAAATGTTATAAAAGGGATAAAGTTCACAGGGCTTTGATGCTGTTGATCCGTTGCTCCCTTATGTGAAGACGGAATGCTAGCCCCAGTGGATATACGGAGGTTCCCACCAATGGAGCTTCAGTGTGGAGATGAATAGAGGCGGATCAATCATTGAGACCTCTCTCTCATCTCGTTGTCTTGGGTTTCCAAATACAGACAAGTTCCGCTGAGATGAGGATTCCTAGCTGGATACTGATAACCACACTGTGTTTCATGCAAGGCAAGGAGAGCTCAAGTTGGGCAGCTTTCCCCCTTCTCGTTTTATTCTCAACTGAGTTCAAAATAACCAGTTCAAAATATAAAGCTCATCTTCATCAGGTGATTACCAGTTAATCACCAGGGCCTTTGCCTTTAAAACAGTATTTCCCCCCACCCCCCAACCATTAAAGTAATTACAATTCAAATAAACAAAAAGCTCTCCTCCTCAGGTGCAATGCTGGTCATGCTTGCTCACAGTCCAAGGTGAACTTACAACTTTATAAAAAAATTCAAATCAGTTCCCAAGTGTCCAAATAATGCAATATCATTCCAAATTTTAAAAGAAAATATAATTCTTGAAGGTATGGTTTTCCAACAATCTCCATTGACACATACTCAAGCTGGAGAAGTTATAACATATCACTGCTGTATAACATGAAGAGCTGCCACAGATTTTGCCACTGACAGCAGACAAAACTTGTTCTACTTAAAATGTACAAAATTGAATAGAGTTGTTTGTAACTTAAAATCCCAGTATCAACCTGAAAATGCCCTCTTTCTGAATCCTGATACATTATATACATGTGTATGCAATTTCTCCTCTTAAAACAAGGTTGCTTAATTTAAATTATCTGGTAATTTAATATCTGAACACTAAGTTCACACTTCACTGTGCTGTTAATTTAAATTATTGCATAACTCAAAATACAGCTTATTCATAAGCCGAGGAATCAACCCTGGCTCAAAGAAGAGTGCAGGACAGCATGCCAGGAGCAGTGCCAGGAGCAGTGCCAGGCATACCTAAAAATGAGGTGCCAATCTGGCGAAGCTACAACACAGGACTACTTGCATGCTAAATAACGTAAGCAGTATGCGATGGACAGACTGAATCCCACAACCAATGGATTAAATCCATGCTCTGCAGTCCTGCCACAGACAGTTGTGAATGGTGGTGGACAATTAAACAACTCTCTGGATGAGGAGGCTCTGCAAATATCCCCATCCTTTCTATCTATCTCAGTCTTAAATACAATCAATGACCTGGCCTCCACAGCCTTCTGTGGCAATGAATATCCTCAATGATTAGGGAGCCAAGCGCCTCAGTACAAAAGACAAGGCTGAAGCATTTGCAACCATCTTCAGCTAGAGGTGCTGAGTGGATGATCCATCTTTGCCTCCTCCTGAGGTCCCCAACCTGACTGAGGCCAGTCTTCAGCCAATTTGATTCACTTCCACATGACATCAAGAAACGGCTAAAAGCACTGGATACTGCAAAGACTATGGGCCCTGATGAAATTCCAGCAACAGTACTGGAGACGTGTGCCCCAGACTAGCCGCGCCCCTAACCAAGGTGTTCTAGTACAGCTATGACACTGGCATTCACTCAGCAATGTGGAAAATTGTCCAGGTACGTCCTGTCCATAAAAAGCAGGACAAAACCAACCCGGCCAATTACCACCCATCAGCCTACTCTTCATCATGAGCAAAGTGATGGAAGAGGTCGTCATCAATGCTATCAAGCAGCACTCACACAGCAATCACCTGCTCACTGATGCTCATTTTGTGTTTTGCCAGGGCGAATCAGCTGTGACCGCACTACAGCCTTGGTCCAAACATGCATCATGTGCAATCTATTTTGCTGCATGTATCTGTGCAGTACTGTGCTGAGAAACTGCATGGTCAGCCAAGTTACTGAGCTAATCGAAAATACTGTGGATGCTGGAAACCTGAAATGGAAAAGAGAAACTGCTGGAAATATTCAGCAGCTCCGGCAGCATCTGTGGAGAGAGAAAGAGACTTAACTTTTTAGGTCGATGTACTGAGAAAATTTAGAAATGACATTGGTTTTAGGCAAATGAAAGTGGGGGTGGGTGGGGGAAGAATGGAAAAAGAACAAAAGGGAAGGTCTATTATCGGGTGGAAGACAGGAAAGGTTAAATTACAAAACAGTTGGTGGTGCAGGGCCAAAGGTTGTGGCAATGAGACAAATAAAGAAACAAAGGATATGTGTAGAGGAGGTGCGAGTGGCAGAATGATGGGCAGCTGCTATCCAAAAGCAGAAATAAGGGAAAAATAAGATTTAAATCATAACCTGCAAAGAAGAGGAAGCAAAATGGGGGCAGAAATTACAGACTGAAGCTGTTGATCTCATTGTTGATTGTGGAAGTTTGTAGAGTGCCCAATTGAAAGTGGAGATGCTGTTCCTCAATCTTACATTGAGGTCCATTGGAAACCTGCAATCGGGTAAGAACAGAAAGATCAGAGTGGGAGCAAGGCGGAGAATTACAAGGACATTCGACTGGTCAAACTCAGGGCCATATTAACCGACTGAACAGAGGTGTTCCACAAAGCGATCACCCATTCTGCATTTGGTCTCCCTAAAGTAGGGGAGTCTGCATTGTGATCAGTGTACTAAATTGAAAGATGTACACATAAATCATTGTTTCACCTGCAAGGAGTATTTGGGGCCTCAGAGAGTGAGGAGAGAGGAGGTAAAGAGGAAGGTATTGTATCTTCTGAGCTTGCATATAGGACAGGGAGTTGGGGGTGACAAGAGTTGTACAGCAGGGTGTCGCAGAGGGAACAGTCCCCTGGGAATGTTTGGTGGCAGCATCAGGTAGTGGAAATAGTGGAGAATGATCTATTGAATACAAAGGCTGGTCGGGTGGAAGGTAAGGACAGGGGGAACCCTATTGGAAGGAGAGGAAGGGGTGAGAGCACAACTATAGGAAATGAGATGGATATGGTCAAGTATCCTCTCAATCATGGATGGGGGGAATCCTTGGTTAAGGAAAAACTTAGTTATTGACTTGTTCACTTCACTTTATTAACCAATATACCACCAGATTGGCTGGAATGCTACTGGCACAATGAAAGGCAGAGAAAATTGGAAGTAAAGAAAACTATTTAGCATTTTATATTCAAATAATTTAATTTGATGAAATGCCATAATTCAATAAGATGAACATAAGTTAATTGCCGCTTTTTAAGACAGAGATGAGGAGAAATTATTTCTCTTGGAGGGCTGTGAGTCTTTGGAACTCGCTTCCTCAAAAGGCAGCGGAAGCAGAGCCTTTAAATATTTTTAAGGCAGAGGTAGATAGGTTCCTGAAAAAAGTCAGAGGTAGATAGATTCCTGAAAAGCAAGGGAGTGAAAGGTATCGGGGGGAGATGGGAATGTGAAGTTGAGGTTACAATAAGATCAGCCATGATCTTACTGAATGGCTTGAGGGGCCGAGTGGCCTACCCCTGCTCCTAGTTTGTATGCTTTGAATTACCTACAAAGATGATTAGCTGGCAGTGATGTTTGTTATTCAAAGCACGTGTAATCACGTAGAAAGATGTGAAAATGTGTCTTTTTTAATTCCTCCATTGTGCCCTCTGCTTATGATGTTTCTTCCTATCACTGGGAAAATAACTGGATAATGCATTCTTCCACGAAAGTTGGCAGTACCCCTCTCTGTTCTTTCAACACTAAGTTCCCTTCTGTAAAGTGGTCTGACATTTCTCTCTTTACTCCTCTCCAGCAAGAAAGAATGCTGCAATACCCACAACTTGCTCCATCTAGCAGCCCAACTGAGAATTGGCAAAACTCGCTAAGGGATGGAATACCATTTGAATGCAAGATAGGGGCACAATTCAAACCCTTGGCATTGAGCATGCTGATGCTGCAACTAACAGGCCACATAGTATATTTCTGTAGAACAATACAGGAATATTTAGTATTCCATATACAACACATTGTAAGTTAACACCACTTCACACGCATTCTGTTTAAACCTTGGCATTAATTAGTTTCACTGAGATGGATAGTGCAAATAATTCCGATGCATTTTCAAAATGATTTGAACTATCGTCTATTCTAATTGTTTTAAAAAGCAGTAACGTGGTGTGAAACCTAAAAATTAAAGTTGTTGTAGTCTCGCCTTTTTTTTTGTTTTTACTGACAATTGTGTGACTAAGGGTGAGCCACCAGATTTTGCATAACAACAGACCACCCAAAGAGATAGATGGGGCCAAGTACTGTCACATGAGGCTGCCTAGCATATTAATGAGCACATTTACTGGGAAAAAACTGCCGTCCGAAGCCGCCAGTGAATAGATTATGCAGTGTGCATGATTTTGTTTTAAGTTTCAGATAGTTTAATGGTTTATCCCATTGTGTTTAAGGGAATGGTCAAATTAAATAGGCATCATCCAGATCAAAGCTGTGTCCTACTGGAAGGAAATTTTTTCATCTGTGTTTTTGCAGATGCTGGTGAACAACACTGAACAAAAGCATTTTGTTGTTACAGATTCTTATGGACATCAAAAGAAAAGGATAACGGAATCATGTGGGGAAGACAAGAACAGTGTTTATAACTTGACTGTCATAGAGGGAAAGGAATAGGCCTGAGTATGTATTACATTAATATACAAAGCCTGTTTAGTGTGTTGAATTTGTTCAAGAATGTGACTTCTTTGTTTATTGAGGAGACCATAAACAATTTATATTTCAATATGTTTCTTATTTATTGCAAACAATAATATACAAAAGGTAAGTTTTTAAAGACACGTTCGAAACTTACCTAAAGGCAAAATATCTGATTTGATAGTTTTAAGTTACAGAAATACTTTAATGTCCAACTTTTATACAGAAATAGGAGTTTCAGCCATATTACAGAGTAATTGAATTCTGTACTACTGAATCCCTATTACACTTTTCCAATAAAACTGTTAACAAATATATATTTTTGAATGCCTGTTGTCTTTTTTAAAAAGCAATCTGTACAACCATGCCACAGCTTAATGAAAATAGAGAGAAAACTTTTAAGAGGTTTTTTTTTGTAAATGTCAGGTAAAAAAAGTTACAAAAAGTTTTTCATTTCTCTAGTTAGCAAAAAGTAGTAGCTGAAGCAATTAGCAAATGCTGTAACCTACATTTGCAATCTGCATAATCATTTGAAAATGATCTTCCAGTCTTTACACATTTCTGATTAGCTTAATAAAGTTGAGTTTATTTAACATCCACACAACTGTACAGAAAAGAACTAAGTACAAGATGTAAAAAAAATTACTTTAATAAGAAACTTTACAAGATAAATAACGTTTACAGTTTTTAAACCATGTTTTGGGAGTTGACAATTGGCGCTCTTCCCCTCAGAGTACTGAAACAGCAATGGACACTCAAAGACAGCGTACAAGCTCCTCTGATTTACTTGCATAAGAAATCACTACTGATCTTAATGCTGCCTGGTGAAACATTTTGCCATGCCAATGAGGATTTGACAGGATTTAGACTTTCAAAGCTCTCGAAGTTGGTTTGCTGTGTGCAGCGTGCAACACAAGTGCTGTACTCAGAGGGTTAAAAACACTTCCTGTTTTCCTTAATGCGCAAGTTCTCGTGCAGGAAACTGGATGTCAGCTGCAGATTCACTACCTAATGCTCGAATGATGCAGTTTTTAAGCGTAGGAATGCTCAGAAACTCAATCCACCTCAATGTCTATTCCATTTCATAAGACAACGTATGGCACCTCGTGTGGGGGAAACCTGGTGAAACTATCAGTACCTCTACAGTTAGCAGAAAATGCCAATCCTGCTTTAAAACTGGTACAGACATCCACCTATCCCATCCTTTTACTACATTCTGGCATTAATTTGCTTTTTTTTCCTGACAGGAATTGCAGGTTCATATTTTTCAAAAAGGACACGGTAAATAGAGTGAAAAAAGATACTATTTCATATAAAAATAGGTTTATGGCAATAGCAAATGCAAACTGTTAAGTATTCTACCAAAAGTGGTTTGGCATTTGATCTTTCAAAATAAGAGCTTTTATTCTCTAAAATATGTATAAATCCCCACACTGCAAATGGCAATGACTCATACACAGTACATACTAAATTCAAAAAAATTAAAGAGAATTCTCCTCACAGAGGATTTCACACTACGAAATAATAAGTCCAAACACAGGAAATGACCAAACCAGCTGACTTGACTGCTCAGACTTTGTTCATTCAATGACTTGCTTTAACTTTCAGTCATGGAATGTTTGAACATTTTTTTAAAAAAAAATCAGTCACCAGTACTGAATGGAAACAGCAAAGCACTTTGTGGTAGGACACTTTGGCCACTTCTCACAGCAGTTCACGTTAGTGCAGAGAGCACCTCTCTGTGTTTCTTATCAATCTCCTTTACGGACTCAAGTCTAGGCCAGTGGGTCATTAAGGTCTGGTCAGCTGTGTGTAGACTGGCTGCTCCCAGTGCTGTGGACTGTGGGTTTGGGGGATGGAAGGGACTCCTGTGGTGTCAGCAATGGGTGTGTACATGGGGCGCTGGGCTGGACTCATGTAGGCGAAGGTGGAGTACAGGCCGGTGGTCTGCCCCGCAGCATGGCTGTAATAGGAATTGGTACTCTGGTGGTCTGAATATTCGTACTGGGTGCGAGGAATGGATGGGTAAGATGAACTGTAGTGTTGCATATTGAAGGAGCCGTAGTTGATCTGCTGTGGCGAGTGCTGCTGCTCATTGTAGTGGCTGGGGCTCAGCTGCTCTGTCTTGATGTGTGTCCTCTGCTGCTGTCCCTGTTCACTGGTGAGGCTGGTCATTGAATGTTGCTTGGACAACCAAGGGTGGGCAGCCTGGGTGACGGAAGTGCTGCTAATCCCATAGCTGCCGGTGTAGGTGGCCTGAGCACTCTGTCCATGGCCTGTGTGGGTGACTGGAACTCCTGGGTGCCCATTGGGTGGGAGGTACTGGTCAAACTCGTTGACGTCGAAAGTTTCCATGTTCGACATGACTTCGCTGCTGAGTTCTCCAATGTCCACATTGCTGAAATCAATGTGAGGCTGTCTCCCTCCTTCCTGCAGGGGGCGACCTTCACGTTTCAGATCAGGTTTACCAGGCTGAATTTCTGTTTTGGGAGTGGTGGGAGGCGTTGGTGGTCCTTGAGATTGTCCTGAACGCCAGAGAGAGAGGGAGAGAGAAGAAAAAAGTAGAAATCACTTGCTTATTCCGACCTGCAGCGCCCGAAGCACCAGCTCCAAACATTTGAAGCAAGGCTAAACGTTTTGCAAAAGTTGCCAATTTCTTTTTCCCTGATTCTTTTTTAAAACATTTACTCCCCCCTTTTTTTTTATTATTTGCTCTGCTATGTTATGCTCGTCTCACCCCTTGCTCCCATTTACCTGAATGTTCTCCAGGGGAATGCACGTCGCTCATGCTGGAGGCGGAGTGCGGGGAGTCCGCCTGCAGGGCTTTGAAGAGGGCATTAGGGGTGATGTGGGTCTGGTCGGCTCCCTCCTCGCTCTCTCCCTGGCCGTTCTTCACCGACTTCCTCCGCCTGGGCTGGTACTTGTAATCGGGATGATCCTTCTTGTGCTGCACTCTCAGGCGCTCGGCTTCCTCCACGAAAGGGCGCTTTTCGCCTTCGTTCAGCAATCTGCAGGGAACAAAAAAATAAATAATAATCAACAAGACTATTCCAGCTTTCCTCTGAAATTAATAAAATCAGGTCCACGGTAAGGAAAGCAGCCACTGAGCTGCACAATGTTACTTTCCCCACCACCCAGGAACAGTTAGTTCTGCCTTCAAACTAACCAGAGGCAGCAGCAGCAGCAACTCACATTCAGAGATCCCCGGGTCTCTGTCGGGACAAGTTCAGTCAAAACGCGGGGGAGTGCATTAGGAAATGTGCCGAAACGAGCTGTGAAAGAATTCCAAGGGATCGATTTTTGACAATGTCTCCCCCTCCTCCTCCCCTCTCAATAATTGCGCGCCAAGGCCATTTTCAACTGATACAAACTGGAGAAATATTTTTCTAACCACCCCCCACCTCCTTAAAAACCAAGCCAGCTCGTTTTGACGTCCAGCCCTCCCCTGAACAGACAGGCACCAACTTAAACAGCAGGAATAAACGCCCATGAGTTCCCACCTCTGCACAGCTCAGTCTACCCGAAGCACCATCTACCGTGAAGTCGCCCTTCAAGACCCAAGGGCTGTCGCCTCGGTAAAATGACTGCTTTTGCAAAGCTGCAGCTCACTCTTAAGCATTTGACGCATTGGAAATGAATCTTTCACCCAAATGCATTCATTCCCACGCTATGCTTTTTTTTTTGATGGGATATGTGCAACAACAGCAACAACAAAAAATACCCCTCCGATGTATACAAACGACGCTAGGTACAGTCCAGGGCGAAGAAAATAATGTTTCAGCCCAGAACAAAAAAAAAATCTCTTACCATTGCAGAGTCAAAATTATACCACTCACTCCAAGTTTAAAAAAAACCTCCTCAAACCCCACCCCCCCCCAACATACACACTCTCTGATCAAGTAACTCACGCGTGTTATTTAGAACAGGTTAGGGCTATTTGCTTTGAAGCAAATCATTAAAAGAGAAATTACCCAAAGCGCCAGATTGCACCTCAAACAATCCGCGAAACTCCATGAATTCGAGGAGGGAGGGAGGGAGGGGGGAGAGTGTGCAAAGTCAGGCCGCTTACCTCCACAGTTTGCCCAGGGTTTTGCTCAGTTCAGCGTTGTGGAGATGAGGGTACTGGTCAGCCAGCTTCCTCCGCGCCGCTTGAGCCCACACCATGAAGGCGTTCATGGGTCTTTTGACATGAGGTTTGTTCTTGGACGAGCCATTGACGCGGACTGGCATGGGCACCAGGGTCCAGTCGTATCCTTTCAGCACCTGGGTCACCGCCTCCCGGATACACGCCGGGAACTTGTCGTCCTCCTCCTTCTTGGGATCCAGGCTCTGGGCGCACAGGTCGTCGTGCCCGTTCTCGCCGGGTTTGGTGTTCTCGGCGTCCGACCCAGCCCCGGATCCGCACGGGGAATCGGACGATTCCTCGGACATGGTCGGGCTGGGCACGTCGGAGAGCGTCTTTTCGTGTTCTTCTGTCATTTTCAGGAAGGGGTTGAGGAGATTCATGCAAAAGGAATAGGCGACTGCGCTTAGGCAACTACAAGGAAATAAAAATGGTAGAAGAGAACTTGTCTCTGTCTCTCTCTCTCTCTGCGGAGAAACTTTCCAGTCCGCTCGGAGTTGTAACCAAGTAAGTCTGTTACTGGAACTCGGCTGTCTTCTGAGTATATTTGACTTGCTAAATAGATGGGGCACAAACTTGCATGCACCAATCGCAATAAACCGCCTAGTGGTTTCCATCTGTGCAATTGGTTCAAAGTTGAAGGGGCGGATTGGAGGGAGGAGTCCATCCTCCAGAGGGAGGAAAAAAAATCTCTGCTCAGCTGGGAAACCGATGATGGATCAAATCTGAGCTCCAATTCCCCTTCCCCCCCACCCCCACCACCCACCCCACCTCCTAACGTGATGTAATTAGATAAAGCGACAGATCCCGGTAGTTTTAGCAACATTCGCCTTATGCCTTTTTTTTTTGTGTTGTTTTTGCTTACATGTATGTGTCTGCACATGTCGTCTGCTTCATTTGGAAGCCGTGTATTTTTGTAAACAGGAAATAGTTTGAGCGAATTGTTCTCCCTAGCGTCGGGAAAGCTGAAGTCCTTGCGATTCCTTTCAGAAAGTTCGCGCTTGATGTTTGCAAACGCTCCTGCTCTTGGAGGTGAATTCTCTTCCCAGCCACAGTCTTTTAAACGGGTTCGCGATCTCAGAGCGCGCCTTGGCCACGATGCCAAAGCGTCCAACTGCAATGGCTCACTGCGAAAAATGCCACTTTGGCTCGATCTAATCCAAATTCCTTCATTCACAGTAAATCAGGTGATGTCCACGCTTGTTATGGTCATGGGCCAGCCCGAGCGATTGCCTGGCTTCGCTTGGAAAGGTGTCATGTGTGTGCGATAATGAAACAGCGAGAGCTCAGGTGTACAGTATTTCCATGCTGCGCCGCTCCGCTTGTGGGACAAGAGGTTTGTGAGACCAGGACTCGGAGCAGTAGCGTCATATTCTTGTGAGGTGGACAGGGCCAACTAGATTCAAATCGCCATATTCCCAGTTAATAAAACTCTGCTGCTAATCTTTCAGTGCGGAGAAATCAAACCTCAGTAAGGGTGGCTGAATTTTAATTAAGAATTTAATTATATATAAAACAAGGCATTTGAAACTCACAATAAAGCAGATTAAAATTGCAGCAGCAAAAGCAGCTATAACTACCAGAAGGCACTAGATGGAAACTTGGTGTCTGGATACTGTTATATAACGTATTATACGGTGTGCAATAATTGCGCTTTTGAACGTTCATCTGTCCTTCGTGTGGCCACTTGACACCAAGTGAAAGTTCCGACCTGCCTGTGCGGTGCATCGACATGTACGTATGTCAGAGCTGAAGACGGTTTGTGGCATGGTTTGTTAAAAGTGCCCCGACTCTCACCCTCCCCAATTCCTCGGACCTTCCTGCATCCTGTTAAAATGTCTGATCCACCCGTTTTTGCTGTGTGGTGTCCCCAGACTGTGCCGATGAAACAGCCCGCGCCAATCTGAAGTGTGCACCCCCAGAACTTGTTGACCAGAATTTACACAGAAAACAAAAATGATGTGATTAATATAAATGTGTCAGGACCCTGGACCAGGGACCGAGTTTTCTTGAGTGGGGGGGGTGGGGGGGAGCAGATTCTGCTTTGTGGAAACCTGGGAAGTTCTGCTGGGCGATGATGGGTGCCTTGCGATCAATCCAAATATTTTTGGATTTAGGGAATCCTTCCATAGGGATTTAATGAAAAATAATCAAAGCTTTCTTTTGCGACTGGTTGCCCGCGAGTTTGAGGAGAATTCTGCCGCCTTTTCTCCACAGATTTTTTGGTTTTAGATGGAACACGAATCTTAGTGCAATTGCAAACAGTAACAAATGCATTTAAGAATATTCCAACTCAATAAAGGCATAATCTTCTGGTAATAATATCATTGCAAAATATTCCAGCCTTGATAAAAACATACAGAGCTGTGCTATGACCGAACGACACAGTTATTGCAGACACGAAAAATAAAAATCCCGATTAACATGTCTGCTTCAACTCTATTCTTTGGGATTTTAATTGCACTTTTTCACGGAGCTAAATAAATTAGTCTCTTTAATGAGAGTTGTTAATATTCAAGACACGTTAATAATGACTTTAATGGGACATTTGGATGTTGTGAGTGAAGGGCTCCTCAGTAACATTTTCCCCCTTTTATTTCCGTGATAAAAATAGTTAAATTATTCAAGAAATGTTTATATTTCGCCAGCTTTCGCCGGGAGCTTATATTTTAAAAAAAATTCATCGAGCTACTTACTTCATTCGCATGGCTTGAATTTTCGATTTAAAGTCCTATTTAAATCCATTTTTTTTTTTGGATAGGTGTGAAAAGACAGGAAAAGGCACTCCAGCGTTCAGTGGCATCAAAATTCGCCATAAAACCTCCCCCCACTTCAAATTCATTTTGAAGGTGATAAACAGAGTTAATTTAATTTCGTTCCGAATTGAGATCAGCTCCGCTAAACTGAAGGGCTTACCCTATTCGTACGGGGTTTATTTTTGAACGATTTTGAAATCTACAAAATCAAACTTATTGTGACTCACTTTATAGTTTTGTGCCGAGGAACGATAGTGTCGGTCGGCACGAGTTTTTGTGGCGTTGGCGAGTGCGGTCCCTTAAATATGCGGGCCATGAAAAGAAATCGCCTTAATTATCTGATTAATGGCTGCTGTTTATCTTTGGTAGAGATAACGGCTTGTAAACAAACCTCGTGAATCTAGGAAGGAACTGTGTATGTGTGTGTGTGGCTGGGGTTGGGGGGGAGGTGGGGGGAGGTGTTAATACCTTATTGTAACCAGAGATGGCGCCACATTCCCAAAAACTTCAGCAAGTTTTCCAGCTCATCCTTGTATAGGAATTGTGAGAAAGGCAGAGAGTGTGTAACTGTGTCAGCCAGTGACCGATAGAGGAATCAGGCACGAAGAATAAAGCACGGATACATGTCTCTTCCCCACCCCCCCACCCCCCCCCACTCTCCCAACGAAACAGCCCAAAGTGACTGAGATTTCCAAGAAATAAAATGCGAATTTTATTTTGTCTCCATTTGGTTTGACTTGAGGAAAATAGAATTAAATCAATCCCAGAAGAAAAGGGGCTCTGAAAGTTGCATTTCTGTAACAGGGGATGAACGGTGAATGTCTATCCCGAGTACTGTATTAGAATCTACGGTGTAAGTTACTGAATCCAACAACATGCACCCGCTCTGGATTCCAACATGTTGCTTGTTGAAATCTAATTTCATTTCTTAGCACTGAAAATCCGTGTTTCCGACATTGTTTGTACTCCGTTCGTTTTCTGACACTTCGTTCAATCTCAAAGCCCGCACCCAACCCGAAATATCCGTCCAAAGAAAGAATTATTTTAGCACCGGCCAAATGCCGGCGAACATCTAAGGTTGTGACAGACAGACAGAATTCTATTTTTACCGTCACAGTTTTTAAAGTATAAACATAACCAGCATACAAAGCACATCCTTGCATGGTAACACACGCGCGACTGAATAGTCTCAAGATAACATTCAGTCAAGCTACCATACAGCGTTCTTGATAGATGCAGGCTGCTTAACAACAACAAAAAATAATTCTGGTCCTTGCGTTTAAGTCATGGCTAAAGTCAGTTCTACGTTTTGTTACATGCAAGTCTGGTTAAATGCAACTGGTGTCCAACTAATCAATCTTGCATGTATTGGAATGAACTTGCTTTTCCAGATAATTTATAAATCACCATAGATAATGTTTTGAAGTTAATTTAAAAAAAAACCTAGATGACATGGACTAAAGATCATAACGATGCTTATCTAAAATTAAACTGACCACAAAACTCTGACTCGGTAACATTCTCATTGTTGCAATTCCAAAGCCTTTATTCCATCTCTGTTACTTTTATAATGTCCCTGCCGAACAGAATTTTTCACATTTTTTATCCTATCAAATCCTAGACATACGGATGCAGAGCATATTTTCAAAGCAGCCTATATCCATATATAGGCGTTTGCAATAAATCTCGTTTCTGTGGAAGTTTTGTTATCTGTGCACAGCACTTGTTCTGGAGGTAAGGTCAAGGCGGTTCCGCCAGCCCCAAGGTGCTCCTTTTCGAAAAGGGTATTACTCCATTTTACAGAGTTGCCACCAATCAAACTGTTATTGGGATGGATGGGTGGGAACAGAAATTATATCAACTCAGAAAATTTCCTGATTGATGCAGTGTGTAAAAAGTGAGCGCACATGCTGGCCATATTCACACCCATCACCGTCCTTGGTGTAAACTTGACAGGACAGTAAGTGAGTGATAGCCCGGGTGGGTGGGGAAATGGAGAGATAACCGCTGTTTTATCATGCTATTTGAAGAAACACGCTTACAGGCGCACCGATAACTGACAATTCCCAGGTATTCTATTGTTATTTAACATAAACGAAATAAATGCATTTAGTAGTAAATTGACAGCCCGTGCAAGCATTGCACTGAAAATAACACCGACACTAACTTTGCACAGAGGACGACGATTGTAATTCGCTGCAAAAGACATTGTGTTGCAGGTGTGAATCGTCCTCCGTATGGCTGCGCCACTGTTTGGCGGTTATTACCTGAGGTTAAGGTTCACATAACTGTTTAGCTTTTTGAAAACGGGAGTGCAGTATCCCAACATTGACAATAAAGTACGAATTTCGCGGGACAATGAATTCGGGGCTAGATAGAATATAACTAAGGAGTTTAGAACGGATGGAATAGAGCGAAACGCAATGCGAGTGATATTGTGAGCAGCAGCATACACAGATAATGCAATTTCTGGAACTGACTCTCGTTTATCATTTCCTGGGCCAACGATTGACTCCTCGGGACAAGTCAGATTTGTTGAATGTGGGTGCAGCAAAGGGTGAAAAATAAAGTTGGGTTACACTGTGTGGATAGCATCATAGGTTTTCGCAAATAAATAAATAAATAAACGCGATTGGTGCCGTTAGCCCAGAGGATGCATTGAAAACAAAAAAACCGACGTCCAGTTTTATCCTGTTCACTGCTAGAGAGGCTGAGCCCCTCCCTGCGCATGTCCAAGTACTTTTACCTAGTGACTGGGCATATTTGAAACAGACTGTTTTGTCTTTAAAACAGTCCGGAGATTTGAAAAGCTTGTGTATGTTTATATATATATCTATATATATATTATGAGTCAGACACAACACAAACATCTGACATGTGCATCGATGCAACATACAGAGCCGTAAACTGAGCAACATTTCCGTCGGGGTGGGTGGGGAACCTTCCCACTTTGATATTATGCGAAGGGTTTCTTAAGGTAGTCAACAGCAATTTTTAAAGTATTGTTCCACCTCGCCAGTTAATTCCTATTTAGAATCCCTCAGCCCACAGCGCAACTTTATCCCTAATTTACGTTTAGGGGTAATTGTTGTGGTCTTGGTTAGCTCACTTTCAGAGCCAGCTTCTTTCTTCATGCTGTGTTCATCTTATCGCGTTGTCATGATATTGCTGCCTTTTGCAAGGTTGCAGATACATTCGAAAGATTTTTGCTCAGCCCAGTTCCCACATGGTACATTTTTCCTTTTGTATGGCGCTCCCATCACCCGTGCTTTTAGATCGCCCATTTTAAATATTACAAATTATATAATTAGTAACGGGACAAGGTTAAATGCTGGCATTTTACTTAATTTGGCTGTACTTTGAATTTTCAACAGGGTAAAACTTAGCCCAGACGTTTCAAAGCAATGGTTCCACTTTGTGTCAGTGATTTGTGTTCCATGCAATGCATTTTAAGCAAATTCAGGAGTTTTCTCGACACACTGCCTTTGAAATATTGTCTGAGAAACATCTGCTTCACTTGTTAGGAAATCGTTTTTTTTAAAAAGGGAAAAAAAGCTAGTACACAGAGCCACCTTAAACGGCGTGGCAGTATCACCTTATCGGCTCTGAAAATTGTCCAGTCACTGTTAACACTCTTACAATGGGTGCATTATTAGGTAGGTTTCAATCAGTGATATCGTATTAAACTGAGAGAGAACCAAACAGAAACGAGGTTTCAGCTTAACATTCAGTCCAAAGGTCACAGAACAAGAGAGACAGACAGAGAGTGAGGGAGAACTCTGGAAATTAAGATAGAGAAAATTCGTCGCTTAGGAAAGCAACTAAATTTAAACCGATTTCCGAACCCACTCTAATTCACACAAGATACACCATGCAACATACTGAGCAGCAATAACACGAGTTAAAAGGTATTTACTGGGATTTGTGGTGTTTACCTGCAACCGAATTTTGAACCATGTGTGCCGTACAGAATTGCAATAAAGACCTATATATGCCACCCCCCGCCCCCCACCCCGTGCCTTACCTGCTTTTTACCGTGTGTTTGAAGGTGCAATATAACCAATAGAGGTAAACATGTGCAGCATTTGCTATTTCATGTCAGGGTAACACTCCAGACAGTGAAATTATACACGCGGAAGAAATGTGCAGAAAAAGCAAAGCGCCAACTGCATTTTGTACTTTTTTTTGTTGTATTTATTTAGTATCTCTATTCCGACTTTATCATCAATAGGATAATGCCAAGGAGCAACACTTTGCTGTTCAGAAAGAATAGACTCTCGTTACAGTTCCTGGCACTCCGCGTCGCACGAGTTTTATTTTTGAGTCCTGTCTACGAATCAAAGCCCCGATCCCTGGAAAGAGTGATTGCGATTTGCTCTCAGTGTTCCTGTTTGTTATAGTGACTCGAATGCCACCGCAAGTCACTGTAACAATAAGTGTAAGGACAATAGAGAGAGAAAAAAATCACAGAGACACTTTGTAAACTAGACCACGATACGAGTCTCAGACCGTAACGCAAGCATTGTTAACCAGACGACGTTTCAAGGCGTAATTAAAGTATGCGAGATATCAATAATACGAATTCAGATTTAGAACATTATTCATCCATTTCAAAACACGGTTAACGTTTTATTCTGGTTTAGAAAAGAATCCCGAGACTTCATTTTTCGCAAGGCTACCCCAAATCTGTTATGTAGCCTGGTTATTTATTTAGTTTTCTAAAGTTGTGGAAATATAATTCCTGAGTGTAATATGGGCAGCGCGTGTGGCAGCAGGTACCTGAGCTAATTGAAAGCTTCTAAATTGTAATCGCTTTCAGATGTTGCTGGCCGAATTCATTTCAAAGCACGCGTCCTGTGTTTTGCAGGGGAAATTTTGTCTTCTGCTGCTTGTAACATTGTTTATTTACGTTATGTCAGCGCTCCCGCTGAAATGAGCCTGAAATACTATATGCCAACACCAGCTTAAAACGAAACAGGGACTTTTCAAAATACATACAAACCATTTTCGTTATTATTTCGGTGCCCCTGAGCCGCAAGTTTATTTACATTTTTTGCTGTTTATTCATAATCTCCACTTGCTGCACCATGAATGAATGTGGAATTGAAACACTGGCTCCTTCTTCCTCCCTGATCAATTGCGCGTCCTCTTAGTCACTAAGGTCATTCCATTAAATAACATCGCCGAAGCACGTGGGGTGGTTATTTTATTTATATAGCGATTTTAATACACGAGTTGAATGTTTCTCATATTCCATGCATTTGCAAAAAATGGTCCAATCTTTTGAGCTCAACATTTCCCGAATTGTATGTATATTGCTCTTCCTCTGAAATTTTATGATTGTATGCCTTTGTTTTCCCTTAAATGTATCGTGAAACATGTCATTGGAAAGTGAAGTTCAATGCTCAACACCAAAGACACGGACCATCTCGAAGCCACTACAAATGTCAGGGAAGCAAAGGGCACATCAAAACAAGTTGACTCCCCTGTGATGAAATAAGTTATTTTTACTTTTTGATGTCTGTCGATTGATTTTACTTCTCCAGAAACCCCAGGCCATCCCGAAAGTCGTCTGCGGCGTACGGTCAGCAAGTTAGAAACAAACGTGTGAGTGACGAGCAAATCAGAAACATCAGAGGCAAAACACAGTTTGGAAGTTTTCAGATCACTCTGCAACTGTGCACACCGGGAGGTTTATCTCCAATGCTCAAGTCTGTACCAGAGCATACAGTGGCAACGATTTCCACTCACTATTGCAAATGCTTTAAGTGAGAAGCGCCGGGTCAATTGGCTGCACCATCTCTTGCTCCCAATTTAACAGCCCTCGCTAAAGTCTAAACTCTGCTAACAAGCGTTCCGAGCGAGCCGAGCAATAGTCCATTTGAGTAGCCGAACAACGGATTCGATACAATCTGTCAGCGGTGTCAGAACGCGACCCTGTGGGTTGCAATTGAATGAATGATCAGTCAGGCCAGAACATTTCGAAATCGACCAGAAACTCCCGCCAAAAAAAGAAACTGAAAAAGAAAGTGAAATTGACTTAGACTTCAATCCATGTCATAGAGAATAATGATTAGGAACAGCAAGGAAAGGAAAAATAGGATTTATAAACATAGTGACCTGTGGTATTTTGTTGTATCATTGTTGGAGCATCATGATTTAATCCCAAATTTTATTTTGTTTACTTGGCAATTTATTTTGGGGGGTGGAATGAAATATATATATGTGTGTGTGTATACATATTTGTATGGAGCTTCGCGCATGCGCTGTCTGCAGGCGAGGCCCGCGGCCACAACCACGTGACAGGTGGTAAGGCGGGAATCCCTGTTGGAGCAAAAGGCAGCATAGAAAAACAAGCAACAGAAAGGTTTTTACAAAAAGGCTTGAAGAGAAACAGTCATGCATGTTTTCTGGACTTCAGCTGTTTGTAATGTTGATACACATTTAATGACATCAGCTTTTGTCCTGGTTGAGCACCATTATTGAATTGCCAATCATTAGGAAACACATGAGGCCAGGGGAGGCTGGTGTTGAAGAGGCAACTGACCGGCAAGTGTTACTGTTCAGGCATGGCAGCAATACTGTTTGATTTCTAAAGAAAATAAAGTTTTAAAACAAACACAAGGTTTGCAGTGGGGCTGTAATCTGTGTCACCGTCGCTCATTCCAAATGTGATTTTTCTTCTCTTCTCAATGTCGATAGCTCTAGAATTGGTTAGCAATGCTTCTGTATCATTTACACTTGCTTGAGGTTGCAGAATAGAAACTAACCTTGGGCAGTGATGTAAAAATGGGCAGGATTCGATCTGATGCCTGACTTACGCAGTATCTGATAATCAGTTCCAAATTTTAGCAATGAAATTAAGTATCTGGTGCTGCATGGAGTCGGTGGCTGATCTGTTCTCATCTCTTTTGCCCCAGTGCACATGACAAAATTTTCCCCTCATATCTTTTGTAGATCATTGTCATTTGCTATGTATGTCCAACAAACAAATACTCCAAAAATCTCATATCAATCTTAGTACTATTTTCAGCTACTCTATAACCAATTCCTAATAGTAACTATTGAGATTAGAAATATTATTTTGGAAACTGGGTGGTTAATGTCACTACTTTGTTACCTCAGGGACATGGGCAGCCTGGCATGTGGGAAACAGAGATGTAACTATTATAGCAGGTGCACTTTGAATCAAAGGCACATGGCTGGGATACTGTGGAACCCATGATACAATAATCGAACCCATGCTTTGCCAAATCTGGGAGTGATTAGTGGGAGGTAAAAAAAAACTATCCTTCCAGTGACAAACTGCTTGCTATCTTTTATGAATGCAACATTCACCCGAAACATTAGAGACAGCAGAACAGATTTGTTGCCTTCATCACCGGAGCAACAAGTTGGTGAAGTGGATTGCAAATCTTTTATAGAACTTGGCCAGTTTTCATCCATTGAAATCAAAAGGTTGAATATTAGGCAGCAAACATGAAAATCTATCTCAACATTTCATACTTGCAACCCAATCATCACTTTTAATGAATGATACTTGTTTTTTTTAAATTCAACATGAATATTCTGAATTTTGGAAATTATTAACAGTTAAAATATGGACTGAATTTTGTAAATTGAAAATAAGTGTTCTGTGACAGCTTTTGGTTACAAATGTGAGAACATTAAACCTGAAATTCTCCCATGTATATTGATTACTTTGGAAGGACAGTTACAAACATTGTAGGAGCTTTTTGATGACATATAAGCTCAAAGACATCTAAAGACATCAAAATGGAAACAAAAAAGCTTATGGAAAGGAGAATTACACTTGGAAATCACATTAGGAAAGTGATGTTGCATAATTATTGCATGTGATACTTGGAGCTAAGTGAATTTTGTTCCATTTCGCCTGCCAACCTTGTCAGACAATTTGTTCTGAATTGCAGTCATAATCTCTTGTGGCTAGAATGTGAGATGGTCTTCAAGTCCAGTTTTACCATCTCACAATTGAACTGTAGATAATGAGAGTCTGAAAGAAAAATACTAAAATTTCAGCCTCAGACTGTCAAAACATTTTTTTATAGTTAGAATTGGTTGGGTCCCATAATTCATTGAAATGCAAGCAGCAACTTCTGTAGTGCAAACTTTATTTGAACTGTACTTTGAAGAGCTGAGCACACAGGGAATAGCATTTGAGCCCAACAAAGATGAGAGGATTGAATTTCTGCGGTTGATATCCTAATTAAGGAGAGGGAGTAGCTGAATGGTTATGCCTCAGGTGTTGTGAAATAGAGATGCTTCAAAGATACTGGCTAAACACTATAGATTTCAACATGCTAATGTCTGACAACCCATGATATCCAAATCTGCTCTTATAGGATGTAGAACGGATACAGCACATAAAGAGGCCAATTGGACCATCAATTTTGTGCCGGCTTTCTATGAGATCAATTTATCTAGTCCCTGCTCCCACTCAGGCCTTTCCCTGTAATCCTGCAAATATTTAGATTCAGGTGTCTATCCAAATTAGAAGCCATAAATGAATCTGCTTTCACCACCCTCTTAGACAGTGATTCCAGATCCTAATTCCATGCTGCATTAAAGAAAACTAATGTTTTCTCATGTGACCTTTGGTTCTTTTGCCAATCACCTTAGATCCTTGTTCTCTGGTTCTGGACCCCTCCACCAAAGGGAAAAGTTTCTCTCTATCAACTCTGTCTAAATCCCTCATGATTTTGAACACCTCTATCAAAACTCCTCTCAGCCTTCTCTCAAGAGAACAATCCCATCTTCTCCAAGCTAAGCCCAGAATGGAGCATAATACTCCAGTTGAGGCTGCTGCACCTGTGCTTCATAGTTGTCCATCATGTACCCCAGAGGTGCCTCTCTCTTCCTGCACCCTCTCTGGAATTGTACCCCTTTGTTTACATTGCCTTTCCTCATTCTTCCAACCAGGATTGGATCACGTCACTGTTCTCTGCATTAAATTTCATCTGCCAGGTGTCCACCCGTCCATGTCCTCTTGAAGCCTGATCTCCCTCCTCCTTCAGGTACCATGCACTAAGAGGGCATTGGCAACCATGGACTTGCATTGGATTGGCAAAGTCCTGCAGTAGTTTGCCGTTGCCTTGTGCAGTATGGCTGACCAGGGAACTCTCACGCTCTTACTGCCTGCCATCAGGCATATTGGACGAATTTTCAGGCTGATAATCAACCTGTTTGGCCACACCATGAATGCACCTTCCGTGGCCATCAAATTCTGAAGTGGGACTTTAACTGGGAGCTTCTGGCCAAGAGGTAGTGACGCTACCATTGTGAAACAAAACACCCCATTATAGTCTATTACTATCTTCCTTTAATTGAATCTTTCAAATTTACATGCACTGAGTCTTGTAATTTATTCACATTCTAGATTGCTATTAGGCTGGGGCAAAGATTACACTGGAAAGAAGGCATTTGTGTAGATAACACTTAGTCCATATGATTTGCTGGATTGGTTTTGTTAACTTGACGAGGTCGGAGAAGAATTTTTCAGAGTGCTTTTTTTCCTTTCTGGTCCTGTTCTTTTTTCTGTCTCAACCTTTCCCTCTCCCAGGGGTAAGGAAATATTCATGATACTGCAGCCGTCACGATGTGATGGAGAAGCTGTTTTTTTTTTACCTTTCTGTCAATTTTGTATACTTACGTTTAGATTTATTTTGAATTAACATTGCATTATTATGCAATTTAATTACTTTTCATCAAATGTGATATAATTTTATATGCATATTTTTATGTTGAAAGGAATAATGTGAGAATAGTGCAATTCCGTGATATCAAATGTGAGCCAATTGATTTCCAAGTTGTTATGCAAATAATCCTCAATTGTTTCGATAACTGCAAATATAAGCAATTTAATTTCAAATATTAGACATGAATTTCAAAAAAACTTTTCTTAAATAAGTTAACCTACATATTACATCTCAGTTAAGCAAGTCTTTACGTTTTCTGAAATGAAAAAGTAGCAGTCATGGCTGTATGAGTTCTGTGGGGTTCTCTAAAACGAGCATTAATATTATCATCGTAGTGTAACTTTATGTTCCGAATCAGATCCATCTTAAAGATAACTTGAGGCTCCTGTGCGTTTACAGTTGGTGCGTGCGATGCTCCTAATATACAGCATTTTGTTGCTAACGCCATTACTTCATGCAATTTCATTGACACAGTAAAAATAAGTTTAAAAGTGAATATTATTATCTCATGGCAGAATAGCTTGGAAGTGTTGTTGCTCTGGTCTGGAAATATTCTGACTGTGAGAAATCAGCGCTGATATATTGCAACAGAGAGGCGCAACATTTACTGCAGTGTTTTGTCCTTCTAGATGGTGTCTCGGACTTGGACGTAGGAAAGAAGAGCTCAAATGCTGAAGAGGTGCAGCTAACAGAAAATACTAGGAACGCACAGCTGGTCGCTCAATTAAAAGCAAAGCCCTGATTAAATGACCACCTGCACCTTTCCAGTATTTTCTTTTTCAGTTTAAGTTTGGAAACTGTAGTTATACCTCTGAGGATCTGAAAAAATAGTCAACGTCTGATGGTTGCAAATTACACCACCTGTGAACCCTGTCACAGTTCTCGCCGCCGCTTGCTGCAGTCTTGGGGAGTGGTGAGTGGGGGAAACCAATCGCAAGACCCCCCTCCCCAAAAAAAAAGCCTCCAATTAAATCCAGAAATAAACTTTTACTTTAACATAACAAAAATAATCTAATTCTGATTCAAAAAAAAATACTAGACTGCAAACTAGACCCCAGGCAATTGAGGAATGGTTAGCCCTTAAAGTGTCGGAAGTTAGCAATTGATGGAGCTCCATATTTTCATACTTTTTTAAAAACAAAATCCACACTCGGATACAATCCACCATTTTTCCCCCAAAATTATATAATCAGAATACTTGCCAGGAAAGTTTGTAATTTTCACACTTGTGAACCGGCTCTATATATAACCAGCTAACTACTTATGAATTGTAAGGCCAATTTTACTTGTATGATAAACACAGAATCATCTCTATTTTCACCAAAACGTTTTCTTTGCACTGATTGGTGATTCAAATAAATTACCTACATATGTCTGAAAACCAAAACGTTCTGAGATTTGTATCTAGTTGGAGGCTGAAATCTCTGTTTAATCATTAATAGTTTTACAGTAAACGTAAAGAAATCCTAGTTTGCCATTTATTTCAACTGTCACCATCTGCAGCTTTCCGGAAATCATCCAACTAGTTTGAAAATGTTACAGGAACATACTAAATTGATGGGCAGGAAAAGACCAGCTGGCCCTATAATGATTACTTCAGAACAATCATTTGTGTGTGAGCGAAGAGATAATTAAATTCTGATTCAAGATTAAGACCTTTAACATACCTTGGTTTATGAGGAAAGTGAGACAAAGTGATTGTCATATCACCTCATTACAACATTGACCTATGTCCCAAAAGTAAATTTTGATTAAGATAGCAGTCCATTGGCAAATTGATTTCGGGAGGACTTATATTAGTTCCTACCTTCTAATTGTTTAACATTTATTTATCACTGATTGTAGAAACACAATAGAAAACTAATGTTAACATTAATGCCCACTCTGCCACTTCTGTTGTACCATAAGGCTCCAAACTTGCCCAACTCTTCTTTATTACTTATGTGCTTCGTAACTTTACCTGGAAGCTAAGGGTCAACCTCCATATGCTAATGACACCCAACTTTAAGTCCACCTTTCACCTCTTGATCCCACTGGCACACTCTTTAACTAGTTGATGGCACCAAGATCTAGATTAGTGATCATTTCCTGTAGTTAATTGTTGCAAAAGCCAAAACATCATCTTTGGCTCCCCATTGCAATCACATACCTAAAGCCTTAAATTCATTAACTTTTCCAGCTGTCACTTAGCATTAAATCCAAAGACGCAGAATCATGTTTAAACCTAAGCTCAGCTTTCTTCCCATACTTGAACTGCCACCAAGATTGTGCTCCACCACCTCCAAAAGCATCCCCACCTTCATCCTTATCTATTTCCAAATATTTAATCCAAACCTTTATCACATTGAGACTTGACATCTTTGATTATTTTCTTGCCTGCCATCTTGCTTTACTGCTCTTTTCCCCTTGTTAATTTTTCTCTTCCTTTGCGCCTTTGCTCTGGTTTTGACAAATTCAGTGTGCATGGAAAGAATTGTGCTTGATGTGTAAATCTTGAGTTGAGTTCTTAGCATTTTAATTTGTCCCTGCTCTTAAGTCTTTACCTAACATTTTGCCACTCCTGCAGCCATTTAAAGTTGAGGCAATATGAATGGTTTCCACCTAGCATTCTAGTACTTGTACTTGAAATAGTTTGCACTAGGCATAGAGCTTTACATCATCAACTTTTCCTTTAACTGTGACTGGCTAGATCTTTTTCAAAATTTACCCTAAATATGCTGAGATTGGTTTCTTTGATCAATTCAGAGATTTGTTTGAAATGTTGGATGAATCACAACTAAAATAAAAACAAAGTAAACTTCAGTTGGCTCTCTAGCTCAATGGTATGGTTGGGAGTTTGATTTCCAGGACTGCTTCAAAAAGGTGAATTTATCACCATGAGTGATTTTTCTGTAAAATCAGTAAATGTGACAATAGTTGGTTGCACAAGGCAGCATCATATAACTGGAAAAGAAATAATTAAAGGTTTCTGATATTGCACGTTAAAAATAGCAAATTGAAATTTAAGCACAGAAGTATCATTTCACAGGAGAATATCAAAGGCTGTCATGTCCCTGACAATTGGACGGTCATAGGTTTTAGTTCATGATTCACCTGTCCATCAGGTCCAAATGCTGCCAGTGACAATGAGTTTTTGGTCCTTGAGAAAGGACCACAAGATTGCGTTCGATGTAATAGTGAGATGTTGAATTCTTGAGGGGAAAAGGCTAATAGTATGGTCACTTCTTGCTGCATGTGTGCCTTCTATTATCTGCTGTTAGTTCATTATTATGACAATATAATGATCAGCCATTCAGACAATGATAGAAGCATTGTGGTTTTAAGAAGGGTAAAGAAAGAAAACAAGGATAAGAAAGAGAAAAAATGTGCATAAAGTAGAAAAGTACACTGGACATAAAATTTCAAATTTTCATTTTCAACTTAAATGGCACAGTTATTGGTGAGAAGCATTTTTGATGAACACAAGGGACAGCTTAGTGAAAATTTATACTTTGTCAAAGGTTTTGTTTAGTGCAATAGTCAGATCAACCTATGGCAAACAACAACTTTCTACACTTTCTGAAATTTTTGTGGAAGCTGATTTTCTAAATGAATTACATTTACAAAAACCACTTATAATTACAATACACTGTTGGAAGTATTGTAATTATAAGTGTAGTTTTGGCTTTTTCAAGTTGCTTTTCTGAATACTTGGCCAGGCACTGGGCCTATTCCATCATTTTGATTACATCAGCAAATGTGCTGTGACAATAACCTTCATGTTAACTAATGGAGTACATGTTCATGATTTTTGACCTCCCACCTTGCGTACAGAGAAGTTAAGTATTTAGTGTATTGTTCCAATCTTCCTCCCTGTTACAGCAGCTGCAGCTTTCCATCTCTTGTGACCTCTTGTTTGCTTTAGCCAACATTTCTACAGTTGGGCTGTCTGTGACTGGCGCTCTGGTTAGTTTGAGGGCTGGGAAATGGTGTTTGCTGACTTGTTTTCCCTGAGCTGTGGGAACCAGTGGATGGTTTGGGAAGGAAGAACCCGAGTTCAAATTGAATGAGAAGTATCTCTCGCGGTGGGAGACAATGAGGGAAAAGTTTTCTCGTGGGTGCTGGTGGTGGGGAGGAAATTATGAAAAATAATTAACACCCTTTCTTTCTTTTGTAAGTATGTAAAACAGTTATCGAGTTGGCAACTTAAAATGTTCCCAGCGGAACGTGAGCTCCAAGATACAGATGTGTATGTGCCTACTTCCATGGTACAATAGCTGAAAATATTTCTTTATAATATATTGTTTATCAGGTCCAATAGATACGCTGGTGAAGAATTTACATCTCAGCTGCAGTTGACATTTGAATGTGCCTATCAGCACTGCAACAGTTTACTAATTGATGCGTAGGTGGATTATGGAAGGGGAAGTAATATGGCAGTTTAATTCTTATTCTGAAAAAGTATATTTTCTGTATGTGACCTATGGAACAGAAATGATTGGTTCCCCATTATTATATTCACTGTTGGAAGTGACATTTGTGCCACACAAGTGCCAGGCAATGACCATCTCCAACAAGAGAGAATCTAAACATCGCCCTTTGACATTCAATGGCATTACCATTGCTGAATCCCCCACTATCAACTTCCTGGGAGTTACCATTGACCAGAAACTGAACTGGACTAGCCACATAAATACTGTGGCTACAAGAGAAGGTCAGAGGCTAGGAATCCTGTGGTAAGGAACTCAATTCCTATGTCCCCAAAGCCCGTCCACTATCTACAAGGCACAAGTCAGGATTGTGATGGAAAACTCCCCACTTACCTGGAAGGGTGCAGCTCCCAAAACACTCGAGAAGCTTGACACCATCCAGTTCAAAGCAACCTGCTTGATTGGCACTCCATCCACAATCATTCACTCCCTCCACCACCAGCAGAATTTGCATTTATGTAGTATCTTATCATGTCCTTAAGATATCCCAAAGCACTTCACATGCTTTGAAATGTGTACCATCTACAAGAGGCACTGCAGGAACTCGCCAAAGCTCTTTAGATACCACCTCTCAAACCCATGACCACTACCATCTAGAAGGACAAGGGTAGCAGATAGATGCGAACATCAAACTCCCTCCCTAACAGCACTGTGGGTGTACCTACACCACATGGACTGCAGAGAAGAAGGCAACTCACTACCTTCTCAAGGGCAGTTAGGGGTGGGCAATAAATGCTGGCCTAGCCAGTGATGCCCACATCCCATGAATGAATTTAAAAAAATTGTTGTAGTGCTCCTTTCAGAAGTAGCTCTGTACTTGTAGGGCTTACCTCCTCCTGCCAATAAACTACCCTGCATAATTACAAGCATGTGAAATGCTTTGGGATGCCTTAAGGGCATGATAAGATACTACATAAATGCAAATTCTGCTTTTTTATATTGCTGGTCAATTTTGTGAAAAGGGGGATAACAAGTGAAAAATATGGCTGTCCGAGCCTGTTTGAATTAAACCTTCTTGCTTCTCTTCCCACCACCATTAATGAGATGGTTTTGCTTATATTTACTGGTGCATTGTTTCTCCAATTGGTGCTGCATGTGGATTCAAATGCAGTATGTTTGCCACACCCCCACTCTTCTTCCATAGTGAGAGAAGCAGGTGCTGTTAAGTAGGAGCAAATTAACTGTACTGTGATTCTGATGCTGGGTTTGACCAGTAAGTTTTGGAGCAGCATTTTTTTCTGACTGTGTAGCCTTTGTCTTCAGTGTCACAATGACTTACAATGAATGACATACTAGATACAGAACAGAAACAAGCCATTCGGTGCAACCAGTCCATGCTGGTGTTCATGCACCAGTTGAACCTCTTTCCATCTTTTCTCATCATTTCTACCATCATAACCCTTTATTCCCTTCCCCTTCATGCTTGTCTGGCTTCCCGTTATACGCACCTATACTATTTGCTTCATCCCTCCTTGTGGTAGCAAATTGCACATTCTCACCACTCTTTGGGTAAAGATATTTCTTCCGAATCCCTTATTGTATTTCTTGGTGACTATCTTATGTTGTTGGCTGCTCTCCTCCATAAGAGGAAACATTCACTCTGTATCCACTCTATCAAAACCATTCATAGTAGTAAAGATCTCTATTTGGTTTTCTTTTTGAGAGAAAAGGGACTCAGCTTGTCAATCCTTTCCTGATATGATTCCTTACTTTTCTGGCAACATCCTAGTAAAGAATGAAAAAGACAGGAAAGTGGAGCTGATACCACAACCAGATCATCCATGATCTTATTGAATGGTGGAGTAGGCTCAAAGGGTCAAATGGCCCACTCCTGCTCCTAGGTCCTATGTTCCTAATTTTCTCTGCACGCAATCCAGTGCTTCTAAATCCTTTTCATAATATGACGACCAGAACTGCGTGCAGCATACGAGGTCTGGTCTAACCAAGGTTCAATACAGGTTTAGCATAACTTCCCTACTTTTCAATTCTATCCATGTAGAAATAAAGCCTGGGGCTTGCTTTTTTTCTGGCCTTGCTTGCCTGCGGCATGACTTTGTGACTGGTGTATTTGCACTCTGAGGTCACTTTTTTTCTTCTACTTCACCTAGACTTGCACCTTCCAAGTAATAAATGACCTCCATATTCTTCTTACCGAAATGTGCTACCTCACGTTTACCTGTGCTGAACTTCATTTGCCATTTGGTTTGCTGGGAAGGCAAAGGCAGTGAGTGAATCAATGTTGGAGTTTCAAACATTTGGATTATACAAAATTTTGTCTTTCATGACTGTAAATGGGAGCTGAACTGCAGATTCATTTGCTTCCCATTTGTTGTTATGAATGGGTATCAGTTGCAAAGCGAATATGTTTGAATACCATGAGATTGCAAATTATTATGGCCCAAGAAATCTACCCCTGGAAAGGCAATAGAAATAGAATAGTAATAGCAATTATCTTTGTGCTGTCTGGCAAAAGGATTACTTTTATGTAGAATCTTGATCCCATCTGTATTTTTCATGTGTTTTCTTTTTGGTGAGGGCTTCAGACTTCAGGATATGAGACTGAGATGCCAGATTTGCTTTTCATGTGTCCCCAAAGGACTCTTCAATTTCTAAATTCATGAACAGGACAAGGAAAATTAGGCCATCCGTAAAATCTATAGCTATGGTTTGGGACTTTAATCTGTTTCAGCATGAATGAATCTTCCTTTCTTTTGAAACTATAATATCATCAACTTCATGTAGTTCTCGTTAAAAAAGCACCATAACTTTGCACCGAATTGGCTGAGGGAGCATAGCAAAAACCATGTGGGGTTTGGCTTCTAAGGGGATGGTGTCTTGCGATTTCCTTTGGTGTATGGACTACAACAGTCAAAGGAGACTTAATATTCATCTGAGAATTAGTTTTGTAGAAAATTAATAGATGGGCATTTAATGGGGCAAATTTAAAACTCATGTTACTTTTCCCAAAGACGTAAGCCCAGAAGTTTCATTTGGGCAAATTCCCAAGGAAAAAATTGGCAGAGCTTGAGGAAATAGAATGGCCCTGATAATTACCAATCATAATGGCATGAGGATACCAGACCTTGGGAACTTATCATTTGGGGAACAGAATTAGTATCCTTAAAAGGGTCATAACACAAAAAACCATTCGGGTGCAGAACATAACTTGCTCCTTTGAAGAGCATCAGTACAATCTGGTGCATGGCCCAAGGCATCCAGGTTGAGAGAACAAACTGTGTAAGTGTTTCTTCAGGGGAGGGAGCCTTTGTCGGGCACAGATAAAATCAGGTCCTCAAGCAGATTAACACAGTTACAGTGGCCAGGGCAATAACAATCAAACTTGACCACAATATGAATTGCAACTCAGTGGTGGAGAAAGTTTAATGACCTTACTGAGGCCACCCCAAGATAAGAAGGACTAGCCATACTTTCAACGATACATCATATGAAACATACCTGTCATTTATAATGCTCCTCCCCTCTCATTCTGATAAAGCACTATCAATGCTGAGGAAGATGTCCAGTGCAATTTAAGCTTCCTGTTCATCTGGAAGTGTTCCGTCATTCAAAGCCTTACATAACAGGCCACTCTATGAAAAGCATCAGGTAATTTCTTGTTGCATGGTCAACACTCCCATTATGACTGCATGCAAACACCTAGGTTTTACTGCATTTCCTGGAAACCAAATGTAATTCTCTCTCTGCATTTGTTTTCATGAAGATAGCACATAACTGTAGTGAGAAATTGGTGATAGGTGATGGTCCAACAAGCCTCATGCCCTCCCTGATGAAGAAACACTGTAGTATTTGTGAAGCATCTTGGGCTTCCTTTTTATGTTAAAGGTGTTATAAAAATGCTATATACATGTCAGTTGGTAGTACTCTTACCACTATGTCATGAGGTTCTGCATTTGAGTCCTACTCCAGGACTTGCACACAAATATCAAGTCTGACACTCCAGTGCAGCACTGAGGGAGTGCTGCACGGTTGGAGGTGCCATCTTTTAGATAAGATGTTAAACTATTATCCTCTCAGTTATACATAAAAGATGCCATGGCCCTTTTCAAAGAAGGGCAGGAAAGTTACCCCTGGTGTCTTGGCCAAAAGAAAATCCCCCAACCAACATCACATGTTCATCGACAGTGGTTTTTGTGGGAGTTTGCTAGGTGAAAATTGGCTGCTGCGTTTCCTACATTGCAATAGAAACTACAAAAATACTTCAAAAATACTTGATTGGTCACAGAATGTCTGAGACCACTGGTGGTCATGTAAAAATGCTATATAAATGCAAGTCTTTTCTCTTTATTAATGCAAGTTCTTAATTTCAAAATGCATTTTTTGTTCAGAAAATGTAATTAGGCTGCAAGATACCAGATTTGTTTTTGTTGCCATTTTGGTTATCTTTTTGAAACATCTAATTTTATCTACTCACTTAAATCATGAGCAGAATGTGACTTTTAGTAGCTGGTGGTGTACAATTTCACTTCTGCAAATGGCCACATTCCTGGTTGTATGCTAAAGTCATTCTTTTACGGGCATTAAACTGTTTTAAAAACATTGCAATGTGTTTTTGGTGGTACTGGGTGTTTTTAAAAAAAACCCTTTGTTATGATTGCAAACACTTCCTGGCACGATGTTTGTAGGTGACTCAAAAAACGTCCTGTTGCTTTAAAAATTCCTTCACAAAAATTCACAGTTTGGTTTCCTGAAAGTGTGGCTTTCACATAAGGTTAGTTGAGTCGGGTATGTTCCTTGCTTTAATGCCAAGAGAAGTCCAAGTCAGCTTGGATTGGATATAACAAATGAGAAATGATTTATTTTTGGTTTGTATGGTGGCAGAGTAGAATAAAGGAAGATATCACTCCTTGACAACTACACCCATTTTAGTGGAAGACCTGCTTTTTACCTAACTGTCCTCTTTGAGGTCCTGTCTCTGCTCCCTCCATCTTTGCTTCAAACAACAATGGCAACATTTTAACTCGTTCAAAACCCATCCACCAACCCAGATTTAAAATTGGAGCCTCATATGTTAATGGTATGTTAATTGTATTATCAAAGTTAAGGATACACAGGTGAAGGGTATTGCTGACTAAGTACCTTGAGGACATGTAACAAAAAAACTGCTGGGACACTGGGTGTTGGTTTGGGAGGAGGCAGACATTTGTGATGTTGCATTCTGTAAATAAATCTAGTATTGCATAAAAGATTGGCATCTTCTTCCAGCCCCTCACCCAGTTCATACTCTCCATGAGACTATCCTTGGCCCCTTTGCTCTGTGATGATGTCATCAGACTTCCTTTCTTCAGGCTTTACTTCTCACTTTTCAAGATTTCCTGTGTTGACCCATCCATTAAAAGCATGACTCTGCTTTACTCTTCCATTACTTCCCTATTTCTAATATTTCCTCTCTAAAGGTGTTGATTGCACTGTTGGTGCTATGTACCCACCTCTCCTGTCACGCTCTCTCTTTAATGTGCTTTTCATCCTGCTCACAGCACTAAAACCATTTGTTAAAGTCATCAGTGAAATCTCTTTTGACTATCACCACCATGCCCTATTTCCCTTTGCTCCCTGTGACCTTTCTCTAGCATGCAAAACATTTGGCACTGGTGCTGTTGGCACTGAGTAAAACAGACCTTGGGACCACCTGCAACCTTCAAGGTATGTTCATGACTTACCTGAATGTGAAGCATGGAAAAGCAGGAGACTCCAGTGATTGCCTCCAATCCATAATCTAGTCTTCCACTCCCCTGGTCTCCAATCCTTCCTCACACCAGCCTCCCATCGTATCCTGATTCTCCATCCTGGGACCTCCAATCTTCCCACTCATAGGCCTCCTATCCATTCTCTCTGGCCTCCTATGCCTCATCTCCTGAACTCTGATTCTTCCCCACCACCCCTTCTGATTCTCACACCCCTCCAATCCCCACCACCAACCCCTGAATCTCTCAATACTCAGCCTCACGATTCTCAGACCCAACACTGATTCCTGACCCAAATCTCCAGCCCTGATCCCTGGATCTGTCCCCTGCCCCTGGACCCTCTTATTTGAGACCTTTTGTGGTGGCAACAATGTTGACATTCTCTTCTCCTGGTGGGTTTGCCTTACCTCCTGGCTCCATTATAATGAGGCCCTGTACTGGGGGTGTCTTGTGCCTCATCAGGACCTGTGCCCACTGCACTCGAATCTCTAGGCTGACTGCTCTATTCCTGGTCTCCCAGGTTCTGCCTTTCATAAAAGGCTCAACTGCCTGGTTCCTATCCTGCACTGACTCCCATTGTGCTTTCCTGCACTTCATTGGCTCCCTTTTCAATACACACCAGTTTCAAGATCCTCATTTACAAATTCTCACCCTTTCCAACTAGTCTTCTATCTCTAATCTCCTTTGCATTTGTGGTTCTTTCTGTTGCAAACCTCTCAGCAAGTTAGGCCTTGTGTTTATAAAATATCCTGCTTTGCAAAACTTTCAGTTGAACTTCTGTATTTTGCTTTTCACCTACTTAGAGGCAAAATGTTGAACTTTCTTGTCCTAAATTCCTAACGTGTTTGAAAAATGAATATTATTCTTTAAGCTCCTGCATACATTTGTACCATTAAGAATGAAACTTTAAGCACATTAACAATTTGAGTTGTAACACTTGCCAAATATAGCTGGCTTTTTTATTGTGCAGGCTGTCAAAATAGGATTTGCTGTGACTGTTCTGTTGACATTCTCATCTCCTTTCACTTGTATTCTCTTGATTATTTTTCCATCTCTTCTGACCTTCCTCATTGTGATGAATTCTCTTCCTGGAGATCAGAGCACAGCCTGTGAATGCTGCTTGAGGATCAGTCAATAGAAGTGATCATTAAAGCAGAACAGATTTCTCTGTTTGCCTCCCTATCCCTGAAAGATCACTGGAGTTGGGTAATAGGTAGCCATGGAATTCACGATTATTTTGCGGAAATTTAAACGCTACGTACATCACTTCAAGACAAGAAAGTACATGAAATGATCGACTAGTTGCAAAATGCATTATTTCTGTAATCTAGTTATTTGATTTATTCTAACAGTACAAGACAAATGATGTTTGAAGGTACTCTAATTTTTCTTTATATAAAAATACATTTGTAAATTAGGTGCTGCATACTTAAGTCTGGGTAAGCCAATTTGTTGAGTAATCTACAAGAATTCAGTACAGTTTCATTACCTAGTATTGCTACCTGACACTCATGATTCATACTTTACCTACAATTATACCTTTCATCCGTAATCAAATGGTAGTCAAACCTGATGGACTAGAAATTGGACAGCGCAATATTTTGGACACATGGGTCACGATTCATGACCTACCCACACCCATTCAAATACTTGGTGTACCCATCATTTCTGAATGATTGTAGTGTTGGTGTGAGTAGCTCTCATGTTGCTTTCTACTTATGAATGCAGTCTCTGCACTTTGCAGGGGAAGGGCACAGACAATGTTGTTTGCAGACTATTTGGCAAAACCAGCCTGCTCTTCTTAAATACAGGCTGTATCTTAAAGAGAAGTGGCACTCAGCAATGTTGCTGCAATGTAGATTATTGCAAAGTGAACACCAGGGCAGACAGAGGGTTCCATGGTGACAGATGTGGCACTGGGGGTATTAATAATAGCAGCTGAAAAGGAGGAGAGATGCCATGGGTTCCACAGGGGCCATGAAACACTCAGGGGCCACTCTCAGAAAGGAGTGGGAGTTGGTGATTAGGTTAGGAAGGTCAGCTCCCAGAGTCTGGACCCGAGGACCAATCAGCAAGAGCAAAAGACCTAATGATCTTGTGAGTGGTCAAGGTCACATGATATCTACCCACCACAACACCATCCTCTCTCACTGCTCACTGCATCACATCCCCATCAGTCACACAGCAGTACTGCCTGACACAGACCCAGATACTCCACCACACCCTCGCACACCTACCAATGCTGCCAGCCTAACCTCTCGCTGATGCCACACACCTCCTGCTTTCAGCCATGGCAGGCACATCACCCAACCCCGGTGCTACACAGCCACTAACTTTCTGGCCTCTTGTCTTGCAGGACAAGGTGGAACACAATATAATGGAATAGACCAGGACTAGCAGAAAACAAGGATGCTGCAAATCCTGAGCCCCATGAAGGAGATTGTGCTCTACATCATGGGGCTGGCTGTAGCGGGACATGCAACATGTAATGTCACCGAGAATATTGTGGATGATGTTATGTTCCTGTCTTATGCCCCTACTCAACTCCCAGCACACCCTCATCCTGCTTTCCGGCATGATCTGCAGATGGTTTGGCCACGGACGTCTTGATCCCCCATGCTCCACCCCTATCATGCTGCAGACCCAGAAACACTGCCACTGCCTCCCCAAAACACGTTGCAACTTTTGTGTGGACAGGTCACCTACTCCCCTGCCCTCCTTGGCACTCTCTGGCAAATCAAGGAACTCACCCAAACACCACTCAAAACACCCCAGAGTGCTCCCAGACACTTCGCTATCAGAAAAGCTCCATATTACCATTTTACCTGCAAACTGGCAAATATATTAATCCTGGGCCCATCTTGCAGTTTCACACTTGTTATGTGCAGAGTGAATGACGAAGAGGCTCTCTGCACACTTGTCAACCAAACCTGGGATCCTGGTATCACATTAGCCGGTTGGTCCGTGTGACACCAGGGTAGTTTCCATTGAAGGTCATTTAATATGTTCAGCGGATGCCCCTTCTCATCCAGTAGCAGTGCCGTCAGCTCAAAAAACCTACATGTAGCGCTAAGTGAGGCAATTTCACAACCAATGTGTTTCAACAGAAATGTTTTGTTCTAGAATTGCTCATTGTTCTTTGCCTTTGAATAAAGTCTAAAGCCCCTTGGCTGTATTCTGAAATTTATTTTGCCCTTTTGTTCCAGATAAATTGTGCATAAGTTGAATTTTCCAATAAATTTTGAATAGAAATTATTTTTAACAACACGTGGGCATGCATGAAAGTAGCTTGCCAGAAACAGAACACAACAAGCTCTTCTCAGTGCTGAGTACCTTTAACAGGTTTCAAAATGGGTTTTCCATCTTTGAACATCTACAACTTTCGAAAAGAACAAGAAACTAAGTATCAAACCATCTTATACTGCTGAAATGGTTCATAGGAAACCTAGCAGGACTTCTACAAAGATGAAGAATTAAGGGGAATTGGGGCTTGTCAGCTTATAACCGATTGCCTCTGTAATCTGTTCTTGAAATGCTAAGCTTTGCTGCTGCTCATATTGGCTCTTAAAAAAAATACTGTACATTCACTTTCTGAAAACGTTTCTAAACTGTGCAAATAATAAATCTTGGGAGTTAGGCATCGCTCCCATTGAAAATAAGCAGAACTTGAGCACTTTGTAATTAAAATAGTTGGCTCCTGACTGGCAGCTTGGGAGTATAATTATTACAGTCCCAACTTATATTTACAGGACTGCATTCAGTGGCTGGCTACTGGAATAGTTTAGATTTTATCAGTTTTCGACTTGTGTGTGTTTGGTGAACTGTCAGTTCTCTGGAGTTTTCTGAATTTGGAAGGAGGCAAAATCTATTACGTTTTTTTTTTAGCAGGTAGATCTTTTGCAGGCTAGTTGTAAAATGGCATATGCTGCGGTTGTAGGGGAGTTTAAAGCCAGGATGACTGCAGCCTTGTAGCATGGGAAATGGTTAATATACTGAACCCTCGGAGTACTTGTACGGTGTCGGCTGTCATTCAGACTTGATTCTTTGGCTGCTAGATGAAGCATTTTATTTTGGGAGAGAGCGGAGGAGAAGGAAGCTCGCAGGTGCAGTTCAAACTGACATAAATTCACCTCCTGTTGATCCGTTAGAGAACAGCATTGGAGCGTACAGGAGAAAAATGTGCTGTGTGCAATCTTGCTCTGCCCATTAAAACAAGAGTTTATGCAGTGATGTGATACAACAGTATGTGTCTTAAGGAAAGAAATGGGAGTTAAAAATGGATTGCAAGCTCTACCTAAGGCTTCGAAAAATTTTGTTTTAATAGGCCAGGACAGAATGTAACTGTTGTGATATAACATTGTCATGTAATTCTCATTTCTACCTGTACAAAGTTGGCTACTGTTACAATTTAAAAAAATAAATGAAACATCTTTTTTAACATCTTAATCAGCCACTAGACAACTCAATTTTTGCCATTGAGGGGGACTGGAGTAGGATTTTGATACCAAAAGCAGACCTTTAACAGTGGTTATTTTTTTTGGTTTGTTATATTATGTGAGCATGTGAATTTTGACAATTCCCCTTTTTATAATGTTCATCGTTAATAGAAATGTTCAGAAAACTATGTCTTTTAGAGAGCCACAAACCCAGTACTTTGAGAAGCAGCCAAAGCCTAAAAAAAATATGGAATTTAGTTTATTAGCAATTTTTTTAAGTTTTGGCAGCATTTTATAACGTTGTTTCAGAGAAACAAAATGACCCCATGAAGAGGTATCATAGATGAACCAATGAGAGCATCACTTGGAAGCTATTCTTATTATTTTTCTCTTCTGAATGGCTTTTTCTAAAGTCAATTTAGAATTGATTGTGTTTTTTTGCACTAAACTACGAAAAAATGTCTCCCATGATGGTAAAGTCTCAGAAATTTGAGGAAGATACCGGCTGGTGTTGGTGTTTACTTGTTGGACCTGCAAGTTGACGGAGGTCTTGGGAAACTTCTCAGCTTGAGTTCAAGCTACTTTGTAAAAATTCAGAACAAACAGTGTGAGCAAACTGCTAAATCATGTCCATGGTGCCTCCATTCCACTCAGAAATGTTTGGCCTGAGGCATCTTTTGGGTACATGCAAAATCTTAAATTAGTCCTAAATGCTGAATGGGCTGAAATAACCAGTCTGGAATAATCTCGGATAGTGTGGGATGCTGAAAATGGAAGTCTGAGGATTTATTTAGTGAAAGCGGTTTTATTTGGCTCAGCGCTACACTTCAGCAGAATTTTGCATTGTTTTGGTTTATTTTAGAGCATAATGTTCATAGATAACAGGTAGTTACATATTTGTATCAGTAATTTTATGGTAGCAAAGATATATTTACAATAATACAAAATAATTTCCAACACTGAAGAAATTTCAAATATTAGTATTTGTAATTTCTTTTAGCATTCCCTTATTGTAATTAATAGCTAACTGGTTAGTAGCCACTAGAGGATAGAAGCCTATTCATTGTTTTAGAAGATGAGTTATCCCACGAGAAAAGCCATCACATACAGATGAGTTATGATTATCTTGAAATTAATCCAATTTCTCAGAACTCAATTTAGAAAGGAAAAAAAATGTTGGAAGCTAAATGCATTCAAAGTATTGAAAACAAGACTGCTCCTCTGATAAGTTGTAATGATAATCTTAGGTTGGTATTAAGCTATTACTTGTTCCCATACAGTGGTTTGTGATTCAACATTGGTGAAAGACTAACAGTAAAGCTCAGGAGATAGGTTGGTGAACTGATTCCTGAGTAAGATAGAGCAATAAGTGTGAGACTACCTTCACTGTTTATTTTTGCATTCCTTGAGCTTTGCACTGGATATAGTATATTTTCATTCCTGTCCCTTACCTATAAGATCTAGAAGCTACATTTTAAACATAACCGTGCAGTCTAACAGACTGTGAGCTTTACAATGTTGTGACTCTTCTTAATGTCATGAGGAAAGGGCTCTTTCTGCCTACGCTGTCATAATATTATAGGTTAACTGTTGGGGAGCAGCGCACTGCACTTGCAAGCGTCATACACAGAGCTCCTTTTTGCTCATCTGAGTGGAATCGCATTAAGATTCAGATGGCATTGCAATTGTTATTCTACATAGATACTAGTCTTGGACAAGTATCTGTAGTACAATGGTAGCCTAGGTTTGATGTTTAAAATGATTCTCTGATCTGGTCTCCACTGTAGCAAGTTGTGACATGGTAAGTTTTCCTTAGACCTTTCGACCAGCAATGTCTTTAAAAGGCGGAATGTAATTTACTCTTGGGTTGAGATCATTATAGACCTCGCAAATCAGCTGATTTTCATGTTTGACCTTGATTACAAAATGTTGAGAGGTCTGATTATCCCTTACTGCAGTCACTTACTGGCACAATGACTAGATAATCTTCTCTTCAAAATACCACCAAGGCTGTCATTAAGCTTCGGTGATGGAGTACATTGCTCAGGCACTAACCAGGATTATGCTGGTCATGATCACTCATAATGCCACATCTGACAGCCTTCTTGTATCCCTCATCACCCACACCCCCTACCGCCTTCCAGATGCATTTTCTCTAGTGTTTGAAGGACCTGGAAAAAAATTGGAATATCATTCATAAATGAAAAGCTGTCTACTAAAAATTATGCTAAATGAAGTTAAATTGAAGTGCCTCAAACTTAACTGTCCCTTGTTAAAACTATATAACTCTCATGTTAAATATAGCCACAATATTTCAGAGTAATTATCAAGATGTTCTGTTAATGAAATGTTAGCACATTAAGTACTTGTATCCCAAGATCAAGCTACAATCTTACAAAAAAAAAACAAATATTAATATCACTGTTGACTTGTAGTGTTCTGGAGCACAATTTTCCAATGATTCCTACATAGTAAACTTTCAATCTCAGCGGGGTGGACTGCTCATTAACAGTATATAGCCTTGAAAATTATTCTGTTTTTATTGTTTCATATAAGTAGGGCAAGTTTTCCCCCTGTAAAAGTGTAATTGAGAAGATTTATAAAAATGAGCCAATATATTCTTTGGAGTTAATAATTTCACTAAATGATAAACAATAAAATTTCAAAGCAGTTAATCTTCTATCTATTGTGGTCCACCCTCATCCATCAGCTATCATCTGTTACATCATTACTCTTTGTACAGAATGCTACAAAAGTAAGTAATTAGATTCACATTGGCAATTTATATATGGGACCACATTTACCAGCAGCATAACAGTTGAACAGTGCAAACCTTAGGGATGTCATTATGGAGAAAGATATCATTCAAAATGTAGCTTTCACCTCTACTTTATTGGAGATAATTCACCCCTTCTGGTGCACATGTACACACAAATATATATGCTGATGAAAAACAGATTTGCAGAGTTACAAGCAAATCAGAGTTTAAAGTCAATGGGTCATTTTGGTGAAAGGTTGAAAACAGGCACTAAATGGATGCTAGGCTTATAAGACACGCCTGTTTGACAGCCTGGCTTTAGCATGCAGTTTTGGGCCTATTTCCTGATTACAAATTTGAACTTGCCTGAAGGTGTTAAAACAGCTGTAGTTTCAGCGCACATGCGCTGATTGGAGGCAATTTTCTTGGAGCAATGTATGTGGCCTCCATGCACCCACTTTCACTGAAGGTGTGGATTACGCTGATTGACACACAGCGGCAGGCTTCAGGATGGCTCAGGGACTGATGGAGAGGGTACACAGGAGTCCAGAGGGCGAGGGATGCCCTCAGAGGGAAGGAGTCCACCTTGTCCTCTGGTTCCATTGTCCAGCAGCAGCTTGTGCTGCTCTGCCTGGCCTTATGCCCTCATCCCATTCCCCCTAAGACCAAGGGACACAGAGCAAGATGCCTATAGCCACACTCCCTTTCTATTGGTGACTTCTTGGCGTCAATTAAGGTAGTGCAGCATAGTAGTTAATCTTCTTCTGGTGAAGTCCTCAGAGAATTTCCGCAATTTGTTTGTGGGTGGCACCACATTCACAAACATTCACTCCCTCCACCACTGACGCACAGTACCATCTACAAGGTGCACTGCAAAAATTCACCAAGGCTCCTTCAACAGCATCTTCCAAACCCACGACCAACACCACCTAGAAGGACAAGGGCAGCAGATAGATGGGAACCCCACCACCTGGAAGTTCCCCTCCAAGTCACTCACCACCCTGACTTGGAACTATATCGCCGTTCCTTCACTGTCACTGGGTCAAAATCCTGGCATTCCCTTTCTAATAGCACTGTGGGTGTACCTACACCACATGGACTGCAGCGGGTCAAAAAGGCAGCTCACCACCACCTTCTCAAGGGCAACTAAGGATGGGCAATAAATGTTGGCCTAGCCAGTGAAGCTCACATCCCGTGAATGAATGAAAAAAAAATTCATGTTGATGGATTGCTGGTGAAGTCCAGACAAAGGGTCCCAGAATGTTTCCCAATGTACTTCAAAAGTCCTCTTCAACCCTCTAGCAGTGGGAGAACAGTAAAAGCTGATTAACCTCTAAGCAGTGCTTGAAATCTTCACCATTGACTTACTTGTTTACTCCCATCCCACTGGTCGCTATTGGAAAAATGCATTAGGTCAAGTGTTATCGGCTAAAATGCCATGCTGCCTAGTTAATGAGAGCTAGCATGTAATTTAAATGCCAATCAGCCCCATGATAATCCTCTAGGTGGTTATTCCTAATGATTCTCCTTTACCAAGATAACGTTTTGTGCTAAATGTGGGGCTAAGCTACATCTCATTTTGGACATGTCTCTATCACCTCGAGGTGTCATTGGAAATTTCCCCCAGGACGCCAGATATCTGTAATTTATGTATTTGAGGCTTTTCGCAAATATTGGCTGAATTAAACAGTCACCTGTATCCTTTATTCTGGATGATATCTCACAGAATCACAGAATCTTTACAGTGCAGAAGGAAGCCATTCAGCCCGTTGAGTCTACACTGGTTTTCTGAAAGGGCATTCTACCTAGTCCCACTCCCCTGCCTTATCTTCCTTTTCAGATAGCAATCCAATTCCCTTTTGAATGCCTCGATCGAATCTGCCTCCATCACCCTTTCAGGAAAACAAAAATAAAAATACCTGGAAAAACTCAGCAGGTCTGACAGCATCTGCGGAGAGGAACACAGTTAACGTTTCGCGTCCGTATAACTCTTCACCAGAACTAAAGAAAAATAGAAGAGAGGTGAAAAAAAAGAGTCATATGGACTCGAAACGTTATCTGTGTTCCTCTCCGCAGATGCTGTCAGACCTGCTGAGCTTTTCCAGGTATTTTTATTTTTGTTTTGGATTTCCAGCATCCGCAGTTTTTTGCTTTTACCCTTTCAGGAAGTTTGTTTCCAGGCTCCAACCACCCTCTGGGTGAAAAAAATTTTCCTCACATCACATTTACTCCTTTTGCCAATCATTTTGAATCTGTGCCCTCTCGTTCTTGATGCTCTCTTGAGTGGGAACAGTTTCTCACTATTTACCCTGCCCAAAACCCTCAAGACTCTGATTACCTCTATCAAGTCTCCTCTGTTGCAGTTTGCCTGTAATTTCATTCCTTTAGTTTTTGTTGCTAACTTATAAATAGTATCACCTATTTTTTTACATCTGTATGGGCAAATATAAGGGCATTATGTAAGTACTGTTCGTGCTCTTTGGTCCCACATTCACTTGTGTAATAACTAAAGATTTTGCGGGTTAATGACTCAAAAAGTGGCACCTCACAGGAGAATGAGGATTATAAAATGGACTCCAGGAGACAGGAAATGAAAGGTAACAAATGCTACCTAAACTTAATATCATTTCCATAGTATATCAGGGTGGGGCTAGTAGAGAAAACAATGCAATCCTGGATTTGCAGATTATTAAAACCTGTGTAAAGGTGCAAGTCATGTACTGTGCTTTATGATCAGACACTATTTAGGTTGTTTTTGTGGGATTTCCTTTTTTTCCCTTTTAATACAGACTTGTCAAATCACTTGCATTTTCAGCCTGTTTCATCAGCAAACCACAAAATAACATGCTCTGAGATTAATCCATTGGCACCAAATTAAAACTAAACAATTGCCACAGATTCCAGAGTCTGGAGAATATGTAAATACATGGTGAGGATCCAGCTATTTCCTGAAAGAACAAGTCAGCTGATTGATTTGTTTTCTCATCTCGATCTTGAGCTTTGATCTTTCCTCCTTGGACACCGAATGTATCTAAAGGAGTAAAGCTTTGAAATGTTTGGCAAGTTGGCAAAAGAATGCTGATAACCGATTTGCATCTGAGTTGCTTATTCTCACCACATTGTGTCACGAGTGGGGATCAGTTTTGTGTGTAAGTGGAAGTGTTATGATTTTGGTGACGCTGGGGGAAAATTGGAGGGTTTTGTCTCTCACCCTTGGGTTACAAGTGTTGCGGTACTTCTTGTAGCAACATTAATTATATACACTAAAAATTGAATTGTGTTCAATGAACTGTGATTTGTCATTTTAAAGGTTGAGGTAGAAATTCATCTCGACTGGGCAAAGCGGCTGGTATCAGATCCACCGCCTGATATATGCTTCCGTTGCATGAATGAGCGATCCAGTAATGCCCATTTTGTGCCAAAACCATGATGAATTTCTACCCTTCTGTCCCTTCCCACCAAGATGCAAGTTTTACACCCTTTCAATTTTTTTTAAACTGAAGAAACATTATCAAGCAAAATACCGCGGATGCTGGAAATCTGAAATAAAAACAGAAAATGCTGGAGAAACTCAGCAGCATCTGCGGAGAGAGAAATAGATTTAACGTTTCAAGTCTATATGACTCTTCATTGATTATTATTATTATTTATTGTTAAATTATTTATTGTTAAATCCTGCCTGTCTTATAATAATCAGCTGCGTAATGGCTTTGAATGTTACTTTATGAGAAGTTATTATTTTGAGACGATTGGTGAAACCCTGTACGGTTTGAGAAGTATTTTTGTGACATTGGAAGAAAATTCTCTGGTAGGGGAAAAAACAGTGGAGCCCTATTGACTGCCATCTTTCCCTTGGAGACAGTAAAAAATGACTTTGAAAAAATTTAATTTTAGAAAGACTGAAACATTTGTGCAGACGTTGAGTTATGTTAGCCAGAGATTTACAACTTGTGTGAAGCAACAGAAAAAGGCTGTAGCTTTAACTGGTGCTACACCTTGATTCGTGGAGCTGTATGTAGAAAGCAATCGTGTACACTTACAGTTTAACGTGATGAATAAGGTGATAGAATGAATCTTTGAAACCTTGATATATGTAGTTAGAAAATGAAACTATGTGGTTGAAGGCATGTAGATTGGATGCAGGTTGCAACATGCTTGATACTCGTACCCTTAAAGACTACAGATTCGAGTCTGCCAAGAAAACGAAGGAGCTATATCCTTAAGGTAGCAATCCTACTTTTCGCTAATGTTTGCTTTGACCAAAGAAAGCCGTGAAAGGGCAAATATATCACTTGTGTTCCTTAAAACATTAGATATCACAGTTTGTTTTGGCGCTGTTATCACAGAAGGCAGGCAGGACAGTCTTTTTTTTAAAAAAACTTACAAAACTAACTTTAAAAAATGTTTACTGCAAGATTACTTAGCACCCTGCGGAGAAAGGCTATTTAAACAGTTCTAAATGAGTACAAGTTGATACTTTAATGTCAAAAATGAGCAGACAGCATCAAACTGAAATTAGTTTTGCTGGAAATCAATTTTTAACATTGTTTAAAGAGTCTAGTCTTTTTGGAGGAATTTATGTTTTCTGTTTTATATTGTCTATATAGGTTAAATTTGTTAACCTTTAAACATAGAAAGGTTGGTTCTGACATGAACTAACCTGGGCTTTCTTAGATGAGGTGCTAATTTCAGTTACAACTTTCAAAGATAATTACAGATGAGGAAGGCCGTTTAGCCCATCTTAACTTAGCCATCAGAAGAAATCCTAACATCCCCTCCAGTTCTGTTTAATATAAATTTTTTAAAAATCTGCCTTACTCCATGGGAAGAATTTTTGGGTTGACAAGCGGGGGCGGGGCCTGCTCGGAAGCACAGCGCTTCCGGGCGAGTGTCACGCTGGGCAGGCCTTAATTGGCCCACCCTTGTAAAATGGCGGCGTGGCCCCGATCGGGGGTGCCGATGGGGATCGCACCCGCTCCCTCCTGCACCCCCGCACAACTCCCCCCACCCCGACAGGGGGAGCGCTCTGCCCCATCTGTTTCCCTGGCAACAGCCTGAGTCTCAGCCAGAGCTTTGCAAGTATTTGATCCCACTATGAGCTTCCAGCCACATAGACGCTCCATCACCAACACCACCTGTTGTTCAACCTCAGTAAGATTGCCCGACTCCGCCACGTGCCTCAGCTTATCTGCTGCTGGAACCCGCATCCATGCCTTTATTGCCTCGGAGACCTGATTATTCCAGAGCTCTCCTGACTGGGTGTCTATCTTCTGCCCCAGGTAAACTTGAGCTCTTTTAAAACTCTGCTGCCTGTGTCCTAAATTTTCACCAAGCCCCGTTCACCCATCGCTCCAGTGTTTGTTGATCTACATTGGCAGCTGAACTGGCAATGCCTCGATTTTAGAATTCTCATCATTGTTTTCAAATCCATTCATTTCTCACCCTCCCCTTTCCCTGTAGCCCCTCCCTACCTTAAAATTCTCCAAACCCTTTGCATATCTCAAATTCTGGCCCTTTGTGGTGGTGAGCTGCCTGGGTCATAAGCTCTGAATGCCATTTCCAAACCTCTCTGCCTCTCTACCTCACTTTTCTCCTTTAAGACGCTTCTTAAAACCTACCTTGTTGAGCAAGGTTTTGGTCAATTGTCCTCTAATCTCCTGATGTGGTGGCTTAGTATCACATTTTGTTTGCCAATGCTCCTGCGACGAGGTCTTGGGATGTCTTACTACATTAAAGGTGCTATATAAATACAAATTGTTATTGCTATGCATAGACAGCTTCTAAACTGACAACTTTGCTAAGTTAAACTTTTCTCAGGATTGAAGCTTTATCTTTGAAGCTAAATCCCTGGTCAACTTGGCCGTTTTTCCTATTTGGGTCAGGGATATTACCCGGAGGGCATTTATACCCCAGGGAGAACAGGATCTTCCCCATTCTTCTCCAATGCTGTCTCTGGACCACCTGGAGCCATTTATTTACTAATGAGATTCCCCTACAGCCACAGTGCAGCTCCTATCTTACATGATCTGCCAACAGTAACACTCAATTTTTTTTCTTCTCCGCCCCCTGGACTTGAAACATTCAGGCAGCCAATAATCAGTGCCAGTAATGTAGGCTGCACTCTTTATAATGAGGTTCCAGCATGGAGTTCAAATTGTCCCTGGGACCACGTGAATAGGCAAGTGCAGTACATGCCCTGACCCCTGAGTACCTTTTTTTGGGTCCAATCAAATTTATACACCCTTAGCTCTCTTTTAACTTCATCCTTAATATCGTATGTGGAATACTTGTGTCCGTCTGTTTTATTTATTCTTTTGTGCAGTGCTACACTTCCATGCAGCCTGGTTGGTGCTGGGATGGTCAACTCTGTGTTAAGCATTGCCTGGTGTGGCTCTGGAGCCCCACTCTGGCATGGCAGTCTCTCCTGCACTTGCTGCAGAGGAAGACAGTTGGCTGAAAAGGTGCACATTTCGCTGGCCTCTGTTTTCTCTAGGTCCTCTTTTTGGCCAGCTGTGCTCTTCATTTCTGCTTGCCTCTTCCAACACCCTTCCAAACAGTCAGCTTCCAGAGGCCACAGTCTTGAGCGGCTGCCTCCCAGTTGTCAGTGTCAAGGTCCACCATTTTCATATCTCGCTAGCAGGTCTCCTTGTAACAGAGATGTGGACTCCCAGGAGGTTGTGAGTGGCCAGTTCACTGGATATATGGCTGTCATCCATCTGATGAAACTGCTCAGCCTTTTCTCCTACCTAACCTACATTGTTCAGGTCTCACCATTGTAGAGGAGTGCGCTGAGGACGCAGGCTTGGGAGACTCACAGTTTGGTGTTCTCAGTCAGTGGCTGTTGTTTCACACCCTCTTACTCAGCTTGGACATAACATGTGATGTGTGAGTTGATTTCAGCATCAAGTGACAGATTGCTGGTGATTTTGGATCCTAGATTCATGAAGCTATCAACAACCTCCAGCGTCACGGTGTCAGTGCTGATAGATGGCGGTTTGGCAGCATCCTAGACCAGGACATTTGTCTTCCTGATAGTGATGGTCAAACCAAACTCCTTACAGTGTGGGAGAGTCCGTCCATTTGCTGCTGAAGGTGTTCCTCCATATGGAATGCTCTGATGAGGACATGGTGCACCTTTGTCTTGGATCTCAGGAGAGTAAAGCTGGACAGCTTTCTCTCAGTTCTGGCATGTAAGTAGACGTGCTCTGTAGATGACTTGAAGGCATGTGGCAGCATCAAGGAGTAGAATATGCCAAAGAGCATCAGTGGCAGAACACAACCCTGTGTGACCCCACTGCAGATCTCAAAGGCTTCCAATGTTAGCCCATCATGTTGTCATGGAAAGAGGAAATCACCTTGAGCAGCTTCGGCAGGCAGCCAATTTTCTCCAGCAGCTTAAATAGCCTGCCTCTAATCAAATGGTCAAGAGTCTTGGTGAGATTGACTAAGGCAATATGTATCGGTCTCATACTTTCATGACATTCCTCTTTCAGCTGCCGGACTGAGAAGGCCATACTAATTGTAGATCTTCCAGTTTTGAAACCACGCTGGGTATTGGGGTAGATGCGTTCAGTCAGGATCTGACAAGGGCAACACGTGCAAATAAACAATTCCATGATATTACCTTTCAAGTGCAAGAAAAGAAATAACACTAAAAATAACAAAAATGTTTGAAAATTTATTGAATTGTTTGTTTGCCTTTCTAATATGGATTGTACAGAAAGTTGCCTTTCTTTGAGCTGTTCCTCATTGTAATGTACCTCTTTTATACCTCTCAGAAATAGACTCCCAGACTGTACAGTACAGCACGATTATCTGGACAATCTGTTCCTCATTGTGGTCCCCTCTAAAAGGTAGACAATGATTTCAGTGAGTAAGTAACTTGGTTAAAAAAAAAGTAATGCTCTTTTTATCATTCACTTTTTGAATAATGACTTTGGGTTCAAAGGGTATGTATGCATTGAAGCTGGAATCTTGTGGTGATCAGGCTGTTTCCTGGGTCCTCAAGTATGACTGACACAGGCCAGTAATCAAATACTTGTAATAACTTGTGCAAGTTATCTCAGTTTTCCTTTCAAAACACCTATTTTCAAGCAACAGTGGAGAACCAGAGAGCAATACATAATCGAGTGTCCATTTTAGCTATCTAGTCAGAGTTGACATGTTTAGGACATAATTGATAACATTTCTAAAACATTTAGAAATTAACCTGAACTGTCTTGTTAAACTGATTATGACGACAAAACTTTTGCAAATGAATTGCATGATGAAAATAAAGCCCAAAATCCAAATGTTTAGAATCATAAAGGTGAGTTTTCATTGTGTAAAATGTAAAGAATACTGACTGAGGTTCGTACTTTCAGTTTGTTGACAAATCCTTGTTAGTTTTGGATCATTTCAATCTGTAACATATTTACAAAATATAAGGGTGTGGTACGCATTTGATGTAGTTGCTGCAAATTTAAAATGCTTATTTGATTCAGTGTAGGTGTATCTCAGACTAAGTATTTCAAACCATATTGAGAATTCTGACAAAGTTCAGCATAAATGACTTTGCGCAGAAAACTGATAACACAATTTCTGGTTTGACAGCAAGAGAGGAGCTGTGGTGTTTGATGAAGTGTCTCTTTCCTATGGGAACCTTGATAACTGTTTGATTTTCATCCCTAAATGTCCTGTGAAGAATGAACGGAATCCTCAATAGTCCACAGTCAAGTGATAAATGGCAGAGGCAGTTGATTAGTGAGACCAAGTTTTACACCTGTATGCAAGTTTTCTTTACATCATTTATCCTTCTTTCGAGGCAGTAGATACTTGACATTCCTGCTTCTAATTACTAATGTTCTACAAATTGATCAAAATATTTGTATGCGTGGAATTTTAAATAATTGCTTGTTCTCCACATTGGACTTGCAAAGTGCTTTCCATCCAGTTTTCTTCACTCCCTTCCTTAATACACTGATCTGCCCTGAGGCACAAGTGCTGGTTACCCTCTGGTTACCTCACCCAAACAACCATTATTTATTTCTGTGTGAGCTTAGGCAGTGAGTGCTGATAAACTATTAGCTAAGAATGTCACCATGCTAATCTGAATGCTGACCTTCCCTGACATCCACACACATGTACTTTCCAGTAGCGGCAGCTAAGCAGCAGTCAGGAATGCATGCTGTTGGGTTAATGTAAAATTAATTAATAAAGGTGGCACTTTCAAATGATGTAATTCAGGGTGGGTCTCCGGACCACTAACCATGTGATCGGCTTCCCAGTTTCATCAATACCTAGGTGACGAACTTCCACGCTTGCCTAAATTTATGTTTGCTTCATACTGAAAATCAAGACCAATTTACCAGAGCTCCGCTCCCACCTGAGTCACTGCCCTCGGTTGCGGTTTCTGTCCGCAAGAAAGACCCAAACCTCCCTGTCGCTTGCCATTTTAACACTCCACCCTGTTCTCTTGCCCACATGTCTGTCCTTGGCTTGCTGCATTGTTCCAGTGAAGCCCAACGCAAACTGGAGGAACAGCACCTCATCTTCCGACTAGGCACTTTACAGCCTTCTGGGCTGAATATTGAATTCAACAACTTTAGATCTTAAACCCCCCTCCCCCCATCCCCACCCCGTTTCTTTTCCCCCCCCACCCGCCTTTTTTTTCAATAATTTATATAGATTCTTCTTTCCCCACCTATTTCCATTATTTTTAAATCTAAAACTAAAACCTTTAGTCTTTCCACCCCACCCCCACTAGAGCTGTACTTTGAATATCCTGTCTTGCATTCTTAATTAGCACTTTTCTCAGACAAAGACCACCACCTTCAACACCTCTTTGACCCTTTTGTCTCTGACATCTTTTGATTATCTGCTCACACCACACCCTCAATGTGTCTCTTCCCCCCCACCCACCTTAAACCAATTTATATTTCTCCCTTGTTGAAACTATGCTTCAGTTCTGCTGAAGGGCCATGAGGGCTCGAAACGTTGACTGATTTCTTCTCCGCCGATGCTGCCAGACTTGCTGAGTTTTTCCAGGTAATTCTGTTTTTATTTGGTTAGTCAGGAATGCATGTTTCTTTCCCTCTTTTTTCACTCATTAGCCTAGGCAAATTGTGGGCAATTGTAACCCCTCAATTCCTATTGCAGCTGCATTGGCCGCAATTACCGATCAAAACTAAGACCTTTCGACACTGTATATTGTGCTTACCCAAACAAGTCATCAGGCAGCCCATGTGCATCTTGCAACATGCCACGTTTACTGGAAGCACAAATTAACTGGTGAATTTCTTGAGTATGTTTGAACTCTATTACTGATTATAATCTTCCATAAGACCACAAGATGAGAGCTATTTGATTGTCAGGAATCGAAAAGTCACCTAAGTGCAAAACTGGAGCACTAACTTTTTCATTCACACGTTAAGAGGCCAGAGGCAAAAACATCCTGCAAGATAAATGTGTGTAACCTTGGCCCTTGTGTTTTTATCCCCCTTTAATAATCTCTGATATTTGTCATTCAAAATGTCGGTTGTGCCTGGTTGGTTGTGGTTTATCTTTTTGCTGATTTCTGAATTTATAAATAAAGTTACGGACTAAATGGTTTTCTCCAGCACAATGCTAGCGTAGTGTAGAGTGCCCCAGGACAGCCACTTTGAATGGATGGGGCAAAATGGGGCTGTCAGTCTTCCGACTAGGCACTTTACAGCCTTCCAGACTGAATATTGAGTTCAACAATTTTAGATCATGAACTCTCTCCTCCATCTCCACCCCCTTTCCGATTCCCCCCCTTTTTATTTCTAATAATTTATATAGATTTTTCTTTTCCAACCTACTTCCATTATTTTTAAATGTATTTCCATCCATTGTTTTATCTCTACCTTTTAGCCTTTTTTGATTCCTTCACCCCACCCCACCCCCACTAGGGCTACCTTGCTTGTCCTGCTTTCTACCCTTAATTAGCACATTCCTTAGATAATATCACCACCTTCAACACCTCTTTGTCCTTTTGTCTGTGACATCTTTTGGTTATCTCCACCTATCACTGGCCCTCTATCCAGCTCTACTTGTCCCAACCCCCCCCCTTAAACCAGCTTATATTTCACCTCTCTTCTATTTTTACTTAGTTCTGTTGAGGGGTCATTCGGACTCGAAATGTTAACTGTGTTCCTCTCCGCAGATGCTGTCAGACCTGATGAGTTTTTCCAGGTATTTTTGTTTTTGTTTTGGATTTCCAGCATCCGCAGTTTTTTGCTTTTATCTGTCAGTCTAACTGCGGTCTGATTCCATCTACTAGGTAGCACCTTTTATAGTGTTGTAAGTGGTAGATGTACACTTGTACCTGTCATTGCTTTTGATAATGGGCTAAATGAGAAACAGTTGAATAACTTTATTAAGTATCCTATTATAATAATTTCACTGTATATTTAAAACAGAAGCAGGGGTATATACTCTTTTTAGCTAAATGTTGTGGCATACCAATCTTCCGAAAATAACTTTAGTCTATAACACCAGATTACTTTTACGTCAAGATTTTACAGTTTAAATTGTGGTGAGTGTCAAATTGTTGCATGGATTTTCTTTTCTTAATTCGTTTTTATCTTTGTTACTCAATTGTTCTGCAGATTAGGTCATCGATTGAATCACAGCCAACATATGTTCAGCCAATGACATCATACAGTGGAATAATTCATATGAGAAGAGAGATGTGACATATTTGATGTGAAAAAGTTTTAAGTTGCTAAGATTTGTTTATTTAGTAAGTCTCACGAGCTGTCAGGACTTTAGTGGGCTATTAGATTGAGGTTTCATTTTATCAATAATTAGTGGGTGAATTCATATTGCCCCTCTGGCTTACCATAAATACATCATCATTCTTATGCACATTCTTTAACATACCCTTTCCTTCATAAATAATACAAAAATTGTTCAACTTCTTTCTGATGGTTATATGATACATACCCACAATGAAAATTATATTTGCTTAAAGGAACTGTAGCATACAATCAATTGGTGATAAAATTGTAAACACCATTCTATTGCTAATAATCAGAAAATTAACAACATAGACAAATTCATAGTAAGTATTTCAGGTCTTCACCATTAACTTAGCACTCCTGTGGATGGGATAAAGGGACTACAATTAAGTCCCCCTGACACTACTGTATGGGCATCGTGTATGACAAGGTCAGATGCACTCGGCTCAGTATATGTCTATATTTAGTATGGATAGAGGCATGTGAGATAGAGTGGATTAAGAATGTACTATCCAAACCAATTTCAAAATCATTCAACAAAAATACCAGCCAATATGAATCTGAACAAGTACCTGTTAATGTATTAATTCAATTTTTAAGCAAACTATTTCTTTAAACTTAAAGTTAGAGCTGAGCATTATTAAATGGATTCATCTATGTTGTGTAATATCCAAATCGCTAAGTATTTTTAAATTAATGCATTAATCAGTATCAAGAACTGAAATTTACAATTTTAAAAGCTATAGGTCTGATGTCTTTGCACAATAAAGATGGATGTAGCGAACACATTCCAAACCCATGACTGCTACCATCTAGAAGGACAAGGGCAGCAGATAATTGGGAACACCACCACCTGGAAGTTCCCTTCCAAGCCCCTCACCATCCTGACTTGGAAACATATCGCTGTTCCTTCAGTGTTGCTGGGCCAAAATCCTGGAACTCCGTTCCTAACAGCACTATGGGTGTACCTACACCACACGGACTGCAGCAGTTCAAGAAGGCAGCTCACCACCACCTTCTCAAGGGCAATTAGGGATGGACAATAAATGCTCAGCCCAGCCAGCGAAGCCCACATCCCATAAATGAATAAAAAAAAACATTTCTCCCATCTTTGAGAATAGATAAAACTAATCTGATTGAGGTGTTCAGATAGTTCTGAACGTTTACCAGGATTTACTCTAACGTATGTTGCAATAATTTACAAAACTTGAATTGTAACACCTCAATTAATTTCTGTTGTGCAGCAAGTTGACATCAATTTAAAGTTTTGGTAGTTAAAAAATAGGCAAAGTATCAGCCATTGTCTTAAGAATATATAAAAAACAAAAACTAGATAACATTGAAATGATATTTTTGTTGCTAGTTAAATGTCTTAAGTTTAGGATATTCTCTCGATTATGCTTCATAATTAGTAGGATAAAATAAATTCAAAGAAGAAAAAAATACCTTCATTTAACGTCTTCAAGACATTCTGAAGCATTTCAAAGCTGATGGCATACTTTTGAAATATAGTCATTTCAAATGTACTTATTCTAATGTAGGCAAATACAACAACCAATTTTCACACATCAAAATCCTGCAAACAGTAATGAGCTAAATGACCAGATAATCTGTTTTGTATGTTTAAGGGATGTCTTGTCCAGACCGCGGAGAACTCCTCCTCTCATCTTCAAAAGGTGCCTTGGGATCTTTTGACATCCACCTGAGACGACAGTTTAATGTCTCCTCTGATGGGCGGCACCTCCAGCTGTGCAGTACCTCTTCAGTGGTGCACTGAAGTCTTGGAACCGGGTCTTTAACCTATGTTATCTGACTTGGAGGTGACAGTGCTCCTACCACTGAGCCAACCTGACTCTTATGTTGCTCCTGCTGTTCTTTTTTGACCTGTGGAGTCAAAGAGGATTATGTTTCTACTTCAGGACACTAAAAAAGAAATGTTCTCAGGATGTTATTAGTGCTGGCAAGGCCACATTTATTGCCTATACCTGGTTTCCTTGAGAAAGTAGTAGAACACCTTAACTTTTTAACTGATGATGATCCCACAATAGCACTAGGTAGGGTATTACAAAACATTGACTGAGTGCCAATGAAGGAGTAATTGAAGAGGAATTGTCAAGCTACCAAAGAAAGGGAACCTCAATGACTGCAACAACTGGAGGGGCATAGCATTGCTGTCAGTACCTGGCAAGGTCTTCAGCACAATAGATTGAAAGCAGAAGTAGATGGTACCCTTTGTGAAGAACAGGCAGGTTCCGGGGTGGCATCCCATGCTGTGAGCATATTTTTACTCTTGGGGACATCCTAGAGCAGAGCCTGGAGTATCAGAAGCCACTTGTTATCAACTTCATTGATTTCAAGAAGGCTTTTGATAGCATCCATCGGCAGTCACTATGGTACATTGCAAGACAGTACGGCACCCCGGAGTGGTATATTAACATCTTCAAAACCTTATATGACGACTCCAGCTATAGCATCAAGACCAGCATGGCACCATGGACTCCTTCTATATAATCACAGAAGTACAGCAACACTGCGTACTCTCCACCCTCCTTTTCCTCCTGGTTATTGATTTCTTCATGAGGAAGGAGATGGTAGGTGCAGAATTTGGCATCCCGCGGCAACACCACCAGCCGACAGATCTGGATTTCACAGAGAACATCGCCCAGAGGAATAGAAAAAGCAGCATATTATGTAAATGGAGAGAGATTGCAGAACTCTGAGGTACAGAGGGACCTGGATGTACTGGTGCATGAATCACAAAAATTTAGTATGCAGCTATAGCAAGTGATGAGGAAGGCACAACAGATTTGAGGGGCCGAATAGCCTGCTCCTAATTTGTATGTTTGTATACTGGCCAAAGAATTGCTCATGCTGCAAGACATGACCACCAGTCTTGAGAATAGGGGCACCAAGGTTGGTTTATGAATCAGAGAAGACGAGACAGTGATGACTAGACAGCAACAAAGCCCCCCTGTCACTATCCAGCAACAGAACATTGAGGACATCAACAACTTCCCCTACCTAGTAAGCACATCTCCAGGGAGGGTGATGTAGAGATCGAGATCCACAAGAATCAGCAATGTAGCATTCCAGTGGCTCCACAAGGTATGGCTATCTAACATCATCAATATGGCCGTGAAGCTGTGAGTCTACATCTCCTTAGTAGTGCTAACAACAATATATGCCAGTGAGACATGGAAGAGAACAGCGCAGGTGTCATGTAAACTGGATGTCTTTCTCCAGTGCTGCCTACGTAAGATCTTGGGCATCACATGGACAGACCTGCTACAGACCACTGGTCAGAAGTGTCTATGGAACACTGTGATGAAGAAACGACTGATGCTGGCAAGACACGTCCTTCTCCACCTGGACACCTCCCAGAGTGGCAGTAGAACGTACCACCAGGTGGAAGAAGAAGATGAGGCCAGCCATAAAATACCTGGCCAAGTACATTTAAGGGAGACCTCCAGGATACCACCTGACCTGGAGTGAAAGAAATTGCAATGGATCAGGGCCGGTGGCAGAGTCTTGCTGCCCATCATCCTGCATGGGACCGGAGGAACTAAGACTACATAAGTAAGTAAGTAAGACAATGAAGGTGATGCATATCCACTTCCAGATAGTGTGAGTTAGAGGAGAACTTAGGGCTCATGGTATACTAATTGTTGTTCTGTCCTTCTTGACATTGTGGGAGAGAGATTTTGTTTAAATAACATTGGTGAATTGATGAAATGAATCCTGTAGACCATGCACACTGCAGGCACAGTGGGACAGAGGTGTGGACACTGAGTACAAGGGCAGGTTACCATTCATACAGAAGTCTCAGTCTTGGATTGTCTGGATTTCTTGCTGTTGTCGTAGTCGAACCAATCTCAAATAATCCACATCCCATTTTGCACCAATAGCATTTATATAAATAAAGACTTGTAATCATGTAGCACTCTTCAAGACCACCTGACTTTCAAAATGCTTTACAGTCAATGAAGTGCTATATCTGTTTTATTTAAGCTTCTGGTGAATTACAACCTCGAAGATGTTGTTGATGATGGTATTGTGGTTCTGTTGAAGATCAGGGAGACAAGGCTGGATTGACTTTCATTCAAGATCATCATAGGCTAGCATTTATGTGATGTGAATGTCACCTGCTACTTGCTAACCCAAACCTAGATGTTGTCCAGGTGCTTCTGTGGGTTGGCATGGACTGCATCAAAGGAGCCATGAATGGGATTAAAGACAGGAACTGTCAGTGAACAGCCCCACTCCTGACCTTCTCAAAGAAGAAAGGCCACTGATGAAACAGCCAAAGATAGCGGGACTGAGGATGTTTCCCAAAGGAGCTCCTGCAGTAATGTGCTGAGACTGTAATAATTGGCCTCTGACAACCACAATTATCTTCATTTGTGTCAGGTATGATTTCGGTCAGTGTGAAGCAGGGTAATTTATTGCACTCATTGTTTGCCTACCTTGATCAGAGAGTTTGGGCACGGGCTGGTGTTGACATACGGTGTTTGGATACGAGTGAAGTTTACATAATGCTTATCACAACTCTAACATCTTCATTAGCTCTGACATGGCTATGCAGCAGATTCTTAAAACTACCAGCTGAGATGACATTGAAACATTTGTACTTTGTTTCCTATGTTGTTCAATAAAGCTGGTTCAGTAATTTGTTGACAGTGAAAAAGGACCAACTAGTACTTATTAGAGGAGGCTATAGATAGCATTAATCTTTCTTATCACATATTCAGCTGTTGAACTAACCTGCTGCTGCTGGCATTCTTCACACTGACACAATAACAGGGAAAACTTTAACGATATTCTGAATATTCTTCCAGGAATGTGGATGCTAAACCATATCAGGAGTAGCAGAAACAGGGGTCATTTTAGTATTTTATTTCTTGTGACAGTGTCTTATTTTTCTTTAATTTGCCTTGTCAATAAAATGGGATGCAAGTGTTCAGGGCTATTTATTCGTGTTCTGAAGGAGTTCCACAATTCGAGATTAAATGCCACATTTATAGTGTAGAATGTGTTATAGATTCAAATAACTTCACATAAGTAACTGCCAGTGTTCTGAATATAACTTTTATGTAAGATATGTGACGCTCAGTGTACAGTATTCCCTTACAGTGTAGTATATGCCTGGTCATAGTTACAGATGTATACCAGCAGTGTTAAGTGATGTGGAACAAACCTTTTTCTTGATGCTTATAGATAAGTAACTGTATTCCAAACTTGGTGCAGGATTTTCCCTTCGTCGGACGAGTGTGGCTGGAGGGCCTGGGAGCGGCCGCGAAACTGTCCGCTGCCCGCGATTGCGAGTGCAAACGTGCACTGAGAACTTGGCACTGCCAGGGTAGGGGGGCGGGAAGAGGGCGAGCGCTGAAGTCTGCGCATGCACGGGGGTGCGCTCAGTGAAAGCTCCCTGAAGGCACAGAGCTGCCTCAGGGAGCTGAAGGATTTTACAATGAAAATTAAAGATTTTAAATATAAGGGAAACATGCCCCCACATGTGAGTCAGTCGCATGAACAGGGATATGTTAAAAATGATGTGGAAATTTTTTTGAAATTACTTTTGGAAACCTCATCCTGCCCGTGGATAAGGTTTCCTAAAAAATGCAAAGGCCGATTCGCCCGTCCGCCAACCGAACGGTTGGACGGGCAGCAAAAAATACAAATCAATGGTCTTAATAGGCCTCTTAATTGTCAGCGGGTACGCTGCTGACTCTCGCACGCGCCCGCCGACCGAAATATCGCGCAAGTGCTCGCCTCTACGTCATCACGCACTATTTTACTCCCAATCGGGTTGGGCGTGGGCCGGACGGCAGGACATAAAATCCTGCCCTTGGAGTTCAACTCATCTTCCAAACCTTAAGCCGCTTATTCCTTGCATTTTATATCATCTATATTTCTCGATGTGTTACTGCCTTATAACCCATTTATGTCTACATGTTCTTCTATAAACTGACTGATGGCAACAAGAAATTTGCCTTTAACAACATAGGATTTATTTCCACAATTATAGCCGTCTTGTGCCTATGGAATCTTGGCAGGGGGAAGATTGGTATAAAAAGGAGGAAGAAAGAAAATCTGATTTTGGAATAGTCTTAACCACTTATTGAAGACGTTGTTTAAGAATGGTCAAACTATATTGATTAGATTTCTAGTGGGCTATCATAAAATAACTGTATCAATTTGTGAACCATCGCTGTCTGACGCAACATTGTTAATCAGTACTGGAAAGAACCAAAAATGAACAACGTCATCTCCATTAATGCCTTGGTATTAATTTAAACTAGGTATATATAAAATGATATTAAAATCTAACCTTATTTCAAGGCTCAAATGACAATTATAAACTGCTTTAGCTCTGGAGTCATGGTTTGTGATGTTATCTGTACCCATCAATGAGACCACTGTCTTGTAATTACTCATGGGTATCAATTATTCTCTGTCCGTATTAACTGTAGTTTTCTGCCTGTAGAATATTGCCCTTGCTTGAGAAGATCCAGATCTTGGCCTCACTGTCAGGAGGTGGTATAGAAGATATTTTTAATTAACTAGTGGAATGAAATGGAAGGTAAGGTCAGTTGCTCAGCAAGCAAGTCATTTTGAAGCAGCTTTTTGCAACTAGTTAGAGAATCCAAGAATGCTGCATGATGTAAAAAAGGGGTTGGGGAGATTATAACTTGAGCATGATCCTTAGTCTTTGTTACGATCCAATTGGGGACCATTAGCAGTTAAAAATAAATCTGAATACCTCATTTTGCCCAATAGAAGGATGCCACAAGATTTAATTTCTTTTTAACAAAACAAACTTCATTTATATAAAAGACTTAAATAAAACAAGCACTATTAACTTAACAATATGGTTTATAACTACATATGTTATGCACTCAGGTTTACTTCTTACTCCCCCAAGAATTCTCTAATAAGCCATATCAATCTTAAAGTTATTTACTTCCATAGGGACCACTCATATGTATGTCACAGTCCTCTGGAGAATTTTCCTCAGCTCCAGCTATTCTCAGAGGTAAAACTTCCATTTACCCTCTCTTGATTGTGGATGTCTCAGTCCCTTGTTCTGGTTACTCTCAATCGGCTTGTTACTTTCTTTCGAAACTAGGTGCTGTGAGGCCCACTGTAGATTCTCCCACTAGCTCCAAACCAGGCAATCTTCCAACTTCTGTTGCTCACAAAATTCAAACTGACATTAAGCCTCACTTACTCACTGGTGGGGTGAGGTTTCATGTCCATTTTTAAAAACTTTAATAAATGTAATGTTATATTTATTAACATGTCCCATCTCGTGTGACATTGTCACATGAGGGGGACATGTTAATAATTTTTTAATTTTTCTATTTTTAAAGTTTTGTGGACTGTCAGTGATCTCCCTGAGACAGCATTTAGTCTCAGGGAGATGTGCGCACTTTTGCGCATATGCACGAAAGAGCGCAATTTGACAGCTGGGGATTCTGCCCCCCCCGCCCTGCACAGGAAGGGCATAGCGCTTCCTGTCGGGCAGGCCACTGGGCGGGCCTTAATTGGCCCGCCCACTCAAAATGGTGGCGGGCCCCGTTTCGGTGGCAGGGGTTGGCTGTCCGCCCGCCGCCGAGCTGGTGGGGCCCGCACGCCCATCGAGGTAAGGATTCTGCCCATTGAATAAAAAAGCTGGAATGTAACGTTAGAACTGTATAAAACGCTGGTTAGGCCACAGCTGGAATTTTAGGTACAGTTCTGTCACCACATTACAGGAAGGACATAATTGCTCTCGAGAGAGTACAGAGGACATTTACACGAATGTTGCCAGGGCTTGAAAATTGCAACTATGAGAAGAGATTGGATAGGCTAGGGTTATTTTCCTTAGAACAGAGGAGGCTGAGGGGTGACCTAATTAAGGTGTACAAAATTATGAGGGGCCTAGATGGGCTAGACAGGAAATACCTGTTTCCCCTAGCTGAGGGGTCAATTACCAGGGGGCATAGATTTAAGGTATTGGGTAGAAGAATTAGAGGGGATATGAGGAAAAACTTTTTCACCCAGTGGGTGGTGGGCATCTGGAATTCACTGCCTGAGTTGGTGATTGAGGCTGAAACCCTCCACTCATTTAGAAGGTACCTGGATCTGCACCTGAAGTGCTGTAACCTGCAGGGCTACGGACCATGTACTGGAAAGTGGGATTAAAAATGAGCGACTAGCTTCTGTTTTCTCTTTTTATGGCTGGCGCAGACACGATGGGCTGAATGGCCTCTTCCTGTGTTGTAACTTTTCTATGATCCTAAAGCTCTCTAGCTTTCCACACGTAGTATGCCCTTTGTACTTGTTTTACCTTCGCTTTGTGTTCACTGTTTTCTGTTGTAGTGAACACTTCAGAACCAGAGAAATACAGTGGGACCGCTTTTCTTCAATTTCCATCCATTGTTACTGTCCTCTAATGTTCCAAATCTTTCTAATGTATGCATTCAAGAAAGAGTTAAAAGAGCTATCTACTCCATTAGTGTTTCACTTTGTCTGCAACAGCTAATGTAATGTTTCATGGAATGATGCATAGTACAGGCCGATAATTTCCCACCATGTATCTTACAGAACTGCTGAGTGAGCGGTTCCAGGAAAGTTTCGAGAGCATTGCATAGATTCACTTAGCATCTGTGGAGTTTTTTTTCAACTCATCCCCATCAGAGTCAAAATGCTCTGTCTCCAATTGACCCCTCTATCATTGCCTTACTAAGATCTGAAATGCACGAGGAATAATGTGAAGCTGCATCATTCCATTCTGTGGTACAGCACACTGTCAACCATTGATCTGTTGGGAAGCTTAACATTTACATTGAAATTTGTCAGATGAAGCTCCATAGGCCAGTGGCTAAAGGCTCCTGTTAATGTGTTACTGAATCACAGAGACCAAATTCAGATCATCAATTCACTAACCACAGGAGGGTAAAGTGTAGGCTTGTGCTTTGTTGAGATTAAGTTTAAACTGGCATAAGTCCAAGATTCAGTAATAATATGATTATATTTTATTTATGGAGGTTCTTTCATCTGAAACAAGTTGAGTACAAACTTTATCCACTCTTCCACAAAGCAGCCGGGCACAGTTCCCTTTTATGCGTTCCATGTTCTCATAGCCTTTTGCGAAACAATTCTTTTAACTTGCCCCCTTCAATCTCTTGGTGATAATCTCGAATTTATGGCTCATTGCTACTGATTCACCAACTAGTGGAAACAATTGAAACTATCTTGTACTATTTATCCCCTGAAAATCAACACAGTTTTGCAGTCAGAAGACTGTATTCTTTCTTAAAGTTTGTCACATCCTCTAATTTGGTGTTCTCTGCAATCTCTGAAACAATCTCTTATGTGTCCAAATCAAGGCAAATGAGAGGTCTCTTGGGGCACAGCACTACTTAGAAAACAGTTGCATTTATCTGTATGCTCTGCATTTTGTTGCCTAGCCACCTCGTACTACATGTGTCTACATCTCCTTTAGTACCACATCTCTTCATTTTTATAATGTCCCTTACTTGACATCTTACCAAATGCTTTATTGGAATCTAACATGTAACATCCACTGAATCCCAATTAGCAATACAATCTGTAATTTCCTCAACTTAACAACCAATGGAAGTAACAAACATTCTTGCATCATTATTGTGGGGCTGAACACATCCCCAACCTTCTCAGCATTACTCTCATGGGCCTTGTTGTTCCTCTAGATTTCTCAACTTATATAAAAGAAACTAATGATTTCTCGGTCTGAGTGTACTGAATTTTTGCTACCAATTTCCGAAGAACATGAAGATGGTTGTCGAATGTTTTCAGGTCACCAAAAAAAGGTTGATGGGGGGAAATGTTTAGATATGGTCAGAACCTTACAAAAATGTACCAAGATGAAAAATTGAATCTTTATGAAGTAGTGTGACTGAATCAAAATATTAAAATATATTTTTTGGGGTGCTCTAATGATGTATATCAGGCGGGACTGCGACAGCGGGAACTTTTCTTTGACTTCTTTGTTTTCTTCAGATGCCGTTGATAACAAGGCAATCAAAAATGGGCCTTCCATGCATCCTGCTGAATATGGGCTTTGTGTGATCAGTCTGCTACTGAATCTACTGAAGGCGGATAAGAACAGGTTTTTGGAATGCATTAGAACAGAGTCAAATTGTTTCGGCCAGACAAGAATATTTTATGTAAATTGTTTCAGTAGAGAGATTTGAGGTAGTGTGATGCTTTATATGAAAAAGCCAGGGTTTTGAGGGGAAAAAGGCCTCCAAGAAAGGTGACATTCGAGAGAACAATTGCTATGTTGTTTGCCTGCTTTGCCGTTATGAATGGAGCCTAAGAGAAGGTGTCCTTGGACTTCTGTTAATAGTGTACATCTTCATCTGGCTTCAGGATTAGCTTCATATAGGGAGATGTAGGCAATTTTCAAAGCAGTGCAGACACATTTTGTGGTTTTCCAGCATTCACCTGCTTGTACGGACAGGCTTCTCAGCCAGTGTAGACACCTGTTGCACTGAAATGGCTTCTGCTGTGTTTAACACAGGGCAAATTGATGAGCTTGTTCACCAGGATGGAAATTCAGCTTCATTGCTTCATGCACAGATACTTCGGTGCATGTACAAGAACAATTTACTTTTTATCAGCTATTTTGCCTTGGAACGTTTATTCAGTCTCTGCTGTGTCCGTAGGAATCTCCATTAGGAATATTATACCTTCGCTTTGGGTGGTGTTCTGCTGAGTGATCCACATAGTGCAGCAATGGTAAGAGGAAATGATGTTGCTTTTTAAAAAAAAACATTTGCACTCCAGTGGAACCACACATTTTGGGAAAGGAAAACGTTTTGTACTCCACAGTACTCGTAATGCTGAACAGAGTTAACTTTATGTTAAGCAAATATCCGGTTTATCCCCTTTTTTCAACAATAATTACTCAACAGGCATTCCCATTTAAATGTCAGCATTTAAAAGTAATTTTTGTCATGGTACCCATCAACCAGAAGAGATGAGAAAGACATTTGTAGCAGTGTGATATATTTTGTGAATGATATGTGTAAATTTTAATGTGATCAGTTACTTAGCTCTATTACCTTGGCATCTGAGGTTACAGTCTTGATTCATTTGCATTTCTATGGTATACTGGATTGCGTAATTGGAAGCTGGTTTGTTTAAAGCAGTGCAGGATCAGAAAGTTGCGAGAATGGGGGACCAGGAGGCCCTGCTGCCCTGCTCTAATATTCTACAACTTATGAGGTCACTAACTGATTGTGACCCTTTCTTGGTGTGTTTTGCAGTCCCAAAGAAAACTTATTTACAAGTCAGAAGTTTGGAAAAAAAAACCTTCCTCTTTGTTTTCTAATTCCAGAGGTGTGATTTTTTTTGAGATGAAAAAATGCTCTCTGACTGAAATTATTTACAACCAAAAATTACCTCCTTTTAAAATTTATGTTATCCCACATTCTTTTTTTAACCCTGTTTTCCCTTTTGACAGCCTTGCTTATAAATCAGTCGGGCCACATCGAGCCAACTGTACGTAGCTTTGGAATTTATGATTACCGGTTACTTCAGCCATAAACCTGTCATAATGTTTACTTATATATTTTTTATTAACTTATTTTCAGCAAATTGTTCAAGATTTAATGGGAGAAGTTGCAAATTTGAACAGTATTGCAGTAACTTGCTTGATCTAAAGCTCATTTCCAAAGGTATAGGTTTACATTTCATTTTAAGGATTTCTGAAAATGTGATTGAAACAATATGCAGTATACGGGCAATAAAGTTTTTATTCTTAATTGTTTAGCATTGATCGTAAAGAGATCATCTGAAAATAAGTGGTTTCTTTGAATTGTGGGATTGACAGCAGCCATTGATGTGAATAAAGCATGTACATAGTACATGAATGTGGAATAAGCACTCGTTGTGCTTTCTCCTAGTTGGCTCCTTCAAGTTTGCATTAGGCAAATTCAGAGAGTTAAAATTGTTCTTGCCATCTCTTTATGATGATCTCTTAAATACTTGAATTTGTGAGATGACTGGGTCATGTTTAGGAGAAATAAATGTTGCAGTTGCAATGGGCAAAATTTATTTCCCACTGGAAATTTCAGAATTTGTTTTGTAATTGGATTACTATTTTTAAAATGTGATGCCTCACACAAAATGCCAAACAGCATGAGAAAACTAGCATTTATAAACATATAAGATACAACATAGGATGCCATTTATGTAGGACTTGTCATACCATCTGACTGCGAGATGTCAACTATTCAAAAGCTTGCTATGTCAATGGCAATCAACATGGTTTGCTCTGTTCTTAAATATCAGTTTTTCTGTGATAGTTGAAATGCAGTTGATCACATATGTCCACAGAAGTTGACATTGGGCCACGTACGAACTATACAGTAGTAAATACAAATCATCACATTTTATTTCTCTGTGAAAGCTCATGTTCTGAAAGCTTGTGTTTTCAGGGTTCCATATGAAACTTCTAAAGTTTTTGAACCGAGAATAGATAAATCATGCAATCTTTAGAGCTGAGTTGCTGCTTATGAAGACTGATAAACAGCTGTGTATCCTTTCGGAATGGGCTGTAATACTTGAGGAGGTCATGGTTGTGCAAAGCTGCTGATAATTTGATATCCCTGTAATTTATTTCTGTCGTATATATCTTTTGAAAGGTTGTTAAATTTTCGGAGAATAAATTGTGGAGCAGGAATGAAGAACAAGAAACACTACGGAAATACGGAAAGAAATATAAAATAAAGTACATTTGTTTTTATAGTGATAAAAGATGACATTTTCTTCCCCTTTAAATTGTTGAACTTAACTTTTTGAAATCTGGCTGAGCAGTCTGTGTTGACATATTCAGGATGGACCCTCTTTTGGACTGTTCAAAACTATTATGAAGATAAATGGTATAATTCCCAAATGATTATTGGCCTTATATAAGCCAACATTACTTGTTGAGGATGGGATCACGGGGGATGTATTTTTAATGTATGAAATATGTTAACTGAAAAGGTACAATTTTTTTGCATAATAATTACCAGATGATCTATGGATTTACTTTTCAAAATAATGTGTTAATTCACTTTATTTCCAACAGATTCACGAAATTATTTGGATTTACAGTTATCTTTGCAAGTGAATTTTCTTCTCAATATTGGGGCTATAGGCTCCAGACAATCACCCAGGTTCCCATTCCCAATCACAATTGACCCCTACTGGAAAAATATGTTGCGAGGGCAGGATTGGATTTGGTTGTGACTCCTCCTATAGTCAAATAGCATTGTCAGTGCTCCCTTTCTAGGCCCAAATATGAAAATTTGCTTGTCATTTGGGCAAGTAGAAGTTGATGCCTTCAGATTTTATTCCTATTTTTTAATAACCCCCCACTTTCCTGAACTTAAAAACAAAATCCGGTACTTTTTGGCTTAACAGAGGTCTATATATTTTTTAAAAAAACACTTAAGTGGAATCATGTTAGTGAAACGTTTACTGAAATCACTGAGGATTTGAAATGTATCTTTTTAAATATTTTATTCAAATCTAGAAAAAAGTAAAAATCCTACAGGATTTGCATTGTATGGCTTATGATTCTGCTGTCTTTCTGGAAAAATTCCAGTAGGATTTTGAAAAGAAACTTTTGGTAAGGAGCGACGCAGAAGGATAAAATGTTCAGTCCCTTTGCGATTTCATTCTGTGGCAGGAAAAAGAGTTATTGCTGAGTCACAATGAAACCTACAAAACTGTTAATCCCCACTGTTGTGACTTTGCATTGACTTCAAAGCCACAGTAATTATACACACGCTTAAAATTACTTCGGGTGATTGAATGTAAAATTGCAACTGCTACTTTGCCTTTTGCTGGCAGTGTAACCTCTAACTCGATGACTTAAGTCTACTAATAGAAAGGTACATGTGGATGGCGTCATATAAAATTTGCACTCTTACACGTGATGAACACAATGCATAAAATGTGCTGTCAAAAATTAATAAGTTTGATTTTTATACTGTCATCAATTGATCATTATATCCATGCATTCTACATGCCAGTTTATTTGGTCAAATATATATCTACTAGATAAAAACAAAAAGCTAAAAGCTACTGCGGATGCTGGAAATCAAAAACAAAACAAAAACAGAATTACCTGGAAAAACTCAGCAAGTCCGGCAGCATCGGCGGAGAAGAACTGTGTCTTTTGCTATTAATCCATCTATCCTGATCTATCCAGACTGGAGAGAATTTTTATTATCTGCAGTGGAATACTTGAGACCATCATGTTCAACATGTTAAGAGGGCAGAATAAAGCACAATGTCATCCTTCTGCAGATTTTCACTTTCAGCTTTATTCATTTTTGGTCAAGAAGTTGGTGAGCATAAATAGTTATAGTTGTAAAGCTACATTTTAACTGGTAGTAATATAGGATTCTAAAATCCAATTTAACATTAATTGTAAGACGCAGGGTCTGACCAAAAACGAAACCACTCCGGGTACGAGTGTGCTTAGACAAGGTTCACAAATTTATTAAGCTATCAAAACAAGTGCAGCAGAAGTGGCACTTAACCAGGCAGTGGACTCAGCTGGTTCACCATGGAATACTGGTCCTCGGTTGGCTGGGGTGCTGTCACTTCCGAAATTCCCCTTCTTTCTGCTTTCTGCACACTGTACCACTAAAAAGCAGGCCTCATTAACCCTTTCCAAATCACAACCACAGCCTGACCAATGGTATCCTTGAACTCTGATTGGTCCAGGCAGTGCATGATTAAATTTTGATTGGCTAGGTGAGGCATGTACAGCGCATGGTCACCTCCCGATGTCCATCCTTCCAGAACAGGAAGCATGATTAGCTCATTGTCTCGGTTTTTGCTTATTTAGTGTGAATTCCTAATTAAAACTTATCTTACTGTGTCGGTGTGGTTGTTGATTAGATTAGTCGCTTTTAATTAACTTTTTTTTGGAGGCCTCCTGCTGGGTGATATGTTTTACTGTGGCTGTTGTGTTTGGAATAGCTATTTTACTTTTAAAAACAGATTGCTAAGTTATTTATAACTTTAAACAAAGCAATATCAAACTAATACAGAGGATTACACAGCGGGCAATACTTAAAAATCTATACCAAGTGTGTGTAAACAAGTGGATAGCAATCATCAGTATTTACAAACTGGGCTTGGTAAAATATTCTTACCCATTCAGTTGGTACAGTCACAAGTGATAAAATGGATTGTAAAGTTCCAAAACTAATCACGCACTAACAGAAGTTAAACCTAATACAAAAAGTACATTTAGATGCTTTGATTCTGTATTATAACTACACTAAACTCTTAACTCCTACAGTAAACATGATGAGATTCAATAAAACAAGCTTCACAGAATCACTTTTGTACTTTTTTTTTTTACATTTGTGGACCCCCATTGTCATGCTTAAGAACCTCCAAACCAACCTGTTGAGAAGTCATCGTAAGAGGAGTTTCCATTGCTGGATATGAAGCGTGCACATTTTCCTTGCTGGGGTGCATTCCTAGATTCCCCTTCCAATAGCTGTTGCCACAAACTTCTGATTCTCAGTACAAAATAGATGTCAGGTTTCAGCATGACAGGAGAATGTATATGGGCCAGATTACCGTACGCCAGCCACTTTGGTCTTCGAGATGGCACAAGTTCAGTACCACATACAACAAGGTTTACTCATCCCCAAAATCCAACTCCTGGTGTAAGATAGTTTTGGCAAAGAGATATGACTAGTGAAAGGCTGCCTCTTGCACCAGGGAGATGAATCACAAGCCCATGGAGGCTGAGCTCACTTTTCCTGCAACTGTTTATACTGAAAAGTAAGAAGCTGGAATAAAAGAAACGTGAAGGACATTATAAGTTTGAAGCATATGCATTTAAAGCAGCAAGAGGTGGCATGAGAAATGTTGACTGTTGCATAATCTTTATGCTGCTTTAGCTATACTTTCAGAATTTATACAAAACCATAACAATAGCGTGTTTTTCATATTTCATAGAGCATTAGTGTACTGCACAGCCCATGGCTCATTGGCCTTCATTTTAAATGTGTTTGGAGTTGTGACATGATTTTGTCAGAGCCAGCCAAACAATTATTAAAGGAAAAAATTATCAGCCTATTATATTGTGCATAATTTTCAGTTGTGCATTGTGAATAATTAATTGTCTGGAAATAAAATTGCAGTTTGGCAGCATGAATCTATATTCAAATCATACTGAACTTCTGAAACAATTACCCTCTCTGTTAAACTATACATGAATTATCCTCTACCTGCTCATTACTTTATTGTTCCTGCTGTTCATGGAGTGCCTTTCTCAGACTTTGAAATCTTTCATCCACTGTACTTACACATTTCATAGAAATAAGATTTTTTTTAAATTTAATGTTGTGCTTGTTGACTTAGAGGACATTCACTGACATTTCCTTGATATAATGTGGAAGTTCTGAATAAGAGCAGAGCAAATGGGGTGTTAGAATAGGGTAGTTCATTGACATACTGGTGTGCTGCAGAATGGAGTAGCAGGATGCATGTTGGAGCTGCTGATTTCCCCACACAGTGAGCTCTGGGCCATAGCCAAGTTGTTGGAGAGTAATCAAGTGGGGGTCAGGCTCCATCCCAGAGGCAAAGCGAAATCAGAGAATCAAAATGGACCATTCTTGCACAACTCCGAGCCTTCAGCTTATAGCATTGTGAGCAGAGGTCTGGGAGCAGGTCTCCTGTCAGCTGGATAATTGTGAACTGTGGAGGAGCCTAAAAGGGGGGAAGAAAGATAACTGGTTGGTTTACAGTACTTTCTGCAAGCCGGAATTTAAAAAAAAAGTACTGGGCCATGATTGTGTATTTGTCTCCCTTTAAAAAGGAAAGCATTGGTGGATGTTTATGTAATTTTATGCCATTATGATTTATAGAATATGATTGAAAATAAAGGTGCAACTTGAGATGTGACAGTTTTATAGACAATTATAGGTGAATGGTGACGGGGCATAATACAGAATAAAGGCTTTTGTGCAGTTTGTCAATGAGTCAGTGAATGCTTCAAATTAACGCTTAAGATGGAGAACTTTTTAAACTTTGCGGGGAGAAAAAGTCTGTTCCCCAAGGATTAGGGCTGACTGGAATCAGCTGTGCACGTCTACTTTTCCAGTTAATTCTAATTGAAATGTGGTGTCTTGAATGCACTGGGGATTATATGATAATTAATTGTGGCAAACAGAATAAAGGACAGAGTGTACGAATTTTGCACACTGCTTAATGTAGTGTTTCTCAACAGTTTATAATACAGGGAGATGTGGTGTTGCAAAACTTAAATAAAGATTCATATTCCACAAATGAAATGTGACTGGATAGCCTAAGTTTCTTATGGTCACCTACATGAATGGAATACAATACCCCAGTGAAATGGACCTTAAACATAGCATCATCGCATCCCCTGAAGCAACATTTTTTTCCCTTCTGTTTTTCTCCTCTATTGGTTTACTAGCATTACTGTTGCTAGTCTAAACTATATTGTGGTTACTATTTAAAGCAAAATTATTTGAATCCTGGGGGTTTAATTTCCTCTAAATTTACATAAATTTGCTTTAAAAATAAACTAGTTTCTGGTAACATTAAACAACCACTCAAAAAAGATTTACACAAACTCAAATCTTTTGTAGCTGATTTGCGGTAAGCTACTGCAGGCTTGGTGACCAAATACTTTAAAGTAACATTGTGGGGGGGAAAGAAGAAGCCCTATTCCCTGCAGCTTTCATACTCTTAACAAATACGGACCACTATTTAGAACAAACATACACGCATCCTGTAACTCAGCAACAACCTTTTTTTATTGCGGACATTCTATTCAGATTCCCTGTAACTCTTTTAAGGAATGGGGTTTGTATTGGGTATTGACCCTGTTCTGCATTTCCAAGCTTTGAAATTGCCTGTGCTTCTTAATTTATAAAATAATACCCACTGTGTAATATGAATAATTGGTGTTATCACAATTAGGTTGCAGCTTGGGAAATGTACGGGCGATTTTTTTTTTTAAGAAAAGGCATTAATTGTGCAAGCAATTTTCCTTCTGTGCTCAGTGACCAAAATAGTAAATTTAGTTTCCTGGCAAAATGTCCATATTTCTGGTGTAATGTATGTACATGGTTTGTAACTTGTTCATAAGTTATTTTCCATGTAAGAGAGAATTCCCAAGTCATTTTTCGATCCGTGAAAATTGAGCTATTTTTAGATGTGCCGCAAGGCCCCAAATTTTGGAGGGGAACAACAGTGAGTTTTGTGACATATTCTGATCAGAAAATTGAGTAGTTCCAAATACAACAAATTAATTTGTATCACGCAACACTTTGTTCCATTATTTGCTTAATCCATAGTGCATATGTTATTTATATTGCATTATTTGCTCCATGCTCCTTCTACACTTTACCTCATCTCTTGACGGTATTTACCTCACCGACAATAAAGTTTGCTATGGAAGAACAAACTTATTTGCGTTTTGGATAGCAGAGCTGTCCCATGGGTAGGCTCTTTGGGCAGGATTTTATGGCCCCCTCCCACCCAGCGGGATATTATCTTCCCACTGAACTGAATGGAGGTTTAAATGGCTCGCTGCATCTGCCGGGGGTGGGGGGAATACGCTACGGTGGGCCGTAAAATCCTGGCCTTTGTGTATTGTCCAGAAAACGTTGCTGGGGTCATATTCCCTTCACTGTGGTGTTATGATTCGACTGGACAAGCCTGATCCCAGGATGGAACCTGGCTTGATAGGTCCTAGCTTTTATTTTTTGTTTAGAAACGTGGAGAGCGGCTATTGAACAGAGTCACAGGAATCAGCTGATGAACTTTTAACCTCAGAGTGCAGTGGATGCCGGGACACTGAATAAATTTAAGGAGGAGATAGACAGATTAATTTAATAAAATGTTTCATGTAAATTCACAAACATGTCCCAGCTCATGTGACAATGTCACATGAGAGGATATGTCTGAATAATTTTATTCTTTTATTTTTCGCATCTTCATGATTTTTCTTAGTCTCCTTGAAGCAGCTCTGTGCCTCAGGGAGATTTCTGTGCTCTTTCACGCGCATGCATGAAAGAGCGCAGTCCCCGACTCTCCCTCATCCCCCCACCCACACAGGCAGTGCTAAGCGCTTCTGAGTGCGTGTCACATTGGCGGGATTAATTGGCCTGCCCACGTAAAATAGTGGCGCGCAGCCGATGGTGAGCAGTGATTGGCTGCGTGCCTGCCTGCACCCGCTCCCACCCAAACCACCCGACAGGGAGAAAATTCTCCCCCAAGTGACAGATGCCACCCCAAACAGATGCTATAGATCTCCCATCAACTTCCCCAGACACTTGTCACACCATGAGCCAACTGATCTCACTGAGCTCCGTCTTTCACACGAGGGTTTCCAATTTCCACTCTCGAAGAACCCGCTTTGGAATCTTCTCTCAAACAACGCTTTCTCTCAGGTACCTTCCACAACGGTCCACCTCCAGGGTTTCGAACTCTCCTTCTGATGTTTCTCTTCCCTGGTTGGCCACGTGCATTTTCTCTCAAATGCTCAGCCATGCCAACAGAGCACCACTGCTTCACATCTCCATGGTAAGGAGTTAGACCTTCAGCTGTCTCCTCGGATCTTCTGGCTTATTGCAAGCCTATTTTGCTTTAAGTCTACATCCTGCAGCTTTCTCCCTTTAAGCTTGGAGCCTTTCTCTGCTTCTCACTTCACTTCACTCAACAGGACCTTTTCCAGCGTCCTGCTCTTTCCCTTTGACTAGAAGGTCTTCTTGAGGCTGTTCTCCTTTCAACTCCCTCCTAGCCTTTGGGACCTTCCAGTTCTTTTGGGAAATATGCTCTCTCTGCAGTTCCCTCTGCTGTGTCCAGCCTCTTCTGGCTTCAACTTTAGTTTGGGAATTGCAATCTGTCCTCCTCCTATGCTGCTTCTGCTGGCAACTCCTACAACTGAACTGAAGCTACTTTTTCTGTTTTTCTCTGTCTCTATGGGTCCGTCTCCCTGAACCTCTGTTGCTAGGCAACAGCACAGTTTTTTCAACCTTTTTGTTTGTTTCAACTCCCCTTCAAGAGTCGTTAAACCTCATTATAATACAGGCATCTTTTAAAGTGAAACTAAAAATCAGGTTCCCCTTTCTTAACGCACCAATTCAGAAATACAAACTAAACCTAAACTTTAAGCTAAAACTAATTCCAATACCCACAAATACAAATATAACTTACTTAAACTATATCTAGTTCCTCACAGTGGCTATTGATGGGGTTGCAAGTTTTCCTTGCACTTCACCCCGTAGCAATGTGATACGGTTTAAGGAGCTGTGGGCTGAGACTTGAGGTGACCCCACCCTGAGCTCACTATGTTGGCTTGGACATGGTCTAGATCATCGTGGGCTGCCTGCATTGACTGGAAATTCCAGTCAGCATCAGAGCAGGTTCTCAAAAGGCCCTGTAATTAAAATTAATTGGCCTCAATTGGCTGCCCACCTCTGATCTGGAGCCCAAACCCTTTTAAAAATCCTGGCTGTTATTTTTGTTTCTCCCTCCCTTCAGATGTTGCCTGATCTGCTGAGTGTTTCCTTCAGTTTTGTTCATGTTTGTCAAGGAAAGTCATTGGCATGTGGTGTTTTCAGTCAAATTTTATTGCTGGTGAGCCTTTTTCTTTCCAGCTTCTACCTCTTCCCCAACCAACCTCCTCCATTTTATGGGGAGATTTACCTATTTTGACATATATTGAGGTGAACTGCACCTGTTGAGAAAGTTCATTTCTAATCAAATTGTTTCCATATTTTCCAACAGAACTAATACTTCTGTTCTTTAGAATTCATGCACGTGCTAAATGTATAGTAACTTTGTGTGTTATTAGTCATGAAGCATTAACTTTGCCAGTGCTCCTAAGATCTCTCCACAAAGGAAGTTAGTTTAATGTGTAGTCTATAAACATTATTAGTTTGCATGGGTGTAAAATTTTGTCAAGTACCAATTAAGCAAGTTTTCTCCTTTTTGCCTTTATGTCCACAATTTGCTACTCTCTATAATGGGGGTATTAACGTAGTGGGGAGGGTCAGCTGGTTTTAAACAGCAATCCAAATATGATGGCCTGCACAACAGTATCAACTTTTTTTTTGAAAGACATGACAATCTGAAAGTCCAGTATGACACCAATTAATGTGGTTATATTGTTCATCAACAGGATAGCACTATCTGCATGTCCAAATGGGGTGCATCATTGCCAAAGAATTCTGGATGTAATTTCCATAATGCGCACAGGTTTAGCTGAAACGTAGACACCCCTTCTCACCACTGACCCACCCTCCCCCGCTACACACATACTTCTCATTGCTAAGTGACAAACTGAATGGTTGGTTACTTGGAAATGCTGCTTATCCAGTTCAAGTATGGCCCATGGCCTGGCTATATGACTTCTGGACTTTTTGGTAAAGAACACAAAATGAGGCAAATATATGGGGCAGGAATCTTACCAAGCAGGAACTGGAACAGAAGTTCCAATATTTGAACTGCATTCAGGCTACATTGCAATGTGCCTCTGAGAGAGATATCAAAATCATACGAATGCACTGTATACCTTACAAAATGACTGTTCTTTTTAAAATGTAGAATGCCTGTGGGTTATATTAAGGGTTAAGGATGTAGAGTTTTGGTTTTAGTTTAAGATGGGTTGGGGGTTGGTTACGTGTTTACAAACCATGCTCGAACTTTTGACCTAGCAGAGAGGCTTTTAGAAGCAAGAAAGCCATGAGGTTTCTATGGAGAAAGTTGCTGAAGGTAGAGCTATGCTCTGGTCTAAAAGAAAAACTGGTGGGTTTTATGCTTTTTTTTCAGGAAAAAAATGTAAGAGAAGCTGACCTGGAGATTAAGGTTGGACGGGCAGGTCCATTAACTAGTTTAATGACTCTGATAATGGCCTCAATTGGCCATTGACAGGATGGCGGGTGCACAGCTGATTCTGCTGCGCCCCCGCCTACCTGAAAATTTAAATGGGGCGGGGTGACGTCGGGAGTTCCGCCCGACATCATCCCGCGTCATTTTACGTGTCGGCGAGTGGGCCCCGCCCCCTGCACGCTGACTGGAAAATCCTGGCCATAGTGTTTAGAATCATTATCTTATTTGCTTAGTGTACTTATTTAGTCATTATTGCTTGTGTTCATTTTGTTCAAATTTGTATAGTAAAGACTCTTTTGGTAATTAAGTCCTGCTGGTTATCTCTTTACCATTGGTTCTTCCATGCATTACACTCTTTAAATGATTATAGCTTATCATGCCAGATCCTAAGAAGTACCAGGCTTGCCCAGTATTTTCAGAGCTAGGATCAGAACATTATTAGTGGACATGCTGTGAAACGGAAGAGATTGGTGAGGAGTTATGAAAAGCAGAGCAGCCACTGAAACAGAGTAGCTGTGTTTGGGAAGTTCTTCCTTTGCGTTCTGTCTTTATAGTTAATTTGACATTTTAAAAATATTTCTTTTTACCATTTCTTTACACAGGTATTTTCAGGCTTTGAAACTTGTGTCAAGTTTTGGTGCCTTTGTAACAGCAAATTGATATAATCGATGAGAAACTTTTGTTTTGAATAGAAACTTGGATATTGGGACTATTTCCTTTGGAACAGAGAATACGAAGAGGAGATTTGAGGTTTTTAAAATTACAAAGGGTTTGAATAAGTAGGAAGCAACTATCTCCTCTGAACGGGGAGTCAATGACTAAGGGTCTTCAATTTAAAATTGTTATTGAGGAGAGAAATTGGAGATTTCTTTTATGTAGAGAGGTTTTAGCCATTTACAATGGGGAATGGTTGAGGCCAAGGCAATTTCATTTTTTAATGGAGAGCAGATAATCATCTGAAGCAGAGAAATGTACAGCATGAAAGAGCAGCACAGTCGGATTAGTTTAGCGAGTTGGCACAAATACAGTGGCTCCTTCTGTGCCGTGAAATTCTATGGGTCAATCTACTAAGGTGCTGTACTCTTTCCCCAGAGCATTTGTAGGTGATTCTGTGGATGCTTACCTTTGTTTTACCTTCATGTGTTGCTGACCCAGATAGCTCTGTCTGTGTGCTTGACCCAGTCTGGCTTGATGGGCCTCTATGCATTAGATTCTGGCAAGGAGTTGGTATCAAATTAGGAGCCAGCTGTTTTAGCCTCTGCGTGAGTAATGCTGTTGAAAGCTGAATCTTCTTGGTGACCACCTATATCTACTTTCAGTGACCTTTGCATTGCAAGAGGCCTCTGAATTCCTCCTTAATGCACAGTAGTAAATTGAACCATTGAGTTTCATAGCACAAAATAGGCTACTGTATCTGTGCCAGTTTGTTAAGCCAGTCCCACTGTGTCACTCTTTCCTGTTGTCTTCTACCTTTCTTTGCTTCAAATGTTCATCAACTTCCCATTGAAAAAATGCTCTTACCAACTGCATTAAAACCATTTTGGTGATGCAGACCCTGAGCCCTCAACAACACCAATGCCTGCATTCAGGTGAGACGCTGTAAGTATACTTGCCATCAACTTGAAGACCTCTCGACAGATGCCACTTGCGCTCCATACTACTCATGGGTCTGCAAGAAGGCAAGTGAGCTGTTTGCTCATCCCTGCTCACAAAGTGCATTCAGTTTAATCACTGAGAGTGATAAAGAAGGAGATGATTTGAGGAACAGAGCTAATAATAAAGGAGAAAAGACAAATCTTAAGTTGGCATTTTAAGAAGGGCCTCACCAGGGAGCCATGGCAATGCCATGTTTCAATTAGCATAATGACCCTTTGTTCCCCAGTGAGTAAGTCACTTATTGGGCTGGATTTTGTGGAGCCTCCTAGATTGGGCAAGATGGTGGGTGGATTTGGCGAATCACAGGAGGCTGCCCACCAGAACCCTGGCAGTGGGAAAACTGCTCTCGTTTATGTTGGCAGTGGATAGGTAAGGATTCTGGAAGCTGACCTGTTATAGGTGGGAACCCCTATATACACAATGGGCCACTTGCATGTAATTTAAGCCTTGTTCATTGGGATGTAATGCAGCCTCCCTGATTAAATGAAACTGACACGAGTCTCTTGTGCCTTCAACACACGCCCATTGAAAGCTGGCTCACCTGACTCACTGTCAGAGTCCCTTTGACTTACAGGAGAGTGAGAGGATTGTTTTTGGAGAACTTACCTCTGCGTTGAAACATGGCAATCTTACATTCTGAGGCAGGAGGTGCATAAGCCAAAAGTATGGTTAACGAAAATTAAAGGGGCAAAGCTGAGGGATAGAGGGGCCACTCACTAAAAAGACATCGATATCTGAGTCCCTAAGGGGAGGGCACTTCAGAGGCTGCCTTTAAAGAAAGGGAGAAGCTGTGGCACAATGGGAATCATTTACTCTGTACTTCTTCATCCTTGAGCGCTGGAGGGGATCACCGTGCTGCGCAGCAACCAGTGTATGCTGACCTGCAGCTGTAACACAGGCCTGTTTGCCCTTTAAATATGGTGCCATCTCCTGCACGGGGATCATATGTTGCGGGCTTCCTGGCATCATGGCCACCACCACTATGTAATCTGGTGGCAAGCCCGCGTCCCTCATACTCATAAGCTTACCGCCACATGATTAGGTTCAGGCGGCCGCATCCTTCCATTTAGTTTTCCGGCTACTTACAGGCCCACCGGCAAAGGTAGAGATGGGAGGACTAAATCCAGCACATTGTGTGCTTCATCTTTTAAACGGTAGAACTCCTGGGCTCAGCGTCCTGTGTCCTGGTGTCTGATTGAACTTGTGTTGAATGCTGTCATGAGGCTTTATGTTGAGAGTGGCCAGTTGCTGATTACAGGGTTTGGCATATTTGTATCTAGAGGAGGAAGAGCATGAGTTAAAAACACACAGCCCGGGCACTTGCCGCTGATCTCGAAGAAAGCTTCCTGCAAAGATCTTGCGATCCCTGTGGCATGAATTGCCCCTTTCCTGACATTGGTTTAAATCTGGCACCAGGCTAAAGGGGTCTCCAGGCATCCGGCAACAGTGACGTCATCGAGCAGGGTGAGCAGCCAATCACATTGCAGTATTCTCGGAGACAGCTAACTAGGAAGTTTAAACAACTGGATACCTTTTCAATGATATTTTACAAAGATCAAAGTCAATAATTGGGGCACACAGATGGGATTAAGATGGAGGCTGAAATATCGTAAACTTCAAAAAAAGTCATGTGGAATTTCTTTATCATAATGGAGAAATTTGACATTCCACAAATATAAAATGAGTTTCTCAGCAGCAATTATGAACTCAGTACACTGTTAAACCAGTTACACCTTGCTCAAGTATGGAGCCACTTCAAAAGCCCAGCCAGTAGTAAAGTGTAGAATCATTGACGGCAACTTCTGGGTTTAGCTGTGCAGACAACTTCAAAACCCAGAGCTCTGAAGAAGAGTCATATGGACTCAAAACATTAACTCTGTCTTTCTCTCCACAGATGCTATCAGACCTGCTGAGTTTTCCCAGCATTTTTTGTTTTTGTTTCAGATTTCCAGCATCTGCAGTATTTTGCCTGTCTATAAATGATTGAATATATGTATTTTATGCAGCAAAGTATTTCTATAGCCTCATTCCTGGCTTTCTTGAATGTAAAGTGCCTTGGTGATAGGATGTTGAAATTGTTTGTGTGCACTGTAATTGTATTATGCGACAAAGGACAGTAAATGTTTAACCTTTCTTCCCTGGATTTTTTTTAGTTTTACAATGTTGCGACCTGTGCTACTAGTTCTTGTTTGCACTTCAGTTTAAGTAGGTTACGGTATTGCGAAAACCTTTCTATCTATCAGCGTACATTTACTCATGCTTACTCTCTTTGACATTTTTCCTGAGAGCATCTCTTCCCAACTGTGAACTCTAAACTATTGATGGATTGGTCCCACTGCAACACAAAAGTATTTCTCGCTGTTTATCATGTTTATCACAAGCAGGCTATCATTGATTAACCGCTGTCTTCCTCCATCCTGCGAGATGTTATTCAATCCATTACTAGTTTTGCCCAGATTGTGTTATTTATATTGGTGAGGCGGCTGTTTAACTAGCTGAGCTACATTCTTGCATGCGTTTTGGGTGAGGCACTCATGCAGTAGTTTTAGCACACCCTACTACACTGAACTGTATTGAATTGTACAATTAAGTAGAGTGTGCCTAAATATGCTACAAGAAAAGCAAATAATTCAACTCCCATTTAATGCATGGCTTGTGTGTTTTCACTAGGTCTGGAGGACTCAGGAGACCTTTAAAAATGGTAGCTGGAGCTCGCTTCCAGAAATCCCGACCCCATTCCTGGACTTTCCAATTTTCAGGAGTGCCTTTTAAGAGTGCAGGCTGGTTCAGGTTGCAAGCCTGCACCCTGCACTCCCTGCTTGATTGGCTTCTCTGCTGGGATAGGCATGTCCTCGTCCTCCACAATTTTTATGGAGATGGGCCAGCTTTTCAAAGAGTCCTGGTTCACAGCAACTCACTGTTGTCATGAACCCTAGTCTGCATGAGGAAACCTTTTGAAAGGTAAGTTTATGAGGTCCTACCAAGACATGCCAAGATGTGCCCTCATACCAAGCTATGCCCCCCAAACAACCCCCATGACCCCTCATGCACCCATGTCAAGCTATGCCCCCCCCCAAACAATCCTTATGGTGCCTCATGCCCCCCGTGCCAAGCTATGGCACTTTCATTCCCATTCACCCTATACGCTTTGTAGAAACAATGAACCCTATAAAGACAGTAGGATGTGTAAAAAATTCTTTGAAAAACAGTCATTTGTTGATAACTTTCCACTTTCTGAAGAACAAAATCCTTTTTACTACAGCCCAAAAAAGTGTCAATTGTTCAGACCTTTAAAAGTATCAGTAGCAGGAACTGCAAGCACTCGAAACTTTTTTATCTTGCAAATAATTGCAAATAAACATTGTGAAATTGACAGCAGAGATCAGAGAGCTAGAGCAGTCAATCAAGCACTGTTTACTCTTGGGCTCAGGTGTTTCAACAGTCTAATGCATTTCTGGGCTCTCGGCCAAGCCTCATTATGAATTCTTGGCTGACAGCCCAAAAATCCATTAGCCACAGAGGGTGGGGGGAACGCATAAGGTGGCATGGAGAGTGCATGGGGGTGAGGGGGTTTTGGAGGGTCGGGGGGGAGGGCTGGAAGGCCTTTCTGCTTTTATTTTAACTGGGACAAAGTTCCACAGTACTGAGGTGGGCCTTTTAAATAGCCTGCTCCTGCACCCGGCAGCCCCTGTGTGGCTGCCTCTGAACTTTGACCTGGGCTGGCTAGCCCTACTGCATCCTGCACCTGCCACCTCCCCTCCCCCACCCCAACAATGAAAATCCTGCCTTTGAGGGCACTTTCTCCCATGGGCCAAGCCAGAAATTTTCCTGACCCCCCCTCAAACCCGCCTGGAGGATAAAAACCCAGCCGCAGGTGTCCAGAGTGGCGTAGTGCATCAAAGAGACTTCTGCTCCACACTAATTTACCACAATGTGGAAAAACGGTTCGAAGTGCATGCTAACAGCTCACCAATAATTACGGTTCAGCAATGCTCCATTAATACTCCTGTTAGTTTTAACAGCAATATTAATTTCCAGGAGTCACTGATACAAGTGGTGTGCAACAGTAGTAGTATAAGGAGCTGGAACTAGCAGAGTGAAGTTCTGGTCATGGAAGTGTGGTCAAAACTGAGCAGATATGAAAATACGGATAATTAGTTCAACTAGTTCAACTTTTTAGGCAGTCTAGATTGAAATGTGAATAATAGAAACAATAGTTTTATAACTGGATGCTTTTCCGAGATTGAGATGAAACAGAAAGAACACATTGCAAATGATTAAATACTGCCAATTCTTCCCCTTCATTGTCAAGAGATCTTCTTTGTTTATATCTCTAACTACCACGCTGCTTAGAATATCCTGAATTAAAACTATTTTTGATTTTTTGATATCTTGATGCTGATATTTGCAGAGGCATTGCGGACAAGTTAATTGCCTGGCAAGAGTAACAGGAGATCACAACAGTGACATAAACACTGAGCAATCGTGTCATATTATTATCACTTTATATTTAGTCTTTTAAGAAATGGCATAGAACTGCATGTAAACGTTTGCATTCCAATACCATTTGCATTGTGACCTTCTTCTGGCTTGGAATTTTTGAAAGCCGGATGGAAACATACTGCTTATCGAGATACTATTACCTTTTAATTAAATTCGAGCTAGGAGGCTTGCTTTGATTTGCGAACTGACTGGTGACATTCTGCTTTCATTCTTATATGATGATGTCTCATACAATTTTGGTAATTTTAAGTGAGGGTTCTTACAAGGCCAGTACCTGCTCCCTTCAAATTAGAAATGATCAGTTATAATTCTCTATTTAGAGCTCAAAACCTTGCGCAGAATTTTGCTCTTGTTGGGGGTCCTCGATGGGGGTGGGTGGGTGCAGTCGGCTCGCGATTGGCATCACACTGCGATTTCACGCGGGTGGGCCAATTAAGGCCCGCCCAGCGTGGATCATGAGTGGCAACGCTGAGTGCTGCCTGTGTAGGCAGCGAGGGGAGGAGGGAGAGCCCGGCCTAGCGCGCAGTTCATGCATGCACGAGAAAGAGTGCTTCAATCTCCCTGAGGCATGGCGTTGCCTCAGGGAGATTGAAGCGCTGTGTAAAAAAAAAAGAGAACAAAAATTTAACAAAACATGTCCCCTCATGTGACTCACATGAGCTGGGACATGTTTTTAATTCAAAGATAAAGGTTTTCTTAATGTTTATTTGCTTTAGGAAACTTCATCCCGCTCGTGGATGAGGTTTCCTAAAAAACATACAGGCTGCTTGGCCTTTTTGCCTGCCCACCAACCGTAAGGTTGGACGGGCAGCATAAATTTGAATTTAGTTAGATTGTTAATGACCTTAACAGGCCTTTTAATTATCGGCGGGCGCACGGCCGACTCCAGCGCGCGCCCATCGATTGAAATATCGAGAGACTGCGCGCTGACCGATATCATTGTGCATCATTTTACGCTTGGGTGTGTCGGGTGCGTGCCCGCATGTCAAGCGTAATATTCTGCCCCCTGAGTTTACTAATTGAGTTGTGCTAATTGAAGAAAACTATCGACTATCAATGGAGGTGTGACGTGTGGCTGTTGTGACAAGGAACAGTAGTTCGGTTAGACTTGATCTTGAATACTGATTCATAATTTTCCATTTGTCCTTCAAGCCTAATTTGGAGTTGAAGCCCCACTTGTATTTCTGATGAGCTGATGCTAGATTTTTGGTATTTTGAGGCCTTTTACAGAAATAGGTTTCCTTGCGCTCTTGATTGCTCGGATTTTCCCGTTTGCCAAAACATTTCTGCATTGTTGCCAGTGCTTCTGCACACCTTTCATTAAACCAGACCGGCCTTGATCTGCAGCTAAGTTGATGCCATGAGTAGGATATGCAAATTGATGACATGCAGAATTGAAACCGTTGGAACTTCAGTCAGTGCTCAGCTGATGTTTATTCCTGTTCTGCATGAAAGCTGCTTCAGAAACCTTTTTGTAATGTTTAATTATTGTCATAGATGGGAGCAGGAATTTGATATTTTTTTCCCCCTGGAACAAAACAATTAGCTTGTATTCACTATTCCCACAGGAGATTGAAAACAGAATTCAATGCCCCTGCATCATTATAACAAACTAAGGTAAAGTGGAAGAGTGTTTTCTGACAATACAAGTAGTTTTGCTAATACTTGTCTCCTTTTGTTAAAGTTTGGGGGTGAGCAATGCAGTAATTAACCTCTGTTTCCTACATTAGCATTAAGTGCCATTCCAGGCACAGGCACTGAAAACCACCAAACAGCTATTTTCTTCAACAGTGCGTTTCACATTACTCTGATCATTTGCTAATACTGGGGAATGTTTGAGGTCTGGATTGCTCTGCAGTTCTGAGTATAACACACATAGGTTAGTATTACGGAGAAGGTTGGAGAGATAAACTAAAACCCCCAATTCTCTTCACTTACTCTTTGCAGCCAGTGTGTATTTTTTGATTTTGGAAAGCTAGATGCGTGTTTCTAAGCCTCCTTTGGGGTGTGGTCAATTTGAAGAAACAGCAACAGATTTTTGAGGATTATTCATTCCCACACACCCCCAAAATCTAAACGCTACATTAGCCGCGCACCACGCACTCAGGGTCGATACAATTGAAGGAGATAGTGCACTTGTACAAGGGTTAAACCAAAGGAACAGTTAACAGTTCATGTGTAGATCAGTCTTTGTAGGCCTAATAAAGAGAGGAGTCTTTTTCCACTCTTTAATTGTAGTTCAGCTGGGTTCAAAAAGTTAGATATCCAGATTGTTGCAGGATTCCCTCGAAGAGATGAATGTTCAGCAGGTTGCAAAGCTAGGCGCTTGTGGTTTTCGTACCAGGAAATCAAATTTCTTTACAGATGAACTTGGAGTTTTGGAATCAGGCTAGGAGGCTTTTTAAAGACTTTACAGCCTCCCGGTTCTTAAAAGACAGCATTGCATTTTCTGCAGCAGCTGTGGCTTACAGAATCCTCCTGCAGACTGCTCAACGCTTTTCTGGGGTTTTTGGTCAAAACTCATTATCTCCAACTGGTTTCAGTCACATGACCAATTATTCAACTAGAAAGATGGCGGTCTTTCACCCTTGTGGATAAACTGGACTCGTCAGCTCCCTTTTGTTAAATGGCAGATTTGGAGGTTGTCTGGAAGTCCATTGATTCTGTGATTGGCATGAACCTCAACAATGGCAGGTTTGAATTCCGCAAAGTGGGTGCTGTCCAGTCATGTCTGTTCAAGAGGAAGTCTCCCACTCAGGATGACTCAATTAGGAACTTTCCAGAAGCTTGAGATCGTCTGTGTTGAAGTTGCAAAGGTCACCTGACCCTTTGGCAGCCATCTTAGCCAACTTGTGAGTGTCCATTTTAAAAAATAAAAGACAGCTCCAGAGGCTTCCACTGGGACACTGCCCATGTTTGAAGTTATGAATAGGACGTGCCTTCACTGGGCAGAACAGTTAGACTGCACTTTTGGTAACCCTACCAGTGTCAAATTTACTGGTATAGATGGAGTTTAATTGTCTGCTGCCAGTGCCTAGATTTAATTTTTAAATGGTTTTTTGAAAAAAAAATGCTGTCTCTTTTCTCAAACACTTGGGACACAACTAGTCTCAGTACTTTGGCTTTGCTTTTCAGAGGTATAAAAGTGACATACCCCGTTGTCCATGACAATGATAATTTCTCTTTTGGTGAAGGGAAATATCCCAAGATTTTTGAAGAGACATATTCAAAATAAAAATGGGCACTAAGGCAAGGAAAGAAATATTAGTGGGGTGGCCTTTTTTTTTAAGGCAAATCTCAAAGAAGCAGAGGGGGATGGGTTTAGGCAGGGAGCTCGAGAGCATGGGACCGAGATGGCTAAAGCCATGGGCTCCAATGGTTGGGCAAAATGAAGGAGCTCAAGGAGCTAGAATGCAAAGATTGGACACTTTGGCCGGAACGTTCCAGCACTCCCACAGCAGATTCCCTTGCGGCAGGGTCGGTGAGTGATTGAAATCTCCGTTCCCATCGGCGGGACTGGAAGATCACACCGGTGTGAGGGGCTGGAAAATTCCAACCTTTGGGTTGAATTCTTACTTAAAAAGCAGGCAGATTTGGGTCTGGTGGTGTGTTCAAGTCTAGAAATGCTGAAACCTGCCTCCAACCCACCCACTTCCAGCTTTAAATGAAGCCAGAAGGAGGGCAGCGGGTGACCAACCCAATCCAAGGAGGTGAGTTGCAACTTTAAATATGATAATGAGGCTGAAACTTAATTGCTAACCAAGCAGCTTCCCCAAGGTGGATTCATGCCTTCACCAACCCTCTCATCCCTTAATGATCCCCCCACAAGGCCCCAACCTCTTTGCTCCCCATGACCCAATTGCGTTCCCCTGACTTTCTGACTGACCCGTGCCTTTCCCTTTGGGTGTGAGGGCTGTAGGCCTGGAGGAGGTTACAGAGATATAGGGAAGGTTGAGGCCATTTCTGAAGAGTGATGCAGTGAGCCATGGGGAAGAATTTTCGGATCGGCGAGCCGATGCATAAAATGACCTGTGGTGACGTCAGGCGGGCATCCCGACGTCACCGCTCGTCATTTAGATTGTCAGTTTGGCGGGCGCACAGCCAACTCGCCGAACTGTCAAAGGCCTATTAAGGCCATTAAGAAAGTAATTAAAGTTGTTAAGAACGCTGTCCGTCCAACCTTAAGGCAGGGTCGGTGAGTGGCCTTCACATTTTTCATGAAACCTAATTTATGGGCGGGATGACGTTTCATGAAGGGTTCATTAAGTAAATGAATTTTTTTGAAAAAAATTAATGGGCATATACCAGCTCATGTGACAGTTTCACGTGGGGGGACATGTTTTTAATTTTCTCTTACCTTTCTTCAATGTTTCATAAATGAAAGCAATCTCCCTGAGGCAGCCCTGTGCCTCAGGGAGATTTTTGGGCTCAATCGTGCGCATGTGGGCCCCGATTCAGGAAATCCCCCTCCCACCCCCTGTCCGCACGGGGAGCGCTCAGCGCTTCCGGGCACGCGTCACGCTGGGCGGGCCTTAATTGGCCCACCCACGTAAAATGGTGGCGTGGCCCCGATTGGGGGCGCCGATCGAGTTTGCGCACACCCCTGTCCGCCCCCGCACAACCCCCCCATTGAAAGCAACCTCATTATCTCGAAGAGCAGAACTTGCATTCAAATTCTATGGAGGAGAAGAATAAAAGAGCAAATTAGAGTCAAGTCAGGCAGATTGTTGCTACCCAAAAGAAATACAAATATTTGTTGCTCAGTGTCAGAAGGATTCTTGCAAGGAAGCAACAAATTACTTCCTTCCACTACCTCAAGAGGAACGTATTAAATATTGTAATGTGGCAGAATTGCCATTAATGCCAATTCTGCATGTTGGAACTGAAAAGAATGTAAAATTAATATGGTTTACCAATTACATGTAAATAGAATATGCTTCATTGGGATATTCTTCCCATAAGTTTAAACGCAAGCAACAAATGAAATCAGGGAAGATGGAAGTCTGACTGTTCGAATAAATTATCCGTAAAGCACTCGACTCTTTCCCTGCACCCCCCCCCACCAAAAATTCGTTAAACATTTCTCCACTATTTTCCCCCTTTTATGATATTTGTTGGGTAAGAGAACATGCATTCTGGTGTAATTTCAGACCAAATTCTAAAAAATGTATTCAGAGTATTTAATGTTAATCTACAGGACACCATAAAACTGTGACTAATTTTGGATAACATGAGTGGCTTAAAGCTGTGTAGGCATGGTTTTTAAAGTTGTGGAGCACTTTTGGCTTGCAGTCCCAATTTGCTTTTCATTATTCTGTCGGACCACCTCTTTATATTGAAGGGTCAGGGGCTGGAGGAAACCCTTTTTATAGTAGTGCAGCAGAATTGATCAGACACCCGGCTCCGCTCTCAGACTTAAGAGGTTAATGCCTGATGTACCTCTCTGTGTTAAACCAAGCCCTAATTGGTAGTCACAGCCAAACAGCTTCAGCTATCCATCTTAGTCTCACTTCCAGCCTCCGGTCTAACAGTGAAAATGTCACAATGTCAGATAACTTGCAGATGTTGTTACGGTGCATGTGTGCGTTAAGTGGTGTGTAATTTAGCATGAGCATATGCCAAAAATGTTGCAGCTGTCAGAAAAGATGCAGCGTATTAAATATTAAATTAATGATTGACAATTGACTCCCAACGAGGAGGTCATAAGTTCAGGTTCCAGGGTTGCCTGTCACTTGAGCTTGTGTGCCTGAAGTTGGGTAGCTTGGTCAGGTCACAGCTGGGCTGTTAGATGAGTGCCATGAGCAAACGGGGCATTGTGCCTCAAGAGAGGACGAGAAACTCGCTGTTTGCTCATCTCTGAAGGGAATCACATCATTTATGGCATAATAATGAAAAGGTATTGGGAGCAATTGTGGTTAAGCCGGCTGCCCAGACAGTGTTGTCGTCTTGCCTAGAGTAAGGATGCAAAACAGTAAAAGGCCTACAAGATGCACAGTAAAACTTAGGGAGGAAAAGAATCAAATTGGCTAAAATATAATTCATGTTTAATTTTAAATGCAACGTTTTATTGTGCTTTAACCGGGAGTGCTGGCAGCAAATATAAAAAAATTGTACACATTTCTCCTAAGTTGTGATGTAGCACAAACTGACATGGGAGTTGACGGGTCTGGTGCTCCAGGAAATATTTGAATTTTATATGAAAGTTAATGCGGAGAATTTTCCCCCCGTCGGGGTGGGGTTTGTGTGGGGATGGGCGGGGGTGGGCACGAACCCGATCGGCGCCCCCAATCGGGTCCGCGTCGTCATTTTACATGGGTGGACCAATTAAGGCCCGCCCAGCGTGACGTGCGCCTGGAAGTGCTGAGCGCTCCCTGTGCGGGCAGCGGGGGGCGGCATTCCCTGAGTCGGGGGCCTGCGCTCTTTCATGTGTGTGCATGAAGGAACGCAGAAATCTCAGAGGCACAGAGGTGCCTCAGGGAGCTTAGTTTAAGTTTTAAAAAGCTGAATAAAGAGAAGAAAAAAATTTAAGACAGGTCCCCTCTTGTGACAGTGTCACATGAGCTGGGTATGTCAATGAATTTTTAAAAAAAATTTTATTCAATTTATAAACACTTCATGGAACCTCATCCCGCCCGTGGATGAGGTTCCATGAAAAATGCGAAGGCCGCCTGGGCTCTTCGCCTGCCCCGCCAACCTTAAGGTTGGGCGGGCAGCTCAGCTTATTGGTTTAATTAGTTTTTAAATGGCCTTAATAGGCCTTTGACAGTTTGGTGGGTGCACAGTTGACTTGGCTGCGCGCCCGCCAAACAGGAAATCTAAATGACGCGCGGTGACGTCGGGACGCATGCTCGGTGTCACCCGGCGTCATTTTACACCTCGGCGAGCGGGCCCCGCCCCCGCTCACCGAGCCGAAAATTGTGGCCAGTATATTCTGGTTAATTTTGGAACTTCTTTTAACTTCATTGTCAATACATTTTTAATCTGAGAGGGTATGTTTGTATCAACTTTTTTTATGAGCTTGGTCATCACTATAATTTTAAATGAAATATTCAAGTTTCCAAGGAGAGATTTCAACCTTTTTTTCTTATTAACGGTGTCCATTACATTATAGCAAAGGTTCAAACTTCTGAATTTAGTCAATTTTTCAAATCACTTTAATAAGTAGAACCATCAATATTTGACTCAGTAATTTGAAGCTATTGCTCAATTTGTGCATTTATTTACTTTATGAAGTGTCTTTATAGATAACACATGGTCTGTCTAATCTCCTGGACTGCTTTGATTGCCTCTGGGTCATAAAGAAATTTTTCCCTTCTTGACCCTGGGTTTTTTCTCTGGTTTTTTTGCCTCTTACCGGGGATTCCATGGCTGCAGTGGGGAGGGGAGGAACTGTTCAGTCATGATGCCCCAGCCATCATGGTGTGGGGCAGGCTTGATCAACTGGCTGTCCTTTCCCTGCTCATGTATTTCATGGGCAGAATTTTCCCCCCATTGGGGGGGGAAGTTTAGAAGCGGGCGCACGGATGCGCGCCTCTGATCAGCGCCCCCGATTGGGGGGTGCGCTGCCATTTTATGTGGGCAGGCCAATTAAGGCCCGCCCAGCGTGACGTCCACAAGTAAGCGCTATGCGCTCTCTGTGTGGGCGGGGAGGGATTCCCTGAGCCGAGAGTGCGCTCTTTCACGCATGCGCACGACAGAGCGCACTCATCTCCCTGAGGCTAAGTGCAGCCTCAGGGGGATCGGCTCTACTATAAAAACATCTGAAAAATAGAAAAAAAAAATTTCCCTGACATGTCCCCTCATGTGACACTGTCACGTGAGTTGGGACATGTCCATCACTTTTAAAACATCACATTTTTTAAAACCCTACATGAAACCTCATCCCACCCATTGATGAGGTTTCATGCTTTTTCTAATGCCCACCAGGGCTCCTGGCCTGCCCACCAACCTTAAGGTTGGACGGGCAGGTCCATTAATTACTTAAATGTCTGTGTCAATGGCCTCAACTGGCCATTGACAGGTCAGCAGGTGCACAGCTGATTCTGCTGAGCCCCCGCCTACCTGAAAATTTAAATGGGGCGGGGTGATGTCGGGAGTTACGCTCAACGTAATCCCGCGTCATTTTACGCGTCAGCGAGCAGGCCTCAGTCCCCACTCGCCAACCGGGAAATCCTGGCCCATATGTTCGTTTCACTTTTACATAAAATACCAACTCCATAAAATTTAAAGCACATGCAACATTAGCAGATGAACCTCCATCAACTGGCTTCCAACTCCATCAGCCGATCTCTGCTGTGGACAGTTACTGTAAAATGATCTGGTCTGCATTTCTGAACCAACGCTGCAGAAATTTCCCCCAATAAGATTTTGGGAAGACCAAAACTATTATCTTCAGCCCTGGCCACAAAAATCCGTTCCCTAGCCCCCAACTCCATCTCTCTCCCTGGCAACTATGAGGCTGAAACAGACTGTTTTGCCACCTTAGTGTCATATTTGAACTTAGACCCTGAGATGTCTTCCGACTACATATCTGTGCCATCACTAAGGCCACCTATTCCAACCTCCATAACGTTGCTTGACCCTGTCCCTACCTCAGCTCACCTGTTGCTAAAACCCTTATCCACGTCTTTGTTATCTCTCAACGTCACTATTCCAATGCACTCATGGCCGACTTCACACTTTGCACCCTCAGTAAACCCGAAGTCCTCCAAACCCCAGTGGAGCCCATGTCTTAACGCACTGATCTACGTTGGCTTCCAGCTAAGCAGCGCCTCGATTTTAAAATCCTCAGCCTTGTTTTTAAATCTCTGCATGACCTCGGCCCTCCCTATCTCAGAGTTCTCCTCCAGGTCCACAGCTCTTTGAGATACCTGCACTCATCTAATTCTGGCCCCTTAGCATCCCTGATTTTTATTGCTTCACCAATGGTGGGCTTGTTTTTCAGCTGCCAGGACCATAAGATCCAGAGTTCCTACCCTAATTGGTTTGCCGAAAAATCATCATGGCGGAAGGTGCCGAATTGTGATGACGTTACAAATAAAACAAGTAATTGTAATTCATAACATAGTTATAGCCAATCATTAAAATAAAAATAAAGTATCAAATAATAAAAGGATTGCACAATTATGAAGATTTCGTTATACAATTAATTACAATATGTTGGAAAATGATTTTTCAATAAGTCAATTATCTATCTCTATCTCTACCTTTCTTTCCTCCTCAAAATCTACCTCTTTGACCAGGCTTTTGGCCATTTGCCCTCATGCCCCCTTATGTGGCATGGTGTCAAATTTTGGTTGATAACATTCCTGTGAAGCGCCCTGTGAATTTTATTATATTAAAGGCGTTATGCAAATACAAGTTGTTGTTGCATTACAACGGATGTAATTGTCAATGGTCAGAAACGTACAGTGTGATTGCCTCTGTACCTGTTTCATCCAAGGAAGCCAGTCCAGTATTGCGTCACTACCCTAAAGTAAACTCTGGGGACACTTTTGCCTTTGGATGATCTTGTAATATGGCCAATGTTTAATTGGTCTTCAGTTATACATCTTTCCTGCCCTTGATTTTTATTTCCATTGACTTCAGAGGATGTATAGCAGATCGGATATTGGCCATTAAATATATATATATGTTGCCATTTTTTCTACATAGAATATTGATAAACTGATTCTGTCCTTAGTTGCACGTAAACGAAGATGACCATATTTTTGACGATATTTGTCACATTAATGCATAATAAAGTCTGCAGAATTTAGTCTTTTTCTCTAAACGTATAGCCTGCTGCCATGTGCATTTTTTAAAAGCCTGAGTGACTCTATGCTTCGTGGCAAAGTCTCCTTCATTAAAGGGAGTTAACTATGAAAAACCTGAACTCAATTTTATGTTGACCTGGCTAATGACTGAAAACCTCACCTACGACCAGCAACTGCTCTTGCAAATGTTTTGCCTTTTTAACACATATATTATTCTGCAACTTCAATTCAGACATTTAAAAACAAACTAACCTGCATCTATGTGGTGGCTTCGGAGACCTCAGGATGTCCGAGAGCACACAACGAAGTACTTTTGAAGCATTTAAATGTAGGAACTATTTAAATGTAGGAAACACAGCAGCCAATTTGCTTTAAGCAAGGTCCCACTAACAGCATCGGAATAAAGACCAGATATTCTGCTTTAGCGGTGTCGGTTGAGGTATAAATATTGACCAGAGCAGGTGAGAACCCCCGACTTTTCTTAGAATGCTGTGATGCGGTTGTTTGCATCCAGCTGGGAGGGCAGATGGGCCTCTGTTTAATGTCTTGCCTGAAAGACGGTACTTCAGACACTGCAGCGCACCCTCCGCACTGCACTGAAGTTTCGGGCCTAGATTAAGTGCTCAAATCTTTGAAGCGGAATCGTCTGATTCAGGGATGGGAAGGCGACCACTGAGCCAAAGCTGACATCTAAAGTGACTTTAGCATTAGTGCAGCACCAATGACTGCACATAATAGTTTGGTTGACTTAGGGCAGTGATGCTTTTTACTTGATGTTTGGCTAAGTTAAAATTTTTGAATGCAGAAACATGACATAGCCTCTTACTTGGAACACTATGATGTTAGCTGACTTGTGGTATAAGCTATATTGCTTAAGGCACACTTTTTAATCAATGATTCAAAGACCATACAAAAGCTCTTTGCTACAACATTGATATACCATGAAGTCTAATATGACGCAAATTGATTATATACCCTTTTTAAGAGAGGAGCTGCAGAAGTATTGTGGCGGTTGTTATGTGCCATTCATTGTAACCCAACAAAGCCATTTTGACTATTCAAATTAAATCTAATAAAACATGAACTCCTCCTTCCCTCAAAACCTAATACTTTGCCATATTTAGTGTCTGTCATCACAATTTACAATGTTACATTGTTGTGGGGAGAAAACGTTTCTCGTATACTTAAGCACAGATGCTTGATTTCCCCTTTAGCTCGGTGAAGCTGTGTCCTTCAAAACTGCTGATAATATAGGAGGAATGGCAGGTTGGGGTTGTAAATCACTCTATGATGACTTGTGCGGAAAAATCAATTTGTTTGTTGAGCCTAAATCATCTGTTGGCACCATATTTCAGTAAGAAGTAGGTAATAGATTATTTGCAGGTAAGTTCTGTTGTGTAGGCACTGTTTTCTCCTCTTGGTATCTTTCTGGTGAAGTTATGGCTGTTGTATCAAAATGGATGCTTTTAAGGCCATTTCTGCAAAGTTGGGTAAAGGCGGTTCTTTGAACAATTGGACTTAACACTGGAAGTTTTAATGAAAATCATTCCTGCTATTCCATAATAGTCGACTTTTGACCATCTTGATGATGGGCCATAACCATCATTGTTCACTCCAAGTGAATGATTTGATCTAACCAAAATCACACCAATGAATTTTTCTTCACGATTTTGACCATGGAACAATCCAGCCAAATACCAACCCAGATTCCAAATTTAAATTTAAATGTTTACCTTCCAATACAGTATAGCACTAAAATGCATACGGAAATACATTAGCAATAGCCAATAGCCTTCCAATTCTTCCCCCTTTCTGAGAAAAATGCCTCCTTTTCTCATTCTGTAGAGAGTAAAGGGTTAACTCTGATAAGAGCATACTGAGCATGTGCAAAAGAAGCTATCTCTTAGTGAGTGACATCACTGTGACAGGATGTCTGAGTAGCGTCTCAGAGGATAGCTCTAGCTATATACGTAACTCTTATTTAACATTTGTAAATAGTTAGCATGTCCATAATGTTTCTTAAGCAAGGACCAATGCCTCTGGCAAGATCTCTTCTGGTGTAAGAAATGAATGGATCCTGAGACAAACCCATGACAACAGAATTACACCTACATTGAGCAGTCTTGCTGTATTTGGGAACTCGCCATTAGAAATGCACCATGTTAATCATCTTCTTACTGCTTCATAAGACAGTCACCAGGATGTCTTGCTATGCATCTCTCTAATCATTGAATTAATTCGAACGGCAGTGCCTGCTGCCTCAGGTTCAACAGTTTAGTGATCTAAGCAAGCTGAAAAGGTTAACAAATATAAAATTTAGCAATGACAGCAATGTTTCACCAACATATCTGTTGTATATATTCTGGGCAAAATTTTTAGCTCGGCGGGCAGGTGCGTGCCCGACCCGCTTGAGCGTAAAATGACGTGCGTTGGCATCGGGCGAGCACCCCAACGTCAACGTGCAGTTGCACGATATTTCATTCGGTGGCCGTGCGCCGGAGTTGGCAGTGCACCCGCCGACAATTTGAAGGCCTGTTAAGGCCTTTAAAGGACCAATTGAATAGAACTTTTTGCTGCCCGTCCAACCTCACGGTTGCCGGGCAGGCGAAAAGGCCAAAGCGGCCTTTGCACTTTTTAGGAAACCTCATCCACGGGCGGGATGAGGTTTCCTAAAGCAGATAAAAATGAAATAAAAATTTTTTAAATTTAATTAATAACCTGTCCCTGCTCATGTGACAGAGTCACATGAGGGGACATGTTTTATTACATTATTTATTTCTTTATTTTTTTTTGAAAATGCTTCATCTCCTAAGGAAGCTCTGTGCCTCGGAGATTATAAAGCGCACACTCGTGCGCTTGCGCGAAGGTTGCGCTCGCCCCGCTCACCCTCCACACAGGCAGTGCCAAGCGCTGCCACTTGCGCTTCATGCTGGACAGGCCTTAATTGGCCCACCAGCGTGAAATCGCTTTCTGGCCTCGGTCACAGGCCAGACTGCCGCACATGCCCTTGCCGAGTCCGCCCGACAAGGGAGAAATTCTGCCCTCTGTGTATTTAGCTTTTTCCATACAGTTTGAGTTTTAAAAAAAGTCACCTAAATATCAATGATCTGAAGTATTAGATTATTGAGATGTGTATTTCACTGAGAAATTAAATAATTCTAAATGTTACAAAAATCATTTGGACAGTATGATGTAGCTTCTTATTTTTGTGGATTAGAATTGCAAGTTAGAGATAGCGTGGGAGGAAGCATTGTTGCATAGAACTCCCATAGTGTGATTCTGCTCCAGCGGCATCCTGAGTGGGAACAGTGAACAGATGTCACTGGACTAGATATGCGTCAATATACTTTCCTGCATTGCATTTGGCAATCATGACACTTCATGAATTCATTTTCAATTCAGCCAGCCAGACGCAGCAGTAGTTTCGGGTCTCTGTTAATGTCTATGATTTTGCATGTGGTGATAGCTTGATTGTATTGCTGGGAAGCAGATTAGCTGTTCCTCAGGGCTGGCTGGGTGGGGAAAGAGGAAGCAGGTTAGCTTGAGTGACTTTCGTCTTCCTCTTTGAGGGTGGTGACATTGTTAGAGGCCTGTCAAGAAAGCAATCATCCAGTCCCTTGGTCACGACATGAAGAAACCTAAAAACTAAGAGAAGGGTCGGGGGAGAAAATGTGAAAAATCATAGTCTTTAAACTCCAATTCAATGATGCAAAACAAAGTATGGAGGTTTCAGTCGATTTAAATGGTTGTTCAAAAGCAGTCTCTTCTATTGTGTTTATTTCTGTTAGAGCTTTACAATATTATTTTTGCAGATGTTAGGAAATTAAAAACAGGTTAGTGTTCTGCATTGTCAGAGAAATTCAACTCTTGTTTAAAAAGAACTAAGTGTAACTTTTGTGGTAATTGTGAACTTAAAGCTAAAGTTGATGTGATGGCTAAATTGGTTTCCCAACATTTTGTAATATACAGTGCCAATGGCAATAAAAGTTTTTAAAATTGATTTTTAGAAGAATCTTGGTGTAATTTTTTTCTTGAAAGTTTATTTTGATATAGTTATATTGCCATTTCCTCTCCTTCATAATGTCCAAGGCTATGTATCCTGAACTCCAGCAGAGAAGATTGGCATCTCAGATATTGTCATAAACTTTGTTAGCCCTTCTCTATGGCTAGCCAGTGAGATGATGAAGTGTGACTCAAGGCAATAATAAAATAAAAGATACAATTCTAGAGAGGATACAGAAACAGAGAGACCTGGGTTATATGTCTGCAAATAGTTGAAGGTGGCAGGGCAGGTTGAGCAAGTGGTTAAAAAGATTTATGGATCTGGGCTTTCTTAAATAGAGGCAAGGAGTTCAAAGCAAGGAAGTTGTGATAAAAACAAAAAACTACTGCGGATGCTGGAAATCCAAAACAAAAACAGAATTACTCAGCAGGTCTGGCAGCATCGGCGGAGAAGAAAAGAGTTGACGTTTCGAGTCCTCATGACCCTTCAACAGAACTCATTCTGTTGAAAGGTCATGAGGACTCGAAACGTCAACTCTTTTCTTTTCCGCCGATGCTGCCAGACCTGCTGAGTTTTTCCAAGGAAGTTATGATGAAGTTTCTAAAAGACTGATTCGGCCTCAACAGGAGTATTGTGTCCATTTCTGGGCACTGTTCTTCAGGAAGGATGTGAAAGCTTTGGAGAGGGTACAGGAAAGATTTACAAGAACGGTTCCAGGTACGAGGGACTTCATGGGCAGAATTTTTCCGTCGGCGTGCGGGGGGGCGGGACCTGCACGCCAGCGTGTAAAATGACGCAGGGTGACGTCGGGCGGAACTCCTGATGTCACCCCGCGTCATTTACGTTTTCAGGTCAGCAGGCGCACAATCGAGTCAGCTGCACACGCCCACTGACCTGTCAATGGCCTATTAAGACCATTAAGAAACCAATTCAACACAATAATGGACCAGCCTGTCCAACCTTAAGGTCGGTGGGCAGGCCGGGAGCCCAGGCGGGCTTGTGAAAAAACATGAAACCTCATCCACTGGCGGGATGAGGCTTTATGAGGGTTTTTAAATTTTAATGAAAGGTTGCAATAAAAGTTATGGACATGTCCCAACTCATGTGACAATGTCACATGAGGGGACATGGCAGGGAAAATTTTTAAACTCCTTTATTAAAAGTTTCAAAACGGAGCCAATCTCCCTGAGGCAGTACTTAGGCTTAGGGAGATCTGTGCGTTCTTTCGTGTGCATGCGTGAAAGAGCGCAGTCCCGGCTGAGGGAACTCCCTCCCACCCGCACAGGGAACGCATTGGCCCACCCACGTAAAATGGTGGCACGCCCCCGACCTGGGCCGCCGATCGGGAGCTTGCCCGCTTGCGCCCGCTCCTGCTCTTCCTCCCCTAATGGGGGGAAAATTTTTCCCCATATGTGGATAGATTTCAGAAGCTGGGCTTGTTTTCCTTAGAGAGGAGGAGGTTGTGAGGAGATTTGATAGAGGTGTTCAAAACCATGAGAGGCCCAGACAGAAACTGTTCCCACTGGCTGAAGGATTGAGAAGCAGAGGACACCGGTTTACGGTGAATGGTAAAAGAAACATCAGCGACTTGAAAAATCTCTTTTACGTAGCGCATGTTTAGGATCTAGAATGCACTGCTTGAGAGTGGTGAAGGCAGATTCAATTGTGACTTTTGAAAAGGAATTGGATAGCTAGCTGATGAGAGAAAACTTTCAAGGCTATGGGAAAAGCCGGGTCAGCGGGATTTGCTGAGTTGCTCTTGCATGACTATGATTCTCTGCGGAACCATTGTTTATTATCCTCTCTTGTCAGCTGGACACCACACATCCATTTTGAACTGTAGTTGGCAACATAATAGAGACTGTTAACTTAGTGTCTGCAGCAGCCTGTGTTCAAATGTCAGCCATATTGTATCAAGCCTGGCTTTGATAATCAGTCTGACAACATGTAACAGAAATATGCCAATGAACTACCCTGAAGATACCCTGGTCAGCACTTTCTAATTTGGTAAGAGAGAAAGAACATGCATTTAAACATGACTATAGGATGTCCCAAAGAATTTCGCAGCCAATGAAATCCTTTTGAGGAAAATAATTTTCACTCAAATGGTTTTTGGAGCAGGGAAGGAGCTCCCTGAGAGGGAGGTGGAGGCAGATTAGATTGAGGTGTTCGAAAAGGAAGTGGATGGCTATCTGAAAAGAAAGAATATACAAGGTTACAGGGATAAGGCAAGGGAGTGGGAATAGGCAGGGTGCTGTTTCAAAGAGCCAGTGCAGACTCGATGGGCTGAATGGCCTCCTACTGCACTCTGAAGATTCTGCGATTCAGCGAAGTTTGGTCACTGTTGAGTTGTAGGGGTGATGTTGAATATTACTTAATGGGGCAAAAGCTTGTCTGATGTAATCACTTGTTTCCTTCTCAATGTTGGTAATGCTGTTCTACAGTGCAGCTGTCGAATAGTTAAAAGAATGTACATTTTAACAAATGTCTGATGAGCAGAAGTTCAAGGTATAAGGTCAAACTTTTTAATGTGTACTTTGTAAATGTATGAAAATAATCAGAACCCAGTATTTGCATATTTAAGAAGTGTACAGAGGTAATATTAAGACATTTTATCTTTCAGTACAGTATTATTTCACACCGGCTAATTTTTGGCTAATATTTTCTCTGACCTAAATGAATCATTTAAGACATGTTAATGCATTAAGCAATTGTAATGCAGTGAAAAAAAAAGTTTTGTTAACTGCACAGAAAAGTTTTTGTGAAAACTCTTTAATGCAATGGAAAAGTAAAGTTACTTAGGTAGTTCCTTTATCCTGTACTGAGATCAATTTCAACTCAGTAGGGTAACTTCTTAATTAGGGCAGGCATCCCAGCCTGCAGCCTGGACCCCTTTCTGCCTTCTAGCATTTCATGAAGGAAATTGTCCTTGCTTATTTCCTGAGATCCAAGTATTTGAAAAGTGTGTGCGATTTCAAGGAGAGGAAAGAAAATGTAATTTAATCAAGTTTATTAGATTTTAAGGAACATTGTAGTGTCCTTTCTCTACCTTTGCTGTAACATTTGACAGCTAATGTATGAGATTTCGCATTTCCTCAGCCTAACAAGGGAGATTTCTGAATGCAAGTGAAACTAGATGATACAGCTGAAGTAAAAAAAAACAGTGCAGGGGTGGGGGTCCATATGACAGGTTTTTGGTAGTTCAGCAACTGTGAATGATAGATTTTTATAATTAGTTCACATCAGTTGGGAAAAGCTTATCTTCACCTCTCTCTCTTGTGAGGGAGAAACACACCATTTTATACCAAGTACTGTTGGAAATTGTCATTGTAAGCGTAGTAAACTGTATTCAGAAATAATCACCTGCACGTGTTATTTGATGGGAACTGAGGCATATTTAGCAAAGATAAGTTATTAACTATGGTTGCTACACTGTTATGCTTCAAGTGCCTTTTTTTACCTGAATTGAAGAAAACAATGGTTTTCCATTTACTGCACTAATGGTAAACATAAGTTCAAAGACGAAGAAAGTAAAACTTAGATCATTAGTTAATTCAAAACACTTCTGGCAATCACCTCAAGAAGATTGTGTAAAGAGCATAATTGGAAGGAACATGACCCCTTTGTTGGATGGAGCAAGGAAGGCATTTAGGAAAGAGTTTAGGAAAGTGCCACAGAGGCAAAAAAAATACGTGAGAAACAGATATTTAATTCAATGCCATAATTATGTATAAATTGTATGCCAACATTGTTTATGAAGTTACAGCTCTGCCATTCATCATGGAAGTATCGGAAGTTTCCATGGGACAGGGAAGGGAGGTAAGAGAAGTCCATCTGAAGCTGATGTGTCTTCAAAATCAAATAACTGCTACCAGAAGCTTGGACCCAAGTCAACCCCCTGTGGCACGCTTTGTAATCCAATACTGATGTCATGCAGCTCCAAAACTCTCCAAGATATGATTGATATTCGATGAGCCAACTTGACACATTCATGGAACCGGCAGGTTCCTGTCATTGGGAACTGGGATTCTTCCTATTTGGCTCCCAATAATTGTGCAAGGCAATATTTTAACAGGTGGGCAAGGTCACGTTTGTTGGACAAACAGCAGAAAACATATCGGTGCACAATGCAGTTTTAGCTGAGTAAAATTGGGGATGCAGATGGGTGACACTAAGTCAACTTTAGCAGTACCCCTATACAAGTGAAGAACTCATGATCTTGGCTGTGTCTAAACCCCTTTTGTATCTAGCCAAACCAGTTGTGTTCTTATGGAGAACGGGTGAGCATTCATATTGGGCAAGCACAACTTTTTGTGAACTTCATACAACTTGGCTTGGAAACTCTTGAGCACAGTAATAGGCTTCTGCAACTATGAGTTTCAACCCTGCTTGCAGGCTAAACTTTTCCTGCTTTGCATCTGTTGAATATTTTGTGAGTTTATGGGGGCAGAAAAGAAAATAAGCACTTTCTTTTTGGCTAATTATCCAATAGTTTTGCCACAAACGTGTCTGTGCAGTCTTGATGAAGACAAGTGACTAAAGCTGGAAAGTAGTTTCAAACTTGAGACTCCACTATGAGATTTTTTATAAAATATGAAAAATAACATTAGTATTGACTTCAAAGACATTCTGTACCTTTCTTAAGAAATCGTTGTCATCTAGTAAGTCAAGGGAATGAAGCCCAAAAACTGTTGTTTGTAATATTTGAAGGTGAAGTACAGTGATGTAAATGTATTTATTAATGAATTATGAAGTCTTAAATTAATTATACTTAAGGCACAAAGCTTTAAAGTTATTGCACCCATCAATACTTCTGTCAGTTAGCAGTAATTTACAGGCAAACTGATATATTAGCACAATTCTGCATTGTAAATTTGAAAGGAATTGCGTTATAACCATAAAGTTCCGTGTTTAAATTATTTTACTTTTGTAAGGTAGAGAAACATTCTGTGGACGTTATGGTAGAATTGCTGTTGTTGGTTATAAACTGTACTTGGTGAAAAAGTGAGAGAAATTGTAAAGGCGTTCATGTGATGTAATTGTTCAAATTCAAATTCTACCTCATGACAAAAATCAAACTTGAACTAAAACAAAAAGTAGCTGGTGTTTATATTAGCAATGTACATTTAAAAAATTCATTTATGGGATATGGGTGTCGCTGGCTAGGCCAGCATTTATTTCCCATCCCTAATTGCCCTTGAGAAGGTGGTGGTGAGCTGCCTTCTTGAACCGCTGCAGTCCATGTGGTGTAGGTACACCCACAGTGCTGTTGGGAAGGGAGTTCCAGCATTTTGACCCAGTGTCAGTGAAGGAACAATGATATATTTCCAAGTCAGGATGGTGAGTGGCTTGGAATGGAACTTGCAGGTGGTGGTGTTCCCATCTATCTCCTTCCCTTGCCCTTCTAGATGGTAGTGGTCGTGGGTTTGGAAGGTACTGCCTAAGGAACAAAACTTGTATTTTACATATGCTCCCACTCCATTAAATTCAGCTTATTTGATGTTTTCCCTTTCTAGGAGACTAGTGCCTATCTTAGATATTGCAAAAAGAGAGCCAGTAAAGACGAGCATTTAGAATGTTGTAAACTTGTCAATTCACTGTACAACCAAATATATTTTTTGTGTAAGGCCTAACTGAGGATAGATCTTAATCTGCCTTTCTTCTTTATAGTTGAATGAATGACCTGTTGTATATTTTCACATATTTCCTTTTTATATCTCGTATATTATTCCAATTGCTTTAAAATTGACTATGCACATGATCTGTAACTTTCCAGACTGGTGATTCAATTGGCATATTTATGGCCATTGTTACATCTGGATTATCCTTTGTCCTGCTTCAAGAATAGTCACTGAAAGAAAGTCACCAACTTCTCAGCAGCAAAATGAATTAGGAAACAAATATTTTAACTTTTCTGTGGGTCAAGGACTGATTTCTATTCCAGTCCGTTTCTTCAACTAAACTTCTTGACTTTTGTTTTTTAGAACCTGTGGATATGTTTTTTCTAGTAGTTTGTCTTTTAAAATTGTAGCGCTAACATCAGTCACTATACTTGATCTATTTTAATTTGATCAGACTGTTGAAAAAGGGATACTGGAGATTGACATGAAAGGAAAAATTCCCACGTTCCATGAAGGCTGTTCAATTCATACAAAGTGTTGCTCTTAATCTCTCTATAAAACCTAATACCTGTCCAGAGAATATTGAGACAGGGTGCGACTGCTCAGCAAGGGGAAGAGAGGAAGAAAAGGAGAAAGCAAAGTTGGCTTCAGTGCCCTAACCAGAGCAATAAATACTTTCTGAAGTTGTGGGCCTTAATCTCTGGGGTAATTATAGAACCATCCGTGTGGAGCAGGAGGAAGGAAAATTCTCGGAAGTTTTTCCTCAGTAATTGATTGTAAAGGAGGAAGGAAGGATGTCTTGAGGAAGGCCCATGCAGCTTCTTGACTGTATATTATTAGTTGTTGCAGTCTTGTTGAAAGAAGAGGTTTTAGTGCTTTTAATACCCAGAAGTGTAGCTATGCATGCTAATGAGTTGAAATGCCTGTAAGGCAACTGAAAGACTGTGGTTGACATATGCCATATTCAAATCACAGAAGTTAACCTGCTGGAACTTTTATATGGAAGATTGAGTTCTGTAACCGCATAATTGATCAGCACCTGACAACTGGATTTAGATTGTTTGAATATGATTGTTCAGGATTTTAGCCACTTTTTTGTGTTGATTTCTTCAACATTTCAAATTGCTTATTTTGCATGGTAGGAAGTTAAGAAAAAAAAAGTAAGTTTTCACATTGCAGGTAATGTCACCAGATAAATGTTCAAATTAGCTTGCTATAGAGTAGATGAAATAATCTATATAGTTATGTACAACTGATGCAGTGTGATCTTACTACTTTCATTCAAAGACAGTTATCTAATGTAATAGGAACTGCAGGCCAAGGGGAGAGGGAAAAAAGAAAGGGGCACATTTTGACGTACATAATTGATAGTGCCAGCTATGGCTCAATTGGTAACACTCTCGCCTCTGAGCCAGAAGGTTGAAGCCTGCTCCCAGCTTTGAGCGCACAAATCTAGGCTGGCATTTTAGTGCAGCACTGAGGGAGTGCTGTACTGTCAGAGGTGCCACCTTTCAGACGAGGCGTCAAACTGGGGTCCTGCTCCCTCAGATGGAGGTAAAAGATCTTTTAGCACTATTGCAAAGACGAGCAGGGAAGTTATTCCTGGTATACTGGCCAATTCTTATCTCTCAGTCAACATCACAAAAACAGATTATCTGGTCACTATCACATTGGCTGGAAAGTGCTTTTGAGAAATCCTGTGGTTGTAAAGTGCACTAGACAAGTGAAAGCCTTTTTTTAATAATTTATAGATTGCTACACTGTCAGAGGTGTCAGCCTTCAGGTGAAACATTAAACCAAGGTGATATTTTCTAGACAATACGACTAGACATTTGGAGCACAGTAGTCTCCCTCTCTGATAAATGTTGGGAAGACAAAAGCCTTCATCTTTGTATGACAGACTCCAAGCCTTGGCATCGCATCCATTCACTCTCCCAGACACTGGCTCAGGATGAACCCGACTGTTCACAACCTCAAGATCCTATTTGACCTAGAGCTGATGCAGCCCCGATCCTTTCCAACATCTCTGTGTTTAATCCTTTCATGACCTTGCCCCTCCCCTACCTTTCTGTGCAATGTCCTCTCATCCTGCAAACTGCCATTAAAGTTTCCATTGCTTTGACTCCAGCCCCTTGTACATTCCCATCTCCCTTTGCCCCACCAGTGGTGACAATCCTGTCAGCCATCTAGACTTCATGCTCTGTAACTTGCTCCTCAGATCCCTCAATCTATCCAATTCCCTGTCCTACTTTAAAAATCTCTTTAAAACTTTCCTCTTTGACCAAACTTTTGATTTCCTGTCATGATTTGTCCTTCTTTGAATCAGTTCTTTGAAGCACTTAGATGTGTTTCATTGACTAAGGTGAGATATATAAGTGCAACTACTTCATCTTTATTTTTCTTCAGTAGGTAAGTTAGTGATTCATACTATTTTTTGTTAACTTGTGGCCAGAAATTTACAAGAATTTTCCACCTGTAAGCCTCTCTAAACAAACAATAGTCACACTTGGATTGATTCCATTTCCTCCTACCTCCCACAGGATCATGGCTCCGCCATTGACCATCAAAGCATTGCCTCCAAAAATGTCACTAACCTCATCTCCTCTGGAGATCCTCCCTCCACAGCCTCCAAACTCAAAGTTCACCCAAACCCAAAGAGTCCACTTCTAACCCCTCCCCAAAAAACAAGATTTTTGGTGGACCCATTAGGTTTCAGCCTATACCTGCCCCATTGAAGTGATTTCTTCCTATTTCAACTCTAATTCTTTCTCCTCTTGTCCAGTTTTTTCCTACCTACCTCCATGACTCTTCCGATGTCTCATATTGCTTCAAAAGTTTCCAGTTACCTGACGCTGATGGTTGCCTCCTCTTCACCATGGATGCTCCATTCATTTACACTTCCATCTCCCACCAGGACAATCCTAGAGCTCTCTGCTTCTGCTTTGAATGGAGGCCCAGTCAGCCCCTATTGATCACCACCCTCCATTGCCTGGCTGACATTGAACAGCGTTTCCTTGAACTCTATTCACTTCCTCCAAATAAAAGGTATTGCTATGGCCACCTGCAAGGGTCCTAACCATGCATGCCTTTTCATGGGATGTGACGAACATTCCTTGTCCAGTCCTACTCGGCCCCTCCTTCACCAGTGCATTGGTGACTATATTGGTGACCTTTCCTGTTCTTGCTTGAACTGGAAACTTTCATCCACTTTTCTTCCAATTTCCACCCTTATCTCCCCTTCATGTGTCCTATGATTCATCCCTTCCTCAACTTCTCTACTGCCATTTCTGGGGATAGGTTATCAACTAATATTCACTATAATCCCACTGACTCCCATCGCACCTCAATTATACTCCTTCACACATTGCTTCCTGTGAGGAATTCCTTCCATTCTCCCAGTTTCTCCATCTCTGTCACTTCAGTTATGATGATGCAGAATTTCCAGTATGTCTTCCTCTTTACTCAACCGAGGAATCTCCCCCATCATGATTGAGAGGACCCTCAACCGTGTCCATTGTATTTCACACACTTCCACTCTCATCCTTCCTACCTTTCTCAGAACCATGCTTGGGTTCCTCTTGTTCTCATCTTCCAAACCACCAGCCTCTTTATTCAATGGATCATCCTCTACCATTCCACCACCTCCACCGTGATGACATCTTCCTTTCCCTTCCCCTTTCAGCATTTGGAAGGCACTGTTCCCTCCATTAACCCTGGTTCACTCCTTAATCACCCCCGAAACCCACTCCTCTTTGATGGCTGCTTTCCATGCAAGAAGATGCAACATTTGACCTTTTACCTTCTCTCTCCTCACCATCCTAGGCTGCAAATATTTCTTCCTGCGAAACTGCGATAAAGGCCTACTTCTTTCAACTTAGTATTCCCTATTTGCTGCTCACAGTGCAGTCTGCTCTACAATGGGGAAGCCGGATGCCAATTGGAGGATGCTTTACGGAATGTCTCCGTTCAGTCCACAAGCATGACCCAGAGCTTCCAGTCACCTGATGTTTTAATTCTCCACCTTTCTCTCGTACTGACCCCTTGTCTTTGGCCTCCTGCAGTGTTCCAGCTTGAGGAACAGCACCTCATCTTTCAACTGGGCACTTTACAACTTCCTGAGTTCAATAATTTTGGACTATAACCTCTTCCTCCATTTTGTTTTCATTTTCTTTGCAGATTTCAGTTTTACTCTTGTTTTACTTTCAGTTTTGCTTTCAGATGGTAGCTATTCATTATTCTGCCATTCACACCTCCTCTATACATAGGTCTTGTTTCTTGTTCCATAGCCTCTCTGTTTGGCCCTGCACCGCCAATGCTTTTTTTTTTTTGGTCGTTTAATCTCCCCTGTCACAGACCTTCCTTTATGTTCTTTTTCAACTCCCTCTTTTTTCACGTGCTTAAAACCTCTTACAGTTTTAACTTTTTCCAGTTCTGATGAAAGGTCATTGACCTGAAATGTTTACTCTGGGCAGGATTTTACGTGTTGGCGAGTGGGGGCGGGGCCCGCTCACTGACACGTAAAATGACACGCGGTGACGTCGGGGGGAACTCCCGACGTCATCCCGCCCCATTTAAATTTTCAGGAAGGCAGGGGCGCAGCGAAATCAGCTGCGCGCCCGCCGACCTGTCAATGGCCAATTGAGGTCATTGACAGAAGCAATTAAGTAATTAAAGGACCTGCCCGACCAACCTTAAGGTTGGCGGGTAGGCCAGGAGCCCCGGCGGGAATTAGAAAAAAACGTGACACCTCATCCACGGGTGGGATGAGGTTTCATGTAGTTTAAAAAAATTTTAATAAAGTTTTTGTGAAAATTATGGACATGTCCCAACTCATGTGACGTTGGGGACATATTAGGGAAATTTAAGTTTTCTATTTTTATGTTTTTTACATTTACAGCTGATCTCCCTGAGGCTGCACTTAGCCTCAGGGAGGTGAGTGCGCTCTTTCGTGCGCATGCGCGAAAGAGCGCACTCTCGATTTTGGGATTCCCCCATCCCCCCGCCCGCACATGGAGCGCATAGCATTTCGATGCGGACATCACGCTGGGTGGGCCTTAACTGGCCCACCCACGTAAAATGGTGCCATGCCCTCAACCGGGGCGCCAATCAGAAGTGCCCCGCCATTCAACTTCGCCCCGGACGGGGGGAAAATTCAGCCCTCTGTTTCTCTCTCCACAGGTGCTACCTGACCTGCTGAATGTTTCCATCATTTTGTGTTTTTATTGCAGATTTCCAGCATCCACAGTAATTTGTTTTTGGTTTGATCCTGGGTTGTGTTTGCTTCTAGCAGTTCAAGTTATAGCCTTCTAAGTATAGCCCTACTTAAACTTTTACAATTTAATATCTGCCATTATTTTTTAACTGAAGGAATGTAATTATTCATATAGATCATAGAACCTCCAGTTAGATTAACATTATTGCATTTTCTAAATCAAATTATTTTTAACTGTAAACCATTAGTGAACTACAGAAACTTTGAAATACCAGATGCAAATATCGGCCACAGGAAGTCAGTTTGCTAACATTGGCTGGGCCTTATGGGAGAGGGAAGTAAAGCTGGTAGAACAGTGATTGCTTGCTGCATCATTAATTGAGGTTGCACTAATGTTCATGTCTAACCATTCCCCTCCCCTCACTCGACTGAATAGCATTTATTCACAGGTTATACGTAAGTGAATAGAAAAAGAAATCTCCTCCAGAGCGTGATATCAACATGCATTTCTTTTAGTGAGACTGCATGAAGTCAGTATCCTGAACTGACTAACCTGCTTAGAAGTTTGGAAAGCAATTTTGTCCAAAACAGCTGTGCTCCCTCTTCAAAGTACTGATCACTAACAGCTGTTATAATTGTAACTCGTGAAATGTTTGAAGTACACACACTATCTTAGGCATCACACCCTGTTGATTTTTGGCAAACAAATTGTGGCCTGTTTCATCCTGAATGATACTGAAGTAGGAACGCAATATTATGGTGGCCATATTAATCTAATCCACCCATTGGGAAATGGGCTCAGCTGCAACATGGTTTTACTATAGGCCTGATTTGACTCTAGTGGAGTATATTAGATGGAGTATAAAGTCAGAATTCCAGCCGACCCCATGCACATTCTATGCAGTGGGTTTGGTAAAATTACCCCCAATGCCTTCTTTTGGTCCATGCGTATTTTTTGTAGATTCCCTCAAATGTAAAATTTCTAAGATATTAAGAGGCGCAAGTAGTATGGCCTTAGCAATTTATCTCTTGTTGATTTTCAAACTGAAGGCTGACAGGGAGTGGTTGACAGCACCTTGGTTTGACTTTCACTTTTATCTGGGCCTGAACAAAACTGAGGAAAAGTGCACACAAGCCTACGCTACTGCTGCATTTTAATTTAGCACTTCATCCTGTTAACTTTAAAAAAAAAGCATTATGTTGCGTATAGCTCAGGTATTGCATTTGGATCAATGCAGTTACTTTGGCCACATTGTTGATGAGGTTAGGGAATGGGAGTAGAAAGCTTAGCTATTGTCTGATGGTGGAATGGTTGTTATTGTAGAATTCATGCACAGCGCTACTACAGTTCCCTTTTTGGTGCTGCACAAGAAAACTGGCTTTTCCTACTCGTTTCTTATCTGTGTTTTAGAGAGGGAAAGTCAAGCCCATTAATCACTGATGGAAAAAGTGACACTAGCACTTTCAATTTCTATTAGAATTGACGAAGTTTTTTTCCAGTTCTAGTACATCTCCTGTGGAGTTGTTCATGGTTACCCTAGCTGTAGCACTATTGATGCCCATCATGACCCATTTCGGTCTAATTTGCTTGTCTCTTGCAGTTATATTTACTAACTAATATCATGTTAGTGTTGTGATGATATGACTGTCCTGCTTTGGAGCACATAGAAGCCTGCATGAACTTAAATCATCATTACGTAATGTCAAAAATAGATTGGTTTGTGTGTTAGATGTGTTTCAATATACAAATACTGCAAGTTAAAAATAACATGTCTGCATGGATGTCAACTTTTCTCATTATAAACTTTTATGTCCATATTTATTCCGCAAGCTGTCTATGTAACCTTGCCAGGTTGTGTTCACAATTTCTTACCAGTTGTGGTACTCTGACAAGAGGTGTGATTACAGTGGGACAAATTTACATAGGCATACACAATGATACATATGAACATAGAAATTTGTATTGGAAAATATGTAAAATTATGAATGAATGGTTTTAAAATGGCGATTGAATTACATCAATGTGCCACATTCCCATTGCCTCCCACTCTTTAACCCTGCTTTACTTGAAGACTATATTTGGTTTTGGCTTATCTAAAACACCTTGAGACATCATCTTGCAAAGAATAAAATGCAACCGGGAGGTCTGTTGTGTTATAGGATTTAATGTGCATGAGAACAACATTGTGTTTCTCTTCTCATAAGATCTAAATACTTGCAGAGTTTTCATGTAGAAAAATAACATGTAAAAAGGATGATAGTAGGATGTTCAACCCAAACAAGTAAAGTTGTCTCTCGTATCAACCAAGAAACAATTGTATTTTGGCATCCAGCCCTTAGCAGAGTAAGATGTGCTGTAATATTTAGACGTGCCACTTATGTGAATTGTTACACAGAAAATGTATAGCAATTACTTTGCATAAACTGAAACGTCACAGAAAAAATTGTTGTATCTTAGAACTAAAGTGACTGACTAAATAGAGACATTTCTCACAATTGCACTGACTGACGAGATTTGTGTTGGTCAGAAGTTGCTATTTTTATGCGGATGTTTTTGAAATGAAGTTGCACCCAGCAGGTTGTGAAATTTGAAGAAGGATAAAAGAGACAGATGTTGTTTGAAATGTTGAGGCTAACACATCTGGCAGAAACTTTATAAAGGGAGAATGAGCACTTGACTCCTTGTTAAGAGTTTGCTGGAAACCCCGTTTTGGTTGTGTCATAACAAATTAAGTTTGATTCCAAACGAGCCGTAGTTTGTAGTGCTATTCATATGAATGACTGTTCTTATAGTTACAGCTTTCTGACTGGATTTGTTTTAATGTGTTTCAATGGTATTGGTTTTGTTACTAAAATATAGGTTGTTGCTAGGTGGCATAATGGACACAAATGCATCATTGCAAACTGCGTAATGCAGAATTATGTCTATTAAATATACATTGTGGCAAATCCAATTATAGCAGATTTTTGTGTGACATGCATGAGCTTTTGCAATTGTGAAGCTATGTGGAAGCAGTAGCTGATGTTCATTTGGAGGAGATAAATTCATGTTCTGATTTGTCAATTGTCAGGTTTGAAATGGTAGGCAGGCATTGAAACTCTCAGCTCTCTCAGTCCACCAAAGCATTAGTTGGCCTCCCAGAGTTTCATTGATAATGTGGCTATTTTGCCTACATGATTTTGTTTGTGTTTTCAACCTTGTGAAGATACATGATGCATGTTACTTGCAAAATAGTAATAATGCTGAAAAGTACTATGTGCATAGGATATGGCATCAAGGTTCTCCTCTCTCTGTTTCATTAAGAACATTTTAAAACTTCTTTGCCTTCACTGTATGAAGATCATTGGCACCTTTTGGACTGTAGCCAATAAGATTAGTGCAAGTGGCTTAGTTATAATATGGACAGCATTATTAGCAGGCAATCAAATTTGATGACAGATTACTCATTGGAAATATAATTTCTATCTTTATAGATAAATATTGTAATATATATCTTCAGGTAGCAAAAATCACTTTGTTTTCCATTTTCTGCATTCATTTGCCCCTTCTGTCTCACACAACATTTTTGAAGTGAGAGGCAATCCTGTTTTTTGTGTCCAGCATCTTCATAGACTAAACATGAAAGAACTAGGACTGTGTCTGCTGCTTAATTTATTTTGACAATTGAATATTCAATCACTATTTTAAGCAACTGTGTGTTCAGTTCATGCTGAATGAATTCTAGCTGTTTCAGATATCAATTCCGAGCCAATACCTGTGTTGAATGCTCAGCTAATGAAATGCTGAAATAACAGAACAACGGATACCTATAGGGGTGATCATAAAGCAGTAATCTAATCACAGGTTTCAAATGACATAATAAATTACAACCACAGATTACTGCCTTGATAACAGCCCATTGTGTCTGTCTTTTTGGTTATATGATTGTAATTTTATGAAATGGCTGTATCAGTTTTGAGTCCATTTCTGTGTTGATTGTGTAGATTGAGTGTCAGTGCAGTGCTGTTAGTAGTGTCAACCTCAAGATGTAGTTCACAATTGCAGCATCATTACTGCAGCTTCATTGAAATATCACTTTACATTTGATTACCAAGTAATTCTACAGGGATTATATAATGAGTTTAAGTAATGCAGCGCTATTCATATCATGGATGTAGCTTGGAACCATTGAGTTGCATGTGTTGAACATGACAAGCCATGGAAAGGACTTAGGAAAGAACAAATGCATTCAGAAAAAATATGTACGTGCTAAAGATGCTGAATTAATAGGTAAAGCATCATCACATTGGGTATAGTTGTGAAGGATTCAGTTAGGGTGAATTAAGGAGATCAACAGATGATGAGCCCAAAGAAGTGGCATCCTAGCAGGAGAGATTTTATTAAAGAATGTATTTTATGTTTAGGGCTCCATTTACAGTTAAAAGACAGTTTGTAGAATCTGTTCAAACAGGCAATATCTGAATAATATCAGTAAGTCGGTTTAAATATCCAAGGCTTATGTAGATTCTTATCATACAAGGTAGTTTTTAATCTACATATATATATATATATATACATCTACATATATGTATACATCTACACATATATATACATTTACATATATATCAACATATATATATATATAATATATATATATCTATATAATGTATATATTATATATATATATAAATAAATATATATATTTATATATTTTTTAATATTATTTATATATATATATATACCTCCCTGTTTGGTGACTATATGTTTACCCTTGCTCTGCTTGTAAGGACGGCTTTTGTCTCTGAATGCTGAGTAGCTGTAAAACTAAGAGTGTTGTCACGGAGGATATGATGTAATGGCCTTTTAACTGAGCTTAAAAACTGAAACCATTGTAAGGAGGTTAGTGAAGACTCGGAGGAATAATCACCCAGCGACTGAACTCAGCAACTGTAATGTGAGGGTCTCCTGCAGTCTTTGCATCATTATGTGTTGTCTGAGTATCATTTTCCTATAATAAAATCTATAAAACGAAGGCTCTGCATTTAGAAACGTAATTGTTGGCACAGAGACAACAGCTCCAACTGGTTTCTTTGACAGTAGGAATGAGCAGTCACTTTTAAAGGTTTAGTGAAACCATGTTGCGTACTGTAACAAAAAGAGAAAATGGAAATGAGTTAGCATCTGAAAATGAAAAGAGAGGTTTTATGATATGCTGACTGATCTGCAGCACATTTCTGTAATTTTCTGCTCTTATTTCAGTTTTCCATAATTTGAAGGCTTTAAAAAAATTATCTTGATGTGGGATATTGCAGAAGCTTTCAAAATCATGCTGAAGAAGAGTTGGAGACGGGAGAAAGGATTCAGTGATGGTACATGGACAAATGGACGCACATTTAAGGTTTTGGGCAAGAGGTACAGGGGGGATGTGAGCAACACCTTTTATTACACAGCGAGTGCTCATGACCTTCACCACACCGTCCACAAGGGTGACGGAAGCGGAGACAATAAGTGATTTCAGAAGGAAATTGGATAGGCACGAGAGAAATAAACTTGCAGGGCGAAGGGGATAGAGCGGGCAGATGCAGGGAGGTGAGGTGTTGGAGGGCTGATTGGATGGTACTGACTGGATTGCTCCACAGAGAGCTGGCAAAGACTGGAAGGGCCGAAGGGCCTCCATCTGTGCTGCTATAACTCTATGACTCCATTATTCTGTTATTGACCACTTTGCTTTGCAGTGAGCCTGAATGAGTTCAATCCTTTTATCGGAAGTGTAAACATTTCAAATTGATTTGGATATAAATTTAAGCACTATTACATTGCCAGCTGATCAATATAAAGGGCACAAACAGTTAGAAGGTTTCTTTTAAACTGCAAAGTTTGTTCACTTTGCAGTGACATTTGCTACAAAACAGCCAAACAGGATCTGGTATTGGATTGAAATTTTTTGGTCGCAGAATTTTTGTGGAGTGAAATCAGCAGTAGTTGCAAACCACTGAATGAAAACAGTAAGATTGAAGAGGAAATGATAAAGGAACGTGGAGTTATGCTGGTTTTACTTTGGACCTAAGACTCAGGCTTGTTCCAATTCTCGGCGGATGTTGATGCAAAAAGAACAAAAGAATTGGGTTCCACACTCCATCTGCTTGGAGGACTGAGAAGAAGTTTGCATTTAATAAAAAAACATCCCAATTGAATAAAAAATCAGTTTGCCAGTGGGAGGAGAGCAATTTTTGTTCCATAGACACAGAAACTGTGGGAAACATTTTCCCCCCTTTGGGGGGGAAGAGCGAGAGCAGGAGTAGGTGTGAGCAGGCAGGCTCCCGATCAGCGCCCCCAATTGGGGCGCGCCGCCATTTTACGCGGGCGGGCCTTAACGTGACATCCGCCAGGAAGCGCTATGCACTCCCTGTGTGGGCAGGGGGGAATTCCCTCAGCCGGAAGTGCGCTCTTTCGCGTATGCACGCGGGAGAGCGCATGGATCTCCCTGAGTCAAATTGCTGCCTCAGGGAGATTGGCTCCGTTTTGAAACTTTTAATAAGGGAATTAAAAAATTTCCCTGCCATGTCCCCTCATGGGACATTGTCACATGAGTTGGGACACGTCCATAACTTTTATTGCAACTTTTCATTAAACTTTAAAAACCCTCATGAAGCCTCATCCCACCAGTGGATGAGGTTTCATGTTTTTTCACAAGCCCGCCTGGTCTCCCGGCCTGCCCACCAACCTTAAGGTTGGACGGGCAGGTCCATTAATGAGCTGAATTGGTTTCTTAATGGCCTCAATAGGCCTTTGACAGGCCTATTACTGGATTTCCAAAGGCTTTTTCACATGGAGCCTTTTTTAATATAAAATCAAGGTCCTATGAGTTAAACAGAACTAGTCTCCAATCAGTTCCATGAGTGATGGAAGATGCCTGCCTAAGATATATGTCAAATTATTTTTTGAACTCTGCAGGAATGACTCTTCGGGCCCCGCAAAAATTGCTTGGGTCGCTGCCACTCAAGGAACACCCACCCTCCACGATGGCAACTGCACTCTCCTCCCCTAGCAACTTATCAGGCTGGTGGTTGCTCCAGCCTGACTTTGAGACCTCAGCCCCAGTGAGCTGCATCAGGATGTCAATTTGACACTCTGCAGCTCGCCTGCCAAATCTAAGTGACGCTGAGGATGGGGCCTCAAAATTAGGGCCAGAAGGGGCAGCTAGCCAAAGCACTCCGCTATGATCGGTCACCCAGAAATCAGAATCAACTCCCTCATGTATTGACTGGATTGAGAAGGACAGCCACCAAGCTGAAACTACACACAAAGAAACTTCATTTTAGTCATGTTCAAAGAAACAAACCAAGTAATATTAACAATGTAAAATTCATTAAATTCTGCCTTTTTTTGGGGTGTATTTCTCTCCTACAATCTTCCTTCTTTCATTACAAGGGCTATTTTTATTTTCACTCATATTTCTCTGAGTGTTATAAATTGAGAGATGACGAATTTGTGTATCTACACTCAATCACCTTGTTTTACCAAATAGGAAGGATGTTTAATACAGGAGCCAATCACAAGCAGTTTTGGAAGAGCAGACATGTATATATCGGGAGGTGAATGTGATGAATGAAGCCAAGCAAGAAGCTAATTCTTTGTTACAGGGTATATTTCAAAACATGTTTTGAAGCTCTGGGTGTAGAATAGTCCGGACGTTCTTCTAGAGAACATGATAGGACACTGAAATATAAATGTTAAGGTGTGTTTATTTGTAGAATATACTGAAAATTTCAATCCACTGAAATTGCTGTGAGAGAAGGGTTTGATTTTGAGGATGTGATATTTTGCAGGACAGAAAAGAGACAGTGTGCAGCACATGGAGTTCAACTGGTTTATTCCTCTTTGGATTCATATATATACTTACATATATATGCACAAATGGTCACAAGAAGGTGCGATTAACTCCTCTCTCCTTAATGAAAAAGTTACACAAAAATTCAAATTCCATACAACCTACATACATTTCTTGTTTTTTTATTTATTTACAAATCCAATTTAGCCACTGGTTTCCAATTCCTAAGAATATTTCTCCTTTCCTATTCCTCCTCTATTGACTCAAAGTTCCAGTGGCAGAATTTTGCCCTTGGCGGGGATACTCAGCGGGGACCGCTGCCCACGATCGGCACCGCACCACGATTTTACACGGGCGGGCCAATCGAGGAACACAAGTGGCAGTGCTGAGCGCTACCTGTGCGGACAGAGGAAGGAGGGCGATCGGGCCTAGCGCAAACTTCGTGAATGCATGCGAAAGAGCGCTTCAATCATCCTGAGGCACGGAGCTGCCTCAGGGAGATGAAGCGCTGTTTTAAAAAACTAATGAACAAAATAAAGATGTCTTAAAACCTGTCCCATCATGTGATTATGTCACATGTTTTTAATTCAAGTATAACATTTTTATTTGATGTTTATTTGCTTTAGGAAACCTCAACACGCCCGTGGGTGAGGTTCCCAGAAAAATGCAAAGGCCGCTTGACCTTTTCACCTGCCCGTCAACTGTTACGTTGAACGGGCAGTGAAAAATTCAGCACAATTGTTAAACTTAATGGCCTTAACTATCATGAGAGTGCTCGGCCGACGTCAACATGCTTAATTTAATGCTTGGGTGTGTCGGGCATGTGCCCGCACACCAAGCGAAAAATCCTGCCCCAGATCATGGGGAAGGACCTGGACCTGAGTCTGAGGAGAAGTTTTCTCCAACAAAGCCTATTTCGACCTTGATCTCAGTTGAATTTTTTACTTCATCAGACATGTCTGTCTGACTCTGACTCAGGCCTGAATTCGTTTCAGGCACAACTTTGTGTCGGGGTAACTGTTGGTACTGGAGTCATATCCCAACTATCCAATTCATCAGACTCATTTCATTCTTCCCAACTCTCCTCTTCTTCATGAGCCTCTGAAGGTAAAACATGATCTATATGTGCAAGCCTAACCTTTCACTACCAAACATCTTGACCTAATATGTGTGAGGACCACATATTTTCAAGGCACTTCCTGGTAACCACGTCAGCCGCTCGTGATACTGTTTTTTCACCTTAACCTTCTGGTTCAACTTCAGACTTCTTTTCCTCACTCAACCCCTATCACGACTCCCTTTCTTCGTGGATTGTGCTAAATGTGGCTTAAGCAATGAAAACCTTGTTCTAGGCTGTCTTCTGAGAAACAGTTTGGCTGGCGTTCTGCCAGTAATAGTGTGAGGTATGTTACGATAAACAAAGATTCGCCAGTTTGTGATTCAATGACATCTGATGCTTCTTCCAATTTTTATTGAGCATTTGTTTAACAAGAGCATGCTTAATAATTTGTACCATGCGCTCCTGCTGCTCCATTTGAAGCAGGATTATACAGTGGAGCTTGAATGTGTTTTACCCAGTTCATTCTCATGAAATTTGTAAACCCGTCTGAAAAAAACTGAGGTGTTTTGTTGAACACAATTTCCTCTGGGAAACCGTAAGCAGCAAACAAACTACACAAAATATATAGAGTTTTGCTAGTTGTTGTTTGATTTTTCGGAAACCCCTCAAGCCACTTCGAATGGCTACCTATCACAATGAATTGCCCTTCAAATTCTGCAAAATCTATGTGCAGCCTCTGCCACACTCTAGCTAGCCATTTCCATGGTTGCAAAGGTACTGATGGCAGCTTATTTGCCACAGCTTGACATACCCTGCACTGTTTCACTGTGTCTTCTATGTCCTTATCTAATCCTGGCCACCAAAGGTACCTCCCCGCTAGACTCAGTGTCAAGCTCATCTCTAAGTATTCTCTAAGATCATAAAGACCATATAGCAATGGCGCTCTGTACCTTTCAGCAATTACAACTATAGCTCCCCAGATAATGCAACCTTTATGAACAGACAACTCATTTTAAAAATAGTCTGATTTCTAAATCCAGTATATAATCGTATACCCTTGTCAATACAGGGTCCCTACGAGTTGTTCTACCAATGTTATCTGCTGCGACTGACTGGCAACTCATCCAAATGTGAAGAGAAAAATACATCTCCCCTGAGGGGGATGGAAGTCTAGACATCACATCGGCGTTGCAACGATCTTTCGATCGTCTGTATTTAATGTTGCACTGATAAACAGTCAAAATCAAAGCCCACCTCTGCATTCAGGCTGCAACTAAAGTGAGCACTGGGAACTTTGGATTCAAAATAGCCGCTGCTGTCTTATGCTCAGTTTCGATTGTGAAACTACGACCATAAACGTACTTACGAAATCCTCTTACTCCAAAGATCAAAGACCATGCTTCACATTCCACCGGAGCATAATTTCACTCACTGGCACTGAGGGTAGATGCAGTCGGTCTCTCCTCAGCATTATCCAACATCTGAGAGGTGACGCCTACTCCATTTGGAGAGGCATCACATTCTAGCTTAATCTTTTTTGGACACACCGTAATGTGCACACATTGCGCCATCTGCCAATACCTTGTCACACTCCCTTGTCCAATTCCATGGACCACCCTTCCTCAAGGCTTCATTCATTAGATGCAATAAAGTTGCAAAATTTGGTATGAATATACCATAGCAATTCACTGAGCCCAAAAAAGATCTGAGCTCAGAGATATTCTGAAGGTGTGGCACATTTTTATTGCTTGAACCTTACCCTTGGTAGGATGGAACCCAGCTTTGTCTATCCTGTGATCCAAATCCCTACCGAGTTTTGAAAGATTTCACATTTGTGTGCCTTGGCCCAAACTCCTTGTTTTTCCAAACATTGGAGCAGCTTATTCAGCCTGCCTGATTGGAGCAGAAATAAGTATGGCATCCAAATAGCTCAATGCTCCCTGAATTCTTTGCAAAAATGTGTTCATTAACGCTTGAAAAATTCCAGGGACTGGAGAAACACCAAATGGCAGCCTACGAAACTGTAATAGACCCATATTTATCCATCCCAACAGCATGAGCAAACCGCCCCATGAGGATGTTGGTCCTGTTCCTATTCAGATGTAACCCGTCCAACTTGTGCAGGTCCCCCCCCCCCCCCCCCCACCTCCCCCCCCCCCCCCCCCCCCCCCCACCCACCAGCACCCCCAGAAATGGTCCCAGTGCTCCAGGAATCTAGAGCCCTCCCTCTTGCACCACCTCTCCCGTCACACATTCACCTGCTGTATCCTTCTGTTCCAGGAGGAACAGGGGAAAATTCCAAGAAGACCTTCTAGTCAAACGAAGGACAGGAAGCTGGAAAAGGTCCTGTTAAGTGAAGTTCAGGGTGAGCGGCTGAGAGGAACGCTCCAAGCTTCAGATTTAAAGAGACAAAAGCTGCGAAAGCAGATTTAAAGTGAGAACAGCTTGCAAGAGGCAAGAAGGTCCAAAGAGACAACTGAAGGTCTGTAACTCTTTGCTATGGGCATGTGAAGCAGTGGTGTACTGTTGACGGCTGAGTTGGTGGGAGAGAGTGCGTGGAAGACAGCTTGAATGCATGTGGTGACCCAGGGAAGAGGAACATCAGAAGGAGAGTTCAAAACCCTGGTGGTGAACGCTTGTGGAAGGCACTGAGAGAAAGCTTCGGTTTGGGAGAAGATTCCAAGGTGAGGTCCTGGAGAGTGGACATTGGAAACCGTCATGTGAAAGACAGAGTGCAGTGAGACCATTTGTCTCACAGTGACAAACACCTAGGGGGAATTGAGGAAAGGTCTATCGCATCAGTTTGAGGTGGCATCTGTCACTTGGTTTCAGAGTGTGGGGTGTCTGACCACAGGGTGCCTATTGGTACATGGACTGTGTACTTACTGTGAACATTGGAGCATAAGATAGCTTTTGTAACTTGTGTTATTGTTACAAATCTGCAAATATCTGTAAAAGTATAGTTGTGGATAAAGGAGTATTGTAATGTAGTTCATCTTTTCTTGTTTAATAAATGTTTTATTCTTTTGTTAAAAGTCCATTGGCTGACCCTGTGACTCCGTTCAGTAGCCACTCTCCATGTATCTAAACACAAAAATAAAAGTGAGGATCTATCAAGCTGGGTTCCACTCCGGGATCAGGCTTGTCCAGGGGTAACCTGAGCTGGGATCATAACACATCTGATTTTGGTACTACCACTATGGAAGTAGCCTAATTACTCTGTTCTACTTGTTCAGTCCTTGAGCTACTTTTTCTTTTAGAGCATAGAATATTGGATGATGCCTGCAATAAACTGGTTTTGCATTCCTCTGGACCTCTATGTTGGCCTTATAATCCTCGAATCAGTTTTCCGGTTTCACGAAACACTTGAGGGTATTTGGCAATCACATCGTCTTGCATTGTGAATTCTGCTTCTTTGCGAAAAAGCTTGTTCCAGTTTAACTTAAGTGCTGCCAACCAGTTTCTTCCAAACAAGGCTGGTTTTTCACCCTTCACTACAATGATGAGGAATTTTGCACATTACAACTGGTATGTGACTGGAACTGACATATTATGGGGATTTTCAGTCCTCCGTAACTTTGTAATTCTATGAGTGATTTCTCCATCTGATGCTGACTCAACTTTTGACGGTATATGATTCAGGAATCACGCTGACTGATCCCCGTGTTGACCTCCATGTTTAGTGGAGCTCTATCCAACACTATTTGGACTACAATACCCTTCAAATTTTCATTGAATTGCTTTGTGCTTTGGACCATATGGGGGATGGTGGAATAGTGGTAACGTCACTGGATTAGTAATTCAGAGGCCTAGGCCTAATGTCCACAGGACATGGGTTCAAATCCCTCTCGGCAGCTGGTGGGCTTTAAATTCAATGAATAAGATAAAAGCTGGAATTGAAAGCTGGTCTCAGCAATGGTGACCATGAAGTTACAATTAACTGTTGTATCAACCCAAGTGGTTCACTAATGTCCTTTGGGGAAGGGAATCTGCCACCCTTACCTGGCCTGGCCTACATGCGACTCCAGACCCACAGCTATGTGGTTGACTCATAACTGCCGTCTGAAATGGTTTAACAAGCCGCTCAGTTAATGGACAATTAGAGATGGGCAACAATTGTTGGCCTTACCAGCGACACCCACATCTCATAAAATAATAAAGGGGAAAAAAGGGTCTTGGCTGACCCCTCCATTGATTTGGTGTTGTTTGACAACTGTATACAGTGACTGCCATTTCCTCTAGCCAGTGTTTTCTCCATTTATATTCTTTTGACATGCCTTGGCACGATGATCCTTCCTACAGTAGTAGCGCTCCGCCTTCACAAATAGACAATTCTGCGCCCAATGTTGGCATAAGCACTGGTAACAGGACTTTTTAGCTCTTCTGCTCCTACCAACAGCTGTCACTCGGGTTTTCTGCTGACTCAATTTCAGCTTATTTACTCCAACAGATAACTGGTTAACTCTGACTTCTCTCGAGCCATGTTCAGCCATGTCCATGGACAATGATGTTTGGCAATGTCAGCAACTTGCTGCGATTGTGTTTTCTTTTCAAACCACACACACATCTTTCCCACAATGCTTGCCCTTGACATTCTTCAGAATGACAACGAATGGACAGCTTTTTCAAAGCCGCGATAAAGTCTCCAATGTCCTCAATGGGCAACTGATTGCTGGTTCCAATCCGATAGCTTTCTGTGATCTCCGATGGCTTGGGACTGTGGTGCTGCTCAAGCTTATTCCAAATGTCTGACAGCAGCATGTCAATTGGCTTTATTGGAGTGAGCAAATTCTTGAGCATTTCATACACCTCTGGGTCTGCTTCAGTCAGAAATATCGCCCTTTTCCTTCCCCCCCCACTGCCGGATTAACAGCCGGATTATGCAGGACATCAAGGATATCATTAGCAGTGAAATACACCTCTAGCCACTCCACATACGCACCGAAAGACTCTCAGTCATGACTATACTCTCCCAGTTGCCCAATAATAACTGTCGATGCAGTCATCTTTGAAGATCAGTCCACCCACATGTACAAAAAGCCTTTTTACTAAGACTGGATTTTAAAACTATTCCCTGGCTAAATAAACTCACAATTCCTCTACTGGTTTGCTGGAAGCTCCTCCAACCAAATTTGTTCAGCTAAGGACATCCACAATCCCACCTTGCTGCCGGACTGTGACATCTTTGCAGGAAGGAAAGAGACAGCGTACAGCACGTGTTTTCAGCTGGGTACTTGAACTCCTAGTTTACTCTGGTTTGACTACATATGCATACGTATACAAGTGGCCACTAGATGGTCCTATTACAAGGCATCAGGAGCATTTTTGCTTTTTAATGATCTCAGACTTAGTTAAAAGTTTGTGAGAAGAACACATGGGGCAGAATTTTCCTGCTGGCGTCAGGTGTGCTTGGTGGCGAGAGCAGACAATATGGCGAGAAGGCCAGAAATTGGTTTCACAACATCATCAAATCAGCTTTCTATCGTCCACTCAACCCGTCGATGGCGGGCTGCGTTCCCCACCATCAGACGTCGGGAACCTCATTGTCATTATAAGGCCAGCCCGGCGGAATCAGAAGGTGTCGGAGTGGTGAGGTTGGGCGCAGGGGACCGAGGGTGTCAGGAGGGGATGAGGTTGGGAGGCTTGGAAACCAAGGTGTCGGTGGGAGGGGTGAGGTTGGGAGGGGGGAATGAAGGAGTTGGGGGGTGCTGTTGGGAGGGTGGGAACCAAGGTATTGGAGGGGGTGAGGTTGGTGGATAATGAAGGTGTCAGAGGGGAGGTTGGGAAGAGGGAGGGAGTACGGCGGAGGAAGGGGGAAAGAGGGGAGGAGACAGAAACTTGGGAGGTAGGTGTAAGGGGGTGGAAGCTGTAAGGGAAGAGGTTCGGACGGGGGAAGGAGTGCGGAGAGGGGAGGAAGTCCTGGGGGAGGAAAGAGTGCAGAGTGGAGGGAGTCTGGGGGAAGGAAGGAGTGTGGAGAGGGGAGGGAGTCTGGGGGGCAGGAAGGACTATGGAGAGGGAATGGAGTAAGGCTGGAGGAATAATTAAGGATGGAGGAAGGAGTCAGGAAGGGGGAACGGCTAAGAGTGGAAGAAGAAGTAAGGCTGGAGGAAGAACTAAGAGTGTCTGAAGGAGTCGGGAAGGGGTAAGGAGTAAGGCTGGAGGAATAAGTAAGGCTGGAGGAAAGAGTTGGGAAGTGGGGAGGTCTAAGGGCGGCGGCAGAAGTCAGGGTATATGAAGGAGTCAGGAAGGGGGCAGGACTAGGAGGGGGTGGAGTCAGGGGTGGGGGGCAGGACCAAGAGTTGGGGAAAGGGCTTCCAAGGGGGTAAGGGGTCCGGAGTGGGGGATTCCAGGTGAACCAGCGAGGCAGGGGTCTGATGGGTCCATGACTGCCTCCTGGGGAGCGAACTGAGGGTGGGCATGGAACGAGGGCATGGTGAGAATGACCGAGGGCAAAGTGAGGTGGTAGGGTGGGAGGGTGAGGGGTCGATGGTGGCAGTAGAAGGGATGGCGAGGGTGGTTGGTGGGGACTCGGAGGCAGACACGGACCCTGGGGTGGGAAAGGGGAGGTCAGGGAGATGAATGTGGACGGGGGTGGGATTTTTGGGAAGGAAGGGTACGTGCATGTTCACCTGGACATCCTGGAAGGAAAAGGGTTGTGGCTGGTAGGTCACACAGGGGAAGTGGAAGGTGATGCCAGGGGGGGGGCAGTCAGCTGTGATGGGGGAAAGGAAATGGGAGGGGAAAAGACGGGCGAGTGCTCGAAAAGGCGAATCAAGACCATGCTGTCTAAATCGAAAGCGAAACGACAGTTTTGGTGGGCGAGATCAGGTGCTGCATTGGGGAGTGTGATCAGTGGGTGGGTGGAGATGCAGGTCAGCTCAGATGGACAACTGAAAGCGAACCCCAGCAGGCAGCATTGAAAATGCTCAGGACATTGAGGTGAGTATGATACAGGAAGGATCTGCGTACGTGGGAGAGTGCTTGCATGAGGCTCCGAAAGGTCCTGCCCCACATACACACTTCTCCCTCCAGAATCACTCATTGGCCAGCTGCTCCCTCTGTGGTGACAGAGGATGATATTGGTGGTCTTACAGGCAAAGGGGACTCAGAGGGAGTGGACAGTCTCGGGATTCCTGAGTGGATGACCCAGGGGTGTCCAGCTGCCGCTCCTCCTCCCTTTGGGTATCCAGGGGCCCCAACCTGACTCCTTGAGCGGAAGGAGCACCAGGAGGGATATTGAGGTGCCCCATTTCCCCCTCGCATTGCCACTGCAGGAACTTACCCATGGATCCCGCGATGGAGTGCAGGTCTGCACACATCCCTGCTTTCTGATGGACCATGGTTTCCATGGCATCCACCATCCTCCCCATGGAGACCTCCATGCATGCACTTGTGAGCACCACTTCATTAGAGAGCAGGCAGACTCACGTGCCACTCTGTGGAGGGCTTTCAACAGCTGTGCGTAATGTTCCCTTGCCTTCTGGTGACTCTCCAGGGTGAGTTGGAAGGCCAAATCTAGAGGCTCATCATCTGACTCGAACCTCACAGATGCCTCTTGCGCAGCAGCCCTACGAGTGCTGGGGAGCTCGGCTGAACCTACCTCATGCTGCTGATGACACATGTCCATGCAGTGACCATCAGATTGTGAACTCGAGCCCACTGTAGATCGAGGACCCATTGAGGTGTGTGTCACTGTGCTGGTGGAGGGTGTGGGTAAGTGTTGTGATGGATCTTCCAGGCTGCTTATTTCCAGATCTTCAATGGAGGAGGTGTCCTCTTTGTTGGAGGTAAGGACCTGGATGGAGCTGAGGGAATGGCTGGCTGAGGGTGTCGGTCGTTTGGCAGAGCTTCCTGTGAAGCAAGGTAGAGATAATTAGTGCATGGCAGCAGAGTCAAAAACAGGAGAGAGAGCGGTCACATTGCGTTGAGAGAGGGATGATGTAGTGCAGGATCCTCACGTGGGTGTTCACCACCAAAAACAAAAATAGCTGGAAAAACTTAGCAAGTCTGACAGCATCTGCAGAGAGGAACACAGTTAACATTTCAAGTCCGTATGACTCTTCATCAGAATGTGTATTTGAGCCATCTATCATAAATGGCACTTCTGGGTGATCCTGCCTTCATAATCTCCATAAGGTGTTCCACCTTTATCTGTGGCGATTTACGTATCATGCATGCAATATCCACAACGTTGAACTTGGTTGCAATCCCCTGCCGTGCTCTGCTGCTGTCTTTGGAGTGCCAAACCTTCCTGACACGCAGTAACAATTGCACTTCATCAGCAATGAAATAAGATTTGCTGTCACCTGCCTTTACGCTTGTTGTGCTTATGTTTTTGGTTTTTGCATCCCCCATAATACTTTTTAGAAAGGTTAAAAATACATTAAAAATACTGGTAGCCTTTGAAAAGACTGAATCAATTCTTAACCTCATGTGGCCATATCCTTTTAAATGTTGATTGGAAATCTTTGATGGTTGATGTGCCCAATTTCCCACCCTTCATGACTCTGATCACAGACTTCCGGTATCAGGTCAAGATGAACTGGGGGACATGCCATACTTTAGGGGTGACCTTGATAAGCAGTGCAAAGTTATCCCGTGTTTGCACTAATACCATGCTAAGAACAGATCACAAGGTAGAATGAAGAAAATAAAATAATTTATTTATATGTTACAGGGAGGGAGAAGTGCTTTCAGTTGTTCATCTTGACATGACAGTATGCATTCAAATCTGAGGGATTGTAATGACAGTAATCTTTCAGTCAATCGAGCTGAGATGTAACTATTTTATCATTCACTATAAATCTAAGTATTGTTTATTCAACCTAGCGTTAAATTGGCATTCACAAGCCATATCTAGATGGGCCTCAGCTGATCTTTAAGTTGGAATTATCCTTTAAAGTATAGCCTAACATTTTGAAATACCAACAACTTGGATGTAAAATAAGCTTTATGAGATTATCGTCCGATCCGATAGGTCTTGCAGTTCGGGTAAACACCTTGGGATATTATATTCTGAAGAAGGATCTACAGGATGACTTCCTTCAACATGTTTTATAATCTGTACAACTATCTCCTATAATTTTGGTTGCGAAAGTAAAACTGGAACCAGTTTAGAATTTCATTATCCATGCGACAGGGGTTGAAAGACTCGTTAGGAGGCAGGAGACAGAGTGTAAGGTTAACAGGCATGTGCTCTGATTGGCAGGAGCTGTCATTCCCCAGGGATCTATCATCTGTTCATCATATTTATCAATGACTTGCTTGTAGGAAGAGAGGGTTTTATATCTCTGTTTGCAGGAGGATACTATGGAAACACAGTGAATATTGTAGATGGGAGCAGGAAAGAGTAGAGGGTTGTGGATAGATTAAGTGAGTGAGCAAAACTGTGGCAAATGGTGCTCAATATGAAGAAAAATCAGGTCATCCACTTTGGATCCAAGAAAGACAAAATGGAGTAGTCTCTAAGGAACAGTGAGATTTGAGTGTTCATGTACACAAGTCACAAATAGCAAGTTGACAGGAATAAAAAGCAATCAACTTGTCTAATAGAGAAAAATCAAAATACTGCAGAAATCTGAAATAAAAACAGAAAATGCTGGAAAAACTCAGCAGGTCTGGCAGCATCTGTGGAAGGAGAAACAGTGTTAACGTTTCGAGTCCATATGACTCTGAAGAAGAGTCATACGGAGTCAAAACGTTAACTCTGTTTCTCCCTCCACAGATGCTGCCAGACCTGCTGAGTTTTTCCAGCATTTTCTGTTTTTAAGTCTAATAGAATATTGGCCTCTATCTAAAGATGGTTGGAGTACAAAGGGGAGAAGGTTATGCTTCAGTTGTATAGAGCCTTGGGCAAATCTCATCTGGAGTATTGTGCCCCTGCTAGTATTTTACCTGTAGCAGAGAGAGGCCCATGCCATGTGGGAAGGCCGGCAACTTTTACTGGGCGGGCTGGTGCTGAGCAAGATGCAGGGGGCTGTGGACGAACCTCTTTTGCCGGTCCCACAGGCCCATCAGAGGTACCCCTCCCCCAATGTTACCCCCTCCCCGCACCTTGGCCCTTTAAACCTGATCCTTTCCACATCCATCACCACCCCCACCCCCCGCCACCCCTTGCCGAGACCCCCGACTCTGAACTTACCTGAGCTGGTCAGCGTGGTGGGACTGCTTATAGTTCCGGCAGTGGCCACCACCCCTGGCTGGTGTTGCTGGGACAGAGCTGTTGGTCATCCGATTGGTCGGCAGCTCTCTGGGCTTCTGGAGAAAAGGGCGGACATCTCGACCTGAGAGCAATTAATGCTGCTCCTGGCATTAAATTGCTGCAGGGCAGCTGCTGGGACTGTGGGGTGGGCTACCTCCGCCCTCCACCCCCCTACACACCACCCAATATTTAATGGGGGTGGGGGTGGCACTCCATAAAATCCTGTGTCCTCTTGTGAAAGAATCAAATGGGTCGAATCTTAAAAGTAGAACCAGGCTATTTAGGATTAGAACGAAGAAGAATACTTCACACAAAAAGTAGTAGAAATCTCAAACTCTCTTTCCCCCGAGACGCTGTGGATGCCGCTGTCATTTGAAGCTTTCAAGACTGAGATTGTGAGGTTTTTTTTTAGGTAAAGCTATCATAGGAGCAAAAGTGGGCACTGTAAATGTGTTTGAGGTACAGATCAGCAATCATGGAACAGGCTGGATGAGCTGAATGACTTACTCATGGTTCTACATTCTTATTCTAAGATGCTTCATTCACGCATTTGACACGTTCCTTTTAATCGCTTTCAAAATTTTAAAGAGTTTTGCATGTGTTATCTGATCAGATCCATGTAACATTCTGAAAGTTTGCCAGCAAAAGTTAGTACTTGAAGAAATAAGTTTATCATTTATATAAATTTAATGTTGACCCAAATGCGCTTGATTAGGAATATGGAGAATTTGAGCTTCAGGTAATTTTAAATACAACTTCCAAGTCTTTCGAAATTTAGGACATGTATTTCAACCTCTGCATTTGCATTCTTTAAACATCAATGAAAACTAAAGAAATATGGCATTTATATCCATTCCAATATTTGTTATCTTTGCATTGCAGCCTTATTATGTACATTTCTGCTATAAACAACCATAACTTTTTGTTGGTCTTAACTGGTTTGGCAGCATTCCATTGATCTTTATTTGAAGCATTTGGAGTTTGTGTATTCTTTCTTGCCAACGCTTATTAGTTCTGATTTATTGGATCAGGGTAGAGAACCTTCTTGAGCCAGTTTGCTTTGCACTAAACCATTTCTTTTTCAATTATTTGTTTAAAATCTGACCCATATAACACAACAGGTCTCTTAGTGATATGTTATTTTCGGCAACTGTTCAGCCATTTTGTTTAGGTTTTAAATTGGCAGCAGGGCTGGGTGTTAATTTTCAGATGTTGGAACTTGAGTTAGATGTAGTAAGTAGTGAAGAATTGTAGCATTGTGCTCCATTTGTGTGTTTCATTCAGATAGCTCCTTTAATGCCTCTACCGAATCCTGTTGGGCAACCAGGGATTATTTGAAAGCACATGTAAGCCCCATTCCTCCTCCAAACGCTACGATTCAGGTCGTGTTTGTAGTTTATTATTCATTTTCTATCATGTTCCTTTTGGCTGTTCATCAGCAAACTGAAATATCTTTTTACTGATGTGCCAAGAGATTTTTATCAGTGAAAAGAATTTTTCATTTCGTGGCAAACCTCTCCTACTGTTTACACAAGACTTTGAATGTGAAGAGAGTGAAACAAACTGCTCTTAATGTTTCTCCATCAATAAGCACAGTTGCATGTTTGAGTAGCTTTGCTATTAGCTTTGCCATTCAGTTTACTAAATGTTACTTAGCCTACTATTAAAATTCCATTGTAAATTTGTATATCCATCAGTAACATTTTAAACAACATTGAATTTCCTCCTTCAGATGATATCTTGCTTCGCTGCAGTGAAATCTCAGGAAAAGTATTTTTAAGTTGTACACACACATTTTAAAAAGAGTGAACATTTTCCTATTGTACCTGTGTAAGGAATGACATGTCACCATTGTTTGCTAAGGAATTTATCATACTTAGAAACAGCTTTTAAAATTTTTAAAGCACAGTTTACTTTACTAAATATCCCAAAATAATTGCTTGAGAAAAACGGTACCTTTGAACAATATGAAGTTAAGTATAAAATTAGTCGCTGGCTTATTTCTAAATAAATTCTCTCCAATCTCATTTCATTTTTCTTCCCTATTTTTCAATTTGCTCCGATGTCATCCACTAATCCCTGGTCCAAAGGAGGGGCAGGTGATCCACTTGCCAATTGCTGCCAGTGCGATTGCTCTTCACAGAGGAGGTGAAATTGGTCAATATTGCCTTGCCTTCTGTTCCTCTTCCTCTGGGGAAGTAACTCATCTGTATTTGAAAATGTAAAATGAATCATATGGGGCATCTCATAGGGAATTGCTGACACCAATCTGCTGCCCACTATGCTACTGCAACTTGCTACTGCACAATCCATGGTGTCACTTACCCTCTTGTTGATTGAAGACAAATAGCTCTTTTTACTACAAAAAAAGGTGAAATGTTTTTAGGAGCCCAGATTTGTTCCTTCTCACTGTGCCACCTTTTTAAAAAAAAAATTGCAATGAAACTCAAAACTATCACCTCGGTACAATGAGAAGTTTCATTGGAACATTTTCTTGGATTAATTGGTGGCAAGGGTATTTGATTTGTTTGATCCTGTTATAAGGTTGTGTGTTGTCTCATGAAGAGGTCTAGAGGCTTGTATGGCTGAACAATAACTGTTTATTAATAACACTTAACCGCATACATATGTACAGGATACAGTCCTGATTAGGTGATATCTTCATGCTCTCTACTACACTCTACTCCTTCCATGTGACTCTCTACATTATAATGTGGGCAGTACTGTTTCCCCAGCACCACATTCACCCTTACAGTCCCGCGCACCCTAATATTACACCACCCCCTAAGTCATTACACAAATGTATTTACAATAATATTTACATGCTATCCTTTCTCCCCAGCTTTTACAAATTCAGACGAGCTGGAGGATTTATGACTCTTCCAGATCTCGTTCCTTTCAAGTTTGGAGGAGTGGCAGTCCCAACTGGTTTGAGCTGACATTGTTGGCCTGGAGTTGAAGTTGTCGTACTTGGTGTTGTAATTATTTGGGTTTCTACAACTGGTTTGCTTCTTGCACTTCTTAATGCTGTATTTTTCTTTGTCGACAATCTGCCTTCTTTGGCCGGATACCATGGGCTTATCCCTCTCCTTCCGGAGGGAATGTTCATCCTGTTCATTCATAGAGTGGCACCTGGGTTTTCTTTGTCGATGGGATCCGCCATGTTCTTCCTGGAAGTTGAAGGTTTCGTTTGTATGTTCCCCATCCTTGAGCTCAACCTGCAGTTTGGCTTCTAAGACTGCGCTCTGTTTCTTCATGTGCAATTGTGACTCCCTGAGTTTTGCCTTGGTGAGTTGGGGGCCATTTCTCTCCTGCCCTGGAACGACTTCGTGTTGTGTGTACGAGCTTGAAGCTCCAGCTTCGTTGCTGCAATTTTTCCTGGTTCAGTGACAACAAATTGTTTGACTCTGAAGTTCAGGCTTAGCCTTCTGGTGCTGCTCCTTCTCCTCTGTATCTTCTGATTTCAGTATGTTGGTGCTCATTTGGAGGTTTAGCTGGTCTGACCGAAGACGAGTATTTTCTGCATCCTGCAAAGGAGCTGGAATAGCTCTGCAAAGAACGAGGACAATTCCTAACTGACGTCCCAGTCAAAGTATCAGCACTGGTGGACCTCAGGGGTGGCTCCAATTCAGTGTAGTTGACTACAGTGGTTGTTTTGATGTCTTTTGTCATTTTGAGGAGGTTGAGGGCAACACAGGCATCCCTGCTCAGGAGAGAAAAGGATTGATTGCAGATGACATACAGAATTTCGATTATTAGCTCGCTGCCATACCGGAGTGGCTCTTCAATCATGCCTGTAACAGGTAGTCGGATTCGTCCGGGACCATACAGTGGTGTGTCTGTCATCCGTAGCCAGAGGTCATTTAGCCATGGTTCCTGATCCGACAGGACTGTCACACTAGCTCCTTCGTATAACTTGAAATTCGTGAGGTGACCATTTACAGGTATGTCAGCATTCCAAAATGTGAATCTGGAATCCTTAATTTCTCCCAAGAGGCATTGTTGGACTACTTCTTGGTGTGGCTCATCCATCTCATGGACTTGTCTGGGATCTGTCGCATGTCTCAAGCTTTTGGACTAACAAATCTTTCCAAAGTGACCAAGGCGTTTGCAGTGAAAGTAGTGCACAGTGATTGCTAGACACTGCTTATGCCTGTGAGGTCTTTTGCTGCCACAGCGCTGACATGGTCTGCCACCATCTTGTGCTTTGCTTGAGTATTGCTTTCCTTGCACTGGTGTCTCCTTGCCCTTTAGCTGCTGCATGAGCTGGACTGTTGGAGCTGCTCTATACCATGGTTCAATGTCATCTCACAAAATGGATCAGTTTTGCTGGTGGACCTCTGATCCTCTGATGATTTGGATGGCTTTTTCCAAAGTCAAATCTTCTTTAGATTGGAGTACACCTGAAAGAGTATCATCAGCCACTCTCACTACTGTTCGGTCTCTTATGAGTTCTGACTTAAAGTCACCATTTTCACAGGCTTCAGCAAAACTGTATAACTTATTTATGAAAGAGCCTATGGATTGCTTGGGCTTTTGGAGTCCCTTGTTAAAAATTTTGCGCTCTCCACAATTTTATTGCTTCTTATGTTAAAGTTGGTGTCAAAGGACTTCATGACCTCTTCAAAGTTATCACAAGAATAATTCATTCCTTGTCAGGCAATTATGTAATCAGCAGTTGGACCCACTGAATATAATTTTGTATTCACTTGTTCAGTCTCTCTTATTCAAGCCCAATGCTATCATATATCTTAAAAATCTTCTCCATAATGCCCAATTTTATGCCTGGCCTGGCCCTTCCATCTGACTTAATTGGTCTGGCAGTGTTGATGTACCATCCATTGCTGTTTTCAGCACAGGGACAGCTTTTTTTAGAAATGGCACTGCAGTAATTGTTTTCTTTTTCTTCCCACGCTTGTCTGTATTTGTCAGGTTTCAGTTTAAAACAGAACCATTTTAAACTTCAGCGATTCTGTGGAAAATTTCTTGAATGAATGGTTTTGGCCAGCTAGTTGCTTTCCCGAGCTTGGAGAATCGAATTAAAGCTGATTTTTTTTTTTTTTGCTGTGACTTCTCATTAAATTTTTTGTTTTGTTTGTGTGTGGTCACCACGTGTTATGGTGCCGGCTCTGGATCGGTGCTGTAGTGTTCTTCAAGCCGCACTCGCTAAAACAACCCGTCTCCCAGTGCTGCCTGATGATTGTGCCGAATTTAAAAGCTTATTGCAACCTTTTTTTTGGAGCTTGTGTATTTGAGGTCTTCAAGTTAGGTACGCTTCTCCCAGGTCAGACTGCAGTTCTTTACTTCTTCATTCTTAGAGATTTTGGTGTCCTTCACCTGCTGCCACCATGTTGTAAGGTTGTTTGTTGTCTCGTGAAGATCTCTAGAGGTTGTATGGCTGAACAATAGCTGTTTATTAATAATACATAACTATATACATATATACAGGATACAGTCCTGACTAGGTGCTATCTTCATGCCGACTTCTACCGGACTCTTCTCTGCACTGAACTACTCCCATATGACTCTCTACAGCATAATGTGGGCGGTACTGTTTCCCCAGACCCATATTAACCCTTAATGTCCCGAACAGCGTAATAATACAGATCTAAAATGCTGTCTTCTTTTTAAATAACTAATGTATTTTAAAATTCATCTTGGACTTTATTTTGAAATTCATTCATTGATATTCTGTAACAAAATACCTCCTTAAATCTGTGAAGTGCATTCAAGATTGAAAGGGTTGTTTTAGTAAATTCACATTAGGATATTCCTGCAGCAGTTATGTAGCTTAAAAGTTGTTCATATCCAGTGGATAAAGTCAATGCCTGAATTCATTTTATTCGCCAGCACCCTCCAGACACTTTTCAATATTTTTCACACAAACCTGGTTCTGATCAAGACATTACTGAGTGAAAGTAAGCAAAAAAAAAAAGTTGAATTGTGTGATTTTTCTTCAATTTAATTGGACTTAAACCTTTGATAGTTCATTAGGCTATATTGCCAGTGACAGATAATGTCATATCTAATCATACCTGCTTATAGAATTTTGTCAAGTAAGGGCTGAATACGTTTTGTGTTTGTCATGTTTGTTGCAACACAAATGCTGTATTACAGCATGTTTGGGAATTGCTTACAATGCAGTCATTTGGGTAGGAATTTGTAATGATTGAAAGCTCATATAAATCTTTACTTCAGTGAAAACCAACCGGCTCCTGTAGGTGTAATATTGCTTCACGCACTGTGTGACTTGCTTTTGGCCTTTTTAAAACTTGTCTTTGAATAATAGAAATGTATAAACAGCCTCTTGTCATTCACGTTTCCTTAAACTTCCAAAATCAACAGGGTGAATTTTAATCCTACCTGCCTGCTGGACACTTGCTGTTGTGTGGGGTAGTTACCCACTCAAATCCCGCCTGTGTGCGATGCTAACCTGGAAAGCTTTGCAGGTGGATGAGGCGCTTACCAAAAGCAGACAAATCTCACTGGTTTACTCGTATTGGGGTCCCATTATATCAACAGGACCCCAATACAATGTTAACTGGGGCATGAGCAGGGAAATCGCCACAACTTTGCCACCAGGCGCGAGTAGGTCTGTGGTGGGTTTGTTGAACCCTAAAACTATTCTTGTGGAACAAGGAAGAGCAGCAGTGCGACTACAGGCCCTACAAGGCAAGTGATGGCCATCCCATTCCCTGGACTCCTCTTCCTCCCCCCTCCAACCATCTGGGCCCTTCCCTGAATATCCTCCTTGCCACTTACCTGGAGGCTGTTAGCTGACCGCGGGCTGCATGAGTGTAATCGGTCGGCAGTTATTCTGCACCCTCTTCACTCATGTTCCGGGTGGGAAGTCAACTGGTGACATTCAGATGATGTCGCCCACCCGCCCAAAATCAACTCGGGGTTAAAATTGACCCCTCTGTGTTTCAGTACAGTGATAACTTTTCACTCCAGTAGAAATTAAAACCAAATCTGTTGATATATAACTATTATGTCGTAGATAAAATGTAGGGAGATGCTTTTACTTTTTACAGGGCTTGAATTGTGAAATCTGCATTTACATGTAGTACCTTGTGTACCAGAACTTGTACTGTTTTTGCACTGGGCCAAAGACTGCCATCAGTAAATCAAAAAGGGCGTGCCTGGCGGCAAATAAATCCCACATGTGGTAAACAGCACACTCTGTCCTTAAAGGAGCATGGCCCTCTCCTAGTCAGAGCAGAAATTTAGCTCCTAAATATTTTAGTTCAGAAACATTGAGCACAGAAGGAGGCCAGTGCCAGTTTTCTGAAAGAATCATTTACTTAATCCCATTCCGCTGGCTTTTTCCCTGTAACATCTTAATTTGTTTTCAAATTTTTAACCATTTCTCCTTGAAATGCTATTATGGATTCTGCTAGCACCATTGGGCGGGATTTTCCATACCCGCCCGCCACCGCCACGATCTTCCGGTCCCGCCGCCAGTCAATGGGATTTTCGGCTGGAGCGCCGCCTCGCCCACAGCAGGTCCCGCCCGCGACAGGGCCGGAAAATCCCGGCCAGTGTTTCTGGGAAGGTATTTTTAAGTCTTAACAACTCATGGTAAAAGAAATAAATCTTCTAACCCATCCCTTTATATTTTTGGTGTTGATTTAGTGACTCAGCAGCTCATGCAAATTGATCTTCCGTATTTATTTTATGAAAACCTTTCATTATTTTGAATACCTCTGTCAAATCTCCTCTTAGATTTACATTGGAATGAAATTCCACTTAGTCTGGGCTCCCTTCATAACTGGCATCATTGAGATTTTTATTTTGCGTTTGCTCGAAGACCTTGACTTCCTTGAAAATTGGTACCCTTTTTAATTAATATTACTAATAATATAATATTATTAATAATATTAATATTTTAATATTACTCAGTTCTGTTGAAGGGTCATGAGAACTCGAAACGCCAACTCTTTTCTTCTCCGCCGATGCTGCCAGACCTGCTGAGTTTTTCCAGGTAATTCTGTTTTTGTTTTACCCTTTTTAAAATGTGCTTTACCAATTAAAAAAAAGAATTATCTGAAAGCACATGGTGCAATTATATAAAGATGAAGTTCATTGTTGCAACAATTATATGACGTCTCCTACATTAAGTGACCACTTTGACTTTAAAGCACGTTGGGACATGCTGCCCCAAAGGCAGTATATTAATTCAAGTCTCTCTTTCTCGCTTGGATATGAAAACTCTGTGACAGGAATGATATTCAATATTTTTAACCTAGAAATGTTTTCCACTTTTTAAAAGAAAAAATTACATCCTTTTATCAGAATCCATTTTTCATATTCCTTCTCACTCCATTTGTTCGTAAACATTTACAAATAATTACAATTCAGGGCAATTTGCACCTGTCCTTCTACATTTTCTTTCCTTGTATATCAAGGAGAATATAAATGTCAGTGGATTTATGTTCTTTGTTTCTAACTAGTTAGTGATTTCAAACTTTGTCAATAGAACTGGTGAATTTTTTTGTACAATGTAACTTGGCTCACTTTCAGAAGCACAAATGTATGAACCAACTGGCCTAATCTTTATTTCGAATAGTCACTAAATTTTTGGGCCAAAATTAACTTCAACAGGCCTAGCCTGAATGACAACATATTGCGTATTCACGAAACATGATTAGAGAGCAGTACATTCATTTTCCAAAAATGTTTGAACATATTTGCCCAAGCATTTGTTTTGAGTATTGATAGGCATATTTCAGAGTATGTCAGGCAGCATCGGTGGAGGGAGAAACAAAGATAACGCTTCAAGTCGATGACCTTTCATCAGAATTGGGAAATGTGAGAGATGTAATAGATTTTAAGGAAGGAATTGATGGGACGAGGGCAAAAGGAAAGTCTGTGATAGGGTGGAAGACAGAAGGATTGAATGACAGAAGAGTTAGTCTTATGGGGCCAGAGGGAATGGTGATGGGACATAAAAAGAAAGAAACAAACATATGCCTGGAGCAGGTGCACGTCTGTCTGAAAGTGAAAATGAGAGATAAACCAAAACATGCAAAGAAAAAGAAACAAAATGGGGGCCAAGAGTTTACGGTCTGTAATTGTTGAACTCAATATCGAGTCTGCAAGGCTGTAAAGTGCCCAACTGAAAGATCCTCAAGCTTATGTTGAGCTTCACTGGAACAGTGCAGCAGGTTAAGGACTGATGTCAGCTTGAGAGCAAGGTGGAGAATTAAAATAACAGGCTACTGGAAACTTGGGGTCATGCTTGAAGACTGAATGGAGATGTTCCATAAGCTGATCACCCAGTCTGTATTTGGCCTCCTAGGTGTAGAGGAGCCCACATTGTGAGCAGCAATTTTTTTTTATTATTCATTCATGAGATGTGGGCATTGCTGGCTAGACTAGCAGTTATTGCCCTTCCGAATTACCCTTGAGCAGGTGGTGGTGAGCTGCCTTCTTGAACCGCTGCAGTCCATGTGGTGTAGGTACACCCACAGTGCTGTAAGGGAGGGAGTTCCAGGATTTTGACCCAGTGACAGCGAAGGAACAGCAATATATTTCCAAGTCAGGTTGGTGAGTGGCTTTGAGGGGAACTTCCAGCTGGTGGTGTTCCCATGTATCTGCTGACCTTGTCCTTCTAGATGGTAGCAGTCGTGGGTTTGGAAGGTGCTGTCTGAGGAGTCTTGGTGAGTTTCCGCAGTGCAGCTTGTAGATGGTACACACTGCTGCTACTGTGCGTCAGTGGTGGAGGGAGTGGATGTTTGTGGATGGGATACCAATGAAGCGGGCTGCTTTGTCCTGGATACTGTCGAGTTTCTTGAGTGTTGTGGGAGCTGCACTCATCCAGGCAAGTGGAGAGTATTCCATCACACACCTGATTTGTGCCTTGTAGATGGTGGACAGGCTTTGGGGAGTCAGGAGATGAGTTACTCACATTACCATCACTAAATCCTCCAGTATCATCATCCTGGGAATTACCATTGACCAGGAACTGAACTGGACCAGTCATATAAATACTGTGGCTACAAGAGCAGGTGGGAGGCTAGGAATCCCGCTGCGAGTAACTCACCTCTGCTTGATTGGCACCACATCCACAAAAAACATTCACTCCCTCCACCACCAACATCCAGTGGAAGCAGTGTGTACCATCTACTGGATGCACTGCAGAAACGCACCAAGCCTCCTTAGACAACGCCTTCCAAACCCATGACTACTTTCATCTAGAAGGACAAGGGCAGTAAACATATGTGAACCCACCAGCTGCAAGTTCCTCTTGAGGCCACTCACCAACCTGACTTGAAAATGTATCACTATTCTTTCACTGTTGCTGGGTCAAAATCTTGGAAATCCCTCCCTAACAGCACTGTGGGTGTACCTACACCACATGGACTGCAGCGGTTCAAGAAAGCAGCCCATCACCACCTTCTCACGTGCAATTAGGGATGGCTAATAAACGCTGGCCTAACCAGAGGCGCACAGATCCCATCAATGAATTAAAAAAAAGGATTCCTAGCCTCTGACTGGCCCTTGGAGCCACTGTACTTATGGGTAGTCCAGTTCAGTTTCTGGTCAATGGTAACCCCCAGGATGTTGATATTGTGGGAATTCAGTCATGGTAATGCCATTGAATGCCAAAGGGTGATGGTTGGATTCTGTCTTGTTGGAAATGGTCATTGCCTGGCACTTGTGTGGCGCAAATGTCACTTGCCATTTGTCAGCCCAAGCCTGGATATTGTCCAGATCTTGTTGCATTTCGACATGGACTGCTTCAGTATCTGAGTCATTGTGAATAGTGGTGAACATCCCCACTTCTGACCTTATGATCGAAGGTCATTGATGAAGCAGCTGAAGATGGTTGGGCCGAAGACACTACCCTGAGGAACTCCTGCAGTGATGTCCTGGAACTCAGATGATTGACCTCCAACAACCACAACCATTTTCCTTTGTGCTAGGTATGACTCCAACCATCGGATCCCCCTGATTCCCATTGACTCCAGTTTTGTTAGGGCTCCTTGATGTCACACTCGGCCAAATGCTGCCTTGCTGTCAAGGGCAGTCACCCTCATCTCACCTCAGGAGTTCAGCTCTTCTGTCCATGTTTGAACCAAGGCTGTAATGAGGGCAGGAGAGAAATTTTCTTGGCAGAACCCAACTGAGAATTAGTGAGCAGGTTTTTTCTAAGCAAATCAGCTTGGTGGCACTGTTGATGACCCCTTCCATCACTTTTCTGATGATGGAGAGTAGACTGATGGGACGGTAATTGGTCGGGTTAGATTCCTCCTGCTTTTTGAGTACAGGACATACCTAGGCAATTTTTTACATTGTCGGGTAGATGCCAGTGTTGTAGCTGTACTGAAACAGCTTGGCTAGGTGTGTGGCAAGTTCTGGAACACAAGTCTTCAGTACTGTTGCCGGAATATTGTCAGGGCCCACAGCCTTTGCAGTATCCAGTGCCTTCAGCTGTTCCTTGATATTGCGTGGAGTGAATCGAATTAGCTGAAGACTGGCATCTGTGATGGCTGGGCATCTCCGGAGGAGGCCAAGATGGATCATTCACTCGGCACTTCTGGTTGAAGATTGTTGCAAATTCTTCAGCCTTATCTTTTGCACTGATGTGCTAGGCTCCCCCATCATTGAGGATGGGGATATTTATGGAGCCTCCTCCTCCAGTGAGTTGTTTGATTATCCTTCACCATTCACGACTGGATGTGGCAGGACTGCAGGGCTTACGTCTGATCCATGGGTTGTGGGATCGCTTCGCTCTGTCTGTCACTTGCTGCTTATGCTGTTTGGCATCCAAGTAGTCCTGAGTTGTAGCTTTACGAGACTGACACCTCATTTTTAGGTTACCCTGGTGCTGTACCTGACATGCCCTCCTGCACTCTTCATTGAACCAGGGTTAACCCCCTGGCTTGGTGGCACTGGTAGAGTGGGGGATATGCCAGGCCATGAGGTTACAGATTGTGGTTGAGTGCAATTCTGCTGCTGCTGATGGCCCACAGCACCTCATGGATGCCCAGTTTGAGTTGCTAGATCTGTTCGAAATCTAACCCATTTAGCATGGTGGCAGTGCCACACAACACAATGGAGGGTATTCTCAATGTGAAGCTGTGACTTTGTTTCCACACCGCCTGTATGGTGGTCACTCCTACCAATATTTTCATGGGCTGATGCATCTGCAGCAGGCAGGTTGGTGAGAATGAGGTCAAGTCTGTTTTTCTCTCTTGGTTCCCTCACTACCTGCCACAGACCCAGTCTAGCAGCTATGTCCTTTAGTACTCGGCCAGTTCAGTCAGTAGTGGTGCTACTGAGCCACTCTTGGTGGTGGACATTGAAGTCCCCCACCCAGAGAACATCCTACACCCTTATCACCCTCAGTGCTTCCTCCAAGTAGTGTTCGACATGGTGGAGTACTGATTCATCAGCTCAGGGGGTGCGGTGCATGGTAATCAGCAGGATGTTTCCTTGTCCATGTTTGACCTGATGCCATGAGACTTCATGGGGTCCAGAGTCGATGTTGAGGACTCCCAGAGGAATTTCCTCCCGACTGTATACCACTGTGCCACCACCTCTACTGGGCCTGTCCTGCCGGTGGGACAGGACATACACAGGGATGATGATGGCGGTGTCTGGGACTATATCTGTAAGGTATGATTCCGTGAGCATGACTATGTCAGCCTGTTACTTGACTAGTCTCCCAATTGGGACAGCTCTCCTAATTTCCCAATAAGGAAAAGCCCTTAGATGTTAGTAAGGAGGACTTTGCAGGGTCGACAGGGCTGAGTTTGCTGTTGTTGTTTCCAGTACCCAAGTCGATGCTGAGTGGTCCATTCAGTTTCATTCATTATAGACTTTGTAGCGGTTTGATACAACTGAGTGGCTTCCTAGGCCATTTCAGAGGGCAGTTAAGAGCCAGCCACATTGCTGTGGGTCTGGAGTCACCTGTAGGCCAGAGCAGGTAAGGATGGCAGAGAACATTGGTGAACCAGATGGGTTTTTACAACAATCAACAATGGTTTCATGGTCATCACTGGACTCTTAATTCCCTATTTTTATTGAATTCAAATTCCACCATCTGCCAGGGTGGGATTCAAACCCAGGTTCCCGGAGCATTACCCTGGATCTCTAGATTACTAGTCCAGTGAAAATACCATTGCGCCGCGCACTCCCCATTATAGTAGACTAAATTGAAAGAAGTACATGTAAATCGCTGCTTCATCTGGAAGGAGCGTTCGAGGCCTTAGCTGAACAGTGAGGAGAGGGAAGGTAAAAATGCAGATATTACATCTCCTGCGTTTGCAAGGGAACATGCTGTGAGCAGGGGGTGGGATGTTGGAGGTGATTGAGCAGTGGACAAGCGTATCATGGTAGGAACAGTCCCTTTGGAATGTTGAAAGTGGAGGGCTGGGGAAGATGTGTGCCCGGGTTTAGAGTTGATTTCTTTCTGATGGAAAGATGCTGTCTACTCTTCAGGAAATTGCGATGCTTATGTTAGCTGTGAGAGCAATAAGAGCTCATCTTATAGAGAATGCCGCGTGCTACCACGCTTAACTATCAAAGACTTAAATCAACGAAAATGTGAACAGGATTTTATTCAGGGATTCTGAAAGTGGTTTACGCTGCACAACATAAAAAAGTGAGTTTGTTGTGCAATTTTGTTCAAACCTATTGGGATTATAGGTCAGGCGATACTCACTCCAGCATCTTGTCATGCGAATTGAGTGGTCTACATCTTCCTTCCCCGTCAGCCCCTGAACTCCATGAACGTGATCATTGTCTGTGATGAGAACTCTTTAGCATGTAGTCAAAAGTACAACTACATGACTGCCATAGGAGCAGTTATGGTCTGAGTCATTAATTGTTTACCTGGGCTGTCAGAACTCGGGGCTATAATTAGCGAGAACATTCTGTAACTGCAGGAAATAACTGACCAGATTTTACCAGAACAGCTATTGATAGTTCCTCAAATGGTCATGAGAAACACCTCATAACACACATTGTGTTGCAATATTTTCTTTGACAAGTTATGGGATCATTTTGTTTGGAGCACTGTTTCAGCATTTTGGGCAGTCCAGCATATTTCATGAGGTACGTACAAAACTGATGTTTCATTTATCAAGTAGCAAAATACCTCTTCCCAGTAACCTGAATATTAAGTGGACTTTATAAATTAATGCTCCCACCACAGTCTACCTCATAAGAGGACAGGAAATCAGTTTGCCCTGCTCAATTTTCCATTCATTAACTCGTAAATGGAAAATCACATGAGGTACACTATCTTCTGCGCCTGAGTTCCTGACATTGTAATATTTACTCCATGATGTGCTAAACACTGTTACTCAGTTTAAACAAATTTGGGGTGAGGCCGCATATTTTCATGTTTCTGGGAAAAAAGTGGTTAACTCTTAGATTTTCTTTCCATGGGACTTAGTGAGAAAGACAGCTGTTTATGCTGGTGTATAACCAACTAGTTAGATAGTTCAGGTTAAGCATTGCAATCAGATGAATTAGCCAGGTTTGAAAAGTTATGTTCACAGCAACAGGGTTGAAAAGTTGCAATTGCCTAACTAATAGGGAAGAAGGAAGTGAGTAAGGCAGGAACAAAGCTACAAGGATTGTCCCTGGCCTGGAGCCTGTGGCTTCAAGTAATAGGTGCAGGGAGATTATGTCAGTTATGAGAAAAGATTGAATGGACTGGGGTTGTTTTCTTTGGAACTAGAGGCTGAGGGAGGTTCATTTGAGGTCTCCAAAATTATGAGAGGCCGAAGTAGAATAGATAGGAAGGACCTTATAGCCCTTAGCAGAGAGGTCAATGTCCAGGGGGCATTGTTCAAGCCATTTTTGGTTATCAGCTCACTGACCAATGGATACTGACTTGCTGTGCTTATTTTATCCTCAGTTTTTAATATCTTCATCAAAGCTTTTCATAACCTTTTGTTGTGAAAGGGTTCCAATTTTTTTCCTCATAACCAAAGACTCTCATCTCTTGGGTAGCGCAGGACTTGAGTGTTGCTGAAAAAAAACACGTCAAAGTTTTTCGTCTTGCACTCATCAGGACAATTTGCAAGAATAGCAAATGTAAAGGGAACAACAATTTATTCTTCATGAGAAGAGCCTGTTCTCATGAAGTGTGAATTGTTGTTCTCTTTACATTTGGTATTCTTGCAAATTGTTCTGATGAGTGGAAGACGAAAAACTTTGACAACATGTGTCTTTTTCTGAAATTCTCACCTCTAGGTGAGCTTTATCCTTTCCATGGCTTTGATGCCCTACCTAATGTGTAGAACGTAGAACTGGACACAGTAGTGTACAGGTTTAGCATTATCCAATGTGCAGTGTTTGATATAAACTTATTTCTTCACGAGGAACGAAAAGAACTTGTTGCAAATTGATGAACTGTAGAGAGGAATTCGGACGACACCAGAAACATTAACCTAGCTTTTAGCTTTTGTGATGCTGTTGAATCTATTTTGTATTGCCAGCATTTTTTGTTTTTAAACCATTAATGATTTTGAGATGACAGTAATGTTCCCAAGGTATTGTGAAATTACGTAGATATTTTCATTTTGTTGTATCTAATGCATCCCACTTACATGTAAATAAAAGCAGAAATACGAAGCAATTATCAGGTGCCAAGAGCTTCTATTTTTGCTTAGTTCTTAGATTCTCAATTGCTTTACAGTAACACTTGAAGTTTGTTTCTGTTGTCAGCGTGGACAAACAGTATAGATTGACAAAGCATGAGAAGTAAATCATCTTTGCAAGCTATTATTAAGATGTAAATCACTGTTTTAGGTTAGCCATTGATGACCATTTAAGAATAAAAACTAGTGAGGCATGTATTTAGCGCTTAATTTACAGCTCTTACTAGACATTTATGAAGAATAATAAACAAATCTTTCTGTGTGTTGTGGGCTACATCACATGGGATCTGTTCTAGGTTCAGGCTGAACGTTAAACTGGTTCCTTGTGTATAACGTTGAAAATACTACTATTGAAATTACAAGCATTTAAAGGTAATTCCCCAAATGTTTTAACAACACAATCTCAGATATGCTAAGCCACTACATGAATCAATTGTGTCATTTATTTCAGAATCTTAGCATATACTTGCGCTTGATAATATTTTTTACCCCTTTGAGAGAAGATCCTTTATCCGATCAGTATTAGATTAAGCCATTTAAAATGCATGGTGGTAAAGTAATAGCTAGCAGAAAATTGAAACTGAAATCTTTTCTGCAGCTTTCAAATCATGCTCTTTAGTGAAATTTTAATGTTAAAGTTAGAAGGCACAGTCAGTAAAGGGTCTACTATAAAGGAGGATCAAAAAAATACTGATCAGTGTTTGTTTTAATTTGCTGCCAGGATGTGGACAATGCCAGCAAAGTTGCATTTTTTGTCAATTCGTATTATTACAATGTCTATAACCTTGAATTTAACCCGACCCACCTGGTGGAAACAGGGTGTTTTTAGTTGTTGAAATTGAAAAAAAAGTTGATTTACCATCCTGTTTCTGTCACCCACCATTTCTACAGGGGAGCTGACTCAGAGTCCAAATGCAACCACTGTAATGACCTGGCCGTACCACGGATAAATCCTGATAAGGTCACTTGGACCCTGATGTGATTTTAACTGGGGAGTCAGAGGTTCTACCTTGTAGCAACTCTGTTGAGTGAAACTTAGCAGTGTTCGCATCAGTAACTGACCGGCATGACTGTAAGCTGCAACAGCATCATCTGCAGACACTTAGGCCATTAGGATCTGTGTGCCATTGTGGATAGTGCAATTCCATGGCCATTCTGAGCTTCCAGTTCGCTTTGTGACCCTTTATCCTTCATTACCTACCCTCATTAAGCAAGGGAAGGGCATCCACTTCAACAATTTTGAACTGGTGTGTGATCATTGCTGAAAGGTAATATAAGTCTGCAGTAGTTTTGCTGACAGCTTCCATTTTTAAGCCATTTTTCAGCAACACTCATCCATGCCCCCACTTTTCCACCCATCTCAGAATGAGAGAGGGCAAGGGATATCCCTCTCGACACCTTGCTGATGATATCCTTCCTCAATCCCATCACTCTTGAGCAACACTTAAGAACAGCCAGGGGACTGCGAGGAACATCAAATAGCCTACCATTGGCGTTTTGAAGGGTTCAGCTGCCTTGATCATTCTGCAGGCTTGCCAAGACTTGGACAAAATCAGCCACATCATTGTGGTTTGCTGCATTCTGTAAAACCTGGCAATTCAAAGAGGATTGACTAGGAGGAGGCAAGGCAGCAAGAGGCATTATCAGAGAAGGAAGAAAGGAGGAAGGCGGGGAGGACTGAAAGAAGGAAGTGCAGCATACTTTCAGATAATGATTTTCAGATAACGACTTTCAGATAAAGGCTTTCTGATAAAGACTAAAAACAAAAAGCTAAAAGCTACTGCGGATGCTGGAAATCCAAAACAAAAACAGAATTACCTGGAAAAACTCAGCAGGATTTCTTCTCCACCGATGCTGCCAGACCTGTTGAGTTTTTCCAGGTAATTCTGTTTTTGTTTCTGATAAAGACTTTCAGATAATGACTTTCTGACAATGACTTTCAGATAATGCAGACAAGGAGCTGAAATGAGAAGGAACTCAAGACTAAAGTTATAAATCCAGGTATTCCAGCTCTGAAGAAGAGCCATGTGGACTTGAAACGTTAACTCTGTTTCTCTCTCCACAGATGCTGTCAGACCTGCTGAGTTTTTCCAGTAATTTCTATTTTTAGTTCAGATTTCCAGTATCCGCAGTATTTTGCTTTTACCAATCCAGGTGATGATTTAAAACTGCAACATGTTGATACCCCAGCAGATGACTAGACACAGGCTGGACTCCTGCATGTTTCCAGCCATCATGGGTGAAACTCCTTGTCATGCATTCCAGTACCAGATATAACTACTTGTGTAAACTGTGCAGCTTCTTTCTCTTTGCTGCAAAACTGAAGTCTGCATTTCTTTTCTCCACAACAAAGCTGAGTTACTCTGTAAACTGGTCAGGCAATCAGATTCTGTGCTGCAGTTTGGGATGGGGGAGTGTGTGACAGTGCCTTCAAAGATTCTTCTTCTCTGAGGTGCCTTCCTTTGGAGTTGGGGGAGCAGGGCTTTGGCTGTTGAGAAGGGTCTGGAGGAAAGGGACAGGGATTAGGATGGCACCGAGAAGCTGAACAATCATGCCATGCCCCCGGCCTAGCTGTTCCAGTGCAGCTACAGCACTGGCATCGATCTGACAAAGTGAAATATTGAATAGGTATGTCCTGTACACAAAAAAGCAGGTCAAATCCAACCCATCTATTACTACCCCTATCAGTCTACTCTCGATCATCAAAGTAATGGAAGGAGTCATCAGCAGTGCTATCAAGGGGCACTTGCTTAACAATAACCTGCTCACTGATGCTTAGTTTGGGTTCTGCCAGGGTCACTCAGCTCCTGACCTTATTACAGCCTTGGTTCAAACATGGACAAAAGAGCTGAACTCCCGAGGTGAGGTGAGAGTGACTACCCTTGACATCAAGGCAGCATTTACTTAATGTGGCATCAAGGAGCCCTAGCAAAGCTAGAGTCAATGGGAATAATGGGGCAAACTCCCCATTGTTTGGAGTCATATCTAGCACAAAGGAGGATGGTTGTGGTTGTTGGAGGTCAATCATCTGAGTTCCAGGACATCGCTGCAGGAGCTCCTCAGGGTAGTGTCCTCGGCCCAACCATCTTCAGCTGCTTCATTAATGACCTTCCTTCCATCATAAGGTCAGAAGTGGGGATGTTCACTGATGAATGTACAATGTTCAGCACCATTCGCGACTCCTCAGATACTGAAACAGTCCATGTCCAAATGCAGCAAGACCTGGACAATATCCAGGCTTGGGCTGTCAAGTGGCAAGTAACATTCATGCCACACAAGTGCCAGGTGATGACCATTTCCAACAACAGAGAATCTAACCAACGGCCCTTGTCATTCAATGGCATTACCATCCCTGAATCCCCCACTATCAACATCCTGGGGGCTACTATTGACCAGAAACTGAACTGGACTAGCCATATAAGTACTGTGGCTACAAGAGCTGGTCAGAGACTAGGAATCCTGCGATGAGCAACTCACCTCCTGATTCCCCAAAGCCTGTCCACCATCTACAAGGCACAAGTCAGGAGTGTGATGGAATACTCTCCACTTGCCTGAATGACTGCAGCTCCAACAACACTCAAGAAGCTTGACACCATCCAGGGCAAAGCAGCTCGCTTGATTGGCACCCCATCCATAAACAGTCACTCCCTCCACCACTGACGCACAGTAGCAGCAGTGTGTACCATCTCCAAGATGCACTGCAGAAATTCACCAAGGCTCCTTAGACAGCACCTTCCAAACCCACGACCACTACCATTTAGAAGGACAATGGGCAGCAGACGCATGGAAACACCACCACCTGGAAGATCTGCCCCCCCCCACACCCCAAGCCACTCACCATCCTGAGTTGGAAATACATCACCGTTCCTTCACTGTTGCTGGGTCAAAATCCTGGAACTCCCTTCCTAACAGCACAGTGGGTGTACCTACATCACATGGGCTACAGCGGTTCAAGGTGGCAGCTCACCATCACCTTCTCAAGGGCAATTCGGGATGGGCAATAATTGCTGGCCTAGCCAGCAATGCCTACATCTCACGAATGAATAAAAAAATGTTGTCATGCTATGCAAGTGTGCAGTCTCAGTGGGTCATGAAGGTTTGCACGTAACAGTCAGAGACAATATATGCAGTGCCCCTATTCTCAAACTGCACTTTCTTTCAGCTGTGGACGGCCACTGATCCCCAGTCCTCACTGCTTCATCTCTGATCACCCCAGGAGCCTTACTAGTGCTCCACCAGTCTAATTGCTCCCTCTGTTGAACGTTGTCTTGTCTTGTCCCTGCTGGTGATGCTCCAGGAGTTGATGGTTTCAGCAATCTCTTTCCATGCCTAGTGAACTTGGTTTTTTTCGCATATACGAGCCCTGGCTGGTTCATGCTGAAAGTTTTAAGTCTGCTGACTTGCTGGGGTATTATTGAGAACAGCCAGAATATAGAGCACCAAATTGTCTGTTTATGATAGCAAGAAGTAATCATGTATCGACCACTCCCTAAGTTCGTAATGTGCTTCAAAGGTCTGGGCCTTGGAAAGGCCTGACGCTTGATGGATGAATATTAGAAAGTAGTTCCAACAGAAAAATAAACCACTGTTTTCCAGTCCACACATGTGGTACAAACCCAAGTGAATAACTGGAGAAACTGTGCATCATAAACAATTACATTAATGGGTTACTTAATAGGACACATGCACAACAGGACTCAGAGCTATAATTAACTGGAACATTCTGTAACTGGGGAAGTAACTGACCAGTTTTTATTACAGCCACTATTTATATTACTCCAGCTACAGAGAACAACACTCCATAAAACGCAATTTGTTATAATGCAGAAAAGGTACCAAACAGTAGCCATCACAATATGGTGTCAAACTTACATTGTTGTGATTTATGTTATATTTTCTTCCAGCCTTATTACTTTTCCTTGCATTTTATATACAGAGAGAATGCATAAAACTTTTCTGCACCAGGAATGTACAGGGGTGCTGGTGAAATTCACAAAATTCGCGTAATAGACTAATGAATAAGGTCAGAGTGTGCGGAGTTGAGGGACAAGTCGAATGAAAAGCTAGCTAGCTGCAAAACAGAAAGCAGAGAGCAGGAATAAAGGGTTGCTATTCAGAGTGTCAGAAGGTTGGAAGTAGGGTCCCACAAGGATTAATGCTGGGACCATTGTTCACAATTTATATTAACAGCTTAAACTTTAGAATTAAAAACACAATTTCTAAGTGCCTGGGCAACACCAAATTGGGAGAGATAGACAATACTGACAAGGACTGCAACAAATTAAAGAAGATATTAATAAACTTGCAGAATGGGCATATAACTGACAAATAAATTTCAACATAGGTAAGTGTGAGACATTACATTGTGATAAGACAAGTAAGGAGGTTACTTATTGCTTGGAAAATAAGAATCTAAATTTGGTCAAGGAACAAAGCGACCTGGAGGGTACAAACACATAAATCACTAAAAGTTGTGATGGAAAACCATAACAAAAGCCAACCAAGGATGAAGGTTTATTTCTGGAGAGAGAGAATTGAAAAGTAGAGGAGTTCTGAAAAACTTGCATCGAACTTTGGTTAGATCGCACATAGTGTGTACCATTCTCATTCCTGTATCATAAAAAGGGGATAGAGGGGGAAATGGAGAGGGTGCAAATTAGTTTTATAAAGACGATACCAGGACTGCGAGCTGATACCTATCATTTTGGGTCTCTTTTCTCTTGAAAAGAGTAAGTCTGAGGAGTGATCCAATAGAGGTCTTTAAAATTATAAAAGGCATTTATTGAATAGACACAGGGAGAGCGTTTCCACTTGTGGGCAAGAGTGAAATGAGAACCCATGGATACAAGACAAGTCACCAAGAAATCAAATCAGAAATTCAGATCATTTAAGGGGAGCTAAAAGCTTATGAGAGAGATGGGATCAGAGGGCTATGCTCATAGAGACAGATGAGGAAGGATGGAAGGAGGTTTAAATGGGACATTAATGCCAGTATAGATTGGTTGGGACAAATAGCCATTTCTGTGCTGTATTTTTACATTTTGTGTAACCTGATCGAGGAGAAATTAGCTTGGATTTTCCAATTAGGATTAGGCCCAACCAGAAGTAAATTGATGCAAGAATAACACCCGCTTGATGTGCAGTGTCCTGACCCTATGCCCATTTCTGGGCTTGGTGACCTTTGAATAAGATTTGTGAGCTTACCAGAAAAAGTCTGTAATTGAGTGATTGTCCATTGATTGTTAGGAAATCAAATGCTAATGCAAGATTTAACCTGCAACCGTTTAAAAGTCAAGATATCATGCTTTCGCCAAATTAAATCTAGAAAGTTTGTTTTAACAAAAAGGCCTGGCTGTAAAAGAGTCAGGAGCCTGACAGTTCCCCATTGCTTTGACACGAGCACGAAGGTTCTAGGAGGATGTGAGATACTGTAGAAGGGATCCCTCTTTGGAAATGAATTTCACAGCTTTTGAGAAGTGGCCCAGGGTAAATCGGAGGTGACGTCCACTATCTTGGCTGCCCTGAACAACATCCCACACACCCGGGCTTACAGAAGTTTTATGAGCGGTATCAGATCAACCAAAACAGGAGAGTGCACCAGCAACTTCCACTTAGAATTACCTCCTCCTTACACGGTCCTAAAGTCATTTTATCCCTGGCTATAAATGTCTTATATGCTGGCACCCCCAGACTCCACCTGGAACTGTTCTTTTGTTGTAAAGGTGGATATGGTGGCCTAGCTATTATGCTCCTGGACTAGTAATTCAGAGGCCCAGGCTAATGCTCTGGGGATGGGTTCAAATGCCGCAGAAGCTGGTGAAATTTAAATTCAAATAATTAATTAAAATTGAATTTAAATAGTCATCTCAATAATGTTGTTAAATCCCATCTAGTTCAGTAAAGTCCTTTAGGGAAGGAAATCTGCCGTCCTTACCTGGTCTAGCCTGTGCGTGACTCCAGACTCTCAGCAATGTGGTTGACTCTGAAATGGCTGAGCAACCACTCAGTTCAAAGACAATTAGAGATGGGCAACAAATGCTGGCCTTGCCAATGGTGCTCACATCACATGAAAGAATGAATAACAAGTATTTACAGCAGAGGCAGGCCATTTGGCATAATGGATCCATGTCAGTGTTTATGCTCCACAGAAGCCTCCTCCCATCTCTGTTCATTTAACCTCACCACCTTATGGTTCTATTCCTCATGTGCTTATCTATCTTCCTCTTGAATGTGTCTAAACTTTTTACTTCAATCATTCCCTGTGGTAGCAAGTTCCATTCTAACCACTCTGGACAAAGAACCTGCTCCTGAATTCCCTATTGGATTTATTAATGACCATCTTGTGTTTATAGCCCCAAGCTCTGGTCTTACCTTCAAATGGAAACATCTTCTCTACATCTATCCTAACAAACCTCTATCCCTTGGTCTTCCCTTTCTAGAGAAATGAGCCCTAGCCTGTTCAATCTTTCCTGATAGCTATAACCTCTCAGTTCTGGTAACATTCAAGTCCTTATTGAAATCCTTGCATGGTTTTTGCCCAAAGGAATCGTCCCATTGAGTGTAGCTAAATGTTGTAAATACATACCACACCCTCCAAAGGCTGTATGTTAACACTTGACTATTATGTTATGTCATCTTGATGATTGAAACTTCTCACTTCTTTTACTCTTTTTCACGATACAAATGGAATGTTAACTGGAAGAGGACATTCTAACATTCAATTTCTAACCCTGTGTGGGGAGGCTATAAATCATCGGAAAGGAGGTCATAAAGTAGACGTGTCACTCGCTCACATTTCATCATGCATTTCTGCTGCACTTCCTCCTGTTGTCTCGAGAGCTAACTCAACAGCATACATTGAAGGCTTTAAGCATGTCACTTCTACTGAACGTGAAAAGTGGCAGCTGCTTTTAAATTCATTGTTGTAACCAGTCTTCCTCTAAGTTTCTGTATGTGTGACACAAAGCAAAGCCAGGCCTTAGTACGCTCCACTCACTTTATCCCTACACAGCGCCAGCTCGGATACACCTGTGTCAGTACACGAACTAAAGGGGAATGAACAAGATGAAATTTGCAATGTAGGTGAGCAGCAGCAGAAATAAAAACAAAAAACTACTGCGGATGCTGGAAATCCAAAACAAAAATAGAATTACCTGGAAAAACTCAGCAGGTCTGGCAGCATCGGTGGAGAAGAAAAGAGTTGACGTTTCGGGTCGTGTGGACCCGAAACGTCGACTCTTTTCTTCTCCACCGATGCTGCCAGACCTGCTGAGTTTTTCCAGGTAATTCTGTTTTTGTGTTGAGCAGCAGCAGAAACCTGGCGAGGGTTAGTTTGGGCCCCACTTTACCTGATAAGCCTGGGAAGCTGGATCTAATGGGACCTGTTTTTAAGACAACACGGGATGTGGATGCTCAGTCGTTGAGTATAATCAAGGCTGAGATCAATAGATGTTCAGGTTCCCAGGTAACCAATGGATGTGGGGATCAGGCGGGAAAGTGGAGTTGAGGTTTAAGATCATCTCTGATCTTATTGAATGGCAGAACAGATGATGGGCTGTTTGGCCTACTCCTGCTCCTGAGGGAATCAATTGTTAGGGAATCAGGCAGGAAAGTGGAGCTAAGTTTTACGGTCATCTTTGACCCTACTGAATGGCAGAACAGACGAGGGGCTGTAAGGCCTACTCCTGCTCCTGAGGGAACCAATCATAAGGGAATCAGGTGGGAAAGTGGAGCTGAGGTTGAAGGTCTTATTGAACGGCAGGCCAGAACGAGGGACTGTATGGCCTGCTCCTGCTCCTATCTCATGTTCTTATAACTTCTGAGCATCAAGTGTGGACAAAGTCATTGGGTGACTCTGATAAGCCTTGTGCTACAGCTGGCTCCATTAATTGCATGTTCTTACCCTTTATGCAATAATTCTGTAACACTGCAGTCTACCATGGAATGTGTAGCAACCACGAGGGCAACTGAGATAGAACTGCTCTCACCCCTATCCCCAAACCTGGGATTAGATTCGCAAGAGAAGGAACTGGACCTGGTACAGTTTCTGCAACTGCTTTTATTTTCATATTTTAAATATCAGCGATCCTTCCAGGACAAACAATATTTTTGGCTTGAAAGGCCAAACTGCAGTAAGCTCCAAAATAGTTCAAAATGAACAAAATCATTTGGCAAAAAATGCATATAAAAGGGGGAACCAGCATGTCCCAGGCTTGCTAGAAAATATATCTTCTGCTTGCACTACTTAGGTCCCCGTAACTTCTAAATCCAACACCGCTGAAAACTGCAAGTTTTGTCTTCTTTCCCTGCAATAAAAATGATCGAGTGTTGAGCGTAATTGTGGCTTAAGTTACGGCAAGCCGTGCCCCACAATATTTGTAGTCTAGGACATGCTCTCGTGTGTTATAGGGCATCGATTCAAGCCCGTTGTTGCACTTTTGAAGCTATGGGTGAACATTCACTCATTTTTCTGGGCGGTAAATGTGCTGAAGCAGAGATTTGAAGCCTGGAAAGAAAGACAATTGCCTGAAATGTACATACAGTGTGGTTGCCTCCACCACTTCAAAGATCACATTGTAATTTGTTTTGTTAAAGAGCCTTTTAATTTGTGTTAATCAATATGACCATTGTAATCTCCCCAGCAATTCTGAGGCTCAAGAATTTTCAATCATCAATAATTGTTATTGGCAAATTCCTTCTGGCAATGTTGTTTCCCTTTTATTCATCCTGTTATGTTTTGCTCTCGGATGCATTTCAGAAGGAAAAGGCAATAATTGTGTCATATCGCTTCTGCCACTGTTGTATGTTACCGGTAACAATTGTTACCTATAGAGTTCTTGTTAGGAAATAGAGATCGCTTAAGCAAGTTATACTTGTATTTGTGGGTGTTAGGAATGAGTTTTACCTTTAAAATTTAAGTTTGATTTGTATTTCTGTATCTGTGTGTTAAGAAAGGTCAAATGGAGTTTTAGTTTCACTTTAAAAGGCTGCTTGCATTTCTAATGAGATGTTTACGACCCCTATAAAGTGAAAGTAAACACACAAGAGTAAGAAGAACAGTGTTGTTGCCTAGTAACAGGGGGCCAGATAGGCAGGTTCCTCTCACAGACGCACACACGCAGAAGAAGAAAGACAGCAATTTGTTTTGGAAGCTGTTTGAGTTCAGTTGGTTTGAAGGCAGCTGTGAAGCAGAAGCAGCTTAAACGGGGACTGATAGCAAGTCCCAAGCTAAGATTAACCCCAAAAGTCCAGGGCAGTGGAAGAAGAGAAAGCCCAAAGAAGACCTTCTAGTTAAAGGAAGGACAGGAACCTGTGAAAAGGTCCTATTAAGTGAAGTTAAGAATGAGGGGCTTAGAGAAAGCCTCCAAGCTTCAGATTTAAAGTGAGAACAGCTTGCAAGAAGCAAGGAGTTTCAAAGAGACAACTGTAGGTCTATAATTATTTGCTATGGACATGTGAAGCAATGGTGTACTGTTAAGGCTGAGTTGGTGAGAGAGAGGGCATACTTGAGTGCAGGTGGTGACCCAGGGAAGAGGAACACCAGAAGTAGAGTTCGAAGCCCTGGAGGTGAACCCTTGTGGAAGGTGTCTGAGCGAAAACGTCAGTTTGGGAGAAGATTCCAAGGCGAGGTCCTGGAGAGTGGAAATTTGAATCCCTCGTGTGAAAGATGGAGTTCAGTGAGACTGGTTGGCTCACTGTGCGACAAGCATCTGGGGGGAGTTGATGAGGGATCCATAGCATCTATTTGGGGTGGCATCTGTCACTTGGTTTCAGAGTGTAGTGTGCCTGACCACAGGGTGCCATTGGTTTACATGGACTGTGCACTTACTGTGAACATTAGAGTATAAGAGAGCTTTTGTAACTTGTATTATCCTTACAAATCTGTATATATCTGTAAAAGTATAGTTGTGGGTGAAGGAGTATTGTAATATAGTTCATCTTTTCTCGTTTAATAAATGTTTTATTCTTTTGTTAAAAGTTCATCAGCTGGCTCCTGTGACTCTGTCCAGTAGCTGCACTCCACATATCTATTTATCTATCAAGCTGGGTTCCACTGTGGGATCAAGCTTGTCCAGGGGTAACCTCAGCTTGGATCATAACAGTTCTGTATTCTGCCTCCCACCCCCCTGTATTTTATCTACCATATCCTGCCCTTACCCAAGCTGGAGGTCTGAAGGGTAGTTGAATCCTTTCCCATAGATGCTCAGACCACTACCAAAATCCTCAAAACCTTGGCCAGGTTGTCTTGCAAGGCTCACCTAGATCTGGTCAGCATCTGAAGTACTGCTTTAAGATGCAAAAGGGTGCTCTGTGATTATTTGGGTAGATGCATGTCCTTCGTTACACCTATGTCCACCACTATACCTATGTGATGGGATGTGATGGGATACTCTGGAGGTATCATGGACAATAACCTTGATTGGCATGATGCTGCCTGAAACTTGCTTTCCTGGTCTATCTTAAAATGAAGACATTGTAACTGCCTGAGAAGTGAGAATTGACTTGCATGATATGGTGTGAATGGTTGCATCAAACTGCGTGTGCCAACCATGGAGTCCTTTCCTATTCACATAGTTAGTGGTGTGTGAGAGAACACATGGGACTACATTGATGCACCTTTCATCCTGAGATGTTTGAAATTCCTGCCTCCCTATAAAATTTCACAGGTCATTCTATTTCAAAGTATCCATGGGGAAGGAGATGTAATTGGTTGATTGAACTAATGGCAGTGGTGACTTATTTTATATACCTCTGGATATCTATTTGTTTTATGTTGTTGAAACCTCCAGTGCTTGCCTTGAAAAAAATAAAAACACAGAAGTTAAGAACAGTTGATAATCCTGACACTGTTACAACCATTCTTATCAATCAAATCCCCAAAGCCAATGCTGTTTGTGATGAATTGGAGGTATGTTGGTCCCTGGCGTGGGAGAATTTGCAGAAGAAATGGAAGGATGGAGAATCCCTTCGGTGCCCTTCCCAAAAGCAGAAATACAGGAGATTCTAAGAATTAAAACAATTTTGGCGTTATTCCAGGTGGTGAAGGAGGAGTAAAACTGAACCACAACAGTTACCACAAAGGCAGTAATGAAAAAGCAAGAACAGGGATTAACAACTGACCCAAAAACATATCTCCTTACCGAACTCCTCAAATTAACTTAAGTATACAACTCAGTCCCTGGCAATTCTGGAAGCACACTTTAAGTTAGTGGGTAGGTGACTCAATGTCATTGTAGTGATTGTAGGTAAAACCTTTCATACTGTTTTGGGGAACATGTGACTCTCCAGACGAATCAGCCCGAAATGTGGGTAATCTTAGGGGTGGAGCTTTCTAGACTTGGTCTTGGTTCAAAAATGTAGCTTCATCAGGAGCTCTGTAAATAAAGTTTACTGTTTCTAACAAGAAACCTGTCCAATACACCAAGATTGGAAAATTGTGTGGATATCTATCCAGACTCATCAGAGCCTTTTGTAAAATCCATTCATGGGATGTGGGCATTGCTGGCTAGGCCAGCATTTATTGCCCATCCCAAATTACCCTTGAGAAGGTGGTGGTGATCTGCCTTCTTGAACCGCTGCAGTCCATGTGGTGTAGGTATACCCACAGTGCTGTTAGAGAGGGAATTCCAGGATTTTGACCCAGCGACAGTGAAGGAACGGCAATGTATTTCCAAGTCAAGATGGTGAGAGCCTTTGTTACAAAATTCAAAATGAGCCCTGCCTGTTTCAGATGGGAACTTCCTGCATCCACTAGTTCCCCAACAGAAGTGTACATGATGCATAAAATGGCCAATGATCTGGTTTGATGGATTCTTGTCCTAATTTCCAATTGGTAACACTCACTTGATAGTCAAGAGACAGCTGACACCAATCAGAAAACGTACCATGATTGTTATTTATAGAGATGGTCAGAGGATTTTTGTAGTAAATATAGGCTTTGTATTTTAGAAAATAATCTACTTCCAACTGATTTTGATAATTTATGGCACAACTGCGATGGACTTCAAGTACTTGTCCCAGTGAGAAATAAAATAAAATGCTCCCTCACCTAATGGTGTGACTGTCAGAGTTCCAGCAGCAAACACCCATGAGTAATCCTCTGGTTATTGGCAAGTGCCTATTACTGTTATCATGCGATTGTTCTTGGGTTCAACTGAAGGTCAGCCACATTAGGCTCTAACTGGATTGGCCCACTGGTCAGCGACCAAATGGTTATGAAAGATATGCAGCTTACGATTTGATGGGAAGTAAAGCTAACCTCAACAAGGAAACCTTGTGCTTGCACTCCCTGGAATAACATCCTTGTTCTCAGCTGCGGCCATAATGCCATTTGTGGATATAGAGTTACCTGTCACGTATGTATTCCCCTGTTTATATCTGTCCGTTTACATGAAAAATTAAGTTGTATCAACTATATGGCATTAGGAGCCAGACAGATGTTCAATATTTCAACAGTTTTTCTCCGAGGTATATGGGCCAATTGTTAAAATTTTAAGCTGACAGTCACTGTTTCAATTCTCTCTCATAAAGAAAAATGCTTTTTTTCCGCCGGATTGGAATTTGCTAATATCAACCAATCTGATCTGCTGGGCAAGAATGGAGGCTGCCGACCTACCTGACTAACTGTTACTTTCCTCCTCTGTTGGATGCCTAGGAAGGAAGATGGAAATATTTTAGATGAACTGTTAATTTCTACATGTTGCTGTGATGGAACACTTAGTGTTTCTCCTCAGCATAATAATTGGAAGCAGGAGTGGATCATACGGCCTCTCAAGCCTGCTCTGCCATTCAGTAAGAGCATGGCTGATCTTATACCTTAACTCCACTTTCCTGCCTGCTCCCTATATCCCTTGATTCCCTTCGTGTCCGAAAATCTATTTATCTTAGTCTTCGGTGTGCTCATTGTTTGAGCATCCTCAAACCTCTGTGATAGAGATCTTCAAAGATTTACAACTCTCTGAGTGAAGAAATATCTCCTCATCTCAGTCCTAAATGGCTGACCTCTTATCCTGAGATTACGTAGCCTGGTTCTTGTCTATGAGGGGAAAGAGCACCTGAGCATCTACCCTGCCAAGCCCTCAAAGAATCTTACATATATCCTCAAAGAAGTTACACATAACATACTGCTAAAATGCAACTTAAAAGAAGACCTTTTCATTTCCTTTAAGAAGCTTTCCATGGTATGTCAGACCATCTTTCTTATGTGAAACATTACTTCAACATTGTATGCAACTGCTCTTTTGAGGGGGAATGTCTCTGGTATGTCACTGCATTATTTGACCATTCCTGCCACTGCTTTTGCTGAATTGCTAGAGTTTGAAAATAAGACAGGGAATGAGGTTAGAGTGGTGATAAGTTATTCTTAATTTTGAAAATTTGCAGTGAGATTCCAAATTTAAGATTTCACCACACTGTACTAATGGGACATGAGATGCAACTTACTGATCTGTTTTTGGGTGGATTGGTAGTTATGTCTGTGACTTTGAAAATGGTTTTCAATTTCTTTATGTGCATTCAGTGCAGGTTCTTTTATTACCATATATCAACTAGGGAAAAAGGCCATATTAGCAATTGTAGAACTTTCAATGTCTCTGGAGAAATGTAAGGAATGACATTACCGATCCGTGAAAGTATAATACACTGCAAGCAGTCAGTCAGCTCCACCTGAGAGCACACATTCAGGTCTTTGCATGCATTCGTACAAATTGTATTTTTTATGTAACAAGAGCAAAAGAGTGGATGCTGGAAATTTGAAATAAAAGCAGAAATTGCTTAGGTAAACCGCAGGTCAGTCAGCATCCAGAGAGAGAAACATCCATGTTAATGACCTTTCATTGAATAGGAAGATGTTCGAGATCTTTACAGAGCCAAAGAAAGGAGTGGTTGGAAGGAAAGAAGAATTGTGATAGGGTAGAGGGTAGGTGTGATTGAATGCCAAAAGGAATGATGGGACAAGGCAAAGGTGGTGCTAATGGGATAAGTAAAGAATCAAAAGATAGGGCTGCATCTGTGATAACCATTCACACTCCTCCTGAGCCAGTTTTTGTTTCTTTACTTGTGCCATTACCATCCTCCTTTGCCTGATTTTATTTGCGATTTTATGTTGCTATAATTTTGTCTGAATGAGTTCAATGTGCGATGGATTTTATTTTCAGCAACAAAAACAATCCTTTTCGATATGTTTAAAAGAGCAATATAAGCTTAAAAATTCTTTTGGCAAAAATAGTGAACAAACACTTTGTATTTTCATATAACATTCCTTTGTCTGCTATTTTAACTCGGGCGATAACCCATTTAATTTCAATGAACCGATTCTGTCTGTGAATGTCGAATGCACTGCTGGTTAGAATTAATGTAGTTTTCAGTTCACAAATTTAATATGATGTATCAGGGATTAGATTCACAAGAGAAGAAACTGGACCCTGTAAAATTTCTGCCGCTGATTTTATTTTCATGTTTTGAATTTCTGTGACCCTTGCAGGGAAAAGAAAATTGGGTTGAAAGGCAAAATTACAAGAAGCTCCAAAATGATATAAAAGAACTGATTTCAATTTTTGCCAGTTGATTTATCTGAGAGAGCAGGCATATCCCAGGCCTGCTAGAATATAAATGTTGTGCCTCAGTACATACATTCCCCGTAATTTCTAATTACATCACTGCTGAAAATTGCATTTTTGTACTTTTCCCTTGCAGTAAAAATGATCGAGTGTTGAGTATAGCTGTGGCTTAAGTTATGGCAAGCTGTGTCACACTGCATTCATAGTCTAAGTCATGCTCTCATGTGTTATAAGACTTCTATTCAGGTCTATTGTTGCTATGGGTCAGACTTTTGACCCTATGGGCCAGCATTCACTCGTTTTCCAAATGGTAAATATGCTGAGGCAGGGATTTAACAGCTAAAAGACCATTGCCGTAAATGTACAATGCAGTTGCCTAGACTCATTCCTAAGATTATGCCATAATTACTTTATTAAAGAATGCCATTAATTGCTCACCGTTCGGTGGTTTTTCAGACACATTATCCTTTTATTTGTGTTAATTAATGTGGGCATCCTAATCTCCCAGCAATTCTGAATCTCAAGCATTTTAAATGCCAATAACAAATATTGATGGGCTGCAAGTTTCTTGTGGCAAATGCTGTTTCCCGTTTCTTCAACTTGTTATGTTTTGCTTTTGGATGCATTTCAGAAGGAAAAGGCAATATTTGTGTCATCACCTCTGTCACTGTTTAATATCACCAGTAATAATTGTCACCTAGTGTTTTGTAATCTGCCTTTTTTTTTGGCCCTTTAGTAACTCGGAGTCTTGCATTTTTTTTGTCTAAAGCCATAAAATCAATTTGTCATAACATTTAATGAGGCTTGTTTGTTCACTAATTATGTGTTCATATTTTTTGGAATTTATTCACCATTTAAGGGAAAGGCCAAAATTGACATGAACTGTGCAAAATAAATAAATAAATAAATTTACTGCAGCTGGCTGCTTTAGGTTAATTGAGGTTGCGCTCTGGCCTATTGCAGTTTGCGAAGTTTCCAAGAGCTGATAGAATTAGTGCACCAAGCAATTATTTCCCTGACCTTACCCCTTCATTCCAAGCACAAGGTGCTCTTGACCTAGATTGGGAATGGAGGGAGCTAGGAATGCTGGTTTCAGGTTCCGTTTGTCCAAGGAGAATATTATTCGCCAGTTTTATTATGGAAAAGGTCCTTAATAGTTTCTGTTATTACAGATATACAACATGAAGGGTGCAAGTAACAATTTACACTTCTATTGAGACTTTAATGCCCCAAAATGCCCCATGATACACCATGGAGGGGCTGATTGACCATTAGGAGGAAATTGGGGATGTTTAAAGGAAGTAGCCAAAGACTAAGTTCAAGAGTGTTTTTTTTTTTGAGGAAGCTTTGTAGCTGGAAGAGAGACCTATCAAGGCACAAGGACTTGGTGCAAGGCTGTTATATGGATGTGCTGAAGATGGTAGAATGGAGGCAATGTACAGCAGTCCCTATTCCGAAGAACAGATGGCCTAGGTGAGTTGTTGGGCTGCATGGTTTTCTGAGGTAGGGCGGAGAAAAGCCATGGAAGGATTTGGAAACAAGGATGTGGATTCAGGGCACCATTTGATGGGGAGAAGGAGCTGGTGAAAGGCAGCAAGGACTGCATAGTGAGTGAGTGTGACTTTATACAGTACTGGATGCGAGCATTAGAGATCTGAATGAGATAGAGTTTGTGTGAGGCGCTGCTCAGATTGCTGGTAAAGGGAACACAGAGAAATGTAAAATCAATGCTATGGCTAAGGGCTTAATTAATGGTGGTGGGTATGGAGGCAGGTGATGATTCACAGGTAGAAATAGATCTTACATATGGTTGTATGTATGGTTGATGCTTAGCGAGAAATTACATGGGGCATCAAGATTTCGCAGCGGTGGGGTCAACCTGTGTGAGCAGTTGGGGATTGAATTGTATTAGCAGAAATGGTAGGGTTTCTAGTGAGATCTCAACAGGATGGCTTTGGTTGGTGCCAATTGTTTCAGCACAGAAACAGGCCATTTGACCAATCAATTCTGTTAGTGTTTTCCTCCACATGAACCAAGTCTAATCACTTTCTCCTCATTCACTCCACCCTTTAACATTCCTTTGTCAAGCCACAATCTCATTCACTTTTAAAATAAGTTATTGACTCTGCTTAATAAATGGTTTACGGCAGAGAATGCCACATTTAAATCATTCCTGTGTGAGTTGATTTTAACGTCCCTATTCATTGTGTTACTGTCCTAAAATTTGTGCCATCTCACTTTCCAGTGGAAACCATCAATTACTATTTACTTTTCACAATCCTTCCTAATTGTGAGGACCTCTATCCCCATAACTCCACCAGGAACAGCTCTAACATTTCAAGTCTCTTGTTGTAATTCATCTCTGGTAACTTCCCAGTGAATTTATGTTACACATTTTCCATTTCTTCTTTGTCCTCCCTATAATGGGGCAACCAAAATGTACAAATTCATATCTTTGCCAAATAAATCTTAAATCTGTTAAACTTTATCTTCCTTCTCAGGGAGAATATAGGTGATCTGTCTCGCATACTTTTAGTTTCATTTGCTTTTTCTAAAAAAAGTTAAGGAATTATATATGGTTTAAAACTGATACATTTTTAACTTTTCAACTTTTAAATGGCTGAATACTGAGAAGTATAAATGATGTAAACTGCACTTACCACGGGTCAGCATGCAGACCAGGAAGAGAATGGGCCAAGAGTGGAACCTCTGGGGGTGCTGAAGTGAAGTTAGGAGGTGCAAGAGATGGTCCCTTAATGTCTGAAGTGAAATGTGATAGTAATCTAAAATAATATTTTTTTTTTCGTAGCCATTGCCAATTCTTAACCAATCGGTCATGGGATTAGATGTGAGTGTTTTACAAATTTTAAAATGAAATAAGACCATCTATTGGGAAGCTACTGTAACAGAATAATTGCTGTGTAAACCATTGATACTCTTAAGACTAAAATATCACTTTCCACTTGGGCCCATTTCAACTCTGCAATGATTTTACAATTCCACAACCAGGGATCTCTCTCCTCACAGTGATTTAGAAATACAATGACTGCTGTAAGTTTTTGTAAAAGAGCCTGAGATTAATAAAATATGGAATGGGTAAAAATGCTCTCATACACAAGTTACTAGCAGCTGTTACTGGTTTAACGAAAACAAAAACTAACTGTATCTGTTCTGTATTTGCATATTCTTGCAAATTACTCTGCAGTTTGCTGTACCTGACTTTGGACCTTCATTGTGATGATGCTGCTTTGACGTCATGTGATCTTTGTTGTGCACTGTTGATGGCCTTCTTATTCAGTCAGTTTTCTTTTAACACCACACGTCTGCTTTCTGGAATGGAAATGAAGTTCTGGGGGAAACATTGCCGTGTGCACGTTAACAGTTGACCGGGAGTGCATCTGCATCTGTCATTCATTCAAATCTATAATATTCTATGTAACGTATCGTGTTTGAACGTAACACACAATAGACCACCTTTACTTACTATAAACTTCAAGGAAATTTAGCATTCAACGTGATCTTTTCAGATTTTATTATTTAATATTTGATTCATGCACGATGAAGTAAGTTTAAAATATTTCACCGTCAACAAAAGAACAATGTCGCTGCATAATATGTAAGTTGAGAAACCGTCTACTCAACACCCCAATCCTAATAAAAGTGCCATTTTCTGTATAAACTGAAAAGCATATTCTTATGACTTTATGCCTTAGTTAACTTTATGTTTATGAGACTTCATCAAGCGTCCCGAGGTTGCAGTATTTTTGCGGTTTATTTTTGGAACACATTTACGACCCTTTCAATATTGCAGGCTGACAGCAAAAAAAACTACAAAATGACCAGTCCCTGATGACATGCCTGGCGGCACTCCTGGGTGGTTCAGGAAAACTGGAATGTGGCAACAGCTCTGACGGTGGTAGAAATAAAATGGTGCCTTTGAACTCCCGTGACGTTGACTATTTTCACAGCAACAGGAGCTTGAATATTAATGCATTTGATGTGTTTCGGGAGGCTTAGAAACCAGGTTTTATAAAATTAACCTTTGTCTGCTTCTCTTGGTAAACTGAAATGACGTGTTTCACTCACAGACTGATTAACCACTGACTGATGCTCAGATACTGTGAATAGGAAAGACAACTTTAAATAGCTGAAGTCATGGAGAAACACTGGATGATTATGACAGTCTGGGATTGTGTATTTTCTGCTGAGATAAATTAGCATCTTGTTTATATTGTCTTCTGTTTCAAAGGTTAGATTTGCCAATGTAAACCGAAAGTGGGAAATATTAGATTATTCTGTTTAGCTAGTTCTGGTTTGCATATATCTCCGATTTATGGAACTTTAGACAGCGGGATGTGGTGAGAGTATTTTGGAGGCCTTGGGTTATTGTATCATGGTCATTTTAACATTAAAAATACTAAATATCTTGATTACCAACAATGAACTCAGCAATCAATGAGCCCATAGCCTTTTTATTTATTCCTCTTCTTGGAGAAGATGGGGGGGAGTGAGGTGAAAGAAAATCTTTGATTCATGCCCCAGCTACCACAGTAACTGAATCTGCAACAGGATAAAGCTTACAACAGCTGGCAGTTCCACAAGAGCATTTTTGATGCTCATTTTACACTTGACTATTAAGATAAATTTGTCACGCTAATTTCAAAATTTATTTTGTGACTGCATATCCGGCATAGTTTATTTTGACTTTCCACTGTGTTGCTTGAAGGCAGAAGTTGATCTGGATATGTGTGTTACATTCACCCATGTACCTTTTAAGAAGGAAAATTAACCACATCGCCCTACACAGCACCTGTTAAAGACAACATTTTCTTTATTATTAACCCATCTTCAATAAAGCTAGAATTCATTTAAAACTCATTACATTCTCTTTCCAACAACAGTTTCAAAATTAAATTATACCAATTTCCCCAAGTACACTTTGAGGTCTTTCTTAACAAATTGAAGTTAATTTCTTTCTTCTTTTTATTATTAAGGACCAACTTGACTGGTCGGCATTATGACTAACTTCTATACAGTGCATTAGTCTTTTGGGGAGAAATATTTGCTGTATTGAGGTTTGCAACCATGATGAAAGTTCTTGAGTATTGTCCATCAGATTAGAGGGCTAGACTCTGGTGTGTAGATGTAATGTATATGCCATTAGCAAATGCGGTCTAAAAAGCTTCTTGTGTTGAATTTTCTCTTTTAAAATCCCAGTTATTTGACAACCCATAGCAATAACTGAAAGATCCACAAGAAAGTGTAATATCTGCAAAAGGTACTTTCCATAACTTTGTACTGAACATTCTGAAATTGGACACAACTGTAAAATATTATTCAATTCATCCTCTTAGGTCAAAACGTATTCTCATGCAGCCTTGGTCAATTCTGGAGCTGGCTGCAGAAATGCTGCTGTACTCCTGAAACATGTGATGAATTGCAAATTTCTTGTAACTGGTCAAATGGGAGCATGCTGAATATCAGCTAAATTTTAATGGTGAAAAACAGTTATGACAAAGATACTGACTAAATGCTAAAAATGTTATGAACCACAGACATGTGGAAAACAAGGTCTTGAGAATTGAGTGATATTGTAGTCCACCATCTGATCTTAAGGTTAAGGCTATTTTATTTAGTGAGTCAAGTAAAGTGTTAGGCTGGGTTTTATTTGGACTTCAATCAACTCAGTGGCGCTGTGTGCTTAAGTACTAATATATTATCTTCTGTTTCAAATGCTGAATTTGCCAACATAAACTAAAAAATGGAAACTGCTGAATTATTCTGTTTGGCTTGCCCTGGTGGACACAGCAGTGGCAGGACGTGGGTTTGTGCCTGTGATTTTCCACAAGCTGATTTCCTGAGGTAAATTGGTGTGTGTTGGTGGGGGGGTGGTGGGTTGGGGGTTAGTGGTGGTGAGGAGAGAGCTTCTGGGATTTTTCTGCACAGACCGAGAAAAGCTATGGGATGAATTGTCAACCAGCAAATGGTTGAAGCACATTGTCATGGAGCTAGAAAGCAGACTGCTTATCTGCCTTCCTGGTGAAAGTGGTTGGGAGACTATGACTTTGCTTAAGGCCTGCATTGCAGTTACGTCTCTCATTTCTAGGGATGTGTTGAGATGAAAGGGGGCTAAAAATTGGTTTGCCCCACTTTTTGGATGCATGGGGTTATGAGTTGTGCACTCTGCAGGGGACCAAGCAGCATTGTGCTGATAGCACATGGTGCAGTCAGCCTCCTGTTCCTAAAGACACTTGTTCTCCCTCTCAAAGGGAAACTTCAGTGAGTTACAGGAGACATTTGCTGAATACAACACAAGGAAAATGGAACATCAGGGCAGATAAAGGGCTCCAAGGTCACAGATGCAGCACAGGAGGCCATAATGCTAGAGGTGAACAGGAGAATAGAGACCATGGGAGGTGGGATAAAAAGACCCTCAAAGACCACCATCAGAAGGGACTGGTAACAGGTGGCCAGCGAGGTCAATCCCATCTGGATCTGAGGAGCTAGCTGCAGTGCCACAAGAAGTCCAATGATCCAACATGGGTGGTCAAGGTCAGTAAATGCATCTTCACATGATGACATTGCTTCACCAGCCTCTCACTCTGCTGAATGCACCACAACCCCAGCTCCAGTCTCTGGTACTCTGTTTCAGCCTCACATATATTCCATTGTTGCCTGCCCACACCCACCTCTCGCAGCCTCCACGCACCTCCAGCCATTTCGTTCTGGCTGGCACATTACCAAAACACAGCGCTGCACAATCACTGGCCTTCTGCCCTCTCCCTTGTAGGACAAGGTAGCATACAATACAAGGGAGCAGATCAGAACCAGTGGGGACAAAGATGCCTGCATCTCTGACATTAACCTCTTCGCTTGAGTTGGTAACAGATTCTTTAAATTTTATACAAGTTTTTTAAACCAATATAATGCACCATTTTGACCAATGATAAGCAGATGCAAGATGGTTGTATATGGAGAGGAAAGAGAAATTGACAGACAATACTCAGGCTGCCATGCAACTCTTCATGACTGTAGAATGTCATCAACAAATGCCAAGGAAAATGTTCTCTCAGCATGGTCCTGGGTTCATTTAAGATAAAAAATTTGCAATATTACTTTGCATATACTAATAACAATGGCATTGTATTAAAGTAAACTTGCTTATCTTGAAATTATGGTCATGTAAACCATTTGATCTCATTACAGCCCATAAAATATAGTTGTTCATATACTGGTGCATATTCTATGTTGTTGCACATGGAAAATAAGTGTCATCTTTCAGCGAAGTGGTGTTAAAGGACTAAGACAGACAAATGTAATTCCATAATAAAAACAGAAAATGCTGGAAAAATATAGCAGGTCTGACAGCATCTGTGGAGAGAGAAACAGAGTTAACGTTTTGTAGTAATTATAGTTTTGGGAAATGTTGGACTGTAGCTTTAAGAATAATCCTGTGATGTAAGATCACATGATCTGTGTAAACCAATATGTAAGCAGCACGGGGAACCTGTATAAAGAGAGTACTTTTTAGTTATGGGGCAGAATTTTCTGCCTGTCGGGTGGGTGGGCCCGACCCAATCTCTGGCGTGCCTCGCCGCCATTTTAAGTGAGCAGGCCAATTAAGGCCCGCCCAGCGTGACGTCCAGCGGGAAGAGCTATGCGGTCCCTGTGCGGGCGGGGGGGGGATTCCCCAAAAGCGAGAGTGTGCTCTTTCGCACATGTGCACGAAAGAGCGCACATCTCCCTGAGTCTAAGTGCTGCCTCAGGGAGATCGCTGACACTTTGAAAAAGATTAAAAACAGAAAAAAAAAATTCCCTAACATGTCCCCCACATGTGACAATGTTACATGAGATGGGACATGTTCATAATTTACACTAAAACTTTATTAAACTTTTTAAAACCCTGCATGAAACCTCATCCCGCCGGTGGATGAGGTTTCATGTTTTTTCTATTGCCTGCCCGGGCTCCTGGCCTGCCCACCAACCTTAAGGTTGGACGGGCAGGTCCTTTAATTGCTTAAATGATCCTGTCAATGGCCTCAATAGGCCACCTACAGGTCAGCGGGCCTGCAGCTGATTTTGCTGTGCCCCCGCCTACCTGAAAATTTAAATGGGGCGGGGTGACGTCGGGGGTTCCACCTGATGTCATCCCGCATCATTTTACACGTCGGCGAGCGGGCCCCGCCCCCTCCTCGCCGACGGCAAAATTCTGCCCATGGAGTTTGATGGACACGTGTAGTTGCCACCACTGTCTTGTACATAAAACCAAATGTTTCCACTAAGAAAAGCCATCTGAAAATCAACTCTATAGCACGTTTTGAGTCTGTATGACTCTTCCTCAGAGCTAAAGAAAAGTAGAAATGTGATGGCCTATATAGTGTTTAAGGGGGGAGGAGCAGGTGAAGCTGAATAGCAGGGCAGCAATAGATGGGGGCTAAGGAGAGATTGACAAAGATGTCATAGACACAAGGGAATGTTAATGGTAGCGGTAAGGGCTAAAGAGGGTGCTGATCGTGGCATAAAGGTAAGAAAGCAGAATGTGTGAATAGCTGAACAAGGCTCAGTGCTCTGAAAGAAACATAATTCAATCCCTGTTTTTGTTAATCAGTTTGTTCTTATTTTTGCACAATATTCAATTTAATATTACTACTTGCAGATAAATAGCAAAATATAAAGCAATTTTGAAGGCAGAGAGGTAATGCTGTTTGGAACATAGGAGTTTCTCTGTGGTATCAGTTGAAGAACTGTAAGATACAAAACTGAGGCACTGCATTCATTGACAACAAGTATAATCACAGTGTTAAGAAGTTTACATAGGCATTTTTCATTACAGCATGAAACTGGGAATTTATAAAGGAAAAGGTTGGCACAAAAGTATAACAGCGGGAAGTCCATTTAAATATATGAAATTTATAACTCTTATTTGCTATAGTTACTGTTACAGAATTCACTTGAGTAACCAACAGGAGACATTTTAAGTGCAGCTTTGTGCAGCAATCTTTTTGATTTTAATAGAATCCTGCTAGATGGGGCATCCCAATTAATGGCATTTCTTGGATTATGTGAGATAAATTACGGCAGCAGTAAACACTGTAATGACATTGATCCGGAATTTCTAGCAGGATTATCAGGAAAATGAGGTAGCCTGAAATTTAAGATCAACGTTTAATTTCTATTGGCAGAGAATGATAGAAGCACTCATCAGGTCAACCAGTATCTGTGGTCAAAGGAGGGCAGGGTTAATGTTTCAGCTCGGCAACCTTACATTGGAAGCCATCTAAAACATTAATCCAACCTTCCTTTCTCCACAGATGCTGCGTAGTTCCAGCGTGTCCTGTTTCTTTTTTAGATTACCAGCATCTGCAGCATTTTGTTTGATTTTACTGGCTTCTCTTCATCTTATTTTTAAGTCTTGTCTCAATCCTCCTCAGATTCCCTAGTGCATTGCAATGTTTTCCAGCCAAGAAAGAGGCTAGGAGATATTTTTTTTCCAGCTTCTGCAGATCTGGTTTGGAATTGGCCACCAGAAGGTGAACAAGAGCATTCGGGAATTCAACTCTGCTAATTTTTAAATTGCTTCCTTTCTCTCTTTTCCTGTTTAAAGTGCCTGGCCTTTACTCAGCATCACCTCTTGGACTGCAGCTAAGATTAACAGCTTGCCATGGAGGAGAATTGGGCGCATGCACATAGTGCATCAAAACACTAATATAGTGTTTCACCATGCCACCCTAACAGCATTGTGCTTTACTGTATAATTATGAAATGATACGTTTTCTTTAAGCTAGTGAAAATGAGCTTTACTAGTAGTAAAGGTAAGTTCACAATGAATTCAATCAAGAAACCTAATGCCTCATTGAGCCTTTAAGGACCTGTTTTGGATTTTGGCTGGCTTGATAGTGGCTTACTGTAACTCTGTTAGATTCAGTTATAAGCTTTTTTTAGCCCACTTTTTAAATAAGAAACTGGTGTGGAAATAATGAACGAGTGATATAATTTTCTGTTCCAGCAAATTCTTTCACACACATACAGGAACATTAAATTAACTGAACCTCGTGTTGTACAGCTCCGATCACTTTAAAGGCTTTGTGCACATTTCCAACCATGTTCCAAAGTTGTTCCTGTTCAAAATCAGTTCCCTCTTAAAAGTCATTGGAGAAAACAAATGAACAAAGGGTGCAACCTGTACTGGAGAGGTGGAGAGGTTTACAACGAGGGAATCCCTGTTCTTGGTCAGTTGCCTGTAAGTACATTCCCATGTTTTTCATCTTGAAATTGGTGTAAAATATGATCACAACTGAATTGAGGGCTTGTGCTGGCGAATGAAACCAAGGTCATGCAAACTCATTGGGCGGTATTTAATGCTCTCCCATGTGGCGAATTTGGTGGTGGGGGTGACATTTAATCGGTCAGGTTGGGACCCCGCCCCCTTCCTGTTTCCACCCCAATTAAGTCCAAGGTGGGAAGGCCTGTAGATGGCCTTCTGATCCCACCACAAATTGAGGCCCTTAAATGGGATATTAATGTTCACTTAATGGCCTTATTCCACTGCTGCCGGTATTAACCCAGCGGCATGTGGGGACGGTGGGTTCTCCATGTGGGAAGCACAAACAAGCCCATGTGGAGTTGCTTAGGCCTCGTGGGTGTTCGGTGGTTGGGTGGAGGGGGCGGGGGGGTGGTGGTGGGGTGTGGGGGGGTCCCCTCATTCAAAGGCATTCAGTGCCTGGTCAGCAGCTACCACCTCCCCGTTGACGCTGCCATTCAATAGAGCTGCTGGCTCTGATTGGTCAACAGCTCTTGGCGGGCAGGGCTTTCACCCCTTGGTCCTTGATCCTGGGGAAGGCCTGTCATTGGCCTGTCAAGTGCCTGAGTGGCACATGATGCAGTGGGCCTTCCTGAAAGGTGGTGATTTAGGACTCTCGCCGGCTCTCTAGCTAGTGGACGACACCCCCATCACCTCCATTAAATACCGCCCATTGTGCTATCATATCGAGAGCAAAGTGTTTGAACTTTCGATGGTGTTGCAAATATTTTATGTCTTCTCAACCTGAAAGCACTTTATGGTAAAATATTCATTGTAAGTTGTATCTTTTTACATGTAATAATGCCGAATTATAATAAGACAGTGTAATATTGAACTTTATAACTTTTTGAATTTTTCTCAAGCTGTGAAATATTTGCAAATTTGGAGTATATGCTGGTATGAGCTGTACATCTAATCATGTATAGGAATGCATGTTCTCTCTTATCATTGCTTTTATTTTTGTATAGATGCTGTTAACCATGTGCCAGTTTAAGGATCTGCTGTCACAATAGAATATGTCTACAACAACCTTACCAAAAAGGTTTGACATCATTTTTGTGTTCCAATGTGCTCAAAAGCAATCGGAAACATCTGACACCAAATATTCCAATTTGGGATGAGTTTTTCATGCATTCAGCAGCCTTTTGCCATCATTGACATCAAATGCGATCAAAGGCGCTTATAGACATCAAAATTAAACGCTCAAAGGCCTCAAAGGTGATTAGCAATCTGCATTGAAAAGCACAAGGAAATTAATTACTTAAATAATGTCTAAATTTATTAAGTTTTTTTCATTTGGTCCAAAAACTCTTTCTCATATACATGCTTGAGAGCACCACCAGCTCCTCACCAGATCTTAATTCATTTTATTAATTTATTAATTGCCGTCCTAGGAAGAAAGCAGGATGAGTGAGTCTTGGCGCCTCTGGTGCCTCCCCCACCAGATCTCCTCAGTGGTTCCCTTCGCCGCTCCCCCCAAGACATTTCCTCCCAGCAGCCCAGCTCCCCTCCCCTTCAACCCGACCACTCTCTCCTTCCCTACTCTCAGAGCCTCTCCACCCACTCCCCAAGGTCACCCCCCCCACCCAACTTCCCCAACCCAAATACTCACTTCTTTCTTGCTGCCATTGCTAGTCCCATATTGGCTGGAAGTTCCAGTTCCAGCCATCCCCATGACCTCAGAGCTCCAAGAGGGTTGCGGGGGAGAGAGTGGATGTGGTCGGGGTGGGGGGAGGGGGGTGGAGAGAGAGAGGTGGGGTGGAAAGAGAGAGGAGGGAGAGAGAGAGAGAAGAGGGGAATGAGAGAGTTGGGGAGAGTGAGGGGGAGAGAGGGGGTGAAAGAGAGAGAGGGGGTGAAAGAGAGAGGGGGTAAAAGAGAGAGAGGAGAAGAAGGACACGAGAGAGGGGAAGAGGAGTGAGAGAGAGGGGCGGGGAGAGGGGATAGAGAAGGGGAAGGGAGGGGAGAGGAGAGAGGCAAGAAGGAGGGAGGGGGAGGGGAGGAGAAGGGGGAGTAGTGGGGAGAACATCGGGGCAAGAGGGAGGGGGATATGGGGGAAGAAAACTGCTGCAATAGGGGACAATTATGTCCTGGCTGGCTAATGACAGTGGTAGTCTTGACATCTTCTGCTGTCTGGAGGAGATCAAGGGCGATGCGGACATCGGACAACATGCATCAGCTCAAAGATCTGTTTGTTGTTATACCTCAGTGGTTCAAGGATCCTGCCAGTGACCAGGAGTCGCATTCTCCTTGCTCCATAAAGTGGTGTCTGTTATTCGAATCCAAAGGCCTTGGAGCCCTGGTTCCTCATCTAACAAGACTCTGACGCTGGCTCCTGACTCGAATGTAAAATTTTTTAGATGACCATTTGCCAGGATGTCAGCATTCCAAAATGAAGAGCCCCATTCTCTGATGTCACCCAAGAAGCATGGCTGTATGTCTTCAGGGTTTTTGGTTTCGACCTCGTGGATGACCTTTGGGATGTCTGTGTGGCGCTCGGGTTTTGACTTGCACAGTTTATCAAAGTGTCCCTGTCGGTTGCAGTGGTAGCATCGGGCAGTGCTGGCAGGACACTGATCGTTCCTGTGAGGGCGCGCCGCACTGCAGCGCTGGCAAGGTCACGCTGCTGGGCGGTTCAGGCATTGCTTTCCTTGAATTGGATGGTCCCTGTGTCTCTGTGATCTAATAAGGTGGACTGAGGGTTACTTTCTGACCCACTTAGTGGCCTCTCCCTTCAGGATGATCCTGCATTGTTCACATCGCTCAGACAGTCTAACTAGCTGGTTTGCCTTATCTAGGGTAAGATCATCTTTAGCTTGTTGCAGGTCAGAGAGTGAATTGTCAGCAATACCACCACGATTCTGTCTTGGACGAGCTCAGACTTTAAATTGCCATATTCACATCCCTCTGCAGCTTGTAGAGATCATTTACAAAGGAATCGACAGGTTTCCCAGGCAGTGGACTCTCCTATTAAATTTGGATCTCCAGTCATTTATTGGATCTATGGTTGAAATAAACATCTCATTAAAAGGGATTTTAAAACATCATCAAATTTGGCAGATGACTCACCGATAGTTTGTTGTGCAGTGATGTCATCAGCAATTGTCCCAATCAAGTAAAGACATGTATTGACATATTCTGCTTCTGGTTTTTTACTTACACCCTAGTAATGCTGTATGTTAAAAATCTTTTCCTCCAAAGACTCCAATTCTGTGACTGGCCTGGGCCAGCAGTGGATCCCAGTGGAGCTGGATGTACGGAATTGTCATCCATTTTGAAGATTTTTTAAAAGTGTAGGTACAGCTTTAAGAGATTACAGGCTTCCAAGATGGCGTCGCCGTTCACTGCCGAACAATGGGCCTTCCCTCGCCTGATCGCTTTTGGCGGGCTTTCCAAAATGGCGGCTGTTTTTGCCGGAAGAAGAAGGGCCTGTAATGGCTGCGAGTGTTGGCCGGCTGCTGACTTAATTTAATCAGCGGCATAGCGTAGCAAGTGCGGAAAAGAACCTCAGGCTTGCTGTTCAGGAAATTCAGCAGTCGCGAGGTATCCCAAGTAAACGGAAGTAAATATTAATTTTTTGCTGAACCCGGAGAGTTCATGTGTCGAGACTTGGGGTTGGAGATCGGGATGAGCAATGTGTTTCTTTCAAACGGGTGCTCCTGACCGAATGAATGAAAAGGGGTTTCTCAGGACTGGCTGGCCTGGAATTTTAAAAAAAATGGTCTCACCTTTGCTCCATTTGCTGAAGCTGGACTTCCAAAGGAGATTCAATGCAGCCTTATGCTGGAGTAAAACTTCTACTTTTTTGCTTCCAGGCTCGACTCTCTTTGGATCTTTTTCTTTCTGGTGAATTTTCTCCACATCTGCAGCTTCAGTTGGGAGTTTGTTTCAGTTTAGAACCTGTTGAAGGTGTCTTTTCTCTTCGTTTTTCTGCACTCTCGTGAGGACAAGGGTATTTGATCCGGACACTGCCACCATGATGAATCTTGCTTTGGGCACCATGAAGTAGGCTTTGTAGCCTCGAGTATATTAACAGCAAGCCTTTATTAACACCTCATAACTATATACGTATATACAGTAGAGGGTACAGGTATGGAGCTGACTCCATCCTAGGTCTTTACACATCTCTGTCCACCTTTGGACTGACCCTGGCTCTGGGTCATGTGCCTTCTTGCATCACTTGTGTGGGCGGCACTGTACTCAATCCCACATTAACCATGTATGTACCAGACCCTACTACTATAATGGGGGGTTTGGTGGTATTGAGGGGACGGTGGGGCAGGGGTATGCTGCACTAAATATAGATAATGAAGAAAAAGCATAAAACTAGCTTGTCAAAACATACATGTTAAAACAGAGTCTGCCTTTTCTAAAGTTACCTCAGTTTTCGGATGTTTGAAGCTGTAGAATTTCAGTGATAAGGAGAACAAATTCTGATCGTTCTTGCTGTCAGAATGCTAAAGGTGAGTACTTTTGCTCATCACAAATGTTTGAGTGCTGGAGTTTGATGGCAACTGATGACAGTGATGTCAGTTGATTGCTGCTTGCAATGTCAAATGATAGCTAAATGATTGCTTTTAAGTGCAAATAATAGCTAAATGATTGCTTCTGAGCACAACTGCTGTCAAATGAGCAGGAATGAGCATTGTTGAATGCAAATGATGTCAACATTTTCCAGCAGGGAGTGATATCTCTTTGTTGTAGAATGATGCCCAGTCCACTGCACAAATCGCCTGGGGATCTATGTTTTGTTATTAATTCCTTGTATTTGAAACACTGCGGCAGCCTTAGTTAGCATGAATTTCTCTCGATAGGCTAAGGGTTCCCTTCTTAATAATTTGGTTCATATTTGAAATGTATACAGTTGAAAGCTGAGTGTGATCGATGGTAATCATAGTCACTTTTACGTGAAACAGATGATTTGAGTATTGAAGTACTTGTCATGTTTTAATGATGAATAATCTGTCTTGACATATTCTTAGTTATGTAGACCAAATCATGTAGAAGTGAACTCGTTCAAGGATTAACGTCAAAAAACTTTAGAATTTTGTGCCAAGTTTACTTGCCAAGATATAATTGTTTCCATACTATGCCACAATACCTTTTCCATCTGTGTGTTTGAGCTAAACTTCCTATTTTGCAGTTGTTCTCCAAAGTTTTGATTTTTTTTTTAAACATACTGATGAACTTGCTTTTATCATCTGAGATGAATATTCCTGCTGTAAACCTTATATTTCAATATTGCCTTGTACTTATGTGATTGTACTCTTGTCCCTGTAATAGCATGTTCAGCTTCTATGCCCTGGTTAACTGATGACATGTATGTAAATCAATTACAATTTAGTGCATGCTGATAGGGGAGTGTTGTAAAATCAAGTAGTATTATCGGATTCTGCAAATAATTTATTGGGTTGTACTGCATGCCAACCATACATCTAACCTACCGGCCAATGCAACTTGTATGTTACCTATATATATATATTGCAGGCAATCCTTTCATCTGGTGAGATACTCAATTGCTCTTTGATCATTCCAATACATTATTTTCTTGTCACTTCTCTTTTCTCTCCATCCCATGCTTCTCTGAAAGGCACTGGGGCCTAATTCATTGCGTCCCAAACTGATCTTTCCTTTGGGCTTCACCATCCTAACTTGGTTGAGCTGTGGAAGCCACTCAGATGCCTTGACCCCTCACGTTGTTTCATTCATGGGATGTGGGCATCACTGGAAAGGCTGGCATTTATTGCTCGTTTCTAATTGCCCTGAGCAGACAGTGGCGGGCTGCCTCAAACTGTTGGTAATGGTTTGATGCAACAGAGTTGCTTGCTAAGTCACTTCAAAGGGCAGTTAAGAATTAACAATATAATGGGACTTCAGCCCCACATAGGCCAGAATAGGTAAGGGCAGCAGGTTCCCTTCAGAGGACGTTAGTGAGCCAGTTAGCCAGTGGCATTTTTACAATTCAACAGCTTCATGATCACTCTTACAGCACTGGATATATGGATTGAAATTTAAGTGGAATCAGGAGAATTATTGACACATTTGGAAATTTTGCTTAACTTCAAAATAGCAGCTCGAAAAAGATGTACTCAAGGTTCCTGCCTTGGCAGGCGGAAGATTACTTCACTTGAGCACACTGTTGTGAACCATATTTGTGCACTGTGACTTTTTAAATACATTTTTTAAGTGTTTTTATGTAAGAACTTGCAGTTGCTGTTGTGATTGTTGCACTCATCATGCTGTATTGCACTCCCTTGTTATACAAATGCGCCTTGAAAGGCAACTGATCAGAAAGACATGTCTCCTTGAAATAGTGACTGTTTGATTCAGGTGAGTCATTACCATGTTTTCTACTTGGGATGTAAGAGATGTAACAATCAGCTCCCCAGACAGAGATTAGTTTAAATTCTCTAATTATCTTTGACGGCAATCGAGCTATGATTTGTTTTGTGTTCGGCCATTGCTGCTTGCACTTGTGATGCCGCCTGTAGTTACGTGCACTCGTATGGATTGAAAGTGTTGTTAGCAAAGTGCAAGTGAGAGGCATGCATGCGTATCATAAGGCAAATGAGCAGGAGCTGAAAGCGCAGTGATTCCCATTCGTAACACCAGGGCACAGGAGAGATTGAAAAATACTCCTGACATGGATTTGTTGATTTGCATGTGTCCTTGTTAGCTGGACATTATGGAGGTCAGTCTTGCCCAAGGCCTAATATTTGGGCTTCTAAGTGGTTGTCACTTAATGTCACTTTGTACTTTGTGCAGTAATATTCTGAATTGTGGCTACTCAGCTAGGGTTTGCGTCTCTGACAGCTAAGCATCCTTAATGTGTCCTTGGTTAACCGATTGTGGAATTTGTATTCTTTTGCAGTGCACCTTTCTTTAGATTTGCCATAAGAAAGTGGCCTTAAAGTGCTTTAGATACCTAAGGGCCTGAAGTGTAATTTATATAGAATCATATGGTTACAGCATTGGAGGTCTTGTGGTGCAGTGGTAGTGTTCCTACTTCTGGATCTGAAGCTCCAGGTTCAAGTCTTATTCCAGGACTTGATGGTCACAAAGGGTTTGTTCATAACATGGCCAAGCAGGTTGGTTATCAGCCTGTAAATGCTTCCAATTCACCTGATGGCAGTTGGTAAGAGTGGGAGAGTTTCCTGGTTAGCCATACAGCAGAAGACAACAGCAGTACATTGCCAAGCATAATCATGGACCAATCAAATAGAAGCTCATGGTTGCCAATGCCTACTTGGTACCTGGAGGAGGAGGAATGGTTACTGCATAGAAGGAGGCCATTTGGCCCATCATGTCCATGTCAGCTCTCTGCAAGGGCGACTCCCCTGTAATCCTACAATTTTTTTCTTTTCAGGTAATTATCCAACTCTGTTTTGAAAGTCATGATTGAATCTGCCTCCATGAGGCAGTGCCTTCCAGATCCTAACCACCTGCTGCGTAAAACCTTTCCTTCAGGTCACCGTAGCTTCTTTTGCCACTTCCCTTAAACTGGTGTCCTTTGGTTCTCTGCCCTTCCACCAATATTAACTGTTTCTCCATATCTCCTCTGTCCAGATCCTTCATGATTTTGAAAACCTCTATCAAATCTCCTCTTAGAGCGGAATTGCCCGGTACCGTTGGCGGCGGGCATTATGGCAGGCGTGAGTGAACAATATGGCGAGGAGGCTAAAATTCGGCTTTACACCGCCGTGAAAATAGTTTGCGATTGTCTGCTCCACCCGTCAATGGCGGGCCACGTTTCCTGCTGCCACACACCGGGAACCTAATTTCAATACGTTAGCATCTCATAATTGGCCCTGCTCACTGAAACTATCCCCCTTGGCTGGATCATCCGGGCACACCGACGTGTTTCACAACTGTACACAAGCGTCCACCTGATGAACTGCACTTCACTCAGGACTTTGAGGTTAGTTTGCCTACCTTGCTTCGGGCAGCACTTGAGGTTATCAGTGCCAGGCTTCACAGGCAACATCACATCCCTTTTTAGCGGAGCTCACAGGCAGGTCTCTACCTACCAGACCAGCCATAAGGTGGGGGTGGCTTTCAATGGCTGCAGGGCGAGGGCTTCCTTGGGGAGGAGGGAGAAGTGGCCTCAGGCAAAGGAAGACGGTGCACGGCAAGGGCTGTACTGGGGAAGGTGGGTATCCCAGGGTGTGTGTGGGGGGCACATTTTAATCTGTGTAAGTGGCCTCAAGATGGTGAGGAGATGAGGTCAGATGGGGATGTGAGGGTGTGTGTGAGAGAGTGAGTGGTGATGTCCCTTGCGCTGGCAGTGAGTGAGATGCCAGTGAATGTGTGATGGGCTTGTGAGTGTGTGAGTTTAGAGTGATAAGATGGTTGCCTTACCCTGGTGGCACGGATGAGATCATTCATCCTCTTTCTGCACTGGATGACCAATCTTTTCTGTGCAGCTTTGGCACTGACCCCCACTGCCACTGCCTCCCAAGCCGGAGTGGTGAGATTGCTGGACCTCCTGTGGCCAGAGCGGGGGTGGAGACCATCAGGGCGGGTCTCCGAAAGGCAATCCAGTGACGGGTCACTGAACTCTTTTTGGCTTTCACTGGAGCAGTCCTGGGCTGCAAGCAGTGAGAACTGTGTGCACGCCTGCAGCTTAGATATACCACCCGGAGTGAGGAAACGGTGAGGGAATGGATTTGAGGGTGATTCAGAGGCTGCCCGCCAGCAAGACTGTGTGTTTCCTGTGGCTGCATAATATACGGGGCGGGAAGCAGACGATATGATGTGAAAACCCATCATTGCGGCTGGTGGTTAGAATGTCGTTTCTCACGCCCGATCCCGCACTTAGTGCAAATCTGGGATGATTCCACCCTTAATCTTCTCTCCTCCAAGGAGAATAGTCCCAGCTTTATCTACGTAACTGAAGAATCCCCATCCCTGGGACCATTCCTGTAAATATTTTCTGCACCCTCTCTAATGCCTTCATATCCTTTCTAAAGTGTGGTGCCCAGTCGGTTGGGAGCCTGCCTGTCAAAAATCTTTATGCTGGGAGTAGTGTTTCCTGGTGAGACCTCTGCCCTCATTTGGGATCGACGCGCTGCCTTAGAGAGTCTGATTGCACTAGGTTCCAGTTGTGGCCACTGCTGGGACTACAGGCAGCCCCAGAAGAAGAGGAGGTTATGGAGCCAGAACTCAAGGTGAGCCCAGGATATCGGCAGGGCCTGGCTAGCAGACCACAGCTAAGGGGTGGGTTTGAGAGACCAGGAGGTGATGGTTAAAGGGGGTATGATTTTGGAGGGGAGGTGGGCACAGGGAACGCTAAAGGAGTTTCCCTTTCCTCTTGCCTAACACCAGCCCATGCAGTAAAAGCTGACACCTGGCGTGGGCCTCCCCCTGCTCTGTGTAAAATAGCAGTGATGGCACAATGAGGCTCTGAAGTGGCCACTAATTGATCACAAGGGCCTCAATAGGCCCAAGGGCGGCCAGGCTGCCTGACGCCTCCCCCCCCCTGTAAATTGGGAGACAGGTTGGGGGTGGGAAGGTGATGTGAAGACCAGACACTGCATTTAATGAGCAACCCTGCCCGCCCCTGCACACCACCCCACCCCAGCCCCACCACCTCGACCTTCAAACACGCTGGCAGGGGGCTGTAAAATCCAACCCAATACTTCAGTTGAGGCTGCTCCAGTGTTTAATACAGGTTTATCTTAACTCCCTTGGAGGGAACAGTCACAGTCAGAGGGGGGATCATGATCAGGTCCAGGGCAACGGGAAAGGTTCAAGGGTGACGGTGGAGGAATGGTGATATTTGGCAGGTCTATGGTAATGGGGGGAAGTTGGTGGGTGACGGGGGTGCGGTTAGAAGGTGATGGAACAAGTTTGAAAGGTGACAAGTACCATTCTTCCAATCTGACTTGACCACGTAGTTCGACAGTCAGTGTGATCCCTCAAGGTGGGAGGAGGGTCTTTTTGGGTGGATGAAGTTCAAGGTCAGCAGAAGTGGCCGACTAAAGGGACACCCTAATAATCATGGGGTAACTGGACATTGACCATGTTCAGTTGTGTTCTCTCCCTGGTGAAGCCCAAAAGGCACCAGGTTTGTCCCAGACTCATGGGTCTCATAACATCAGGATCCCAGCAAGACATGGAGCTGCCGTTCATTCTGTGCCATTTGCCATCCGCTGCTGTCAGAGGCAGGGGTGAAGGGAGGGAGGGAGGTGGGTGCTGCCAAGGGGCAGGGCTGGTGGCAGGCAGCCAACCCACGGCTTCAAACCTCTGCCCTCCTGGGTGAATGGTCATGACTAACAAAGGATCATGTGATTAGCCTTTCAATGCTGCCAAGGCAATGGTCTCTCTATAGAGTCTTGAGGATAGTGGAGACAGGTGAAAAAGTCTTCTTGCACATGGCTGTCATCACCCTGTTCAAAGAATAATGTCTCCATACGCATTCATGTATGAACAGGGGGAACGCCCATCTCTGGCCCTCCAGGATGTCCTTTATCTGGCCGGGTAGGGTGAAGGTTCCCTTTGAAAGTGTTGCCAAGACCCCGTGAGGTAGCAGTGGGGCGGGTGACTTCCTGCCCACCCTACCACGAGATTCACTGAGACCCCCGCTGATGCATAATTAATGAGCTCAAAAGTGGAAGATCGCACTTGTTTATCCTCCCCACTGGCCAGCGGGAATCACACCGACATTCTCGCCTGCCGCCAGACTTGGGGCAGATTTTCCATTCTGGAGACTATGGGCTAAATTTTGCCCTTGACGGGTGGGCGGGCAGCTGATCACTACCGCCAAAATGGGCCACGCCGCCATTTTGCGTGGGCAGGCCAATTAAGGCCCGGCCAGCGGGTTTGTGACTCCTGTGTACATTGGGAAAATTGAATTCGTGGCGGGTGTGTTCAGACCCCCGGTTCCATTGGGGAACCGGCAGTCTGTATAAAGAGTGGCCAGGCAGCCTCCTGGAGGCAGTTCACCATGGCCACTCATAGAGAAGGACATGCTGGTTTGAGGGCACAGGAGGAGGAGGAGGGGGGCAGGCTTCAGGATAGGCCAGCGGGGGTCACTGTGCCCCTCGGTTCTCAGATGCCTGCCTTGCTGTCCTCCTCCAAGAGGTGTCCAACCATCGGGATATTTTGTAACCAGAGGATGGGAGGAGGGGGCCCCCCCACCTCACCAGGCAGGCCTGGCAGGAGCTGGCGGTGGCTATAAGCGCCCATGACGATGTGCGGTGCACCGGGACACAGTGCCGCGAGCGCTTCAATGATTTGTTGCACTCTGGAAGGCTGAGTACCATGTCAGCCTTGGCCATTTGACCCAGCAGGTAGCCTTAGCCTTTGAGAACCCCCCCTACTGCCACGTGTTAGTGTCATTACTGCATTGGGCATTTGGCGCACGCTGGGCGGGCAAACAGATAGTGACCATGCTTACATCAGCCTTAGTGGTTGAGGAGAAGATGGGTTCTCCCTGCAGCATATGTTGGTGTTTGTCACATTTGAGTAGTCTGGGGGCAACCTGCAGGGGAGGCAGCTAGACACATACTCAGAACTCCAACACATGTCATATTGATGGTGATGAGATGGTGGAAGGGAAGCCTCAAGGTGTCGTGGCCAAGAGCCATCTGCTGGCCTCGGTGCCGCACCTAGTTGTGCCTCCTTGCCATGGGCACTAAGACCCGTGTGTTATTCAAAGTGATGGACATCGAATGTGTCCAAGGTGTCCGTTGGGGGAGGGGGTTGGAAGCAGCCGGACTATCATCTGGGGACTGATCACCAGTAGTGTGGACAGGAGTCACTGGAGGCCTCAGATGGGCCACTGTGGTTGGGGTACGGCGTGCGCGTGCAGAGTACATGAGCGATCAGCCCCAATAAATCCTCTTCTCTGTTCTACAGGCAAAAACAGAACACAATCTGAGGGAGCGCCAGCGGACTGGTGGTGGGCACGCCCTGTTCCAGCGCCTCACCACCTATGAGGAGCAGGCCATGGAGCTGGGGAGGAGGCAGGCGGCCAGGGTGGCAGGTGTCGGCGAGGCTGGGGTCCAGCGGCCAGGTATTTGAAGTCCACAGTCCCATCTACTCTGTCTCCCCACCATCCAAAGCACTGATGATTGCTGCAATTGTTAATGCAGCAACACTGCTCATTCACAGACTGATACAGCCAGACGTGTGGGTCATACACAAAGGTCCCTCGGCCCCTTGAGGATGCGCGTCTCCAGCACCTTCCAAAGTCGCCTTATCCCATTTGTGCCCACTATCCCCATGGCCTAACATGCCATGGCATCGCTGCTGCACATCCAAAGACGTTTTGCATCCTAGGAGGGTTTGTACCTCCACCACCCTTTCAGCCAGTGCGCCCCACATTACTCTGTCCAAAAGATCCTCAGCACCTCACCTGTCAACCTCATGGCACTCAACTTAAATAAATGCCACCATGTTAGTCATCCCTGCGCCAAGGGGAAATGTTGCCTTCTGTCCACCTGTTCTATGCCCCTCATAACGGTATGAAGGACCACACGGCAAATGTTGCAAGTGTTTGCAATGTTTCCTCATCACTGCAACTCTCCAGGCCAGCATGCATCCAGGTCAGGAACCTCTGCATTCTCTCCACTCCAATGCCATCCCTCCCATGAAGCGCAGGTCACAACTGGACACAGAAGTGTAGATGTGGCCTCGACAGCGTTTTCTGCACTTGCAACATAACCTCCCTTTTCCTACTTTCTATTCCTTGTCTAATAAAGGCAAGTCTGGCTTCGACCTTGTAAACGACTTATGTACCTGTTCTGCTACCTTAACCGGTCTGCCCAGCAAGATCCCTATAATTGTCGTGGCTTCCCACGGTCCTACCATTTCTCGTGTATTCCCGTACCTTGCTTGCCTTGTCCAAGTGCTTAATCGAACACTTATCCACATAACATTCCATGTGGCATTCCTTAGGCCATCTGACCAGCCTGTCTGTAAGCGCGTGTAATGTTTGGGCCTCCTCTTGACTATTTACCACCCCACCAATGTTCGTCTCCTTAGGTTCTTGAAGGGTGAGCACATTATGAGGCTGGGGGGGAAAGGGATGAAAGGTGTTACTGACTGAACGCTAACTGATGCACTGTCCTTGCTGTTAATTTCAGCATCACCACCGCATGGTTGCCCCCAACACGTCCAGAGCCCCCTCCACACCTGAGGGCCAAGACGTGCAACTTGCGGCACATCATTTCAGCCAGCCAGGCACCAGTGCAGCCACAAACACTTCGGTGGGGAATTTACCATCGGCTAGTGTCCTGGGTCATAGTGAAGAGGGTACTTCACAATCGCTGGAGGAGATGGCACGGACAGAGTGTGCCGATGGCGCCATCAGCCGGAGGGCTGCAGGGGACCAGGCACATGCTGAGTCCAGCAGTGATGATGTGCCTCTGGAGATGTCAGCCATGCAGCAGCTGCAGGACAAGCGGCAGGGTGCGCAGGAGCATCTGGCAGGGCTGCATGAGGGTGTGCTTCACTTAGTCTCTGTGGTAGAGGAATCCAGGCAGAGTGTCATTGAAGGCATGAACCTCAGGACAGAGCTTCAGGCTTCCTCCACTGAGAGATTGGCGACTCTCATGGAGAGGGGCTTCAATCAGATTGAGAGTCTTCTGACTGGGTTACGCTCTGACCTGCAAGCCCTCACAGTGGTAATGGCTACAGGTGGTCATTTCCAATGTGGGAGATGTTCTGGGCACCAAGTGTCGCCGCTCGGTGCCCATGCATCTGCGGTGAGCAGGGAGGTCCAATGTGACCTCACGTCGGCTGCCTGTCTTCGCTGTGAGCTCCTCTCAGGACACTCCGGATGAGGGCGGCAGCTCCTCCACCCCTCTGCCAGTGACCATTGCATCCGTTGAGGCTGCTATAACTGGGGAGGTGCCAGTTCTGGAACTGGCCACTCCCTCCCAGGCGGGGCCATCACAGGCTCCACGGGCCAGAGGACGGCCGCCAAGGTCATCGATACCAACAGGACAGCAGAGTCAGCAGGCTGTCTCAGATGCCACTCCAAGCGATGGGGCAGCACCAAGAAGTAGCACCCGCAAACGAAAGCATAAGGCATGTTAGGCACTCCACGGGTATATCACTGGTGATCTTGTGTTGGCCCTAGATTCGGGAAAAAATAGTTCTGTATGTCAGAGCGACATTTGTGTTTCATGTTGGACTGAATAAAGTCCACTTTTCTGACCATGGCTGAGGGTGTTTCCTTTGTGCTGCATTTTTATGTTTCACAGACATCTCATGAGTGTTTGAGTGGACATTGATGTTTCTGTACTAAGCCCTTAGTTGCAGCTGATGAGGTGGAAGATGTAGCACCTAAGTGCCACGTGTGGAAGCGCCAGGCAATGCTGCTCCTGCTGATCCACTTGTGTGGAGCTAGCTGAAGGTTTGTTGGATTAAAGTGTCCCGGGTGTCCCTGCCTCCTTGGTGTAGTAGCGGGTCGGCGTGCTGCCCCTCATCATCGCCCTGTGCTTCCTCATCCTCTGAGCCACTGCTGGATTCATCATGTGCTGCCTCATCCAGTGCGTCAAGGTCTTCATCGTCAACTGCATCACCCCTTTCCAGTGCAAGATTGTGGAGAGCGCAGCATGCTATCACTATCAGAGAGACGCGATCTGGGGGGTACTGGAGTGCGCCCCCTGAGCAGTCCAGGAAACGGAAGCGCATCTTGAGCAGACCGATGGTTCTCTCCACCACAGCCCTTGTGGTGCCCTGGCTCCTATTGTCCCGCTGCTCAGCTTCTGTTCTTGGACGGCGGAGAGGCGTCATGAGCCATCTTCTGAGGGGATAGCTCCTGTCACCCAGCAGCCATCCATCCAGCCGGGCTAGAGCACTGAAGAGCCCCGGCACCTGGGAGTGTCTGAGGATGTAGACATCGTGGGAGCTGCCTGGGTACCTTGCACAGACTTGTAGAATCTGCATCCTGTGATCACACACTATCTGCACGTTCATGGAGTGGAAGCCCTTCCTGTTGACGAAGGCACCGGGCTCACCTGCTGGCGCCTTGATGGCCACATGTGTACAGTCTATAGCACCCTGGACGCGGGGGAAGACAACAATGGCCGCGAAGCCTCTGGCTCTCTGTGCCTGACTTGCCCGGTCGCAGCGGAAGTGGGTGAAGGTCAATGCCCATCTGAACAGAGTGTCTGTAACCTGCTCGACACAAGTGTGGACAGCTGATTGGGAGACACTGCAAAGATCACCCACCGAGTTCTGGAAGGAGCCAGAAGCATAGAAGTGGAGGGCAACTGTGACCTTGAGAGCTGCTGGCACGGGGTGTCCACCCACACAGTTAGGGGAGATCTCAGGGCCAATCATCTGACAGATATAGTTGACTGTTTCCCTTGACACTCGGAGCCTCCTTCGGCACTGCACCTCAGCCATATTGAGGTAGCTGCTTCGCCGCCTGTATACCCTGGCAGCAGGATAGTGGCGTCTTCTGCGGCCCCTTCCACCTTGGACTACCTCTTGGCCCTGCGCCCCTTGTGCCTGCACCTGGCCTCCTAAAGGTGGCTCCCCTGGAGGCTGATTGTCCACTCCTGGCCTCCTCCTTATTCTACCCCTCCCTTCCTCCTCAGAGGAGCTGCGTCCACTGGAGATGTCAGAACCCATACCCAGGCTAAATGGAGGCCTCCGGAAAGCTGCAGGCCCGATGAAGATTACTGTCTGCAGACTGGTGAGCTGAAGCTTCAAAGTACAGAGAAAGCTATTGGAAATCGATCTGAACTGCTAACAATCACACAGGCAAGTTTAAAACACTTTCTGCACTAAATACTTCAGAAAAAACATGAACAACCCCTCTGAGCCCACATATCTCGCCAGTGGATGAGTTTTGTTAAAATATCAGTTACCCGCCTGTCCGTTGGGCCCATGCGCAGAGCCGAAGTTCGCACGGGCTCCTCAAAATCGGCGTCAATTGCCGAGTTAAGGACCTTAACAAGGCCTTTAATTAATGGCGGGCGTGCGTTGTGCTTCATAGCGCGCCCGCCAACCCAAATAGCGACGTCAGCGCGCGATATTTTAAGTGCTGATGTGTGGGCGCCGCCACCCACACGTCAGCCAGAAAATTCTGCCCTATGTCTCTATTTATAAAGCCCAGGATCCCATATGCTTCATTAACTGCTTCCTCAGCTTGCCCTACCACATTCAATGATTTGTTCACATAAAGCCCTAGATGTGTCTGCTCCTGCACCTCTTTGAGAATTGCCTCTCCTTGTTCTTTCTGCCAGAATGAATCACTTCACACTTCCCTGCATTAAATTTCATCTGCCACTTGCCCATCCATTCGACTGCCTGTCTATGCCCTCTTGTAGTTTATCACTATTCTCACAGTTTGCAACACCACCAAGTTTTGTGTCATCTGCAAATTTTGAAATTGTGCTCAAGAAATACCGGGGTCCTAATACCAACGCCTGTGAACCCCACATATCTTCCCTTAGTCCGAAAAACAATTGTTCACCACTACTCACTGTTTCCTGTCGCTCATCCAATTTTATACCATGCTGCTACTGCCCCTTTTATTCCATGGGCTCTAACTTTGCTGATAAGCCTGTCATGTGGCACTTTGTCAAATGCCTTTTGGAAGTCCATGTGCATCACATCAACCCTCTCTGTTACCTCATCGAAAAAACTCAATCAAGTTAGTTAAACACGATTTGCCTGTAACAAATCTATGCTGGCTTCCCTTAATTAATCCACATTTGTCCAAGTGACATGTGGATCATTGCAATGTTGTCAGAATCCTGTAGTGAACAGCTAGTTAATTTAAACTATTTTCAAATGAAAATCTAGCTCACTATAGGAGTTTATTAGCTTTTTACAGTTCATAAATCCTTCTGGCAAATGTATGTGGGAGTTCAGGCATCTCATGGCACTTGTCTATAGCAAAATTACTTCAAGATGTTGTTCCACGGTATTGCCACAGGATTCTAGTGTACGCTGGTTTGTTTTTGGATCGCAAATTGCATGCTAGCAAACAAAACTACTGCATAACCCCCAAAGGGTTGATTTAAGAAGCTGAACTTGGTAGGGACAAGATGGCTGCATCTGCTGGCAAAACCCTGTTATTGTTGCTGCTGTTTTCCAGAAATGCCCATGTGAACAATCTCTTTTGGTTGTTCTCAGACCCTCCTCAATACAGGCAACAGCACCTGCCTCATTTGCCATATCATCCTGCAGTTGAAGCTAGAACTATTGTCAGCCCTAGTGCTTTGAAGTAAGCAGGCTATTAATCAACTTCCTAGCAAGACTACTATGGGTGATAGCGAGCTGCAAATGAATAACCTTAATATGGAATTGCTCAGAATTTATAAATCATTGGTTAGGCCACTGCTGGAGTATAGTGCCAGCTTCTGGACATCAACCTTTAGGAAAGACGTCAAAGCCATTGAGAGTATACAAAGGCGATTTATCAGAATGATACCAGGGATGAGGGAATTCAATTATGTGGAGAGACTGGAGAAACAGAGATTGTGCTCCTTAGTGCCGAGAACATCAAAGTGAAATTTTACGTAGGTGTTCAAAATTATTAGGAATTTTGATAGAGTAAATAAAACAACTTTCTCAGCAAGCTTAAGGTAATTGACAAAAGAACGAGAGGAGAGATGAGGAGACTTTTTTTCTGGAGTGAATTGTTATAATCTGGGACACACTACCTGAAAGAGCGGTGGAAGCAGATTCAATGATAACTTTCAAAATGGAATTGGATAAATACTTGAAAAGGAAAAAAAAATCAGCAGGTCTATAGGGTAATAGCAGGGTGGGGTCTAATTGGATTGCTCTTTCAAAGACTCGGTACAGCCATGATGGGCCGAATGGTCGCCTTCTGCGATGTACAAAAGAAACCCAGATCTAACGAGTTAACTGAATTTTCTCAAATCTTATTAATTTGCCCATTTGAAAATGTTACATAAGTGTAAGAGGACATGCACTGAAGCAGGATTGCCAAAGAGGAAATAAGTGTAAAAAAAAGCTTTAATTGAAGCCACGTTTGAATAAAGAACAGTTTAATAGCACACCTCTTCCACCAGGTGCCTTTGATGTTGATGAATTCTACACAGGGTCTTTTCCTAGCCTTGGTTAAAATGTGTGAGATAGACAGCAGATGTACTGCAAAAGATTCAAGTCGGATGAAAGTAAGAGCTAAAATCAGAAGGTGAACCAACCTGGACTGATCTTGCATACAAAAGCAAACTACTGCAGATGCTGGAACTCTGAAATAAAAGCAGAAGTTGCTGGAAAAACTCAGCAGATCTGGAGAAAATGGGTTCATGTTCCAGACTTAGAGCTTTTTGCCAGAATTCAAAAGAGATAGAGATGGAATAGTTTTTAAGTGAGTACAGAGGCAGGGCAAGTTGGGGGTTCAGCATGGGCAGCGAAGCAAAGGAAGGTCTGTGGTAAGTTGGAAGAGAGGAAAGGTGAAATAACGTAAAAACATGGGAAAATGTGAAGTTGTTCTTTTTGGCAGGAAGAGTAAAAAAACAGTATTACCTGAACAGAGAACGGCTGCAGAATTCCAGAGTGCCGAGGGATCTAGGTGTTCTAGCGCATGAGTCACAAAAAGTTAGTATGTAGGCACAGCAAGTAATTAAGAAGGCTAATGGAATGCTATCCATTATGACGAGAGGAATTGAACATAAAAGTAAGGATGTTATGCTTGATCAGAAATGGAAAAAAACTAGTGGTGTGACAGATTTCAAGCAAGTATAGACACAAGGAAAGGAGAAAGGGGAAAATCTGCGATAGGGGAAAGGCAGGAGAGATCCAATAAAAAAGAATTCAACGATGATGCAAGGCAAAGGAGATGGTAATGGAAAAAGTAAAGGGCATTGGTGAGACCACATCTCGAGTAATGTGTGCAGTTTTGGTTCCTTATTTAATAAAATGCATTGAAGGCCGTTCAGAGGGGGTTTACTAGGTTGATACCTGGAATGAGCATGTTGTCTTATAAAGAAAAGTGTTAGACAGACTGGGCTTGTTTCCACTGGAGCTTAGAAGAGTGAGGGGTGACTGGATTGAAGTATATAAGATCCTGAATGGTATTGACAATGTGGACGTGGAAAGGATGTTTCCTCTTGTGGGTGAGTCCAGAACTAAGAGTTGCTCTTTTAGTACAAAGATGACGAGACATTTTTTCCCTGAAGGTTGTGCAACTCTCTGCCTCCGAAAATGGTGGAGGTTGGGTGATTGAGTATTTTTAAGGCAGAGGTAGATAGATCCTTGTTAGGCAAGGGAATCAAAGGTTACCAGGGGTAGATGGGAATGTGGAATTTGAAACACAAACTGATCATCCATAATCTTATTGAATGGCAGAGCAGGCTTGAAGGGCTGAATGGCCTACTTCTCCTATTTCAGATGTTTGTATAGTTTATATAAAGATAGGCCTAGAGGAGTTGTAAGTGGGAAAAGCAGAATCAGCAACAGCTTTTGTCAAAAAAAAAGGGACTGAGGGTATGATCTGAAATCTTTAACCTCAATGTTCAGTCCATTTACACCTCCTTGAGACGCATCTTTTTTCTTTTACTTTTTCCATTACCATCTCCTTTTCCTTGCACCATCATGCAATTACTTTTTATTGGATCTCTCCTGCCTTCGCCCTATCGCAGACTTTCCTCTTTCTCCTTTCCCTGTGTTTCTACTTGCTTAAAATCTGTCACATCACTGTTTTTTTTTCCATTTCTGATCAAAACTCATTGACCTGAACTGTTAAATCTGTTTCTTTCTCCACAGATGTTGCCAGACTTGCTCAGTATTTTCAGCGTTTTCTGTTTCTATTTCTGAGCTTGCATATGTCTCACGGCTGGTTACAAAGAGGCATTAGGAAAGCCCTGAAATACCCGTGAAAGTGATCTTAACATTGAAACTTTCACTCAGGTGTGAATTTTAATATCAACCTGAATCGAACTTGATTAATATAACGACAGCGACAAGTGAAGGTGAATTAATATATCTTTTCTAACAAATACTTTAAACCAATCCTTAAAATTTATGCTAAATGGCAAGCGGGGGTATTTGTTTTGTGATGTGACGCATCATATGATACTGTAAAATAAGTGAGCTTTTAATCGCAAATTCTGAGCAGAATGGCTAATTTGTCGTCAGCAGCAAAGGAATAACCTCACTGCTCATCTTGCTGACAGCTGCCCATATAGTTATTCTGGGCTTTTGAGTGGAATAATTCTGGCATCTAGGAGCAAAGAACAGGCTCTTCAACCAATCAGATTGAAGGATCCTGACTGAGACGTGTGGAGTCTCCAGCAGGAAGAGTAAATCAGATTGAAATCATGTACAAAAAGCAAAATGAAGATTGGAAAAGGCGGACGGGATTAAGAAAGATGGAGGCATCAAGAGAGAGGTATTGAGATAAACAGAAAAAGTAAGAAAAAATTAAATCTCGAACATGAACCAAGTTGTGAAAGAATGAAAGCCCATGTTTGTAAAATAAAATTTTCAGGGCCAGAGAGGTAGTTTGTTCGTAATTATCACTTATCATCACAGTTAAAAATTCATTTAATCCCTAAATGCATCAGCCCTAACATTTTTTGATATCTGTAGCACTGACCTAATGGGCTAGAGTACAAAGCTCATGCCATTGCATTGATTTTAATGCCTAGCCTATTAGCGAAGACTGTTTTCAGCACGTCCTGTAGTGGAACAGGGTATTTCTGAAGGCAAATTCCAGATTTTGGCACTTGACTGTGCATAGGTCCGAAGTTGCTATCTGATTAACCCCAGAATAACAGTGAGCACTGTTAACATCACCATTATTACCTATGCAAAATCTGGGCTGTTATGTAAAAAGGTGATCTAGGAATTTGCATGGTGCATTGAGTGTACTATCCATAACTGGTAAAATACAGGAATCTGTTCCAAGCAGCAGACTGGCAGAATACCTGTTCCTCAATAACTTAAGGACTACATGAATTCTGAAACCAATGCCAGAATTTTATGTTCGGCATGTGGACACGTGCCCGACATGCACGAGCGTAATATGACACATGATGACGTCAGGCCTGCGCACCGACATCATCGTGCACTCGCACGATATTTCATTTGGTGGGCGTGTGCCGGAGTCGACTGCATACCCGCTGATAATTGAAAGGCCTATTAAGGCCATTAACAAGCTAATTAACTTGAAATTTATGCTGCCCGTTCAACCTAATGGTTGGCAGGCAGGCAAAAAATGCCAAGCGGCCTTTACATTTTTAAGAAATGTCACCCACGAGCGGAATGAGGTTTCCTAAAGCTAATACAAATTAAATAAAAACTTTATTTTGAATTTAAAAACATGTCCCATCCCATGTGACACAGCCACATGAGGGGACGTGTTTCATTAAATTTTTATTGTATTTATTAATTTCTTTAAAAAAACGCTTCAATCTCCCTGAGGCAGCTCCGCACTCTTTTGTGCGCATGTGCGAACTGTGCGCAAGACCCAGCGATCCCTCCTCCCCCCCCACCCCCCGCCCGCACAGGTAGCGCTCAGCACTGCCGCTCGCAATCCACCCAGGGAAGGCCTTAATTGGCCCGCCTGCATGAAATCATGGTGCGGACCCGATCAGGGGCGGCGGTCGGCTTCCCGACTACCCCTGCCTGCTCCCGCCGAGCCCGCCTGACGAGGGAAGAATTCTGGCCTAAAGCTGTTTCGTGACAAGTTTCCTTGATTCCTTCCACATTGTTACAGATGAAGTAGGAGTGATAGCAGTTGCATCAGTTGTCACTATCTAGGCCAATGTGGCAAAATATTTACAATAGAATACTGTGCTGAATAGTGGTAACACCCAAGTTTACAAGTTTACAAAGGTTGTGGTAAGTCTTTCTCAAATAGTGATCAGATCCTCATTCAGTGCAATTTTATAGTTGTGGCTATTACATTCCAAAAAAACTAATGGAAAAGGTAAAGAGAAGATTAACAAGATTCCAGTGGTAAGAGATGAAAGGCAAGATGAGAAAAATGCAAGCTTCTAGAAAGCATGCAGCTAAAGGAGGTCCTCAGAAAAGCATTTCAAATATTAAATGGTTTCGACAAGGTCAATCCTGGTGATTACTGAGTTAGGAAAGAAAGACCAGTGTGCACCCATTTAATTTTGAAACTGATAAATAGGGAAGATTTGTTTGTAAATAGCTAAGGCCCAAGTACTAATCCTTGCGCTACACTGCTAGTTACAGCCTGTCAAACTGAAAAAGACCAATTTATACCTATTCTCTGCTTTATGTCCATTAACCAATCTTCAATCTGTTTTGTATCATAACGTCTCATGTGACACCTTATCAAATGCTTTTTGAAAATACAAATACGCTACATCCACTGGTTCCCCCTTATCTATCCTAGTTTCATCCTCAAAGAACTCTTAACAGATTTGTCAAACACGATTTCTTATTCAAAGACCCATGTTGACTCTGCTTAACCATAATATGATTTTCTAAGTGCTCTGTTACCACGTCCCTAATAATAGATTCCAGCATTATGCCTACTACTGATGTTAAGCTGACTGTGGCCTCGTACTTGAGTTTCCTTATAATCTCATGAACTGGAGTAACACATTGCTCAAATCTACAGCTGCAGCACTCCTGAGAATATCTGAGGGGGATTTTACTGTAATGAACAGTAACTTGTCGATAAAATGGCATTTGGGCTCTTGGTAGAAAGGTTAACCCTGGCTCAAAGTGAAGTAGAAACTCATTTGTGGCATAGATGTTTGCATGAAGATGTATGAGCCTTGTGGAGACTTTCACTAGAATTGGAGACATATGTATTACACAAAAGTGGGAATCAATGTATAGGTCTGTTTCAGTGAACTGAATAATTGCCTGACCATGGCTTTTCATATGACCCCATTGCAAACTCAGCCAAGAAACAGCTTTACTTTAAAGTAGTGGTTAATATATTTTTAATTACTGCAAAATTTCAGCAGCAGTGGCCAAAATGTTGAAAGTAAATGGAAAATAATCTCTGAAATATGCATCTATTAGAAGCATGTGGGAGATGGTTGAATTTACTATCTATTTCCAGTGCATGTGAAGCTCATCTGGTGTCCCACAGTTTTGTACGTGTATACTGCGTGATAAATCATTCATGTTCTTTGACATTTTAAAGATCGAAGGCAGTTTCAAAACTTTGGTTCTTCTGTGAACGAAAAAAACGAAACAAAAATATTGCACGCATCATATTATATGAAATCACCTCCATTAAAGAAAGAACTTGCATTTATATAGCACCTTTCATGTCTACATGATGCCCCAAAGCACTCAACAATCAGTTCATTACTTTTCAAGCAAATTACTTATGCAAATGGGGCAGCAAAAATTATATACAGCAAGGTCCCACAAACAAGCAAATAAGATTTTTTGCCAGTGTTGTGTGCGGGATAAATATTGGCCAGGATACCAGGAGAACTCCCTTGCCATGGAATTGTTTACATCTCCCAGCCCCCTGAGATGTCTGTACTCCTCTAATTCTGGCCTCATGTGCATTTCCACTTATAATGACTCCACCATTGGTGGCTGTGCTTTCAGTGGCTGAGGCTCTAAGCTCTGAAATTCCCTCCCTACTCCCTCTCCACTTGTCTACCTCACTTGCCTCCTTCAAGACACTTTTTAAAACCTTCCTCTTTTACCAAGCTTTTGGCCATCTGACTTAATATCTCTTTTCGTGGCTTGGGGAAGACTTTGGCTTGTAATACTCCTGTGAAGCACCTTGGGGCATCTCATTACATTAAAGGCACTATATAAATATAAAGTAGTTGTTGTATTCACCTGAAGACACATGTGAACACACATATGGCCTCAGTTTGATAATGTACGGTCAGCCTGGTTTGTGTGCTGCAACCTTAGAGTGCATTTAACTTTCTGACTCTGGCAAGAGTGCTACCAGCGAGTCAAGCAGATACTTGAGAAGAATAGTGCATGGCATATCAAGCGCCCATATAAATAGTTTTTGTTTTAATATATACCTCGGCAGTTCATTACATGGTGGAAAAGTTGATAGAACTGTGAACTGTAAGTAAGTCTTGTGTGACATTGGGTGCTGACTGGTTGACAATGTCAATGAGCTGATGCATTCTTTTCCAGAGCATTGCAATTGCAAACTCTGCGGTCAAAATGCAAACACGAAAATATTCCCGGTAGTAGAATTATGAGGCCACAATCAGATAATCAAAATAAAATATTCAAGATGTTCACAACATGTTTTCCATCAGCCAGCTAGAGAATAATTTGATACCTTCTACTTGAGGGGAAAAAGAAAGAAAGACTGAATGTTGGAATTGCTGACTAGGCCAACCAGCATCTGAAAGAGAAAAATAGGTTCATGTTTTGGGTGAGATTTCAACACATGAATAAATGTATCACTTGTCATTTCATGCATGTCAGGGTTGTTGAAACAAGGACTTTTAAATCAGCCATGATCCAAGTTTACAGCAATTCAGTCTTTAAAAAAAGCCGAATAAAACTGGTGCTAGACCATGTAATTCAGATTAAATCCAATGGTGCTGGGGCAGGAACAACGAGCCACGATGTGAAGCGTCTTCTGACTTTATTTTTAATTGAAGTTTAATTTGATTTAATATAAACAGTCCCTAAGATCTTCACAGTTTTCGTATAACCATTTGGCCTTTGGTAGAAAAGATGTCATACTTCAGAACTATGTATAACGTGAAAGACAACAGAATCTAGACAATGGGGATCTTACTTGAACCAGTCCCAAACATCAGCTGCATCTGCATCTATGGCTGAACCAGCATTGTTCATATTCATTGGGAAAGTTAAATATTTAAATTGCAATAATTATTTATTAATTGTTTGCATTCTGGTGGAAATGTGGAAAGGGACTGCAAGTTAAATGCGCCCTGAAAACATAACCACATGCTAATTATTATGGGGTTAAGTCCTGTGATGTGCAATTAAACTTCATTGGCATGTTGGCTGGCTTGCTCAGCCAAGCAGGCAGGGAAGTTTCAATATTGTCAGCCCTGCTGAAGTGGAACTTATTTCACATTTGTGGGACATTGCTCAGTTTTTAGTTCCGTAGGTATCCATTAAGATGTTTTTTGTTCCATTTAATCAATTATGGTGGTTCTTACCTGAACTACAAATGTTTTTCCAGTTGTGGGGAGTCAGAAAATTCCTTTTTATTTTGTAACTTTCTCAGTTCTCAGAATTCAGTTCTTTTTACATGTCTTTGGGAGAGAACTTGAAAGTGGAGAGTGCCAGCAAATCCAGACGTTAGTTCTGGTTGTCACTTGTGACTGTTGCTGGGAGCTGAAGGAGTGCCTGTATGGAAAGGATGGAGAGTTCAAATGGGCATCATTTTACAACCTGTAAAGCGTTAAGAGGTTTAAGCTCTGTTGGGACTAGCTGCAAACTGCTAAATGTTAAGGGATTGTATGCTGCCTCTTGAACAGCATCATAGATTTGTCACCTCGCCAGAGGATAAAATGTGAAAAAAAATTTGACAGATGGAAGCAGTGTCATTAGAAAGAAGAGTGGAGACAAACATACTTCCCTATATCATAGGGAATAAAATGTACAAACCCGATGGATCTACCTTGGATCGTTTTGCTTTTTCTCCATTGAATATTTGCTTACAGATGGTGGAGATGGAACAAAACCCTCATCATGTCCTAGGCTGATCGCTGATGAGGTCAATTAGTGCCTGAACCAATACTCTGGAGTGGTTGTAATGCATGGGTATTCTCTTGTATTCTGACATTACAAAGAAATCCTACTGATCCTTTCAGTATGTAGAAGCCTTTCAATGGCAGAGGAACATTTGAATATATAGCAGTAGGACACGCATTGTGTGTCTATCTAGCTGGTTCCAGTGTTAATAAAAATATCCCATGATACATCTCACAGCCTCCTTTTAAGAATGTTCATCTGGTGCTTACCCAACTCTCTTCATCAGCAAGTTCAGTAATCAATCTCTGCTACTTGTCTTTGGAAGTCCACTTCATTTTTGCAAGCCACAGTGTATTCAATCAAATTGTATTTTTGCTCTCCGGCTTTTAAATTTGAGGCAATGTCCTCATGTAAAGCCTGTGAGAATGTTGATGTTTATCCTATCCATACACTTCAGGACCATGACAACTTCTGCACGTTCACCCCAAACCTCCTCTTAAACTAGGAGTAAAGAGTTGAGTGAGGCCGTAGCATTGATTCATTTAAGTACATGGTGTAGTGACAACATTTACCTCACATTGCCTTTTCATCCAATCTGTGTTGAAGTTTGGTTTTTAAAAAGTTCTTTAAATTACGTTTGTACTTGCTCTTACTATTTACTTCACTCCAATGTATTAAAATATTTCCTAAACTTACGTCTTTTCCCTCCATTGTAGCAGCAACCTCTTGTTCCTTGCTGCCATTCTTTACGTGAGCCAATATACTGGGAGTATGCAGGCTGTTCAAGCATAACATGACATAGAAGCCATGAGGTGATTTGTACACTAGACTTTGGAAAATGGTAGAATGAACACACAATCAGACCATTATTTAGCCTACGAACGATGGGACGAATTTATTAAGAGCAACATGGAAGCAGTAGCAAAAGGCTATGCAGAATATTGCAATTAATTAATAGTATCCTCCTCAAGTTAAATTAACAAATAATCAACTCTTGTCCATCGACAAAAGACTCCCACTTTGGACCTAACATGCTCTTCAAAGCATTGAGGCAAACAAGACCCTTGCCAACAAAACATCTAGCAATCTCAGTTCTGAAATTTTCAATTGACCTCACCTCAACAGCTTTTTGTGGGAGCAAATTCCATATTTCCACTACCATTTATGTGAAGAAATGCTTTCTGACATCATACCTGAATGGCCTAGTTTTAATTTTTTGTTTATGCTTCCTTGTTCTGGACTATCCACCAGTAGCAATAGTTTTTCTCTATCTACCTTATCAAAACCGTTAGTCTTCTTAAAACACTTCAATTAGATCACCCCTCAATTTATATTCAAGAGAATGCAAGCTCATGAAATGTATGGCCCTAATTGAACCCTTTTATCCCTGTTATCATTTTAGTAAATCTGCGCTGCACCCCTCCAAAGCCAATATATCCTTCCTAAGGTATGGTACCCAGTACAGAATCCAGCACTTTAGATGAGGCCTAATCCAAGCCTTCCACTGCTTTGTATTTCAACCCTCTTGGGATCAAGGTCACTATTCCATTAGCCCTTTAAATTACTTTTCTCCTGACCACCAGCTTTTAGTGTTCTTGTACTCGGACCCCCAAATCTCTCTGCTCCTCCACAGTCCCTAGCCTCTTGCCATTTAGAAAATACTATCATACACCTTTCTAAGGTCCAAAGTGTATGGTCTCACATTTTCCAACATAGAACTCCATCTGCCACAGTTTTGCTCACTCACTTAACCTATCAAAGGCCCTTTGCAATGTTCAGCTCCCATTCACGCTATTTATTGTACCACAATGCTTGTTACGATCTCCATAGAGACTGATAACATTTTAAAAAGAAATTTGAACTTCCAGTTAATAGCTGAAAGGATGACACAAAAAGATTCCATGTTTTAAGACTTTTACTGGAACAAAAGACTAAAGGTACTAGTGACGAAACACTGTTTTTGTAAGCAACTTATATTTTAAACCAGAAAACACAACCAGAAACACACTTCACAGATATACTTTACACCATCCTTTAGGTAGACATTGAATTCTCCCAGAACCAGTCCAATGTGATTCTTAGCTCCTGAGGGTTTACTTCTGTTCTTTTCTTCTCAGCCTAGGAACCTTTAATGCCAGAACTGTCTTTCAGAGTGCAGTTTCTCCACACGCCACCCCCCACCACCCCCACCCCGTCCACCCCCCACTAAACCCCAGAGATTCCTCCTCTAACACAACCTAGGCAGGTCATTCAGCCCCATTTTAACTCCTCATGAATTTGATCTTTTCAACTTGAACACAAGGTCCTACCTGCATTCTTGCATGACAGACCGCAGTGACTTGCTGTCTATAGCTGCTGTCCCTCTCCCGGATCCTGGCCGATTAGCCTTGTCTGTGAGTTTTCGGGCATATCATGTAGACCATTCCCCCCTCAAATCCCACCTCCATGGCAATGCGAACTCCATGGGGTGAAATCTTGTCGTCTCTCTGGGGCAAGGTTTGATGACAGGGAGGGCATTGAATCAGGCAGGAGAGTGGCGAATGGTGGATTTGGCTGTGCAGGGAGCAGACAAGCAAACCTGTGCTCCCGGTGGATGGAGGGGGGGTGGGGTGGTCTATTGTTCAAAGGCACTCAGTACTTAATCAAGGGACCTTGCATCGAGAAAGGGTGTCCCACTGAGAGCCACCCCACTTGCCCTTATTGTTGACACCACCTCCCCCCGAACTGTAATTCTACAATGTTGAACCATGAATCATTTCTCATGTAACTTAAATTACACTGAACCACTTTGCATAATTTGCTGCATTTAACTATTATTGTTATCTCAATTTCTGCCCCATCCCCCCGACCAGAAGTTTTTTTTTCCCTCATTACAATGATGTTATTATATTTTGGGATTGTGATTCTAGTTATGGAGAGTGATGCTGAGCTCCAAAATGATACGGGATGGTAAATTTAACCATTGTAACACTTAATATCGATGCATTTGTGAGAATTACAGTGATCAGAAGTATTAATGATGGGAAGATAGAGTTTCCATCTGGTGCAAGCCTTGCCAACCAGACTGGTGAAAACGACTGGAAAATTGCTTCTCCAGATTTCAGGAGGACCATCAAGGTGTATCTCTTGGAATCCAAGCCCACTTTCTGCTAGCGATGCTGATTGTGTCTTTAATGAGTGATTGTTCGACAGATTGCAATAGAAAATTTGGACTGCAGCAGCCTCCAATTGCTGGTGTAATCGAAACAGATGTGTGTTTGTGGTGTTTTTTGCTGAAGTTTGGTTGAAGTTGATGAAATCTGTATGATTTTAATTCAGCAGCCCTTTTCATCAGCGTTCAACAACATACCCTTGTGCGATTGTTTTTATTAGTTTCAAAAGACGGAATTCATGTGTTATCTTTGACACCTGCAGACTGTCTGGAACTTTTTTTTTATTGTCCTTCATGTTTGAATGACTCTGTTGTTTTAATGGGCGAATTATCTGTCCCCTTTTGGAATATGTGTGTGGGGGTGTGTACAAAATGGTAATGGCACTCATGAAATGCGAAGGTCGGTGTGCTTGGACTTCACTGTTATGTTTCCCTGTTGTATGATGTTACAGCTTATTCTAACACTGATCATGCTCAGTCCAATTGTTCAAAAAATAAAGTGGACCAATCAAACTTAAAAAAAGGCACTTCAAAAATTGGCATGGGGGCATGATGGGCAATAGGGGTTGTTTCGGGGCATGGCTTGGCATGGAGGCATGAGAGGCCATAGGGGGTGGGTGGGGGGCATGATGTGGCATGGGAAGTGTGTCGGAGGGTGAGGCCTGGAGGGCCCTGCTGTTTTTATTTTAACTGGGTGAAGTCTCACCACACCGAGGCAAGCTTTTAAACAGCCTGTTTGGCACCCGCTGTGGTTGCCTCCAACCTCTTTCCCTGGTTGGCTGGCCTCACTGCAGAGTGCACCTGCCCCCCGGTGATGAAGATCCCATCTTGGAGGGCACTTTCTCCCGAGGTGGGTTTGCAAAGCTAGAAATTTTCCTGACTCCCGCTACCCTCCTCGAAGATGAAAATCCAGGCCAAGATATGTACATATAAACTACAATATGGAAAAGTACAAAGTATTTTAGTATTCGCTCTCAGCCAAGAATACATAATGAGGCTTGCCTGGGAGCTGATAAATCCATTAGCCTGTTGAAACACCTGAGCCCCAGAGAAAAAAAATGCTTGATTGATAGCTCTGGTTCTCTGACTTCTTCTGTCACTTTCACAATATTTATTTACACAAGTTAAAGAGGTTTCAAGTGCTTGCAGTTTTTGCTATTGAAACTTTAAAGGATGTGGATTATTGACGCTTTTATTGGGCTGTAGTAAAAGCTATTTTTAGGAATGAATGACTTTTTAGAAGTCTTATTTTACACATCCTACTGTCACTACAGGATTGCTTCTATACAGCGTATAGTGGGTGAATGGGCATGGAAGTGCCATAGCTTAGCATGGAGGCATGAGGCACCACCGGGGTTTTTTGGGGGCATACCTTGGCATGGGGTTCATGAGGGGCCATAGGGGGCAGGTGTAGGGCATGTATTGGTATGATGATATCAGGAACTTACCTTTCAAAAGACCCCTTTATGCAAACTATGGTTCATACCTCTGAGGTGCTGTGAACCACGACTCAATGAGAACCTGGCCCAACTTCATGAAAATTGTGGTGGACTAGGACATGCCTATCCCACAATGGAGCTGGCCAGGTTGGGAGTGCAGGGTTTGGGCTCGTGACCTGAACCAGCCCGCAACCTTAAAAGGCACACCTGGAAACTGCGGGAATGGGTCGGGAATCCCAGAATCGGGTCTTAGTTGCCATTTTTAAAGGCAAGTCACCTGACTCAGTAAAACTCCAGACTCTTGTGTTCTCCAACATTGACATTAAGTTACCCTGCATCATTAAGAGTCACCCTTGATGCAGTAGTGGCCAATTTAATTTTGCTTGTTACTCAAAAATGTTACGGTTTTGCTACCTCTTTTGCATTGAAATGAAACAACTTCAGGTGTGCACTGAATCAAAAGTATGAATGTAGCACAGGAGCCAGGTTGATGATCTGACTTCTGGGGGTATACTGAAGTGGGTTGTGTCACGTCGCCAGTTCTTGGGCTGGGTATATCTTGGTGTGTAGCCACATTTTAACATCATTACAATTTATAACATATCTATGACTCTTAGTAAATGTAAAAGAACCATCATTCCCATTGCATTAATAAATTAGCTACCCTAGAAGCAAATTTGTGCCTTGACTCCAAACACATAAGAACAATGTTTTACTGTTGCTAAGTTTCATAGTAAGAACAGTTGGCAATATTATTCTGTTTTTGACAAATGGGAATCATGCTATACAGATAAGGACCTCTGACCATTACTGTGGTATAGCTGCAGTGAAAGCAAATGTGCAGTGTGAACAATCTTATATGCAGACTTACTTTGCTGAGAGTGCCACTGATGCATAATGTTAGCAAAATAAAAATAATTGGAATTGGGTTCAGAAAGAGGTTGGCTCATTTTCTACCACATTATATAGCAGTTCATACTTTGGCCTTTACATTTTGATACCATATGTTGAATTCTTTGCTTTAGGGATAAGGTGCTATGTAAATGAGTTATCTCAGGTCAGCAGAGTTGAATGTTTTCTGCTCTGGAAATATTTTAAAGGGCCTTGCGTAATCATTGGATGCTTTTCTTAAAAATTCTATGACTGGATAAATTTGATATATTCACTGTGAAATTGGAATTTTGTCTTGCAGGTACTGATATTTTATGCAATTGCTTTCACTATTTCCTTATGATGGTGTAGCAGCATGTTGCCATACTCTAAATTTGCTCCTTATGCCTGTTGAATGATAGATACTGTAGACACAGATTTAATGGGGACAGAAAGAAGAACTGCTCCCTCAATGTTAACATTGCTTGGAGCAGGCTCATTGTCAGTTCGGGGACCAGGCGGTGAACTGCTCAATTCCTGAAATGAGCCAAGTTGCCAAAATGTTGAAGTTTAGCTATTTCAAGCTGTCCAAGAAACTCAATTTGTCTTTTTATAACCCCCTTCTTGTGAAATTAAATTGCACCAAATGTCGGTGCTTGATTTGGAGTTGAAGAGTGCAGTGAGAAACTCCACGGAAATTTGCATGCATATCAAGGTCAGTTGCTTCAAACTTCCCATGGATGAAAAGAGTTGGCCCATCAGTAACCAAGGCTCCCGAGGGCATGGGGAGTTTGAATTTGGTGTATTAATGCACATGTGCATATTGCTGCTCTGCCCCCATTCTGAATCAGGCATACCATCAATCTGTAAATGCTCCAAAAATCTGGGGAATATTTTACCTTGTGCAAGGGTTAACCTGACTTATGGAAGAAGATAAATGGCACTTCTGAGAGTATTAAGCTTCGGTGGTTCACACAGATGTGAGACGCTTCTGTGGCTGCTTGATCAGTTTGCCAGCAGGGAGAGGAAGGGACCAAGAGGTATGGCTACTTCTGTCACTGAAAGCGTGGCCTTGATTTTAACTCCCAACTCACTTCCCCTAACCTCCTTTCCACCAAGAAGGGCGGGACATTTAAAACTAACCACAATTTTAAGCTGCGAGTGACAAAGATACCTACCTGAAGACAGAAGGTGCTCTTTAAGAGTGCTGAACAGACTTTGATGATACCCTTGGAGCTTGCTATGTGATTTTAACTTGAGGCCTGAGAGGGGGTGCAGTCAAGGCTTCTTTGCCAGGCAAAGGTTGCTGGGAACAGCAACCACAGATAGAAGCGATCAGTGAGGTAAATTCTTGATTTGTTTTTGGCTCACTTAGGGGCCAGGTGGAGTGGGAATGGATTTATACCACCACCATGCCTGTCCAATTAGCTGAGTGCTGGGGACAATTCTCTTTGTTCCCCACCATAGTCATGATTTAACTTCCCGCCAGCTTTCTGGAGCTTGTGGTCAGGATGTTGGCAAGCGGCCGGCCAATGAGACCTGGCAGTTAAAATCAGCCAAGCAAATGTGCAGCCGGCCTTAAGCAGTCTTTGCAGCATTGCTGTCCGGGAATAACTGTAGTGTGCATTTGGTTATGCGCAGCTGACCGGTGAATACGTAACAATAATGATCAAGGCTTGTGTATTTGTAATTTGGGTCACCTTCTGAATCACAGTTCTACTTTCCCAAAGTTTGACACAAGTTCGTGCTCGGAATAGATACAGAGGAAGCCGACTGAAGCCAGACACCAAGTTAGACTCTGCCTAAGATCAAATACTTCAATTAATGTGATTAAGAAAATGTTTTATTGGATGAAAAATCGTATACACCTTCAACTACAATTGCATTTTCCACCCATTACTACTTAACAAATCATGTTTTGAGCCAAGTCTTTACGGCTTCAGATAGAGTTATTCTTGTTTCTGTGAGGCACTTTGCCATGGAGTAGTAAAACATACATTCTTGTTTGCAATTTATTCCTCATCTAGCTGTGTATTCCATAGCTGGCACCAACTGAAAACTAGGTGCTTTACCAAAAAGAGAGAGTTAAAAGTGGAAGGTGAGCTATTCCCTCCATATCCAATCTCTGCCTCCCAATCTGCAACTTAATCTGTCACATTCTGTTTTCATAGCTGTCTCTATTTTACATTGGTCAAATATAAGTTGTCCAAATGAAAACGTATTGTTGACAGAATGAATAAAAAGCTCTTTCCAGCATCATTGCCAAGGAAGTGTTCCTGCAACAAAGCTCTGATCTTCCTTCTGTCATGAAGAACAGGGAGTTGGCGAGTTAGCCCATTTCTGTTATAATTCATCAACCATTCCTTTTTTGTTTTTAAAACATTTTTTTTCACCATGCTTGTGTGAATATATCAGGGTGAAAGGAATGATGATGCTCAAAAGCATGCACTTGCATTAATCACATTAAGACGTGTAGCAGGAGAGCTCTTTACACTGACCTGATGACCGAGGAAAATCTTCCTTTTTTTATTCATTCATGCGAGGTGGATGTCACTGGCCAGGCCAGCAGTCATTACCCATCCCTAATTCAGAGGGCATTTAAGAGTCAATCACACATTGCTGTGGATCTGGAGTCACATGTAGGCCAGACCAGGTAAGGACAGCAGATCTCCTTCCCTAAAGGGCATTAATGAAACTTGTGTTTACAACAATCAGCAATATAAACTCTTAATTCCATATATATATATATATATATATATATAATATTGGATTCAAATTCCACCATCTGCCATGGCAGGATTCGAACCTACTTGCCCAGAGCAATACCCTGTGTCTCTGGATTACTAGTCAGGTGATTATACACTACGCATCACATCCCCCTTTTCTCTCTGCTTACTGCACTGCTCATTATTGGTGATTGTTTCTAAATCCTTGCACTGTTACCTGGTTTTGTGAGGTGGAGAGAAGTCTTTTTGTGTCACAGTCTGTCATTAGCTGAAAAAAGGCTGCGATGAATGCTCATCCAGTGTTGACAAAACAAAGCTTTTACCTCATTTATATTCTGTGAAATTGTAGCTGTTACACTGAGAATCTGAAAAGGGCTTTGCTTGGTAAGAATTCTGATAAGTCAACAAAGGAAAAATGATTAAACTGAACCAGGAAAATGGTTCATGATTATTATGAAGGATTCAAATGCTACTCGTCTGGAAGTTAGAAGGAGAAAAGGCAGACCGGACTGAATATTTTCATCCAAATCTTAATATGATTTAAGGAATATGATAACAGGAAAGGCCATTTGTGTGGACAGTATATAAGGATTAAAGAGATGATTGAGTGCCTTCAGTTGCGATTGATCTGCAAGCATGAATTGACTTCTCTGTAACGATTTTACACTTTGTGAAACAGTTGGACTTGAAGGCACCTTTTAAGTAAACCTGTGTTATATTTGTTTTCAATTACATGGTATTGTGTAATAAAGGCAGGGCTTAATGTGATAATGTTAGTCATCCATACAGTAATGCAAAGTGCAGTGCTGGTGAGAATTGGGAGTGCCAAGCTCGTTCCACTGGAATTTTCTGACATGATGTGTGCTCTCAAGGCCCTGGGAACCATATGAGAGATTTGCAGAGTTAACTTTCCATAGGTGCACAGGGGTAGCTTTATTACACCTCATAACTTTAATTTTCCTTCTTAATTTTCCCAATTATTGTAATTATTGTTTCTTAGGGCTTACTGATGAAGCATAAATGTTTATTAAAAGTACTTAGCAATTTACATTGCTGTGATTACGGCCAATAATATATTCATCCAAATGTCTTTCATTGTTGAGGATTTAATTGGATAATTACACCTAATTACTTGGATTTAATTTGTGGTGCCATCATCATTATATTCGTTCTGCACTTTGGTTATTCATATTTTTGTTGTTGAAATAATGAAGCATCCGAAATGATCTGCACAATTCAGCCTGAGAACAGCCCCACAACTGCTCTAGCATCTTGGCACCCCAGTACCCTGTGTAACATTGCCCCCTCAGTTGTTGAGCTCTTGGTACCAGGTGTCGGCCCGTGAGGTACCCTTCATAAAGGAAAGGTTCAGAAAAGAAAACCATGCTGAGACCGTCTTCTATCAGCTGAAGCCTAGGATCGTGCTCCCTACTTGTCCCCATGGATCAGGGTGCTGAGCGGCATGCTGAGCCCCAAGAAAATGGGAGAGGGAAAAACGCCTGGAGAGAAGCTTCTGATCTTCATAAGCCACAGCCAATTATACAATTTAGACAGCTTTATCCATTCAGAGGTTGATTTATCAAAACGATGGGAGTCCCCAAGTATTTCGTATCTCGATTACTAGGCACCTAAAGGAAAAAAAATCCTCCAGCATCTTTTTACAAGGATCTATTAATCCCATTTTCTAAAATATCAAACCTCTCATATTTCACGTCAGCTGCTCAGCTATTGTACTTTTTAACATTTGTCTTCTGCGCCACGAATATCTGTGGGTGTGCAAATTGTTCAAACTACCACAATACCTTAATCTAAACAGTGTGTTTTTCAAATGCAGGCTAGGCCTAATTATAGGTAGTCCTTGGAGCACTAAATCAGCTAATGACTTCAACGAGCAGTGTTATTTTAAAATAAATTACATTTAATAGTTTATATGCAAGCTCCCGCACTGCCAAAATATAAAACAAGTATTTGAAATGGGGTCTTGCCACCCTCTCAGCAACATGTTAGCTGATGTCACCACATTCCCATGCCTGGTTAATATTTAACTTTTCTGATAAACTACTGTCTCACCCACTTCCTGTCTGGCAACTTATTCAAAAGCAAGTATTTAGTAAACGATACACAAGGAAGTTAAACTGCTAGCCCTTCTGAAGGCTGTGTTAGTAGCTCTGGTCTTGCAAGATAATGTAACCGCACCACCAGTGTATTTTTAAAAGGAAAGGTGAATTGTGCATGATGCTCAAATGGTTTTTTTTTTTCACCTTAATAATTGATTTCAAGTTTAGGATCTTCTGTCAAACACTTTCTTGTGAAGATTCGGCTTTTAAGGCTTTCAGAACAAAAGCTGACTAAGCTTGTCATAGTCTCACACTGTTTTGTTGCCCTGATTTGATGTTTCTCAGCTGTCTGATCCCTCTGACTGCCAATGTCATGATGATTGAGTTCTAGTAGGGCACCCGACAAATAAGAGCTTGCTGATATCATCATTTCTTTAATCTTCAGAGGACTGGAGTGCTGTTCTTTTGAGCTCTCTACAAAAAAAAATTAATTAAGTCTCCTATTTTGTGCCATGTGTTCCTCCAATTATGCTTTATATGACGCAGCTTCAGTACGATGTACTTTGTATTCTGTACTACGTTCGAGCATGTTCTCATGCTTTGAAATCTGCCACAGACTTCCAGTACTAGAAGAGTTAAAATGGAATTGTGCATCCACCCGGATCTTTTCCACTGGAAAGCAAAAGCTTCTGTTTGTGTGACAGGTAGCGAGATCAGTGGCGATGAATGTCTACCAAAAAACCTTAAACCCATGTATTTTTTGTGTGTGATTTCTGTTGTTTTAATTCGCTTTTTATCCTGCAGTACAGAAGCATTACTTCATTGCTGAGATGTTAAGACAAGCTCCCATTTCCTTGTGTTGTTGTGATGGGAAATGGTAACAATCTCAGAGCACTAACTGCAAAGTTTAGAGCCACGATCAGTGCCCTGGGTCGTAACTCCACAATCACCAGCTAACTTTTTTAGGAATTTGACTCTTGCATGTTTGGTTATTCTAAAATCACCCTACAAAGCACAGGTAAATTCAAGTTCCTTTTGTTTACTACAATCTCACTCCATAAACACCTCTTCTCCCCAGCTCCACTCTTACCTAGACTTTGACAAGAATTGCAAGGAGCTCAATCATTTGGTTGTAAAAGCCACCTGTCTGGCTACTTCTGCTCCTGCTTCACCTTGGCTCCAACTTTCTCCCAGTCCCAATGGAGGGAGCAGAGGAGGGGACTTTTAAGAAGATTGTTGCTAGTGGGGAAAAGAAGCTGAAAGTTACCTTTGCCATCTAGGATAATCCTGCAGTAGTAGTGTATGGTTTAGGTGGAGGAGAGTGAGATTGATAACACTTGACGTGGTCTAACCAGATCTGGTGACGGATGGCTAAACCAATTTTGTGCACCAGACATGGTCAATTCTTTGCCTCTTGGACTTGAGAGAGTGAAGATAGTGGCCACATCAGAGGGAATGCCCAGGATGGGTGAGAGTTGAGATTTGACAGAGGCAAGGGCATGAAAGGCTGTGCTGAGGGATTGGATGACCAGTTGCAGGAGTATCATGCCGAGTTCAGGATTAAGTCAAAGTGGTTTGTGACTGAGTGAAACAAACAGCATGACTGTGTCTTCATCACGTAGATCCATAGCCAGGATGCCCATGAATTTGCTGCCTTTCCTACCATCACTGGTTGACCTGTAAAGAGCTCTGTGCATGGAAGTCTTGTTCCCCTGCATCTAAAGAGCCAATACAGTCTTGTATTTTTATAGTTGCTCTGACTGAGGTACAGTAATTGATTAGTTACATTGAGGCCATTTTATATGAGAATTAAAAGTAAACATGTGTTTGATTGACAATGTTTACCCTGACGCTTCTGGTTGCACGGAACATCGTCCTCATTGATTCCAAGTTCTTGTCAACTCAAAATGGCCTTCATTTGCTGGAGAACCTATTCTCAGGCACCTATGTATCTTCATCTGGGAAGAAGGAGAGCTCCCATTCTGCTCCTTGTTTGACTCTCCCTCCACATCACAACTTCCAGTGCGTCAGGGCTGAATTCAGCATTCTTCCTCAGGCCTGTTGTCTTACCGATTGCAAACTGTGTTCTGTAGCTCCAAACTCCAGCCAAGAAATATGCACCCTTTAAGGCCCAGCTGCAGCCTTTAAGAACTGTTGGCTGACAGATTTTTCCTGTTGGCAACCAGCCAGCACTGAGGCCACACTACCTGTGTATGTTTTGTCCTTTTGAGGGAAGCCATTATAGTTCAGGGGAGGAGCCTAAATTAGAAAATCCAACTAGACCCATTATCCTCACACCAGGGAGTGCAAATGCACCATGGCATACGCAGTCCAGATTTTTGTAGCTCTCCACACCTCCAAGCTCGCCTCCTAGTGCTGTAATTTAATATTTATTTGGCATGTGCATAGTCACAGTCAAGGAATAGTCTTGTCAGTGGCTAAATGGAGTTCTATAATCCCACCATCAAGTTTAGTCAACTGCAGCCTGGGTGGTCTTGGCGACCTCACTGATGTTGGGTGGCTGCACAGAGGCCTTGGCCAATCAGGAAATGGTTGTAAAGGGCCCATTGTCGCCTTGGGAGATTGTAGTAATTATGGTTTTATTTAGTGTGTAATATACCTTTAAGAATAATACCTGTTAAGAGCGATCACATGATCTGTAATAATCAATAGGGGAGTAGCACGGTACCTCAGTAGTTAGTAGTGTACAGATAGAGTTGGAGTTGAAAGCACATGTGTAGTTGCTGCTGAGCACTTTGTAAATAAACTTAATGTTTCCACCCAAGAAGTGTTTGCAGATCAACTCTATCGATAGTCCCAACTCGGCCACCACTCACAACAGGGATCAAAGCCAGGTGGACAAGCAGATGAGTCTACAATGAGAGAGTGGTTTCTGGTGGAAATTTTCCCCTGCCAATCCCCCTGCCATTGGTCTTCAGCTGTTACTCCTCGAGATGGTGGGTTTAACCATGTGGGGTGGTCTGAGGGAAGGCGTACTGCTGCTGGATTGAGAAGGGTCATTTTATAAGGGCAGGCTTGGGGTGGAGTAGATCTTCTCCAGTAGCTTGTTGCACTTACCCTTCTGATGTTGGTGGGGTTGGTGGGGGGTGGTGGACAATGTTGCTCAGGACTGGGAGTTAGGGGAGGTGAGTTGTCTGACGTGTACCTGTGACGATGCGCATTGTGATGTAATTTATTATGAAGTGTTATCTCAGTGAAATATCTTAAGTTAAAAGTAACACCCATGAGGACATTCCAGTTTGGTAATGTAGGCATGGACACTACTGCAAAGATTCTACAGTTTGTATCAAGCCTTCCAGTGCCTGAACTGTGGTAGTTCAAATTATTAATGCATTAAATGTTTATGTGGGAGCTCAGGACATAATGCTAATTACTTGTAACCATTCATAGATTTGAGTGAGCAGTTGTATAGAGTCTCAGAGTGAGACATTTTTCTGTGTTGTTGGTGCGATTGCTACAGTAGCAGTATCAGCTCATCTGTTGGCATTCTCATCTTTGGGTCATAGGGTTGTTGATTCTGTATCCATTATAGACTTGAGCACATAATCGAGGTTGGCGTGCATTTTCATCTTCTTTCTCACTGAATGACTTGGCACAGCTGCCCATGACAATACGGCATTTCCCGAAATACAAGAGGTCCTGAGCGGCTGACACCTGCCTAACCTGAAGCCCAGCTTGGGGGTGTTAGTGATCTTGTTTATGATACAGCGGCATGGTGTACAAAGCCCTTGTAAAGTGCTTACATGTAAAAGGCTTTCTGATGCAAGATGGAGTTTGAATGTGAGCCCTGCTGAACGCTGGGTTTGCATGCAGTGCGTTGATGAGACTAGTGATAAATGTGGGACAGGTTGAAAGGCTGTATTTTGAGTATCTTGTGCTCTGCAACACCACACCATCTATCTGATGAAATACTGTTTGGCAGTTTCACTTTGCCAGATTCGTTGCATTGTGTTTTCTTTCCTTGTATCTGATTGTTGGGTACTTAAGATACCGTAGACAGCATTCAATCCGCTCACAACCTTCTGCCAGGCAAGCTGAACAGCTTCAGTGTCCTCCTTTTACTCACCTCATGCAGCAGCTCCTCCACTTTGCCTTCCACCAAATAAGAGGGGCGTGGGGAGGTTAAGGCCGCCATCTAGGCTGCACCAGCACTTCATGCCCACAGACTGTTGCTTCATGCCTTGATATTAGCGTGCTTTTGATATTTAAGCAACCTTTGAAAATACAAATAAATATATATTTTTTTAAAGTGCGAATGAATTATTTCTAAAGACTGGCAGGTTTTACCTCATATTTTAAGCACTATTGAAATCATTTGTTTTCTCACGTGTTCGTAGCCCATACTGTGGCTGCATCCATCATGCACCAAGTGCTGAGAGCAGCACAGCAATATTTAAATGAGCTGACTCTTGCATTAAAGTATGAGTTGACCCTGCCATGATAACGTGGCATTGGCTGTTGGCTTCCAAGAGGTGTATAACACCTGCCATGCAGCAATCTGACTCGCTATTATTCACCTCACGGCCTTTGCGCCATCTTTCATTCCATAATTGTGAAAAGATGTGGAATATCCTTGCGTGTTTTGTTAATAGACAGAAAAGTACATGATATGGTTACAGCCCCTTTACAACAGCCTGCGTGTCCCTGGATTGCATATTACTGTCATTCGTGGGCTCTGTATCCTGCGTGGTATTCTGCACTTTCAGTTTTTTTGTAGCAAACTTGGTACACTGGTTCAATTCTACAAGATAAATCCAGTGGCCAGTTGCATCAGAAGCACAGAGATGTGTTCTCCCGACTCTTCCCCCCTCCCCCCACCCACCCCCACACACTTTCTCACAATTTCCTGAACTATCCAATGACGGTACACAATGACAATCAAAACCACTAAGATACTGCCCAATCCCTATGGATTTTGCTGTAATCTCCCAGTCTGTTATAAGCAACCCCCCCAAAGCTGAACGGATATCTCCAGCATTCTTATATTGCTAGTTGCAGAAAGATATGTTTAAGAAAGAAAGGACTAGCTGTAGTATGCATTGATCTGTGCTGTTCCTGCCTTTACACAGATATGTATATGTCCCAACCAACCCCCATCAGTGATAAGTTAGCTGCCTTTGCTACTAGGTTCTTCATGCTGTTTACCCCCAGATAGAGAAGGCTGGCAGCTGAGCTGCTGTTGAGGCTCCACCAGTGCTATTCCGTAATTAACCAGGAGGAGGTATGCAAGAGCAGTTTGAAGTGACACATTGTTATGGTTATCCTCCCTTGTGATGCACCTTATCTTTGCTCAATGCCTCTTCATTCGCATCTCCCTTGCAAAGGTCTGGTTCAACTCAGAAATCTGTAACGTGGTGAAACTGTTCAATAATGAAGGAGGGGAACAAAGAATTGCTTTCACATCTAGCGCTACATTGGGCCTCTCATCATCCGAGTGCTTCACACCACAAATTACTTTAATGTGCACTGGTTATTATTATGTAAGCAAGTGCTATTTTATGTGCCATGCCACAGATGACAGCCTCCTGATCATATTGCAAAGTTAAGTGTGAATTTACAGAAAGCCTGTGAAAAATTAATCTCTAAAAACAATACATTGGATTTAGGACTGAAATTTCAAATCTCCAAATGTCTTTAAATAGATGGCACAAATAGAGAAATAAGAGCAGCCAGTATTTTCTTGTTGAAGAGTTGGCAGATACTGTATGATGCTGCTTCCAATTACATCTATATGTTAAAAGGCAACAAACTGGTTATGATCACATCAGTTTATTGCCTAGTTAGTCTGGCTACTTTCGACCTGCTTTTTAATTTGGTAACTTGAAGACATTTTAGCTTCAAACAGGCTAATCTGCAGATTATTGTAAGTCTACTTTAATAAAATATTTACTGAAAAATATACTGCAATTTGCTGCCGCCTTAGACGGGAGATGCAAATATAATAAATGCATTTTTGAGTTAATATTTCAGCCTGATTTAACAGTGGCAAAACAGGCCTCCCCATAGCTGCACCTCATCCCGGAGTGTTTGGAGATTACTCTCGCTGTAAAAGCTTGAGTCCTGCTTCCTCCTTTGAGTGCCTCTTTCACTTGAAGTCATACTTTAAAAGTGGGACAATAATCACACGAGAGCCCTCTATAACACATACCCTACAATCAACAAGGTCTGGCAAAAACAAAGTGTAATACTTTATCTTCTGCTCCTGCAGGCTGCTGCAGCAATCTTTCATTCTGAAGATTGTTAATTTCCAACACCGTACTCTGTGTGGTGTAAGTTTTAAGCTCATGAGCCACCAAAGCATGTGCAAATAAGGCTGACCCCCTAGAATTATACTGGGCTTTAGCGCTGGACAGTATCAATGAGTGTATAAGCAAGGAAGCTGCAATGCTGGTGTCAATGGCTGAATGAAATATCAAGGCACTGTCATCTCACACACTGTGTCATCTATGCCATTCAACTATCAATGCATCATAGAAGTGCCCGACATGAACATTACACTTTGAGAGTCGCTGAAAGTCCTAGCTGCAAAAAATCAGGGTGGTCTTAACCTTGTGCAGCTGTCTTCAATACTCCTGAATATGCTGCTATAGAACGTTCGGCCTTCGAAGGCACAGCTTATCCGATCGCAGAGCTCGATTAGCAGGCAGTAATTTTGTTTTTAATTTATGTAGTCTGGTTTGGGTTTATTAAAACTGTTTACTCTAGTCATAGCTCTTGGGTTTTAATATGGTACAATGCCAAGTGAAATTGCTAATAGGGATACAATTATACAGTTTCAAACCAATTTTTATATAGTGTTACAGATGTTTAAACATATCCTTTGTGTTTCTTTCCTTGACTGATATTTTAAAATTCTTTACTTGTCAGTGTCAATATGAATAGTTTAATTGCATTAGGCTCAGCTAGTTGAAACCTGATAGGAGAATCTGTCGCTCTTTTACCTGTTTATAAGGTTGTGGTCAGCTTGTCAGCAAAGAAACAGATGCATTCTTTGTTTTATGTCACTGAACTGAGGACAAAACTTAATCAAGAATTAGAAAACATACACTGCTCAAAATCAGCTTCAAGCCTGGATAATCTATCACAAAGTTATTAACTTTTCATGTTCGATCTAAACAGATTTGAAAAGTCGTCATTCATAGCTCAGGTTTCTCGAATGTTGAATGTGAGATGTGCCAGAACATTTGATTAAATTTAGCTGCATGCAGTCACTCTGCAGAAGTAGCAGTGCTTTCAAAGAAGCTTGATGTGTGAATTTGACACTTCTAAGGTTTACACTGTGCAAAATTAATCTTTCATATAAGAACATAACATTTCCTGTCAAAATAACTTTTTCAAGAGCAACAAGAGGTAAAATTGAAAATAATACAATGCAGTAAGGTAGCAAAGTCAAGAGATATGGGTGACCAAGACTGGGTGTTCACTCCTGATCAGAGGAGTTTGAGTTACAAGTCCCAGGACTACTTGTCAGAGGCTCATGGTGGCTCAGTTTTGATTTCTTTTTGAGTTTCTTCACTTGACCACTAGATGGTGCACCACTCAGACACTAGCTGTGTTATCTTAGTGGGGAGGGATGTTGAGAGGAGAGCAAGTTAGTGGGCTCTTTCTACTTGAATTATACTTTTCTAGGACAGTTCCAATTGAGAGCAATGACAGATGCTTTTGGTTGAGGTAGCATGTGAAGTGGCAGAGTGCTAAGGAAAAATGGAAGCGACCCCGCCAGAAAAAAATCAACAGTCCACTAATACTAAATGAAGCAATTTCTATATTAAGTCAAATCATTCCCATTAAAAGCATTCATCCTATAGCAGTTATTTAACATCACAAAGGATGTGGCTGGAATGAAACCTTCCTAAACGAATTCATTAATTATACTAGTGTAACATTTATACTGTAAATGTGTATATTGTTTTAAATGATTGTGTCGTAAGGAAATATTAAGGTGTTTCGTTTATGAAAGGAATAGCGAAGGCAGTGAGAATTGTAATATTAAAGTTGGCTTGGCTTTTTTTTAAAAAAAAGCCTTTTGCCATGTTTTGATTTCTTTATACACGGGTGTTTAGTATTTAAAATACTTTTACAGGTTGGGACAGTAAAGTCACAATAATAATGTCAGTGTATTTGGAACAACGATTTGCTGAGGGCACATGGCAGTTCATTGCTCACTAAGTGGGGCGAATCAGCCATTCACATACAGAATATGTAACCTGGGGTTATATCACCGAGAATTGAGGGGCCACCCCATTGTGAAATTGTTTGAGCCGTGTGTGAAATTTATCTCAGACAAACTCCTTTCAGCTATTTGCCTAAGATGGTTGAATCAAACCCGATGGCTGCCTTTTCATAGCTAACGATTGTTGGGGAGGGTCTGCTAAATTTTGAAGCAAGCTGTTTTCCCAGAAAATTGGAATTAATTTTAGACGATTGGGTGTCTTCAGTACAACAATAAAGATAAAGTAAACTCCCCATCTAACTCCGCTTCTACCTGTACATAGGGAGCAGCAACAGAAGATACTTGGAGGAAGTAAGACAAATTGTAACAATAAAACTGGTGGAGAAGAAGAAAAAATTGTCTTCAATAATTGAATTGATTTTGGTTTCAACTTGTGGTGCGCTTCATCACATAAGAACCAGTTAAAAATGTTGTTTTCACTCTGACTTGCTGGTTAGGTTGGTGAGAAACTGCTTTATATAGAAAATAAAACAATTGGGCGATTCTTCAATAAGGTATTAGCTTTGTTCCTTCCTCCACCCCTCCCCCCCACCCCCCCCAGAACCCCCAAGGGGAGGGCGAAGTCATTCTTCTTGTTACATTATTTCACTTTTAATTCTTTTTACGATTAAACTGCTACTGTTTTGTGAGGGCTCCAGTTGTTCTCTGAAGTGTTACTGTATCTTGTTCTCAGAATGATATTCCATCTTCCCCTGCACCCCCCCACCCCACCCCCGGTAGTCACCACTCCGCTCCGACAGCTTTACTAGCAGTTTATGAGAAAATAAATTACAGCAGATTACAAGGAAATTATCTTCACAGAAAATGTTGCCCATTACAGATGAATTTTAAAGGCAACGATAAAATAAAGTCTCAGAGACCAAAGCTAGATTCAGGCCCAGCAGAGAGTATTCTGTTTAGCTCCCTCTCCCCTTTCAAGTAAGTGTTGCAGAAGGGTTGAAATGCGATCATTTCCTTTCGAATTTATGTACGTTGTTAACCATCTCAAATACTCTTCTGAATGTATTGCCATTTGAGGGTGCCCTCTTACAGACTTTACCTGGACCTTTCCAAATTTGAGAAATATCAGCCTGAATCTTCAGATCGGCGGGCGGACGCGATTGGCAGGCCTGGGAGCGGTCGGGAAATAGACCCGCCAACTGCGATTGGCCCCAGGACCGCGATTTCACGCTGGCTGGCCAATTAACAGCCAGCCAGCATGAAACGTCCGCTGAAAAACTCAGCGCTGCCAGGTTGGAGGGTGGGGGGGGATCGGGGGGAAGAAGGTGGGCGATGACGTCACCACGGGCATGAGACGAGAGCTGAGAAAAAGCTCCCTGAAGGTGGAGAGCGGCCTCAGGGAGCTGCAGACCCGAAAACCATGAAGTAAAAGTTTTGAAAATCAGGGAAAAAAAAAAAAGCCCAACCATCACAATCGGGCATCTGAACATATTTTATTTTATTCAATAGCGGCAACCTTGTCCCGCCCTTGGATGAGGTTTCACGCAAGTCGAGCTGGCCCATTCGCCCGTCCGCCAACCGTAAGGTTGGACGGGCCGCAAAAAATCAGAGACAATTGCATCATTAATGGGATTAATTGCCCTCTTAATTGTCGACGGGCTCACTTCCGACGTTTGCGCACACCCGCCGAGCGAAATATCACGCAAGCGCGGGACAACGTTGGGACGCTAGCCCGACGTCTTCTTGCGCGATTTTATGCCCGATCGGGTCGGGCGCGCGCCCGCCTGCCCGCCCACGGGATGTAAAATTCTGCCCACTCTGGGGCAGTTATTATTTGGAAAGTGCAATTAAAATAAAGGGAAGCCCAGTGAACATTAATAAGTAGGACAGCCCAATGTGAAAATGAAGGGCTTTGTGTTTTTAGTACTATTTCTTTGTGTGCCAGATGAGGCTGAGAATATATTGTTCGTAAAGTTTGGTGGATGGTCTGCGAAGTTTCCTTAAACCTGAAATGTTGACCTCAGGAGTGTAGGGAACATTGAAAAATTATCAATAAATTGTAACCAAATGCACATAGTCATCAGTGCACAACACTGTACAGCTTTCTTGCGAATGCTTCCAATATGTTGCACCATCCATCAAAACGATAGGAGATTTCTCCTGTTCATACTATAATGACTATTCCTATGGGCTAAGCAGATATTGCCTTGTGTCCTACACTCCCTGATGTATTGCAATTAATTATGAATAAGGAGCATTTGGTATTTTCATCAAAATTGGGTTAACAGATCAATCTCTTTGTATCTGCAAAGGCTAGTGTTTTTTGAGTGAAATGGGAGGTATGTGAGTACGTCCCCCATGACTTGGACAAAACATAGGCTGATAACTAAATTCTATGTGCAGCAGAACGAAAATGAATCTATCATCCTATTTATCACTGTAACATAGTTAATTCTGGAGTTCATTCACTTTCTGCCTTCCTTTAACAACTATCAGTCCATGCTCAGTCAGAGCCATTAGATAAAATTCTAGACATGGCCCCATTTTAAAATTTGTCAGAGAAAAGTAGCTTCCGGACACATTCCTTTTCCCAAATGTTGCTTCATTTTGAGAAAGTTGCAGCTTTGCATGTGCTTCAGTTCACACCAGTCGGTGAATAAAAAGATAAAATGCTGGGGAACGTACAGTAGCCCTGTCAGCGTTTGTAAAGATTAAGACAGGGTAATATGTTTGGTTTGGTGGTTTGAGAGAAAACATTTTCTGTGTTTTTTTTCTTACGTGCACTGTTTCAGTTTTACCTCTCAGATGTTGAGTACATTGGGTGTTACCAGGTTTGCCGATGAACTTTTAATGACAGTATTGTGATTCACTTTCCGATGGGATGGCTTTTCATTTTATTTGGTTGCAAAGCTAGATTCAATCAGCAAAGTAGTTGGAATTTTACAGTGCAGAGAGAGGGGGTGGGGGGGTACTATTTAGCATGTCATATCTGTGCTGGCTCTTTACACAACAACCCCAACCCCACCCCCGCCAACCCCCATATCTTCGACATTTTTTTCAAATGTTGCTTTGCTGCTTTTATAAAAGCTCTTATAGAGTTCTCTTTCTGCCCCCATCTCTGGCAGGACATTACATATCCTAAGAACAAACCCTAAGGCCTCTGTCCAAGTTACGTGGATTCCTCGCTAATTTTAACCAGCCGCTTTGGTGTCACCTGTAAATTTTGACATTTTGCCCCATAATTTAATGCAGGATATGAAGGATTAAAGATCTTAATCCATCTCCCTTGTGTAACACCAGTGCTTAAATCTATACATTTTGAGATTCAAACATTCACCACCTCTCTATTTCCTGCCGTTTAACCAAGTTCCTGTCTGTGCTATCACATTATCACAATCCTTTTAATGATTTCATTGAAGAATCTTCCTCTGCAGCATTTTAGGAAATGCCTTATACTTTTGTGATACCATGCCCTGTTTGGCTGCTTGGTGCAGATGGCTCTGCTGTGCCACTTTCTTGAAAAATAGGATGGAAAGGCGATGAGGAATGCAATGAAGTTACCTGAGAGTCAAATCACAGAGTTTATCTCGCTGAAGTTATCTGAGTGAATCAGAGAGTCGAGGGAGTCAGTTAAGAGCGACCCCTTGCTTGCTGGGCTGCCTCCACTTTGTTGCTGCATTGCACAGGTGGAACTGTCTTTTGTCAGTTGCACTTCAGTTTCCATTTGCTCCAGGTCATTACACATTTGGCGTTGGTTTTTGTGAATGGTTACTTTGGCGAGTATGCAAATGAGCCGGGAAACTCCTGCACAGAGTTGGGAAATCTCCTGGCTTGCGTGCCCCCTCCTCGGGGAGAAAGTGCTTCGAATGAATGGATCATTCTGTTGGGGAGGGCAGGTGCAGATGGAGTCAGGCGCACCTCCCCCGGATATGGATCAGATGCAGTAGGTGGGCTGGTTAAAAGGCCTGCCTCGGTTCTCTGGGACTTCATCCCAGTTGTTTTGTTAAATGTTAGGACCTCTAGGCCTTACACCCATTCCCCATGCCTTTACATTCCAGCTCATGCCAGTCCATGCCCCTCACCCGCCCCATGGCCCCTTATAACCTCTATGCTAACTCATGCTCCCCACCCACCACTCCCTGCCCTTACATGCTCCATGCCAACTCACCCATTATCCACCATGGGCAGACCTCTGGAGTCACGCTAAGATGAAATAAAATGAAGTTCTAAATCTCTTCACTATATATTATATATAAACCTCATTCATGAAAGTCCAATTCAATACACTTACATCACCTCAAGTACTTAATCCCAGATTTAAAACAAACATTTATATTCATGACCCCGCATCAAAGACAGCTAATCTTATAATAACATCTTTGAGCTGTCAATCAAACTGTGAATTTACAGCCACCCACTGCGATAATGATACCTTGTAGAAAGCAGTCAAGCAGTAATAATGCTGTAATGATAGCACTTAGGGTTATGTCAACAAACATCTTCTCAAACCACCAGCACAGATTTTTTAAACTCTCAGACACTGGTTTTCTTTTCAAGTTTTAAAGGGCAGGCTATTTAAATAACTTGACAGCTGACAGTTCTACAGACCTTATCCATCCTTCACAAGCATTTATGTCTACTCCAAAACTAAATTGTAAATCACACATTGTAAATCACACACTGTGGGATGAGGCCCTTGCTCCAGCGAAAATGAGGTCAGTTTGAACTCAGAACTCAGCACTGATTTCAAATGGCCCAGCTGAGTTTGGGTTCCCTCATGAGTGTGATTCATGTCCCGCCCTGTTCCCCTACCAACGAAAATGGTGTCTGTTGGAAGTGAGGGTGAGATTTCCAGATCAGGTCCCCTCTGCTATTTTTAAAGGTCCCCAGAGTCTCCAAGACTCTGCAAAAATCTAGGCCAACAACTTTGCAACTCATCTTGTGGAAATTCACTTCCTTCATTTTTAGTTGCATGTCAGTTCTACCCTTTCTTTAACCATTTTATTTCTGTCTATATGTTCATAAAATCTTTTTGCAGTGCTAACTACCCATCTTTCTAAATACCTCCTAACTGTGACTTGGGGATACTCAATTAATTTGACTGAAATCCTAGTGAGCAGAAAGGTGAGTGACTTTGAGGTTCAGGGTTCTGTAATAAATACAAGTTGTTTGTTGTTGCCCTAGGTGATATTAGTAAAAATGCATTAAACTGTTTTATTAATGTTGGATAGCACAATTTCAGGTGTCAAAGCCAAGCAGTGCTGAGGTTTTATAAGTACAGGAGAATGAAATCTGCAAATAAAGTTGTCTTCATTTTTAATTAGATACCATTTCAATCAGAACTACAAGGCACGTGAAAGGTAGGCACTGTTCACCAGGGGAAAGAATGTTTCTTTCACCCTCTCTTGGCCATTCTCACTCTCCTTTCTTCCCCCCAGTAAGTTCACAGAGAAACGTTTTGAATTTAATAGCTTCCCTTTTCAGATTTCCACTGCAGTCCACCATTTGAGTTTGCTGTTGATCTAAGGTTGTGGAAACTTTATTGAGTTAGCTGAGATTTTATTTTAGAAAATTCTGCATCTGCACATTTGAATCTGTAATGCCATCGGCTGAAAATCATTTTCGGAGAGGTAAATGATATCTAAAGTACCAGCTTGAATTCCCCTATTGTGCTGTGGAACCTACATGCTGTTGTACTTTAGCTATTACCAGTCCTCCTAAGGATTTGCATAATGCTGCTTAATTGTAGTCGGATAGGATTCCACCCGAGTCAATGTCTGATTGGAAGCATTTGCTCCACTTTATCTATTAATTTATCTAACTAAAACACTCCTGATTAATATGTGATGTAATTTATGAAGGAAATTAAAACTAATGCTTGGCTCTTTGAGTCATATTCCAACACAAGTTTCAATGCAACTACAAAAGGACTTGGTGGGTCTGAGTATCAACAGCAAGTCCAGGATTTGGAGAGAGGAGGAGGGCACTGTCATTGCATAATGATTCTTGATTGACCGTTGCCCTTGGGTTGAAGAGATGCTTCGTCCTTGGGACAAAGAAATTATGCCATAATTCTTCGAGTTCCTTTGCTAGACAACTCCATAGCCCACAGCTTTCGAGTCTGAGCTTATCTACAGTGTGTGGGCAGTGTAAGGGCAAGACTAAATTAACAACTGCATTGTATGTTTTGCCAAATAAGTGAGCAGATGCTTTCAGTGGTCAAACGATATGTTGAGAGAGAGAGAGAGAGCTAAAGAGAAATGGAGTGAATTCAGGAAATTTGTGTGGACTACACTTTTGCATGAGGGAGCAGAGCTAAGTTAATGAGCAGGTGAAGATTTCCAGTGAGGTTTTGTTGGATGGGTGTGAAAGATTAAGGAAAACAGGTACAACTTAGTCTGCTGTGCAGAAAATTTGCATTATCTTGTGTTTACACTGTTGCATCAGGGCAAATGTAAAAGAAATTCTGGGCCAACTCCTAGTACTAAACATGGTTCATTCACCTGTTTAATGTTGAATGAATTGTCTGTTGGTTTATAATCTGAAGGTCTGTATGACAGAATGTAAACCTATCCTTCAGCACTTTTGCTCCTTCTCACTCCCAAAAATATAACAAATAATTTTCCAGCCTAAAATGGCAATTAGGGATACAGACTCCAATTTTCATCTTGAACAAGGCAAACCGCCTGATGCCTGTCAGTTGAATCCCTGTCAAAATGGCAATAGCTGTATCTTCAGTCTCTATGGGTCAGGCAATGACTATCCAAGAGAGAATCTGACCATCACCCCTTGATGTTCAATGGCATTACTATCACTGAATCCTCCACCATCAACATCCTGGGGTTACCACTGACCAGAAACTGAACTGGGCTAGCCATATAAATACTGTGGCTACAAGAGCAGGTCAGAGGCTAGGAATACTGCAGTGAGTAACTCACCTCCTGACTCCCCAAAGCCTGTCCACCATCTACAAGGCACAAGTCAGGAGTGTGATGCAATACTCTCCACTTGCCTGGATGAGTGTGGCACCCACAAAACTCAAGAAGCTCGACATCATCCAGGACAAAGCAGCCCACTTGATTGGCACCTCTCCCACAAACATTCATTCCCTCCACCACTGATGAACAGTGGCAGCAGTGTGTACCATCTACAAGATGCGCTGCAGAAACTCACCAAGGCTCCTTAGACAGCACCTTCCAAGCCCACAACTGCTACCATCTAGAAGGACAGGGCATCAGATGCATGGGAACACCACCACCTGGAAGTTACCCTCCAAAAACCTGGAGCTCCCTTCCTAACAGCACTGCGGGTGTATGTACACCACACGGACTGCAGCGATTCAGGAAGGCAGTTCACCACCACCTTCTCAAGCGCAATTAGGGATGGGCAATAAATGCTGGCCTAGCCAGCGCCAGCCACATCTCGTAATTGAAGAATAAAAAAGTAAGACACAAAATAGTTGATAATGCACTAAATGGTTTTGATTTTTGTGGGCTTGATGAAATCTCAACAAAAAAAAAGTGAGGATTTATGTGTATTTCCTGGCGTAAGCTCTGGTGCTGGTATTAAGCATCAATGTAGGTTAATCGCTTAATTTCAACAGCTTTGATTGTGGCAGTTTCTGCTCCTCTCCTTCTTTCCTACTATCCCAACATCTATTCAGGGCCGAACAACACTTTTGATCAGTGGACAGAATCCTTCATAAACCAAAACTTCCTTTTAATTCACTACTATGTATGGGATAGTGTCTATGTTTAAAAATCCATCGCTAATTGTAGCATGTTGCTCAGTGAGAATGCATGGAATGCCTACTGTGCTGTCCCATCACTTCACCGCACATAGCTACATTGTCAAATGTGTTTGCAAGTGAAATGATGCAATGAGCAAAAAGGTACAATAAGACAGAAAGAGCACAATTAATATGAGGCAATTTATGAACATTTAAAAAGCAAGGATGGAAATGGTTCAAAATGCTTGTGGTTCCTTTCAGTGGCTACCAAGTAACAGATAATGATGTGGGAAATGAGTCTTCGCTGACAAATAACTGGCTCATGTGCAAATCGAGAGGCAGGGCAGGCACCTGAAGACCCAAGGCAGCTTGCAGGTTTTGAACGCATAACTTTCCTTTGAAGTAGCAGCCCCTCTGAAGATTGTCTTTCGAGAATACAGCACACACCAACCAATGCGTTAATTGTCCAGGAATAGGGTATAATGTCGATCAGGGTCATAGCTTCTCTGTACAATAGTTTTTGACACTATTAAAAAAAGATAATTATATTCTGAGATAGCCATCACAATGAAAAATTGATCTAGGATGCAATGGCATGGACACCATGGGCATAAACAATGGACTGTATTTAATTTGTAGTCTAAGATGCAATGGGGCAACAAAGATCAAAACAGAAATTTCCCAATGAAAATAAGTCTTATGTCTTTCTGCACCCGAATGTTTATTGTGCTCGGACTCTTTTTCAAGCTGTGCAAATAAGTCCTTACATGTAAAACTATCCAAATCGCAGGCGTTAATTTATTTTTTGATAGTTATCTGTACATTTTATTTCGTGGTTCTTTTAGTGAAGGATTTTACAGGTAGGTGAAAAAAGTTTACTATTTACCCGAAATTAGCATAATCTACATTTGCTCCTTTTGAATCCTGTGTGCTCTTCGGGATTCATTATTAATGTGGCTGAACAGTTTTAAAGTATTATGTTGAACTGAATGAATGAAAGAAGATGACAGATATTTGCACATGTGTGCTGTCATGGGCATCAACCTATCTGTCAGCAGCTGGACAGGCGCAAGATGAGGTACATTGCTGAAGGCCCCCAACATGGAATTGTGTTTAATGTAGCTGGACCTCACAGCCTGTTGGAAAACCTGTGTCAAACATATGTCCAGGAAGTCAGAATGTTGATTTAGGAACTCCTAAATCTCACATTTGTAAGCTAAGGAACATGCACCTTTCCTTTTAGAAAGGACAGTGTAGACTGTGTAAAAAGTTTTTAAAATGTAAAAGTAGTGGTTCATGCAGAATGCGCCATAATGAAACTTAACTCATTTCTGAGATGTAGCACACAGTTGATATAGTTCATAACTAAGGCTGTGAATTGACATGGTGTGATACTCTGACGTGTAATGTTGATTCTGATGAGTGGAAGGTACAGTATTAAAATATCTAAAACTGTAGCTGATGAAATGTTTGAATCACTTTTTTTGTTATAAGGTGGAGTGAGTTTATTTTTCTTTAGCTGCACCACATTTTCAAAAAGCATTTATTTTTCTGAGGGAGGTACATTGTTGAAACCTTGCAGCCACTGTTAGGAATAAATTGCTTCCAATATAGAGATAAACTGTTTCAAACTTGTGTGGTTTCCTGTCCCAGAGTTTAAAGTTATCGAGAATGAAATAAAGTGTGGATCGTATATATTGAAAAATTTAAACTTCTTTCCGTTTAAACTTTTATGTAATGTCTGATCCTTTTGGATTAGGTTTTGTGTTAGGATAAATCAGGGACCTGACTGACTACCATTGTATGGAAGTTGACGAATGCATGGTTCTAGTCTGCCTTAGATTCGCTTCCTTGTTCCAAAGATGGAAAGACAAACTAGGAATCGCAGTACTTGAAAATAAATTCAAACATTTTTAATTCAATAAAAAAAAAGTGACATGCATGTTATTAGTTTATGAAGAAATTTATTAGGAAAACTATTCTCAAAGGAAAAAAAAATACCTGCATAGATAGATTGTCAAAAAAGAATCTCAAAGTGCTTCAGTCAGTCAATTACTTTTGGATTGGTGTGCCTGTTGTCATATTGGCAAAGGTGCTTGTTTATCTTAGTTTCATCATCCACAACTTGTTCTAGAAATCATTTTCACCACAGACTAAAATGATCCCTGCTGCACTAAATCCTGTGATAAACAGAGACCTTGTTCATTGTTGCCAAAGTATGCTATTCATATTAAATGGAAAAGGGCAGTCTGCCTGTTGCAACGTAAAAGTTTAAGGCATGAAAGAAAGACTAACGCTTTGTACTGAACAAGTGAACAAGAGATTATTTATTAGCTAAAGTGTGTGATGCTGGGATTGATACCCAAATGTTCAGCACATACATTAACTACTCAAATAAATAAATAAATAACTTAACGAGCAATGCCACAGAAGAACATTTCAACTCGATGAGTGAAAAATAACATTGCGTTAAAGAGAATACTTTGGATTTTCATGGAATCGGGGAGGCTCCCTGGAGAGGTGAAAATGGCTGCCAGTGCAGATTCCTGACCACAATCCCCGGGCTTTACGATCTTCAGGAGTGCCTTTCAAAGTTGCAGGCTGGCTTGGGCCGCGAGCCCACAACCCCGCACTCCTGACATGGCCGGCACGGTTGCGGGGATAAGCATGTCCCAGTCCTCTGCAATTTTCATGGAGTCGGGCCAGCTTTTCGAAGAGCTGTGGTTCACAGCCCCTCAGTGACATGGTGAACAATTATCCGAGGGAACCATAAAACCATAAGACAGAGGAGCAGAAATTAGGCCATTCGGCCCATCAAGTCTGCTCCACCATTCAATCATGGCTGATAAGTTTATCAACCCCATTCTCCCGTCTTCTCCCCGTAACCTTTGATCCCTTACCAATCAAGAACCTATCTGTCTCGGTCTTAAATACACTCAATGACCTGGCCTCCACAGCCTTCTGTGGCAATGAATTCCATAGATTCACCACTCTCTGGCTAAAGAAGTTTCTCCTCATCTCTGTTCTGAAAGGTCTTCCCTTTACTCTGAGGCTGTGCCCTTGGGTCCTAGTCTCTCCTACTAATGGAAACATCTTCCCCACGTCCACTCTATCCAGGCCTTTCAGTATTCTGTAAGTTTCAATCAGATCCCCCCTCATCCTCCTAAACTCCATCGAGTTTAAGTTTAAGTTCAAGAGGTCCTCCTCAAACACCCCATGTCTACCTATGCCCCTGATCTTCCTCTATGTCCCCTTATGCCCGCCCATGCTAAGGTGTGCCCTTCACCCACCCCCATGATTTCTCATGCCCCCATGCCAAGATAGGCCCCCCCACCAACCCCCTATAGCCCCTCTTTCCCTCTATGCCCTTGGCATGGGGGCATGAGGGGCTTTAGGAGGTGGGAGAGGGGGCATGAGGTCGCATAGATAGGCCATAGGGATTGTGTGGGAGGTGAGGGGCGAGGGCGAGAGGGCCTTTGTGTTTTCATTATAACCAGGATGAAGTCCCACAGCACTGAAGCAGGCCTTTTAAACAGCCCGCCTCAGCGCCTGGTAATCCCTCAGGCTGCCTCCGGCCTCTTTCCTGGGCTGACTGGCCTGATGCAGCCTGCGCCCACACTCCCACAATGAAAATCCTGTCTTTCCTGGCACTTTCTCCCAAGGTGGGAATTTTCCTGATTCCCGCTGCCCACCTCAAGGAGGAAAATCCCACCCGTTGAGATGCATTGGCATCCTATAATTCACCACAGTCCTAATGCACGACCTGTTTACAACTCGTTTAAAACTTACATATTGTTTTGAATATTTTTCAATTTTAGTTTTTAGTTTAAAGCTTTACTTGCACTGACCTTTTAAATTGGGACGTTTAGTTCTTTAGCCACTGTTCATTATCTGCATTAGTCATAATGGGGAGTTTTTTTAAAATTCTTTAATAGGATGTGCGTGTCATTGGCTAAGCCAACATTTATTGCCCATCCCTAATTGCCCTTGAGAAAGTGGTGGTGAGCTGCTTTCTTGAACTGCTGCAGTCCATGTGATGTAGGTACACCCACAGTGCTGTTAGAGAGGGAGTTCCAGGATTTTGACTCAGTGACAGTGAAGGAATGGCGATATAGTTCTGAGTCAGGATGGTGAGTGCTTGGAGGGGAACTTCCAGGTGGTGGTATTCCTATGCATCTGCTGCCCTTGCCTTTCTTGGAGTAGAGGTCCTGGGTTTGGAAGGTGCTGTCCAAGGAGCCTTGGAGAGTTGCTGCAGTGCATCTTGTAGGTGGTAGACACTGCTGCTACTGTGTGTCAGTGGTGGAGGGAGCAAATGTGTGTGGATGGGGTGCCAATCAAGTGGGCTGCTTTGTCCTGGATGGTATCAAGTTTCTTGAGTGTTGTTTGACTGCAAGTGGAGAGTATTCCATCTCACTCCTGACTTGTGCATTGTAGATGGTGGACAAGCTTTGGAGAGTCAGGAGTTGAGTTACTTGCCACAGTATTCCTGGCTTCTGACCTGCTCTTGTAGCCATAGTATTTATGTGGCTAGGCCCGTTCAGTTTCTGGTCAATGGTAATCGCCATAATTTTGATCATCAGGGATTCAGCAATTAGTAATGTCATTGAATATCAAAAAGGGGTGATTGGATTCTCTTTTGTCGGAGATGCTCATTGCCTGGCACTTGTGTGGCGCGTATGTTACTTGCCACTTGTCAGCCCAAGCCTGAATGTTGTCCAGGTCTTGCTGCATTTGGACAAGGACTGCTTCAGTATCTGAGGAGTTGTGAATGGTGCTGAACATTGTACAATCATCAGCGAACATCCCCACTTCTGACCTTATGATGGAAGGAAGGTCATTGATGAAGCAGCTGGATACTACTCGGAGGAACTACTGCAGAGCGATGCCCCAGAACTGAGATGATTGACCTCCAACAACCACAACTATTTTCCTTTGTGATAGGTATGACTCCAACCAGTGGAGAGCTTTCCCCCTTATTTGCAATGACTTCAGTTTTGCTTGGGCTCCTTGATGCCGCATTCGGTCAAATGCTGCATTGATGTCAAGTGCAGTCCCACTCACCTCACCTCTGGAGTTCAGCTCTTTTGTCCATGTTTGAACCAAGGCTATAATGAGGTCAGGAGCTGAGTGGCCCTGGCGGAACTCAAACTGAACGTCAGTGAGCAGGTTATTGCTGAGTAAGTGCCACTTGTTGCACTGTTGACCACAGCTTCCATGACTTTGCTGATGATCTGAGTAGACTGATGGGGCGATAATTGGTCAGATTGGATTTGTCCTGCTTTTTGTGGACAGGACACACCTGGGCAATTTTCCACATTGCCGGGTAGATGCCAGTGTTGTAGCTGTACCGGAACAGCTTGGCTAGGTGTGCAGCTACCTCTGGAGCACAAGTCTTCAATACTGTTGCCGGAATATCATCAGGGCCCATAGCCTTTGCAGTATCCTGTGCCTTCAGCCTTTTCTTGATATCACGTGGAGTGGATCGAATTGACTGAAGACTGGCATCTGTGATGCTGGGGACCTCAGGAGGAGGCTGAGATGGATCATCCACTCGGCACTTATGGCTTAAGCTGGTTGCAAATGCTTCAGCCTTATCTTTTGCGCTGATGTGCTGGGCTCCCCCACCATTGAGGATGGGGATATTTGTGGAGCCTCCTCCTCTTGTTATTTGTTTAATTGTCCACCACCATTCATGACTGGATGTGGCAGGACTGCAGAGATTAAATCTGATCCGTTGGTTGTGGATTGCTTAGCGCTGTTTATCACTTGCTGCTTCTGTTGTTTGGCACAAAAGCACTCTTGCATTCTAGCTTCGCCAGGTTGATACCTCATTTTTAGGTATGCCTGATGCTGCTCCTGGCATGCCCTCCTGCACTCTTCATTGACCCAGGGTTGATCCCCTGGCTTGATGGTAATGATAGACCAGGGGATATGACGGGCCATGAGGTTACAGATTGTGGTTGAATACAATTTTGTTGCTGCTGATAGCCCACAGTGCTAATTTTGAGTTGCTAGATCTGTTCACCATTTAGCATGGTGGTAGTGCCACACATCACAATGGAGGGTATCCTCATTGTGAAGGTGGGACTTCATCTCCACAAGGACTGTGTGGTGGTCACTTCTATCAATGCTGTCATGGACAGATGCATCTGCAACAGGTAGATTAGTGAAAACAAGGTCAAATAGATTTTTCACTCTTGTTGGTTCCCTCGCTACCTGCCGCAGATCCAGTCTAGCAGCAGTGTCATTTAGGACTGGACCAGCTTGGTAAGTGGTGGTGCTACCGAGCCAGTCTTGGTGATGGACATTGAAGTCACCCACCCAGAGTACATTCTGTGCCCATGCCTTCAGTTCTGTTCCAACTGGTGTTCAACGTGGAGGGGTACTGATTCATCAGCTGGGGGCAGGGAGGTGGTGGTAAGAGGTAATCAGCATGAATTTTCCTTGCTTGTGCTGGATCTGATGCCTTGAGACCTCATGGGGTCCAGAATCAATATTGATGACTCCCATGGCAACTCCCTCCTGACTGTATACCACTGTGCCCACCTCTGGTGGGTCTGTCCTGCTGGTGGGACAGAATATACCCAGGTATGGTGATGCTGGTGTCTGGGACAAAGTCTGGACACAGAATCATATCTTACAGACAATTTCAGGTTTTTGCTTGACTAGGCCATGGGACAGCTCTCCCAATTTTGTCACAAGCCTCCAGTAGTTGGTAAGGAGGACTTTGGGCTGGGTTTGCCGTTAACGGTGCCTAGGTTGATGTCAGGTGGTTTGCCCGATTTCATTCCTTTTAGACTTTGTAGCAGTTTGAAACAACTGAGTGGTTTGATTGGCCACTTCAGGAGGCATTTAAGAGTTAACCACATTGCTGTGGGCCTGGAGTCACATGCAGGCCAGGCCAGCTAAGAGGCAGATTTCTTTCCCTAAAGGGGCATGTGGGTTTTTACAACAATCAACGACAGTTTCACCATTACTGAGACTAGTTTTAATTCCAGGTTTATTATTTGAATTTAAATTTGGGATTTGAACTGTGTCCCCAGAGCATTAACCTGGGCCTCTGGATTACTAGGCCAGTGACATTGCCACTACGCTCCCTGCCTCCCCTTGGGGTTATGAAAGAAGGACAGCAACATGAAAAAAGAAACTGTCAGGATAGGCTGAGGATAACAGTAAATTAAGGAACAAGCTAACTGAACAAGAAACAGAACATTGAATCACAGTGGGAGAAAACAAGGATAGACTGAGATGACTGGGAAATGAGGAATTAGTTTGTTCAGAGTGCAGAGGAATAAATCTGCCTTTGCATTGGGAGGAAGCATTTGTTGAGAGTAGATACAGAACCAATGAATAAATAGAAACTCTGAGCACTGAGAATGATTAGAGTATATAAACCTTTAAATTATGCTATAGGATAATACATGGAACTGCCTAACATGTTTGCCTTAAATTGTTTTCTCTGCTATTTGACTTCAGGCCATTGACCCGGCTATTTTAGGTGTTTGCAATTATTATCCCACAGCAATTCTAAGACCACATATATTGACGGTGAAACATCCCTGCACAATCAGAAGTGACACCAACGTTCTAGTGTATGCACAGGAGAAACAGCAGAGACTGAAAAAGCATAAATAAGGGGAACTCTTCAATCAATTCTCCCTTGAAAAGTTTTGCTGTGATTATTAGATGCATTTAACCTTAAAAATTCCTCTCTTGTGGGTCAGAGTTTGAACTGGTAATTTAAGGACATGTCCATTTAGATTTTGAGCTAGCAAAGAATATTTACATTGCAAGAAATTTAATTTTAAACATTTATTATCTAGGTTATCTTGCAGCAAATGCTATCAGCATGTGTGTATTGAGTATTGGGGACACTAGTAGATGAATCTTTTAAGGGAGGACAACTTGAATAAGCATTTTCAAGGACCACTCTTGCTCAGAAAATATGTGAAGACTTTTGTGCAGTACAAACATTACTTTCCCCCAAACCATTCTCTGCACGTTCTCTTCTTGTTACTTATGCCTGGGTGTGATTCCAAAGGTAGTTTCAAACCTCAGGTACTATGTGGCTGAGGAGTCAATGATGCAGTTCTGCTGTTGAAGATATCGCAGCCGATTCCAATTACCAAACATCTGCACCCAAGCACTTTCTGTCACAGAAATAGTGATCAGTAGTAAGAATCTGACTGATTCCTTCCCTAGCCTGGGGGAGACTGAATATCCAACTGCTGCCTTGGCTGAGATTACTTCACGGGTGACAATGAGTCCTTACTGATCTGTGTGACGCAGCGGCACATTCTGCCGTGCTGTTACTCACTGAGCCACAACATTTTTATGCATTGATACGAAATCTCTCATTTCTTGTGCTTTCTTTTTAAATTTTGCGTTACATTTTCTTGCCTTGGGTCAGATGTATACAAGAAAATAATTAAACCCGGGGCCTCCTGGATGAGCATAACGTGAATAAATGAAGACCTAGGATCATTGTAGAGAAGAGGGTAAAAGCAGCAGGTTTAAAAAACTTTAGATTTTTGATATAAAAGTAAGAGAAATATCCAACTCTTGCAGAAAAGCCTCTTTGCAGAAAACCACGTTGTCAACTGTGTCACAATCCCTCTATTGTGCCACTGAATCAGAAGGCCAGGAGGTATATAGGACTGAAAAGTAGCTTTCCTCCCTACCCTACTGTGGCACCACTTATGACATAAGTAACTGCAAATTAATTTATTCTTATGCTTACTTGCAATATCCTACAAATTCTTTTAATTGTTTTTTTCCAACAAGGTCTTGGGATTTCCTATCCCACCTTTCCTGGACTTCAATGGGGCTTCCTGCCATCATTCTACCACCTGCACATTATTGAAGATTCAGTTTTTCATTGTTGCAGCTTCCATGCACGCTCATTACCATGATACCCCTCATTACATTTTGATTTTGGATAATGCAGCAAGTCCAATCCAGCACACTCTCCAATCCTCCCAGAGGCATCTGAGAGAAACTCTGACCTGATGGGCTCTCAAAGACCCGCCACGATGGGCAGAACTTTAACAGAAAAGACACGCCTGCAACAGGAAAACCGATAGTGGGCAGGAAATTTTTGTTTTATCACCCGGCTGTGCCATGGCCCTTTAACTCAGCCATGGCATGAGAATCCCATTCTCAGTTTCCTGGCCAATCAGAGCGGGGTATGAGGGATGACACGCTGAACCTGTCAAAGGAAGGATTTCTGGTTAAAGGGACCCTGGCAGGGCATTGATTCTTCTGGCTTCAGCAACTACAGGAATGGAGGGGAGATTTGGGAAGACTGCCTCCAGGGTCTCTCACTCTTATGTGGAGTTGCTGCTGTGGGATCTGTGGGGCCAAAGTGAGTTGATATTGGCCAAGCACAGGAGGAAGGGACCAGCCTCCAAAACCAAGCAGGTGTGGATGGAAGTAACCAAGGAAGTGAGCAGCAAGAGTGTGATCCCTCGAACCTGGAGACAGTGCCCCAAGAGGGTCAAGGACCTCAGGTGGGCAGGAACTCTGAGTGACATGATAGTTTCAGGTGACAACCCAAACACTCCGACTTTCCCACCATTCTCCTGTATAACAATCCTTAGATCACCACACTTTACAGCTCCACTTATTCCTATCTCCCTACACCCCTCCTTAAATCTCCAACACTCACACTCAACCTAGTACTCTGCCACACCCATGTCTCATAGTCACCTTTGTCAAATGTTTTTCTTTTGTTCATGGGGTGTGGGTGTCACTGGCTAGGAAAGCATTTATTGCCCTGTTCAGAGGGCATTTAAGAGTCGACCACATTGCTGTGTAGGCCAGACCAGGTAAGGGCAGCAGATCTCCTTCCCTAAAGGGCATTTGTGAACCAGATGGATTTTTACAACAATCGGCAATGGTTTCATGGTCATCATCAGACTTTTAATTCCAGATTTTTATTGGATTCAAACTTCACTATCTGCCGTGGTGGGATTTGAACCTGTGATACAGCAGATGGGCTGGGAAGAAGGCAGCTGGCGATTCTTCTGTTGGCGTTGGTGTTGCTGCTCTTCTGGTTCCTCATCAGAGGTGGAAGGTGGAGCTGCATAAGCTGCTCCCATGTTGTGGTGAAGACTGACAGCAAGGGAAATGTAGCTGAAGGTGAGTTAAGTCCAAGGCAGGAGAACTGACTTTCAAGAAGTTGGAAATCACCTGCCAAGCAGTGAAAGCCCACTCTTCAAAGACCTGTGGCTGTTAAAGCCAGAATACTGAGTTAAATCCTGAATTAATGGTCTCTTAGATTATTTTAATTCCTTACTCGACAGCTCCATGTGGGGTTAGGGAGGGGAGGAGGGCATTCTCCACTTGCCTTCAAATCCGCGTCTAGTTAAATTCAGAAGTGGGCTGGATCAGGCTGAGTTCCTGACACAATGCCATTCTTAGGGCTTTAATTCCCTGAGGGTAACAGAACTCACTCCATGCATCCCCCTTCTCCACCCCAAACCCCCCACCCGCTCACCTTGGCAGTTAAAATTCTGCTCCATGATTCAGTAATCCTGTTCGTAACCATTGCAAAACCTCTTTGTCTTCAATATCTTCTTTCAGTCTTCTTTCTTTTTAAACAGAGTTGTGATTTTTTTGCTTCCACTGCATTCCACTCTTTAATTTCAGTGACATGCTTGCATTGCGCCACAACATTAAACTCCATGCCCGTGACCTCCCCTGTTCTAGTTCGTCCCAAATCCTCCCCACCCTCAATCTCTGAAGCTCTCTTTCGCCACAATGCCTTCCCCTCACGTTTTCCCGCCACACTTTCGCATCCTAGCTTCCTTCCAAGAGTTCCCACACTTCTGCCTACCCAAATACTCCAATTGGCCAGACACCACCCACAGTAACAGAATAACCCACTGACTCGGTTTTATTTGAATTCCCCGAAACTGGCACTTTTAGGGCGTAAGGGGCCTTGTAGACTGTCGGTGTTCTGGCTGCAGAAAGTAACCAAGCCCTGAGCGGCTGCAGGATCCGCCTGAAATAAATGGTCGGCCTCTTAGGCAGCAATAAGCAAAATACTTCAGACCACTTCCGCTGCCCTCCCACCAGGCCCCCACCTTGGCATTGCCTTCCCCCACTCTACCATCTCCGCCCCACTCCATCTACCCTTCCTTCAGCTGCCACCACATCCCTGGCCAGGCGATATTCCTGTGCCACAAAACCAGTGAACTGCTTCAGGACACCTTGAGAAATACGCTAATCGGTCAGTCAAAAGTTAAAATGAACTGACTGTGAGTAATGCCTCAGGAGATTAACATATACGTTTAGAAAAATGAATAGGGGATAGTTTAAAGTCAAGTAAGTACTCTAAATCTGGAGGGAGAAATATAAATTACAGCGCACAAAAATGTTTTACCTTACGAAATCCAACAACATATTTTGTAGTTAGTTTAAATTTATGTTTTAAGATGTCTGTTAATTGTTTGCATCTTCAGACAGACATCACTGAGGTGGCAGGTTTAGGTCCTCGGTATAAATCTTTACTCCCACTGGACAGAGTGTGCACTTAATCATTTTTGTTTTGCAATGAAGGTATGGTTCCTTTGTTTTATTTCTTCAACTGTTGTGGCCTTGCATATAGTTAAGATGTATTTTACATTTTGGGAACTATTGAATAAAATATTGGTACAGTTGTTAAAGTCAAAGGGCAAAGATGTCCTAACGTGCAGCCTGGTTGTCTGAAAACTTGCAGGATATTGCAGGGAAAATGAATTACTCCTGCCCAATTTATCGAAGGAACTGTTTTTGCTATTTTTCACAGAAATCTCTATGAATGCTTGCCAGATGGGCTTCATGCTTATCTGCTGCATTTCTGTTCTGAGAAGCGACTTATTTTTCACAATCTGATTTTGTTTTTTTGACATTTCCGCTATCAGGAAGCCTCTTTAAATCACATAGTGTTGATAAAAAAATGTAGATGAAGGTTTGGTTTGGATGGTCATTTCAGAGAATTGGTAAGGTTGGCAATGTTTTTAACAAAATTGTTTTTAAAATGTTTTTTTAAAAAAAAGAAACTAGTTCCCTCTGCGAAAACATTTTGAAATATGTAAAATTGTTTGTATGGACCTCCACACAAGCTTGGTGGAAGATTTTTTTTGTTGATGTGGGAAGTGCTTAAATCTGAACTCAGTGGAAGTAGTGAGACTTACTAAGTGCATTCTGGATGTTGTGTGGTAACAGTTAATATTTGAAATGGTGGTTCTTAAAACTCTCTCTAATTCTCCTAGCCATGTGATGACAAACTTCAACATCATATTGGGCTGGATTATTTTGTCAGAGGCGATGGAACAGCACTCCCTGACAGTTGCCGCCAAAGTTTCCGTTGGCTTATTAACGGAGATTTCCTCTAATCTGGCTTCTAACATAGTGCACTGCCTGTACAGAGGGCCTGGTGTCCTCTGATCAGGGAAAGAAACAGCGAGACTCTTTGAGCAATCGGATTGAAGAATCCTTATTGAGACTCGCAGTGTCCAAACCAGGAAGTATGAAACAGGGAATATAAATTAGATTTAAGCAATGCACGGAAAGTGAAATAAAAATTGGGAAATACAAATGAATTAGAAAGAGATGAAAGAAGCAGACAGGTAAAACAAAAATGTTAATTTTTACTTGTTTTTAAATTTTCAACACTAATTTTCTTCGAAGGGAATGAGACCCTACACTTATAAAATTAATTTTTCAGGGCCTGAGAGGTCATTAATCAGTAATTATCTTTTACCACGATGTTAAAAATTCACTCACTCCTGAACACACCAACTCTAAACTCTTCAGCCATTTTTAGTGCATAGCTGGTGGGTAAGTACATGCCTTTGCAGTTACAAAGTCTTTTGCCAAGATGTATAGCTTCATAACCTGTGTAAGAGGAGGATACCTCTGATAGCTGCTTTCAGATTTCAGAATTTAACTGAACATATGCATATGCCATTAGTTGTTGTCTGATTACCTTATTATAAAGGCGTGCACTGATAGCCTCACAGCTATTGTTACCGCAAAATCTGGGCCATTAACATATTCATCAAAATACTCTGATACCAGTAAGTTCTTGTTGCACCTCCACTGGCAGGCAGTGTAATTGCAGCATAACAAATTTGCCATTATAAATGTGCATAAAGATACTTAAAATGGAAAAGGTTGACAAGAATTGCTGAAAGACATGAGATCTTCTATATATAAATTGACGTATTAAAATAGTAATTGTATATATTGGTTAGACTAGAGGTTGCAGTTAGTTTCTGCCTTGACCATGGTGTTGACTTTTTGTGTTTGCGGCAAAGAACCTCAATGAAGTTTCTCAATCAACCATAGAGATCAACAGTGTGTGTTTCATGTCACTCTGGGTTGATAACAATTGTGAAAATAAAATGTATCAATGAGTTCAAGTAAAATGAAATAAACATTTGATTTTTGCAGTTAATTCTGTTGAAATGTAAGCTTCCTGGGAAAGACAGTACAAAAGTTTTTCTAAGATCTTCAGCTCTGTAATTTCATGTCATAAATTTCAGCATTTTAAAAAGTTCCAGAATTTTCTTTTTTTTCATTTCTGCAGCCTTTGTACACCTGAAGTGTCTCTTTTATTCAGCATCTTCTGTGGAATTATGTTGGTTTCCAAGTCAGCCTATGATTAGGTCTTAAGCTTAGTTAATCTTATGTTATTTTGGCAAACGATTTAACAGTTGAAACTGGATTTCTTAACCTGTTGCATAGTGTGTACACTTAAAGTAGAGTACTGTATTGCGATTGACTGCCTTTTTGTTGTATTAGTGACTATATATTGCTCATCACATGGAATTAGTGTTCTTGAAGATGCCTCACTTTAATGATTGGTTGCTGTTCAAGGTCAAAGATCAAAGATCAATATCTGGGGCTAGAGAGTCAAAATTAACTTTGAATAGAATTACCTGCATTTTTTTTTTGAGTGACTTGTTTTGGCTTGTTTAATTCCCACATATGGTTCTTTAATTTTGAAGTCTGTTAATAGTGGCTCATTACTTCTAATAAAATTGTCCAGTTCCTTAATATTTTCTTCCCTGGGTTTTGATGATACTAAACAATAGGAATTAAGAATCTAAAGGGTACACCAGCTACTTTAATTACCTTAATCTCCATGTTGGGTAAAAGTATATTTCTATCTTTAGATATGTTAGGCACCATTTCCTGGCTTGTTTTGGACAGATGCGAAGCGATGTAAATTAGAGATTCACCTGCTAGTTCAGAAATGTGGCCTTGGTATTCTTCACTCTTTCATGGGATGTGGGCATCGCTGGCTAGGCCAGCATTTTTATTGCCCATCCCTAATTGCCCTTGAGAAGGTGGTGGTGAGCTGCCTTCTTGAACCACTGCAGCCCATGTGGTGTGGGTACACCCACAGTGCTGTTAGGGAGGGAGTTCCAGGATTTTGACCCAGTGATGGTGAAGGAACGGTGATATATTTGCAAGTCAGGGTGGTGTGTGGCTTGGAGAGGAACTTGCAGGTGATGATGTTCCCATGCATCTGCTGTCCTTGTCCCTCTAGTTGGTAGAGCTCATGTGTTTGGTAGGTACTGTCGAAGGAGCCTTGGTGAGATGCTGCAGTGCATTTTGTAGATGGTACACACTGCTGCTACTGTGCACTGGTGGTGCATGGAGTGAATTTGGTGGATGAGGTTTAAACCCTCTGAACTCATTTAATTCCCGTTGACCATCTTCCCACCCATTTCAGGTGGGAAGTCAAAGGGAAGCTTTGCTGTGTGCTCTTAAACAGGAAACCACCATCCTCAAGATGGTTGGATAACCCAGTGCAATTATAACTGCCCACCAACCCAGTTTATGTCTGGTGTATATGGTTAAAATTGCACTTGTCAATATTTTAACTGGTATCTGCATTTAATTGGTTGAGAAAAATAACATTGAGCAGTTTGTTTGTATGATAAATGTATTTATTTATATTAAAAAAAATTATATTTACACTTGCCCTTCACAACCACAGGTCATCCCCAAGTACATTACAGCCAATGAAACACTTGTGCAATTGTAATGTAGGTGAGGGCAGCAGCCAATTTACGCACAGCAAGATTCCACAATCAGCAACAAGACAATGACCAAATAACCTGCATTTGGTGATGCTGGTTGAGTGAAAATATTGGCCAGGACACCGGGGATGATTCTCCTGTTCTCTTTCAAACTAGTGGCATGTGATCTTTTACGTACACCTGTTGAGGCAGACGGGACATTTGTTTAACATCTTAGCAGACGAATGGCACTTCTGATAGTGCAGCACTCTCACAGTAAAGTTAAAGGAAGCACTGGGATGCCATATGTGCTTACATTTTGCAGATGAAAAATGAAATTGATATTCAAAATGAACTCTTTAAATTAATTTTGAGATTACATGGGGGAGAATTTTCCCCCCATCGGGGAATTGTGTGGGGGTGGGCGGGGGCGGGCACGGACCCAATCGGCACCCCCGATTGGGTCTGCGCTGCCATTTTACGTGGGCGGGCCAATTAAGGCCTGCCCAGCGTGACGCGTGCCTGGAAGCGCTGAGCGCTCTCTGTGCGGGTGGAGGGGGGGTGGGGGGTCAGGGAGTGCGCATTTTCATGTGTGCGTGCGAAAGAGCACAGAAATCTCCCTGAGGACAGAGGGAGATTAGTTTAAGTTTTAAAAATTTAATTAAAGAAAAGAAATTTTAAGACATGTCCCCTCATGTGACAGTGTCACATGTGCTGGGACATGTCAATGAACTTTAATGAAAAACTTTATTTAATTTATAAACCCTTCATGAAACCCCATCCTGCCCATGGATGAGGTTCCATGAAAAATGCAAAGGCCGCCTGGGCTCTTCACCTGCCCGCCAACCTTAAGGTTGGATGGACAGCTTTCTCAATAGATTTAATTAGTTAATTAATGACCTTAACAGGCCTTTGACAATTTGGCGGGCGCGCAGCTGACTTGGCTGCGCGCCCACCGAACTGAAAATCTAAATGATGCGCGGTGACATCAGGATGCACGTCCGACGTCAGCCCGTGTCATTTTACACCTCGGCGAGTGGGCCCCGCCACCGCTCACCAAGACGAAAATTCTCCCCATACTTGTGACCACTGATGTAACTGACTGATACAAAACCCATTTTTTCTATTCACCAATCCAAAGCTCCAAGAAACGGATAGATACTCTCCTTAGCATATGAATCACTCCTCACTTTGTGGCCCCCCCAAATACATCCCCTACAGAGGTTGAAGGTTGTAGTCCCCTCTTTCCAGGATAGTATGACCCTGAAAGCAAATATTAATAGATATTATCCAATGGTTCGGGTTGATGTTCCCTCTGACTTTTTTCTTATGCTCAGGGCGTAAGAAATCTGTCGCCATGGGTAATCTTGTGAGGCTCTTCATACCACTGTAAAGTGTGTGTAAGGTGATGGAAGTGTAGGTAAGAGATGGGTCTAAAACACTATGCTGTTGATTCTGCAAACCTCTCTTCCGTTTAAGTGAGGATTATCAGGGCACAGAGCCTCACAAAATTACCCCTTTGACGACAGAGGTAGAACATTACAATGGACCCCGATGCTTGAGATACCCAAATATGAAACTCTGCATCTTATGACAGAAAATTATTTTTAGATTGCCATATAATGTAGCTAGCTATTAGAAATATATTAATGTTAAACTATGCCAATCTTGATTAAATAAGGTAAGTCTGAATGGTTACTTGTGCCTCAAACATCCTGACTACCTTTTAAACATTTTCAAAGAGTGAGATACTTGGAGGGTTTCGTGAACATTATGTGCTTCTTATAAATTCTAAAGGTTGATCCATGAGAGATCAGGTTAGGGAAACAGGTTGCAATATGCAGAGGAAATTCAGTACCAGTAGAAGGGTTGACAATTCCTCATGGGTTTTTTTTGTTGCTTGTTTGAATGACTTGGCATGAGTGCACAGGAATTGTGTTCGTTCCTTCTTTATGTCCCTCTTGTATTCTTTGAATAGCTGTAATAAGAGAAAAATGCACAGTGTAATGGGTGGGGGGAGATGGAAGAGATACACATGGGGCAGGTGCACCAACATGGCTGTTGGTTTTCCCACACATATCACTCATCCCCAATTGGCCCCAGGGAGCATGAATTAAATGTCATTAGGGATCAAGTATCTACCAATTAGAACTGGAAGAGAAGCGGGGAATGTTACAGGTCCTGACTAGGCAATGTGGCAATTTCCCTGTCCAAATATCTCATTTGCAACTGTATCTGGCTTCTCAATTTTAAATATTGTGTTGAAGAGGCTGAGATGTTATCTAGAGATTGTGCTGTCTCTCACAATGTAAAACTTGCTCTTTTGTTGGACCTTGCTGAGGGGTGTATGAACCGTCTTGGCTGCTGTGTTATACTGACTCTGAATTACTTCTGATAATTATGCATGGGTTTTGTTCTGGGGTAACAGCAAAGATTTTTTGATATTGTACAAAAATATTTTGTTCCTTTTTGTATTTCTTGAGGTCTCCAATTTCTCTTTGATTGTACAGTATTTATTTAATATCTGTTACTTGTACAGAAAGAAATCAAATTCTGTATGCAATTGAAGAAAGCGTAGATTACAAATCCTGATCTTTTCTGAAAAGAATGTTTTGAGACCCTGCCTTACAATTATTATGTAGCCTTGCACTATTCAGCTTTGGTGAATTGTAGGTGGTGAATTTGGTAATAATTGCCGATTCTTTTTAATTTGGGCTTGGTCCTGTCACAAGAGCTTTCTGACAGATGAAAATTTCAGTCTTCCATTCGTTACTTGAGTAGAATTCACAATGTATTCTCCATTATAATTATAGTCTCTTTATCACAACACATACATGGGAATTAACCAGTTTATATCTAACCTGGTTTTTACAGAAAGTTAACTGGCACTCTTAAAAAGCATACTGCAGGGGACTGGAGAAACAGTAGATTAACACATTTTCATGGTATTTTTGCTATCTGTAATTGGAATTCAAATTAATAGTATGAAAATTCCCCATCTCTCCTGTCTGTAAGAATCTAATAAATTTATCTGGGCAGTCTGGGATTTTCAAAAGAGTTAAAAGAAAGTCCCAAATCTGTAGGTACAACCTAAAGTTTGAACCCGATTTTATGCAAATCAAGGTGTCCTTTTGAAGCTGTGGCTTTGGATGGTCTGAATTGTTTTAACGTTGATAACTGCTGTTTTAATGGACTCATTGCCAGCCCAAGGGGGACTGGTAGAGTGTACACTTCATCAAGTAGGATAACTTTAGTATTCATAAGATGAAAGCAAAATACCGCAGATGCTGGAAACCGGAAATAAAAACAGAAAATGCTGGAAACGCTCAGCAGCATCTGTGGAGAGAGAAACAGAGTTAACGTTTCAAGCCCGTATGACTCTTCTTCAGAGCCCTCATCCCATGAACCAAAAAAAAAACCCACGTTGAAGATGTCAGCTCTGAAGAAGAGTCATATGGACTTGAAACATTAACTCTGGGCAGAATTTTTCCCCTGTCAGGGGGGAAGTTCAGGACTGGGCGCGTGCGGGTGCACCTCCGATCGATCAGTGCCCCCAATCAGGGGCGTGCCGCCATTTTATGTGGGCGTTGGACGGGCAGGTTCATGAACTAATTCAGTTAGTTTTTAGATGGCCTCAATAGGCTGTTGACAGGTCGGCGGGCGCATAGCTGATTCGGCTGTGCCCCCGCCGACCTGAAAATTGAATTGAGGCGGGGTGACGTCGGGAGTTTCGCCCAACATCATCCCGCGTCATTTTACGCGTCGGCGAGCGGGCCCCAACCCCCGCTCTCCGACCTCAATATCCTGCCCTCTGTTTCTCCCTCCACAGATGCTGCCAGACCTGCTGAGCTTTTCCAGCATTTTCTGTTTTCATTTTAGTATTCATAACTTTGAAATAACTGTTTATGGTATAGCCTGAGCTCCAACTCATGGAAGAAATTCTCAATCCTGCATTCAGTAACTTTAGAGAAATCCAGTATCGAATATGTCACTAGATTGAAAAGAAACCTGTGGGGGAAATCACCCAATTCTTTGTACTCTGAGGAAAAAGAAACTTGTCACTGGAGGATGTTTTATGTGACTGTGTTTTATTTTCTTATCAGCTGATAGATTCTTGCATTCTAGAAGAACAACAGTAACTATGTGGGCTTTTTTTTATTCACGGGATGTGGGCATTGCAGGCTGGGCCAGCATTTATTGCCCATTCCTAATTACCCTTGAGAAGGTGGTGGTGCGCTGACTTCTTGAACCGCTGCAGTCCCTGTGGTGTAGGTACACCCATAGCACTGTTAGGGAGGGAATTCCAGGATTTTGATCCAGCAACAGTGAAGGAACGGCGATATAGTTCTGGCCCTCTATCCAGCTCTTCCTGTCCCACCCCCCTTCAACCAGCTTATATTCCACCTCGTTTCTCTATTTCTTAGTTCTGATGAAGAGTCATTTGGACTCGAAACGTTAACTGTGTTCCTCTCCGCAGTTGCTGTCAGACCTGCTGAGTTTTTCCAGGTATTTTTGTTTTAGTTCCACGTCAGGATGGTGTGTGGCTTGGAGGGGAACTTCCAGGTGGTAGTGTTCCCATGTTCGTTTCAAGTATATTGCGATAGCGGAGATTTATATAACAATTCCATAGAGTAACCTTGATACCATTACCATAGAGGAATTCCCTTGTTAAATATTTCACCACAGTTCGTCAACCCAGATTAAGAACAAACTGGAATTGCTAGTTTGGGTTTCTTTGCATAATTTTATGCTATCCGCCCTCCTTGTTAAAAGAACTGAAGACAGATCAGGATTCTTATGCAAAGACCATGGAAAGGGAAAGTCACAGATACAATCTGAAAGTTTTTGTTAAAGGGACAGGTGCCTTGAGTGATTTTTTTTCTCTTTTGGATTACCTCATTACATGTGCAGCATAATCATTCAGCAATGGGAATGCAACACCCAAAGGTGAATGGTGTATCTTTTGTCCTGTGTTCACTTAATTGAAATTGAGAATCTACTTCCATTAACACTACAACAAAGCTTTATTTCTGCTGGTTTCGTTATCCTAATGTCGGAAGCAGTAATTATGCAGAATCCTAAAAGTCGAAGACCAGCTAAATATTAATGGTTTTCCAGGTGTTAAAAAGAGTTTTGGGGATATAGTAAAATATAAATATAAATAGTTATCATCCTGGCATTGTTGAAAGTCAGATTGAATATCTAATGATTTTGAGCATTTCTCTTAATTAGCTATATATTTTATATATATATATATATATATATGAATAGAGAAAACTAGCTAGTCAGTGCCATAAAGTATACAGAATAATTAATTCTAGTTCTTCATCTCTGCCACCAACATTGTGCGCTTGTTCATTTCAGCATTTAGGTATTTAGATGTTGCACATTCAGAGGTCAGGGAGAAAGTGCAGTTATAAGGCGTAACTTCAAAGTAACGACACCTAATGTGGATGTTAAAATTGTTACTCCAATGAAAGATGGTGTGTATAGTTTAAAATAATACCACAACAATCCAAATAATAATGCTGGATGTAAAAACAGTTCTCATCTCAATCAGGCAGCCTTCAAGTTCCTGAAGTCAGGATTCTTTTTTTCTGCCAATGAATTTTGACCATATTAACTGAATAATTTATAGTTATTGCTTAAAAATGTTGATTTCTTTTTGTTCTACTCTGTCTGAAGTACAGCGTGTGAACTTTCTATTGTGCTATGTGAGATGGGAAACAGGAGAAACATATGGTAGATCAAATGTCAGCCAGAAAAGATCATTTTTTTTGTGACAGTGCAGCACTGGCTTGCATTTCAAACTTATAGTATTACACTTATTAAATGCAAAAATCTCAGTCCAATTATAATCGCAAAATACTACGACTCTAAGTGATTTACATTCGTTTCATATCAGGAATCTACGAACAGTGGTAGGCTATACAGCTCCTCAAGCCTGTTCTGCTATTCAATAAATTCCTGGCTGATTGTGTCTTAACTCCATTTATCTGCCTTGGTGCTATACCCCTTAATAGTCATGCCCAGCATAAATCTGTTGATCTCAGATTTAAAATGTTTAATTGAGTTAGCCTCCATGCTTTTTTTGTGACAGGGAGGTCCACATTTCTACTGCGCTTTGAATGGCAAAGTGTTTCCTGACTAATCTCTTAAATGCTCTGGACTCTGATTTTAAGGTTATATCCGCTTGTCCAGTGCACCTCCACCAGCAGAAGATAGTTTCTTTCCGTCTACCTTATCAATTCCTTCCAAATTCCTAAAAAAATCTCCAACATATCACCCCCTTAACCTTCTTTATTGCAGGGAGTCCAAGTCTAGTTTATGTAATCTCTCCCCATAATGTAACCCTTGAAGCACTGGTATCATTCCAGTGAATCTGCATTGCACCCTTTCTAAGGCCAATATGTCCTTTCTAAGGTGCGATGCCCAGAACAGCTTGCAGTACCCCAGATGTGGTAGAACCAAGGCTTTATGTAGCTTTGCATTACATAATTTCTGTAAAATTGTACTTTCAGATGGAACACACAGTTCAGATAATAATGCACTGATTTACAATAACCTGTGCAATGTTGCAGACATTAATAGCAGCTTAAAGCATTGGTAACTTCCTATGCAATCTGTTCCCTAACCTGCAAAAAACTGCACCAGGATGCATATTTAGATTCGTGCCTATGTTCCATATCTCTCACGTCTCAATTTGATATGACAGCACAACAGCTTTACCAGTCCCATTGCTGTATTTTTAAACTAAGTCTTGAATTTGAAAATGTTCTCTTTATGTTTTGCATTTAAACATTCTGAAAGCTCAGTCCAGTTTTTAAAAAATATACGTGTTCTCAGAAGGACGGAATATATCCTTAAATTTTTATACTTTGCAAACTGTTACGTGGCTATAACTCCTAAAATTTTTCTTTTGAGATTACAACACATGGACGTATTCGTTACCACACTGGGCAGTTAAGATTGGAAAATGTTGCTCAAAAATTGCATTCTTTTTAGAGACAGATTGATCCTCATGGTCTATTGCAGTTCAATAGCTTTAGCTTTGCACTTGCCCTTTTTTAATCATCGGCACCACAAAGATGAAAACCATGAACTCATGAAGGAAAAATTGCAGCAAGTCAATTTGTTTTGTAGCTCTCTTTTCGCAATGTGAATGTAAATTAGTTGCATGCCAGCGACCCATTAATATGAATCAAAGCCAAAAACACATTTTCAAATGGTTTAAAAACTTGAATGTAATAGTTTTCTTTTAGCCTATTTCAGCACTGATGTATATTCATAATGTCTGAAACATTGACAGAGAAGGAGTGAGCCTATTTATTTGGCTTCACAGATTTTGCCATTAAAACAGCAAACTCCCATTTCACAGTTACTGGGGTCTGTTCTACGGCTCTGCTCCAGTGACTTATATGACCTCCTCCTTTCTTCAACACTTCAGTGAACTCTGTGGAACTATTTTGATCATCTTTACTGATAAGCTGTCCAGAGACTAGACTTTGGTAAGTAGGTTGAAGTGACTGAAAGAGTTAAGGCTTCTTCAAAGCTGAATAGTAAAGGTGCAATTTCCAGTAGAAGCAGCAGTTAAAGGCATCATTCATAAGAGGGAAGATTTTCTGTGGTGACTCTGTTTGTTAAATTGTTCTTTCTTATTTGGAGACAACCGTGTGTCGTTACTGAAAATGTCATTTTAGGTGCATAGTTTAATGATTTTATTTCTTTAAATGCATTTAAAGTATAAAGCTTGGGGAAAATAGTAATCACATTTAATTTCTTCCAAAATTACACATCAGACAGCTTGCATTTTATATATTTTCATGTAAATCTTTGTTGCACAGAATTGTGACCTATAACTTTAGAGCAGGATTCTGAAACAGATTCCTAAAACTGACCACAGTGCAGTGCGCCATACCACAAAATTACGTACTGTCGCGACTGTTACATTTCATCCAGATAACCTAGTTATATACAATTAAACAGATGGCCGAGGCACACACAGTACGCACTGCTCTGAACAGTGCTCACGTCAGTATTTTTTGCTATATATTGTGATTCTTTCTTATAGAAGAGCACATTAGACAACTCCACATTGTATGTCATGCTTTCATTTAGATTAAAAGGTACCTCTTTAGTTGAAAAATTATTATAATTACATTTTTGACTTCCCCGCTTTTTTGATTTCTTCCACATTGCAATTAAAAGGCAAGTGTTAATTACATTGTTAAATTAGTCAGAGGTATCATTTCACTGTACAGATGAATTTGCCTGGCTCTGTATTAATAACCTCTAATTATATATGTCCGATCTTTAACTAAATTAGTTTTACTGAATGGCCTTTATGTAGTTGAAGATATTTTAACAGTAGATTAGTGTATGCAATGCCTTCCACTAAATACTTCCTAGCTAATTGCAATAGCAAGAAGCAGTCTGTGTACCAGAAGGAATGAAATGTTAGGCCTCAATCATGCAAGTCTGTATATGTAAGATTACTGAAATACCACTTGATTTTTTTGAACAAAAAATAACTTGCATTTCTATAGCACCTTTCTCTGCCTCAGTACGTCCCACAGCAATTTGCATCCAACAAAATAATTTTGATGTACAGTCACTATTACAAGAAATCTTGTTGCCTTCCATTACCCAAGTTTTATTTCTATTACTCAGATGCTCATTCAGTAATGGTGACTTGATGAGGTGCCACAACTATTTCACTTAACTGTCTCATCAGTCAGTGGTTTTGCTATGTTCTTCTTCACTCGGCAGCTAATTTGTGCACAGCAGACACCCACAAACAGCAATAGGATAATGACCAGAAAATCTATTTGTTATGATGTTGATTGAGAGATAAATGTTACTACCTGGGGTAGTTTCTCTACACTCGTTCAATAGTATCATGGGAGCTTTTACATCCACCCGACAGTTTAATGCCTCATCGAAAAGACATTGACAGTGCAGCACTCCCTCAGTATTGCACTGGAGTGTCAGCCTAGTTAGTGTGTTCAAGTATTTGAACCCACGATCTTGTGACTCAGGTGTATGTGTTACCAACTGAGTCACGGCTGAAACTGAAGTGCAAACATTGAGAACAGACTGTTGTATAATATGACAGTTAAAGGAATTTACTAGGTTGGGAAATAAATCACTTCATGGGGTCATCAGTACTAACTTCCCATAAATTATGTCTGAATTGAGGTCCCTTGTGTTAACTTGTTTGTATTAAATTTAATCATTAAAGTTAATACTATGCAATGGAGAAGCCTGTAAATTATTATTGGCTGTATTAATAGAATATGCACTTTCTTTTGAAATGCTACATTTCTGCAAAATTTGTTGAAACAGCATATAATAATATGAATGAAAATAAGAACACCAAACAAAGTTCCTAGATAATCACTGATCTCTGAATCTGGTGGAGGCAGGGTCATTGAATATTTTTGAGGTAGATAGATTCTTGTTAGGCAAGGGATTCAAAGGTTGTTGGGGTTAGATGGGAACGTGGAAATCGAAACACAAGAAAATCAGCCATGATTTTATTGAATGGCGGAGCAGGCCTGAGGGGCCGGATGGTCTACTCCTGTTCCTGTTTCTTATGTTCTTCTTATAGTCTTATGAGATAGCTCAAGCTCCTCTACTCCCTAAAGTACCCTCACCTACTAATATCCTCCTACCCTTATCTGAACTTGACTTTATCCTCAGCCATTCCTCTTATAGCTCTGTTTACATTTTCCAGATGAAAGATGTTAAGATGGGAATCTCTATTTGGTTTCTGCCTGTCTATATTTTTGTTGAATACGTAGAACACTCTTTGCTCCAGTCCTGCTGGAGCACAAAGTGCAAAGGAGCCCCAAATACCTTGCCATTGCGTCACCAAATGAAATTTGTCACTGACGGCATACAGAAATATTAGCCTTGGTGACCAAGCCTATGAACTCCCAATTGTTCCCTTCAAGATGTCATTGATGGGAGACTCAATGATGGAAATGCCATTTAAGACCAAGCAGAGGTAGTAATGCATTTGTTTCAGATGGCCAATGCCTGGCTTGTATGCCATGAATGTTACTTGCCAATTATCACACCAAGTCTGCATGTCTTGCCGTGGTTAGTTCTGAAGCACAGCTCTTCAGTGCTACAGTCTGGATACTGTGGGGACCTATAGCCTTTGCTGTGTTCGATGCAGTCAACTATTCCTTGATATCCTTTGGAGTGATGTTGCTTCATGTTTTCATTGGCTATTCAGTTGTTCACTCTTTTATGCTTTGCTCTATATTAGCATACCTGACTCTTGAGTTTCACCTGTTCTTCCCTTCCATCTTCAAATCCTATAAAACAGTTAGCTAATCTTTAGTTTCCAGTTCTGATGAAAGTCTACACCAGAAGCATTGGCCCGGAGTTTTGCTCATGCAGCCAGCTCACGCTCCCACTCCACCAGCCCAATCCAGGAGAAAGGGGCCTGGAAGGTCACATTTTCATTCTGGTGGGGGGAAGATGGGTGGGCTGGATTAGGAGTCAGGCCCACTGCCCCCCCAGCACAAATGCAGAGGCTGCTGGGAGCAGAGGTGGACTGGGTGGAAGGCCTGCCTCAGTGCTCTGACACTTTGTTGAAGTCACTTTTTTAGAAAGAACAAAACAAAAAACAGCCCTCTAGCCCTCAGCCCTCATCCCCACACACTCCCCATGCTCCATCTATGCCAACCCATACCAGCTTATGCTCCTACCCACCATGGCCTTCATACCCCCTATGTCACCCTATTCCCCTCTATCCACCCCCATGGCTCCTCATGCTCCCTATGCCGGCCTATGCCCCTCTACCCGCTCCCATGGTCCTTCATACCCCTATGCCACCCCGTGCCCCTCTACCCACCCCCATTACCCCTTATCCTCATGCCAACCCATGCCGTCACCCATCCCAGTGGGCCTCCATAGCCCTTATGCCAGCTTAATGCCAATCCATTCCCCCACCATCACCCTTTAGCCCTTACCCCATCCATGCCAGATCACATAGTATCCACCATGGGAAAACTTCATGAGCCATGCTGACACAAAATAAAGCTGTGTGTCTATGGACGTTGTCACTATTTAAAAAAAGAAACACTTGTTGATAAAAAAAATCAATATATTGAAATTCCTTCAACTAATCTCTTATGGAAACAAACATTTCTATTCTATAATCACATAGAGCTGTTAATCAGACTGCTAACTTGACAGGCATCCCACTATTATAATGTTCATTGTAAAATCAGTCATTCAGCACAATTCCTATAATGTTAACCCTCAAGCTTATGTCAACCAACAGAGTGAAAGAGCAAGCGCTGTATTTTTTAAAACTATAATTTTTTTAAAATTCAAAGCCCAGCAGAGTGAAATCCCTTGTCAGCTTTTACAGTTCCTATTAGTTTTGGCAGTTCTTTGACAGCTTGACAGTTCTTTGACATTTTGGACAGTTCTAATAAGTTTATGCACTTTTTGCACACAATCATGTCTACTTTTAACAATGTTAAAATGCACCTGACCTGTCCCACAGGGTGCCTTACCTCTCCCAAAGGGTGCCTTACCTCTCCCAAAGGGTGCCTTATCTCTCCCAAAGGCGTCCTGGGGCCTTATCCAAAGTGCACCTTACCTTTCCAAAAGGGTGCCCTGGCTATCCAAATGAATCCAAAAGGTTCACACCTGTTCATACCAGGTCTAATCTGCACACTTCAGTTTTCAGACACCTACCTCACCAAAATCACACATGAGTGTCGGCAGCTGCTGATTTACATGGGCAACTGCTTCCATGAATCACAGATGTGCAATTTAGAACCAACCCCCATTCACCCCCTTGCAAAAATGGTGGAGGCCAGGTTCAGGGTTGGGACTCCCGGATTTGAGTCTCGGTGATGCTCTCCGTCTGCATGAAAATTCAGGCCATTGAACTTATAATTTCCCTTTTCAGGTCTCACTGACCTGGTATGTATTTTCAGGTTTGATCATCTTTAGTGTAAAGTTTGGGTGACCAGATTCAGAAGTTACGTTGTTTAAATCTTTGTATGGCTTAACGTGCAAATTTGTGTCTGTCTGAACTTCAATTAAACTACATCCAATTGAACCACTGGACATTATACAAAATAGATGAAAGGGGCATGTTGGATATAACATGAAATAGGTGTATGTGTAAAATAGATGTGTATATGTTCATGAAGCTGTTAAAAGTAATTCTTTAATAACTTGATGAGTGTATACATCAACACATTCTATCTACTCATAGGAAATTTAAAAGAATTATTACAATTAACATTGCCACCAGATAGGAAATATTTTTGACCATCAGTTTTCTCTTCATATAAAAAAATGAGCATGTGTTGGGCTGCAGATTGTAGATTGAAAATCTTCCAAAGGTGAAAATATCTTTTTCATAAATATATAACAGACACATATTATAACTTGCAAAACAAAATTTGAAGCTTTAACTACTGCAATCTAATGTCAAATCTTGCCGAATGTTTTACGTAAGTTGGCATACTAAATGATTATGAAAATATTTTGCTTTCCGTTCTTTCTAGATGAACTGGTTTTACAGCATGAAAGAGTTATGTTAACCTTGGGGTCTGAATAACCTGAGAAAGGAGAAGACAGAAGTGAGATAATGCAAAACTTATGTAGATTGCATCCTCAATTATTGGACAGACTGGAAGGATTCGTACATCAGGAAAAAATAAATCTGTTTCCCTTACATGCAAATATTAATGGCTCTCCTGTGACGGTGCCTTGTGAGTCAGAAGTCACACTGTTCTGCTATGACTGGAACTTTCCACTGTGTCATTCACAGCCTCTTATATAATGTAGCTGATGACCCACGGGCACTGTATATGGCCAAAAAAAAAAATTGTGCATCTCCTTCTTGAGTTGAAAATCAAGGCTGGCATCTTAGGGTAATGCCAAGATTTTTTTTTGGACGAGGAATTAAACTGCTTGTTCCTGTAGTCCAGGTGGATTTATAAGTTCCCTGGGTAGTTGCTGTGCCCTGGCTAATACTCCTCTTTCAGCCAATACTATTATCCCTAAGATCCAGGGGAGCTATTAATCATGCACGCTCTTCATTGAGATGGATTAAGTTCCTTCCCACTGTCAGGCTTGGTAACTCTTCCTATCTCATCCCCCTGATGCTGTCATCAGTGTTCATGATTTAAATTTCACTCCTTATATGTAGAATCTGTGCAGCAATGGAACCTCCTGCAACAAATTGCCCATTATCCCCATACATTTAATTGATTTTCAAACAAGTACCAATGATATGGTGCCTGGAAAATCTCAGCAGGTCTGACAGCATCTGCGGAGAGGGATACAGTTGACGTTTCGAGTCCGTATGGACTCGAAACGTCAACTGTATCCCTCTCCGCAGATGCTGTCAGAGCTGCTGAGTTTTTCCAGGCATTTTTGTTCTTGTTCTAGATTTCCAGCCTCCGCAGTATTTTGCTTTTACCAATGGTATGATGATACCTTTTAACCTGTCCTCTCGTGCCACTGTCTTTCCCCCTTCAGCTGTGAATTGGAACATTGTCCGAAACCTTTTGAGAAATTGTTCCTTAGATGGTCAATGATTGGCACGTTCTTGGGAAGTACTAGGACCTGGTCATTTGCATTCTCCACATAGTATTGTTCTACTGTGTGCTCCACCAAAAACTGGGGAGGAAATCCAGCTAACTGGGGCCATCTCTTGATGCAGAGATTTGAACTCCTATCCTGAATATACAGCATCTGTTGGCACCTCACAGGTAAACAATTTTGCAGTTGATCCTCTTATTTTTTTTACAAAAAGGCACTTTAAAATCCATTTGCCAAATGCTAAATATTTTTAAAAACTGGTCCCATTCCCGTTACCACTGCTTAAGGTGAGCTTGAAGACACGCAATATTACAAACACACAAGATGTGAAATAAGAACAATAAGAAATATTCAGCAGGCCAGGCAGCATCTGTGAAGAGAGAAACAAAGATCACGTTCCAGATCACTTGAAAAGTCAGCAACCTGAAGCGTTAATTCTATTTCTCTCCACAGAAGCAGCCTGAGCTGCTGAGTGTTCCCAGCATTTTCTGTTTTTAATTCAGATTTCCAGCAGCTGCGGCATTTTGCCTTTGCTTTGCATTAATTATGAAGTGAGCTCATCTGACTTCAGTTAAAAGGCTATTTTAACTAAACAACAATTAAGCGGTTTTAAATTAAAATGGTCGATGGATTGAATGAGAGAATACAGAAAGGTTTTCAAGTTTATTGAAGAATAGTATCAACCACTGTGCAAGTAGTAGATTAGGCTAGATCCAAATAACCAGGCTGTTGTGTGGAGGGCTGTGTTTAACAGGAGGCTTTGTCTGCGTGTGTTACATTATTCATCCCTAGGTGCATTTCCTGGAGGCATAAAGCAAGACACTCTCCAAATAAGCTGATAATGCTTTGGAAATATTCATTTGGAACTTAGTGCAGAGAAATGCCCCATCAAATCGGTAAGATGCCTGTTCCATTTATGAACACAGCTACATTTTATTTCACTACAGTGAGTTAAACAGCATCATGCACAGCCACTAAAATCTTCCCCGTGGAATAAAATAAAACGAGGGACATAGAAGAGAAGGACTATCATTCCTTTAGCTTAATCTTGAGTAAAAATGACAAAACCAGGCCGTTTGAAAGTTAAGCTGCAGAAGATTTTAAAGGGAGTTTTTCCTGGGTCTGTGCCCAGGTGTTCTAGGTGAAATGAACGCAGCGAATACTGGAAAATTGGGCAGGTCAGAGCATTGCCTGTCAAGAAAATGTCCTGATTTTCCATGCATTTTAATTAATAGAGGGAAAATTGGGTGAGTTCCTTTCCAGACATGTGCTCTGACATGCCCAGTTTCCTGACACTTCCTGTGCCCATGCCCAGGAAAATCTCTCATTGTATAGTGCACCAGGATAAACCCACGACTTGAGCTTAGTCTGAAGTGCATTTTGTAAAAATCTTAGATAACTTAAATCGCAATTCTTATTATGTGTTTACTTTCCTAATGTGGTTATATTTATTGCCTTTCAGAAGTCAAATATTTCCCAGTCAATTTAATGGAAAGCGTATCTTTAACCATTTAACAATATGATATCTTTTTGTTGAAATGTTTACTTTTGTCGGAATCCTCCCACAGAGTGATAATTCCCACTCTTGCTTGCTTTTGTTAATTGAGATGACACTTTAAATATACCTCAATTATAAGTGCAAATATAGCTTTTAACTTCATTCTTGGAGTTTCCTAAAAGATCAGTAACACTGTGGAACTGAAGTATTGACTAAATTCTTGACAATGAGACCATGGCCTTTACTTTCTGTGGTGTTCTCCTGACATCCTGCAATGTTTTGGCAAAGAAAAAGTGGAGACTGCAGTGAAACACTGAAGCATCCATTTTTAGTCGTTTCTCCAGGGCTTCCATAGCTCTCACACCAGAGGACTCTGTGGAAATTATACACACGTGTCTGCGGTGATTAAAGTGCAGGTTACACAGCACCCTATGTAGACTTCTGTTCAAGGACATCCAAGCTGCAGTGGTGAAGTAATTTGTTTCATGACTATCCTCATTTTATTTCCCCCTATATGGAATCGATGTGAATCTATGTCAGCTGTTTCCTATTCCTCTGGTCAAAGCCTTTTACGATCACCTCTTCAGGCCACCTGGGTTGTTGACGTCCTTAGTTAAAAAATAAAATTGATGTAACGGGGCAGCTCATTGGATTGAAATAGTGAGTCTTTGATTACATCACTTACCCATAATTCCTAGCAGGAAACCACATGTCCTTTCAATTTGTTCGCTGTGATAAAGTGACCACAGAATGTGGTGACCATGGCACCAGGGAGCATGTGAGAACCATTCACAGTAATTAGAAGGTGAGAAAGTGAGCGAGTGTTGAAAGGAGTGACCTCAGCACTAGAGTTTAGTTCCACATGAAGAGAAACTCATGGAAGTGTGGCACTGACATCATACGGTCATTACTGAAGATAGAGCTTTCATCTGAAGTGTATACACAGTGAAATTTGCGAGAAGAGAATTACAGGAAGGTGCAGCTATCTTCAATCGAGGAGCCCACAGGACTTTTGTCTTATCATTTGGAAAAATGTTTTTTTTTTAAATTACTGTTTAAGAGAACAAGAGAGAGAAAACACCCATGCTTCAGAGAGAATTCTTTAACTTTCCAGCACGTTTGCAATGAGTATTGCCAGCTCTAGGGAGATAAATTGGATGGACCCTCAAAACGGGGTGCAGATTATGATGCATGATTAATCTGCACCCATTGACTGCAATGTAATCCAACACCAACATTGTGCTGCCTGCTCATTCCAATGATCTCTGCATCCAGCCAACACTAACCACATTGTTGTTTGGCTGGACAAATCAGCATGAGACTAATATCACAAGCTATCACTATTTACTGTTGGCCTGCACTACATAAATGGGAGGCGCATTGTGGCTGGAACAAGTGCTGGAAGTCATGCAGCAGTGAGAACTGACACCCATTGCCCACCTTCTGGTTTGCCATGACCATTCGAATACAGACTGCCCAGCAGACTGCTGCAGAATGAAGGTGTCATGACTGCGACTGTGATATCGGGCATTAACCTGCAGGATCCATTGCCTATATGGTCACACACCAGCTGGACGTTGAGGGTAGTGGAATCCCTTTTGGTCCTGGCATAGGGCAGAGTTAACATGAGGTGCCCACGAAGCCATATAGGTACAGTTAGTAGCACCCTGCACCATTGGGAAGCCTGCAAACCTTATGGAACTGCATGCTTGCTCACTCTGCTTGCTTTTGTCCACCAATAGAAAATGAACTGTAGTGAGCTTTCACTGAACAGAGAGCCTCAGTGAGCTCTCTCACTCAACAGTAGGCCAAACTGGGAAATGTAGCAAATATTCCCAGCTCCAACCCGAAAGGAACCAGATATATAAAGCTTCATTGCCATGGTAACCTTGCAGCCACTGGCAATGTGGCCCTTGCCCTGCCCTGAGATTGTAGTCGTGGCTGCTGCAGGTGGCAGAATTCAGTGAGGCTGTCCTTACTGAAGCACAGATGTCTCACTTGTTGTTTCTTGCTGAGCTTCAGGTAGGAGAATTGCCGTAGGCACGAAAGGCTAAATGGTCTACTCCTGCTCCTAAGGTCTATGTTCCTATGTTCCTGAAGGTGGGTATGGCTTCCTGCTGGCAGTTTTTGTCCCCTCTACTTCCTCCTTCCTCTTCTGGCAGTTTTTCCTGCTCTGTGTGCCCTCTCTACATTCTCTAAGGGCAGAATTTTAAGGCTTGCTGCCAGTGGGTATGCTCTCACCCTTTCCCCTCCCTCCCAGGACCATAGTTTGCTTCCCCTTGTCCTCACCTTCCACCCCACCGGCCTCCGTATTGAATGGGTCATTTTCTGCCACCTCCAACAAGATGCCACCACCAAACACAACTTTCCCTTCCATCCCCTTTTAGCATCCCAAAGGGACTGTTCACTCTGTGATATCCTGGTTCACTCCTCAATCACCCTCAACACACTGTCCTCTTCCCTTGGCACCTTTCTATGCAAACATTGGAGATATAATACCTACCCTTTTACCTCTTCTCTCCTCACCATGCAAGGCCCCAAACATCCCGTCTAGATGAAGGAGAGATTTACTTGTATTTCTTTAAATTTAATCTGCTGTGTTGGCTGCTCACAATGTGATCTCCTCGAGATTGGGAAGACCTGCCCAGATTGGGTGACTGTTCTGCGGAACATCTCTGTTCAGTCCACAAGCAGGATGTCCAGCTTCCTGTCATCTGTCATTTTAATTCTCCACCATGCTGTCAAGCTGACATCTCTGTCCTTGGCCTGCTACGTTGTTCCAGTGAAGCTCAATGTAAACGTGGGTAGCAGAACCTCATCTCTCGATTTGGCACTTTATATTCTTCCGAACTTAATGAGTTCAAAAATTTCAGACTGTAACCTCTCCCCCAGTTTTGTTTATTTTTCTTTACACGACTGGTAAAGGCACATTTTTTGTTTCTTGACTTGCCCCATCACCATTCCCTTTGCCCCTGGAAGGCTACTCTTCTGTTATTCAATCTCCCCTGTCTTCCACCTTATCACAGACCTTCGTTTGTCCTTCTCCCACCCACCCCTTGCTCAGAAGCTATCACGTCACTAACTTCTCTCAGTTCTGATGAAAGGTCATCGACCTGAAACATTGGGCAGAATTGTCCCAGGTTTGCACTCAGTGCGGTAGCGGGCACATAAAACGACGTTTTACCCGCCGGCCACGATGGCGGGTTTTCACGCCTTATTGTCCCAAACCACCACATTATTTATGCATTCTTGGGATACACGCCGTTTCCATGGGAGGCGGGCTCCGATTCGCCTGTCACCCTGTCACCTCGCCGCTTCATCACGCCGGGCACCACATTTAAAGTACAGCCGCGCTCAGTGCTTCTAGCCCAGGACTGCAGCAAAGAAGACATGGCCCCAAAAGGCAAGAGGACCGCAACTCTTGAGTGCCTTTTGGACGTTGTGGAGCCCCGCTGTGATGCCCTCTACCCCCACTTTGGCAGCAGGAGGGGCAGCAACATTACCGCTCCGGCTTGGTAGGCGATGGCAGTGATGATCAGTGCCAATGCTGCACAGAAGAGGTTGGCCATCCAATGCAGATAGAGGATGAATGATCTCATCCGTGTAGCCAGGATATGGAAACCATCTCATCACTCTAAACACACACACACTCTAAACTCACTCACTCCAGCCCATCACACATTCACTGGCATCTCACTCACTGCCAGCTCAAGGGACATCACCACCCATTCTCTCACACACATACCCTCACATCTCCATCTGGCCTCATCTCCTCTGGAGACTGCCTCCTCAGGCATCACCATCTTCAGGCCACTTGCACAGATCAACATGTGCCCCCCACACACACCCTGTGATACCCTCCTTCCCCAGTACAGTCCTCATCATGCAACCTCTTCTCTTGCCTGAGGTCACTTCCCTCCCTTCACCTGGCAAGCCCTAGGCCTGCAGTGACGTATGGCTGTCCTGGTAGGTAGAGACCTGCCGTGAGCCCCCCTAAAAGTGATGTGGTGCTGCCTGTGATGCCTGGTGCTGATGACTGTGAGTGCTGACTGAAGCAAGGTGGGCAAACAAACCTTGAAGTCCTGAGCGAGGTGCAGCCCGCCAAGTGCACGTCGCTTCTGTGCTGTTTTGAAGCACGTTGGCGTGTTTTCCTGCCAACATGGGTGGGCGATCCAAATGGGGGGGAGGGCAGGAGGCTGAGTCCGGCGGACAGGCCTAATAATGATATGCTGATATATTACAATGAGGTTCCCGACATCCAATGGCGGAGAACGTGGCTTGCCATCAGCGGGCTGAGCGAACTGGTTTCACATTGTCCGCTCACACCACTGAACACTGATGCCGGTGGGCACAGAAAATCCCAGCCGTGAACTCTGTTTCTCTCTCCATAGCTGCTGCCTGACCTGCTGTGTATTTCCAGCATTTTCTGCTTCGATTGGCTGGATTGTTGAGCTCCAAAATGGCACTTTGGCATCGAGTTAGCATTGCACGCTGACTGACACATGATTAGCCTACTCTGCGTACTCCAGTAGATGTTCACTGCATGCATGAATGCCCTCCCTATTGTGTGATTCGTCCCAGATGTGTGCGCTCAGGCCATGGATGCTATTTTGGAGCTCTAAGTGCACACTTAGCACCTAAAAAGACAGTGCGACCCAGCCCAATTGCCCTCACACTATTTTTATTGTTTGCAATTTCAATGCACACACACAGATTGGGAATAACAGCCACCAGCATCTTGCAAAATAATATCTATCTTCTCGGTGATAAGATTTAACACACAAAAAGAAAGTACTACAGGAAGCCTGGTATGTCTGGAGCAGCAAGAGGTATAAAGTTCTCGAGGTAACGACAGGACATCATTAATTTCATTTTGCTGGTGTTCTCATTTGTCTGACCAGCACTTCATTCACAGTGAAGTGCGATTTCCACTCACCGCTGAAAAGCTTAACTAGTCTCCCCTTCTCAGTGTGAGTCTGGGCCAGGGTTTTACTCAGTTAAAAAAAGGATCTGTGTGTGCTGGTAAACCTGGTGATTTACTGTGCAGTGGCCCTGACATGCCCAGGAGTATTAATTCCCGAGAAGGAATTCTCACAGGAACAGTGCAGCATGCATACAGTTCATAGCTGAAGGGGGAATCTGTCAGCTGTTGCCTCAGACTATCCATTAACAGAATCTAAACCTACAGGTACTTTGCTTCATTACAACTGACATGGGGGATGCCAGGAAACTCTGGCAATTATTACATTAAATCAGTCGTTAGTCCTTTTGTAAATTTTCCACGATTTTGCCTCTGTTTACAGATTCAATAGTGAGTCAGCTTTGCTACATCAGTTGGATTCCCAGCTTGAGCCCATATGTAAAATTGACTAATCATGGAAAAGAAGTACATTCAGTCTCCCCACATACTATAGCAGAGCTTGAAAATCACTTAAACTTAACAGAAAATCAGTATCCACACTGTTTCCTGCATCATCGTCATTAATTATAAGTGTTAACTGTTACAGCCGAGCGTTCAATGCACAGCAAAGTAACAGATCAGTATTCAAATGCTTTAGAATATTCACTGTTTAGGCTGAAGTTGGCTGACATTCGACCAGCTTCTTTGTTCCAAGTTCGTCTAGTGGCTTATCCTCAGCGATGGACTAATTTTCATTGAGAGAAATAGGCAGGAATTCCACAGCTGGATGATCTGGAAGTGACCTGAATATTTTGTCTTTATGTTGGAGATTGTTTTCCAGAATTTGAATGCACTGCTTCACTAGCAAGTTTTTCCAACTTTTATATTACTCTGAAATCAGGATGGTCTAAAAACCGGGCCTTCGTCGCATTCATTTTTTTAGGTGCTAAGCAACCTACAAAATCCCCACAATGTCAGGAAGTGCTTGCACACTTCAGACTCAGAATGAGGCACCTGGCACAATGGGTAAGGATGAACAAGAGGTGTCTCTTACCCAGGCCTGAAGCAGCTGTTAGGCCCTTTCTATATGCTAATAAGAAGCCTAATGCCTGTTCGAGGTCTCCTTTCCAGGATTGGGTTGCTCTGATGCAGCTAAAGCAACACTCAGGAAAACCAGCCCTAGGGATCACCTGAGACAAAGAAAATACGTAACTTAATGTAAGCATTCTAACCCATCTCAATCACCTCCAGCTCCAAATCCTCTCCTTCCTAATTGCCACCACTCCTGACCGCTTCTCTTGACCTCCTATGATTCCTGAACCCCCAGCACCATATTGCCTCATCCATTGACCTCTGGACCTCAGCCCTGTTGCCTCGCCTCTTCCAACCTAACCAAGGTTTGACCCAATTACTTGGTGAGTGCGACATATTTTTGCAGTTTCAGTTGCAAGACTTGTATGGGTCTCCTCACAATCTTATTAGAAACTCCCAGAAATGCTATTGCTGCATGCTATGCAGGTTTCTTAGCACCATCTCCCAATCCTGGAATTGCCACACGTTGTTTCCAGCTTCATTGGTCACCCCTGTCTCTTCTGTCACTTCCAGTCTCACAGTGGCTTATCATGTAGCATTTAAAATCACCTAGGTTAGCTGCAAGCTGGAAAGCAGCCAGAAACTCTCTGTTCTGAGATGTCTTGTGTTGAGATTGTGATTTCAAGTTCAGTGAGAGGCATGACTGTCATATCAAGTGCTTTTTTAAGTAAAAAGTTAATTCCTTTTGCTGAGCACTTTTCTTTCTCCACAGTGCATTGAACAAAGTACCCAAGAACAGAATCTGCAGATGCACTGATGGCACCCAGTTCCACCTTGTCCCCACTTCCTTCAGCTCGGGACTGGCTCTACTATTTCCTCCAAATAAACATCAGGAAGACTAAAACAAGAGGTTTTTGACCCCTACCATAAACTCTGGTGCCTTGACTCTCCCTAACTTTGGTTGAATCATGTTGTGTGAAATCTTGGGCTTCTGTTCAACTCTGAGCTGGCATTCAAATTCCACATCCTGTTGCTCACCAAAGCTGCATACTTCTGTAATAGTCTCGGCAATATTCTTCACCTCTGCTTCATTGGTCACCTCTGTCTCTTCTGTCACTTCCAGTCTCACAGTGGCTTGTCATGTAGCTGGGCATTTAAAATCACCTAGGTTCGTTGCAAGCTGGAAAGCAGCCAGAAACTCTCTGTTCTGAGTTTTAACCTTGGGCAGGCAACAGGTTATTTGTCCAGTGATCTCATGGAGATCTTGCTCCAATCTGAAATCTAGGCAGGGATGCCAGTATGGCTTTTTCACTCGGTAAAGATATGGAAAGATGAATCCAGCCCAGATGCGACCCAAATGGACAAGTGTTTAAAAAAACCTTGAAGCTAGGAATAATCCTGTGGACCACACAATGGAAGCTTATGTCTCCTCTACTGCCGACCTAGCCCCTTCCTGAATACAATGCACAATAGGCCTCAGAAGAGAATCTCACCATCTACCTTGTATCGGCTCGTGGTCTCCATCCAACCTGCGTAATTTTCCATCTTACCCATTGACTTCCCATCGGAAATTTGAATGATGTCTGGGAGTTAAAGCCTGAGCCTCATTTCCGGAGCAGAGGGTAAGTTTCCAACGCATCTTGCTACCCATCCATCCAAATCCTGACCAGAGTTAAAATTTGGCACTGAGCCTTTCAGTGTGCTCATTTGGTCACCTTCCAAAAAACCCAATTTGTTGACATTTCAGTTGCCTATATCCCGATTCACATCACGTTCTGCTGGCTCATCAACCACATCCTTGCTGACTGACACTGTTCCACAATACATTGAATTTAACATCGTGTATCTTATCTTTAATTCATTCACCCCATTCTACAACTATACCCTCCTTATATTCTCATTTCCATCCTTCAGGTATCTAACTGTTTTTGGATGTTTTTCTCTCTGCCCCATCGTCTATGATCAAAACTTCAGCCCCCTCGCTCTATTTTCATTCTCTCTCCAGTCCTCTCCAAATCTTTAAAAAAAATCCATCTTCCCAAGTATACTTTTATTCATCACCCACTCTGGAAAATGCCCTGAGATATTTTCACCATTGAAGGTGCTATATAAATGCAGGTTGCTCTTTTTATAAAGCGGCAGAAGAATTCTAATGGATAAGGAGACAGTAATGGGAAATTTAAAGAGCTTTCATGTGGTTTTCTCTCCTCTCTGCTGGATATCAATGTTGTAACTCAGATTTGTCAATTTGCATTTTCTAATGTTGGTCACAATTGCATTGTGAACATTTCTGGCCACGATTGTTGGCGATTGCTAAATCAGGTTTCTTTGAACAAAAATCGGGTTCTGTTCCTTGTGTTAAAAAAAGTGTCTTTTATACAAAACTGGGGTAGCTTCAGAGCATCATAGTGGGTAGTTCCATGGTGTATAATAAAAAGTACAACAGTCTCTGGTTGTGCATAAAGTCTACAGTTGCACAAGAATTACTTGTGTACATGCTTTTGAAAATGATGTTGACTTCTCGAAAGTCTGGAGCCTGTGGCAAGGAGGTATGCAAGATTTCCAGAGCTATTAACTTTTAATGCACACAGGGTTTCTAGGGGAAAACAAAATGCAAACCTTGTTAGACCCAACTTCTTGACGCAAAATATTTTCCGTGCTTAAGATTCTCAGTGTTGTTATAAAATGGGCCTCTTTAAATGCTCTTTCTTTTGCATTTATTTGTACAGCACTGTTTGTTCTGCCAATTGATTTCAATATATAGGGGACTTCATTTCCTCCTTGAGATGTTTTTTTTTTGGGGTCGTGCTTGAGGTGGGGGTCGGTGGGGGTCGGTGGGGGTGGGGGGGACTGCAATGAAAAGGAGATGCACATTTAAATTACATTTAGTTCAGTAATGTGCCAGTATGCATTCCTTAAAATTCATGAATCCGGTGCATAACACTGTAAAAGGAAAAACATTCCATAGATTATGTTTCAAAATTGTATTTTTACTTTGAGCTACATTTACATAATAGACATGACGTAATTAGGTTTACTTGAATTTTCCAGGCTATCTTTCCTTTATGGATTCTCAGATGATCAGGCATGTGAGCTGGAGATTTCTTTTCCAGTTCTCAATTAATCAGTGCTGCTCTGTTTGGGCAGTCACTCTGGCATTCTGGCAGGTCAGAAGATTTCATTAAGGTCCTGTCTGACATTCGGAGCCACTGAACCAGTGGACGTCTCTGAAATTGGTGGAAAAAGCTGGCCGGGCCAGTTCTTTTGGAAGGAAGAACACATGTTATTAGTCAGCTGATGGTTACCGTGCAAAGATCTCCGGGCTAAGATTAGACTAGACCTCCCTGCTGATGCGGTGTCAGGTAGCTTGATGCATGGAAAGGAAATGAAGAGGGGCTCGAGAAGCACGTGCCTGGAATTCCCAGGTCCTTCCTTGGAAAAATTATGTCAAGGGCTAAAAGTAGGAAGAGTGCTTGAGTAAAATTAGCAGAGTTCTGGCAGGAAGTTTGGAAGTCCCTGCAGAAATTTAGGGTAGTAGCACAACATTTTGGAATTTCAATATGGCACAGAATATTGTATCGACTGTTCAAAACCTGTGTTTGAAGCTCCACTGCATCGCCCACCTTAGCCATGATGGAGAGGGACCAAAAAGAAACCAGCACCTTCTCTACAAAAAAGAGGACAGAAGATGACATACCTCCAAGCTGCCAGCTCAAGTGTTACACTGCTGGAGGCTTTTACATGGAGGAAGGTGTCAGGCACTGTGGCAGAATTGTAATCATTTCCTTATCTAACATGTCTTGCTTTGCTATCATATTCACAGCAACGAGTAGCACAGCCACATTCAGCACATGTAATTGTGGATTTAAGCATCAATTTGCAATTCAATACAGACCTGCAACCACGGACACTGCATTATTGGGCTAATTGTTATATGACTCGTAGCCTTGGGTGCCCTACATGTTAACTGAAACCGCTAATTTTGTGATACCTTACGAAGATTTGGTGAATTGCCAAGCTTGTATAGATGTTGATTGTAGACAACTTTTTAAATGTTGTATTTGATTTATTTTCTCTGTATTCTCCTTTTTGATCCCTCTTGAGGGATTTGGATTATGGGGGTAGAGCTGAGGTAGAGGATCAGTCATTTGAATGTTGAGCAGGCTTGAGGGGCAAGAAGGCCTGCTTCCCATCTGATTTCTTATTTTCTTTGTCCTGCATTATTCCAGACTGTGGGGGTAAATTTAACTTCCTTTGGTAGTGTAAATGGGCAATATCCGATCAGCTTCAACTGGGAGAAGAGTATGACAAGGGGTCAAATCAGTATAGTCGAATTTACAATTTTGCCAAGGTTAAAGTTACCCCCAGTGAGTGCCAATGGTTGACTTGCTCAAGGTCATTCGCTAATGCTGAGGTAGCTGCGTGAAGTGGCAAGAACTGGAGTTACTTGCCCACCCTCATTCCTTTCCCTTCCTCTGCGAAAGTGTTTGTCCCCAGTTTGGTAACTGTCTCTGTTAACAGTGCAAACATTGAGAACGCCCATGCATGAGCTCATGGTCTTTCACTCAATAACAGCACCCCAGATAATTGACACACTGTACAATGTACTTCACCAATTTAAGCTTCTGATTTCATGAGTGCCTTTAATAAACTTTAGAGCTCATAACATTATTTATAAATTTTAATACTCTTGTGATGGCACCAGTCATCATGCAAAGAGGGAGATGTGAAGACAAAATTAGCTAAGGAACCTGATATCACTAAATTGGACATTTGTTTCATGGTTATGACATAAAATAGGAAATGCTGGAATATACAGCAAGGCCATCAGCATTTGAAAGTCAAAGACTGGTTAACATTTCAAATGGAAACTCTTCATCTCAATGAAGAAAGGAAGAACTGAGTCCCGTTTTAGAACTGAGCAAACCGTGAAGGCCTCTTCCTGCTATCCTAGCAGTCTCCATCCAAACATTAAGCTGTCATTTCTCTTTAGATGCAGCATTCGAAGTGTTTCCACTGTTTGACAGGAATGATTGACTTACTGTGATGTAAGATCAGCATGCAAAGGCCCTGATTTGAAATGGCATTTGACTAGTATATTTCATTTGTGTACTCAATATAGAGGCAAATCTATTTTCAGAAAGTACAGTTTGCAAAAATACAAAGAATAAACCTGCAGTTTGCTGAATATTCAGAGAGCGTCAAGACTACAATTAGTTTTGTTGAACAAAAATGTTTTCTCTTTACCCTATAAGATGCCATTGTGGGTCCACCAAATGCTAAATAGTTATTAATATTCTTTACAGTTTTTGAGACATGTGACTCTGAAGATCAAGTAAAATTGCTACGTGTTATATAAACAAATGCTCAATTGCTTGAATTGAAGGGGAAATGTGTCACATGACTAAATGAATAGACAAATAGCACCTTACCTGTACTTTTGAAAATTTAAATTCAGTATTATTTTGTGTCTGCTATTAACACTCCAGAATCATAATTTGTTTAAGGCAGAGATTTATTTTAAGCCCAAGACATGTCATTTCACACTATTACTATGCAGCAGCAACATGAGAGGTATCTTCCACTAACAGGATGCTGCCATCAAGCTCAAAAGACATTCTGTCTACCACACAAGTGAATAATGTGCTATATGTATTTTAATGCCGGTGCAATGCCAGGTACATAGTCTGTATATCCCAAAGGCTAGCGGATACTATCAAACAGCGCACCCCTTCAGCTATTTGCAATCAGCAGAGTACTGACCATGCTCAACCAGCCCATGCTTGCAATACTCAGAACATAGACCTGGATTTTTACTCAGGAGCCTTTTTAAAAATGGCAGAGGCAGGACTCAATTCCAGGCTCCCTGACCCCATTCCCATGCTTTCTGATCTTCAAGAGTGCCTTTTAAGGGTGCAGGCTGGATCGGGCCACAAGCTGGATTGGGTCACGAGCCCACGCCCAGAACTCCCGGCTTGGCTGGCTCCATTGCAGGGATAGGCATGTCCTAGTGCTGCACAATAATCATGGAGTCAGGCCAAGTTTTCAATGGGTCAAGTGTTTCAACAGAATAATGGATTTTTGGGTTCTTAGTCAAGCCTCATTATTTATTGTGCAAACTTCTGAGCCCCAGTAAACACATTGCTTGATTGACAGCTTTGGTTTTCTGACCTCTGTTGTGAATTGCACAATGTTTATTTGCGCAAGGTTGAGGTTCAAGTGCTTGCAGTTTTTGCTACTGATACTTTAAAGGGTCTGGAGTATTGACACTTTTATTGTCCTGTACTAAAATGCCTTTTTTTAACATAGTGGAAAGTAATGAATTAATGACTTTTTAAAAAAGCTTTTTTCTGCACAACATATTGTCACGATAGGGTTCATTGGTTCTATACAGCGGATAGTGTCAATGCACATGGAAGTGCCATGGCCTGGCATGGGGGCATGAGGGGCCATGAGAGGTCGGTACAGGCATAACATGGCATGGGGAGGCAAGAGGGGCTATGGGGGGGTTGGGTGGAGCCTGGCATTAGGGGCATGCAGTGGTATGGATGGGACATGGGGAGTGTGTGATGGATGAGGGTGTGAGAAGGGTGAGGGCTAGACGGCTTTACTTTTTTCATTATAACTAGAAAAAGTTCCACAGCACTAAGGCGGGCCTTTTGAACAGGCTGCCTCAGCACCTGACAGCCTCTGTGGCTCTCTTCAATCTCTTTCCTGAGTTGGCTAGCCTGATTGCAGCCCACACTCATCCCCCACAATGAAAATCCTGTCTTTGCGACACTTGCTCCTGAGGTGGGCGCTTGAAGCTGGGAATTTTCCAGCCTCCTGTTACCTGCCTCAGTGATGAAACTCCAGGCCATAACGTCTAATATCAGATGTGATCCCGTGTTTGGATACCACCTGCTGAACAATCCCAGGTGTGCTAATAGTTACACTAACTTTAAGATTTAAGATTATCAGTTAGGCTTGCAATGTGGCTCACTTATGCTTGCTAGAAGCTACATATATTCATATGCAGGGACCTATTCTCTTAGGCAAAAAGAGCGTGTCCAGGTGTTGAGCCTTTTTAGAATCATGCAAAAGGCTGGGGGACAATCGTTCCATGTCCATTCGCCATGGCAACACCTTGATCCATCAGATTTGACTTGCCAACCAATCAGCATCCTTTTCTGATGCAGTATTAATTGTTGCTCCCTTTGAAATTTGGCATTCTAGCATCTGTCATGATGAGTGCGAGATGAAAAGCTTCAACAGCATGTCTCTTTCTTTCGGCAATACAAAAGACATGCATTCAACAATGGAGAGTGAACACTCTGCTAAAACATAAAACAGCCTGGATGTTACGACAATTAGTCTTTCTGAGTGAGAAGGAAAGATTTGACTTGTATCTTGGTGTACGGGTAAAATAAAAAGTAGAAAATTCAGCTACCTTTATTTAGATTAAATTTAATTGTTTGATTTTTACCAAAGTACAAGATGTTCAATTAAAGGATAATAATTATTAAAGTGGTACATTATTTGTAGTGCATTGGCTAACACATTAATAAAAATGAACATAGCCATTAACTAGTTTATACTGAAATAGCCTGGACTAGGAATCGGTGCAAATGATTTTAACCATTGCACTAAAAATAGTGTGTTGAGGAAATTAAACTTCCAGATGCTCTTTGACTTTGCAGTAATTAAACATTGCTGTCTGTGCTCTGTTGCTTCTGAGATGAGATCAGTAACTTGTGGACATTTTGCTCACTGGATGACTCACCTGTGTTTGCTTTTTAGAGATCACTTAATGAAGAGTGCCCAATGAGAAAAAGATGTGAGTACTGACCTGCTAATAATTTGGCCTTTTTTTCCTTCTTGGTGATTACAGGTGACTGCTCCTGGGGGCTCTGACAGACGGTTCCTATTATCCTTGGGAACTAGCCTCCAGCGATGCAGTGTATATAATTAAGGTCATGGATAGAAATGGTTGGGTAAATTGGACGTCATTTCCTGTGTTGGAAACCTACATCTGGTTGTCCTACAGGAGACAACAATGAAGCTACTCCCAAGAAATTGATTAAAAGCAAGAGTTTGATGGGGAATCTTGTAGTTCGACTTCTGTTTTAAAGAAAGTCACTTTTATACAAGGTGGTTTGATAATTTAGACAAAATAAATGTCAATATTTTTAACATATTTGTAGATCAACGGCGAGGTTGCATAGCCTCAAAATTGAAAGAGAGAGTGTGAAAATATAGCTTAGATTTACCTGCTTTACACAGAGGGTGGTGAATATACAGAAGGATGTATGAAGGGAAACCATGTCTACTGATGCTATCAGCAATTTAACTAGAGAAAGATTGCCGGACAGATGTAATGGGTATTGTAGGATGTGATACTTCTTAGAGACCTGGGCTGGCTAATCAGTTTTCCAGGTCCTCTGCACACCTGTTGTTTAAATGAACACTTGTTGATGCATTAACAGAAGTGGTAAAAACTTTTTACAATTACAGTTGCTTCAATGAGTCTTTTTTTGTTGTTCGTGTCTTGTTCAATGATAGAATTGCCAGTAGGTTCAGTGATGACAGACACAAATCTACCGGCAATTGAGGAGAGTCTCCGAACCTGACCTCTTGGTCGATCACTACAATAATGGGAGTGATGGCATACAAGACAACTGTTAGGAAGGAAAAAGAAAGACTTGCATTTTTATAGTGCCCTTTAGGACCATAGGACACGCCAAAGCATTTTACAGCCAATTAAGTACTTTTGAAGTGTAATCACTTGTAATGTAGGAAAAGTGTCAGCTAATTTATGCACAGCAAGCTCCCACAAACAGAAATGTGATAATGGCCAGGTAGTCTGTTTATTGCGATGCTGATTGAGTGATAAATACTTGGGGAAAATTCCCCAGTTCTTCTTCAAAATAGTGCCCTTCACCTGAGAGGCTTAATGTTTCATCTGAAAGATGGCACCTCTGACAGTGCAGATCTCGTTTGCTACTCCAAAGGATTATTTCCATGGGTCAACATTGCAGCATGCCTGGAAAATGAAAGGCATAGCTGTTTCAGCTTCTGATCCATATTAATTGTAGGTGACCTTGCTGCTTGACTGCGATGTCACCTGCATCTGACTTTCTGCTGCCTGGACCCCTTGAAGACAGTTCCCCATGCCTTTTGTCAGGTAGATCTGCCTGTGCTTGTAGATATAGTTGGTGGCATCTTGGATATCATGCAGACTATGCTGCATGACGTGTCATCTTTGGTACTGTACTACTTAAAGTGTGGAATAGTGTGATTTGGGTGTTCCAAAGAACCATCCAGCGTTATGATTAGTCAGGTATTCATGTATCATGCATATCCCGTCTGCCCTACTGGATTCATACTGTTAAAGTAATGTAGGTATACCTCTGTACGCAGATGCTAGTTTGAGGATACTGGTGGATAAACACTGATATTCTCCTTCCTGCGCAAAGCTCAGGCATCAGGGGAGTCCCATAGGGAATCTTACTAGTGACCATAGCGGGAATGCAGAGAAATAGTAGCTAAGAAATATCCACAAAGGTTCTTCAAAACCTAAATATCTTCAGAATTCCCCTTCCAGGAAGATTGGGAAACTGATGCAGGAATGGAGGATTTCTGAATATTATGACTATGACTCTATTGGGCCAAGTGCTGGAAAATGGGATTAGAGTAGGTAGGGGCTTGATGACCGGCGTAGACATGATGGGTCAAAGAGCCTCTTTCCGTGCTGTAAAACTCTATCTATGAATGGGTGTATAACAATTGAATGAATTTTCTTACTACCTCCTTTAAATCTGCCAGCACACAGCACCGATTCCTCAACAATCATTGACAACCATCACTCATGTCAGAAAAAAATCATTCAGTCCTATATGGACAAATGTTGGAAAATTGAACTCGATATCCATTATAGCTGCAATATAGATTATTTATATGAGGCATTGCAACTCACAATGCTCACTGCAACATCACCTTCCTCTTGATCAACACCACAATGAAAGACAAGAGCAACAAGATTTTTGAACACCATCAGCTCTAAAGTTTCCCTTCAAATCACACATTGTCTCAACTTGGACAGATAACTACAGTTCCTTCATCATCGCTGAATCATTATCCTGGAAATCCCTACTTTGCACCGTTGTTGGAGCACCGTCACTACAAGGACTGCAGCAGCTCATGAAGATGGCCCACCACCCACTTCTCAGGGCAGCCGGAGATGGCAAGAAATGCTGGCTTTGTGAATGCTATTTACCTCTTGTGAGTTTTCAAAAAATGAAGAGAATTTTACCGTCCTCTTATGGATATGTAATGCTTAGAGCATTGACTTGACATTCCAGAGATGGCGATTTTAATGAAGTATATTAGCCTGTTTAAATTGGTTTAAAATAGCCAACAGGAGACTGCCTTACAAGTACACTAAATGTTATCAAAAGTAAGTTATGGGCTAATATTAGGTGTATTTGCTAGAGATGCATTCTGCTGGAAATGCTCAATAAAAGAAGCACCAAAGCACTTTCCATAACGAAAAATAAATTTCACCTTTAAATGTGCGGAGAAACATAAAGCAATGCTTCTTTTGTGGGAATACTGTTAACGCGCCACATTAATTGAATGTCTGAAAGACAGAGGAGATTAAACATTGGTACTGTAAGTTTCTTTGGAAGAAATTGGCTTTTGTATGCAGAGATAATGAAACCTGTTTCATCACTCAGTGGTCTGGGCTCTTCTTTGTCAGCAAGCGTCTGAGCCATTCTGGACTGGCAAGAAATGGCCTTGGTTTTTCTGGGGAGGATATAAGCAGCTGGCTCCGCACATCAGCTCCTTGATAAACAAAACTCTGTTGAACTACTGTTTCAGGGTTTTGCTGCCATAGCAACGAGCCTAAAAAATAACTAACTTTGTCAACTAATCTCGCATTGGCCAATATCATTTTTGAGCAAGGATGTATGAATAAGGACTGTGGAAGTCAGCAATGACCTTTTGATGCTCATATAAGTTGGAGAATGAAATGTTTTTCTGTTTTAAGACTGAAGCTTTTTCATATGAGTGATGCATTGAAATTTGTCGTTTCATTTGATGCAAATCAAAAATCATTTGCTTTAATATCAAGTGACCTTCACAATTTGAAATACGGGAGTTTCTCTTCACTGAAAATGCTTTTAAAAAGGGCATTTGAGAAAAAGCATTGCTGAATTATTGCGCTGTGCAAGGTGAGAGTGGAATACTTTACTAGTTTGAATACTCAGCTTCCACATGAAATAATCTAAAACCAAAGCATGACCCAGACCTCCCTGTCGCTTGCCATTTTAACACTCCACCCTGCTCTCATGCCCACATGTCCGTCCTTGGCCTGCTGCAATGTTCCAGTGAAGCTCAACGCAAACTGGAGGAACAGCACCTCATCTTCCGACTAGGCACTTTACAGCCTTCCGGACTGAATATTGAATTCAACAATTTTAGATCGTGAACTCTCTCCTCAATCCCCACCCCCTTTCCGATCCCCCTTTTTTCCAATAATTTATATAGATTTTTCTTTTCCCACCTATTTCCATTATTTTCAAATGTATTTCCATCCATTGTTTTATCTCTACCTTTTAGCCTATTTTGATCCCTTCCCCCCACCCCACCCCCACTAGGGCTATCTGTATCTTGCTCGTCCTGCTTTCTACCCTTAATGTCACCTCATTCCTTAGGTAATATCACCACCTTCAACACCTCTTTGTCCTTTTGTCTATGACATCTTTTGGCTATCTCCACCTATCACTGGTCCTCTATCCAGCTCTACTTGTCCCACCCCCTCTTAAACCAGCTTATATTTCACCTCTCTTCTATTTTTCCTTAGTTCTGTTGAAGAGTCATACGGACTCGAAACGTTAACTGTGTTCCTCTCCTGTCAGACCTGCTGAGTTTTTCCAGGTATTTTTATTTTTGTTTTAAAATTAGTTATAGTCAGTTACCTGAATACTGTGCATTAATCCTAACCCCAGCAGGGCGCTTCTTAAATGATTATGGTCAATTTTGCCTTTTCCGAATCCAGCCATCCTTTTAGAGGTTGATTTGAGTTTCCCAGTGGGAAATTTGGTGGAAATGGAGGAGGGAAAGAGCTGCTTCAAGAAGTTGGTGAGGGACTAGCCCTACTCTCTGGCTGCTCCATAATTTGCACTACCATAAGATAGTGGTGTGCTGCTAGCATAAGTCGTGCTTTCTATAGGCAGCTTGCTGATGAGATAGGAAATTGTGAGAAGCCCCTCAACAATTCAGAACCTGTAGTATCAGCTATGGCAAATTTCCGATCCATTCAAATATAAAACAAGTTACTGCCAGAAACATGTCTCCAAAAGTCAGAGATGGCTGTTGGTTTTTGGACAAGAACAGGAAAAAGTGTTTCATTTAAGGTCGGAAAATCGTGTTGGTGTCAAAGTGGCATTGATTGGCCCCAGTTTGATTACAGTCATGAAACGTCTTGTCTGAGTTCATGGGAGGTCAGGCCACCAGGAACTTTGATGCAGGAAATTCAAGCAAATTGTAAAAGCTGTGTAATTGGGTAGGATGAACAGGCACTTTATTTCCTATCTGCTACCACCCTGACTCTGAATACAGCCAAGGTAGAAAAGGGAGGAACATTGTGCCCCAAGTTTCTTTCAGTGACCCTGCCGATTTATGCCCGACCTCATATCGACTGGGTTGGCACTCCTCCAACTTATTTCTCACACATTCCTTATGAGTGACAGAAAGGAGACTTCTGTCCCATCAGCGATAATAATTAGTTATATATTCTGGACTTATACATTCTTAGTCTCCTGCTTGCTCCTGACTGCTACACAATCTTTAACAAAACCGTGGTAATATTTTGCCACTGCAAGCAACTCGCAGCACAAAATGGTTGACAGAAACACAGGATCAAATGATCAGTTATTTACTTGAAGCTATGATGCAGAAGTACCTTTTGCTTGGCTTGCTATCACATTCTGAGTAGAGCTTTGCAGTAGCCAGATATACAGTTGATTAAGTAAATATCAGGTTTTTGCTATGTCAGTGTTCTTTTCAACATTACACGGGATGAGGTGACTTTAAAGGAGAGGCTTTGTCCTCAGGGACCTACATCCAAATGTTTGGTGATTAGATGCGCCAGTGCTTGACAAACAATATTGTATAAATCAGGAAGCGGAAAACTGATGTCACGCCTAAGGCACTGTCAGGAAAAATTGTCGTACAATTGCTCTATGCTGATTGGGACCACCCTTTGGCTTTACAGATTGCATTTCAGGTTCTTTGAGCTAAACAACATGGCTCTTTAGCTTTTCAAGTTGTGTTACAGCTCTTCATGAGGAGGACCCGACTTTTGGTTTTCAACTGACAGTCAAAAGAAAAAAACCTGTTAATTTAGAAGTGCACTATTGCTTTCAAATCGGGACTGTCAGAGTTTAGCTCTATGGCTGAAAAATAGTAAAACTTTCAAACAGGCACTTCTTACAGTGCCTGCAAAAGCAGACCGAGTTTCTCTTTTGCATGGATGAATTGTAATTCAGTGCTTCCTGATGGACCCCCATATGTGACGTCAACTTCCTAAAATGTTTCCTTGGCAGCTGTGAAATAGCCAGCTAGAGGAATATATCTATTGGTCTAAGGAGCACTTTAAACTGAGTATAGGAGACATCTATAAGCCCTTACCCCAGTACCTTTCTCATTCAGATCAAATATACTCATCAGCACTGCATTGTCTTGATAAACATAGCCTCTGGAGAGATTGCAAAAATTAAATGATGGTTGAGGTGCAAACCATGACTGGGAATTCAATGGGTTAAAATGGGAAAGACAAATTTAGCACTCAGTTGCCTTTCCAAGCACAAGTACCAGGTAACAGCAGTGAGAGGGTGAACGGAAAATGGACTCTAACTTTCCTTTTTTTTCTCCTAAAAACTAAATGAAGCACATTAATGTTTCTGTGTTAAAATATTCCTAAAACAGGCAAAGATGAGTGAGTTAGGTCAGACCTGAGTCGTCATGTCCTGGTGTGACATTGTCTGGAAAAGAATGTTTCAGTGCTTCACTGCTGAATATTTTAATTCCCACAAAGTGCTATGATCAATAAACCTGTGGGGCTTTCATTATTCCTGCTGAATACATCCTTTACACTTAATCGTAATGCCTACAATTTCTACATTTGTCAAAAGTAATCGACCCTCAATGCACTCTTGCTCCTCCTGAATGCACAGATTCAAGGTATTCTGATGCGTTTGTGAGTGGCTTCGAATAAGGACCCTTAGTTACGGTGCTCAAGGCCCAGCCATGCAGGTGGAGCATGTGCAGCACTCGCTCCACCCATTTGTAGTCTGGTTTCAATTGAGGTTCTGCAACTGCTATTAAAACCTTGGTTTGCATGCACAAGATACTGAACACACGTTTCAGAAATGCATACCTTGAGGTCTGGCCGGAGGCGGGTTGGGGGGTTGTGGGGCGGGTGGAGATCAGGTGTTGTGGGGTAATGATCGGTAATTCAACCTCCTATCCCTCATGTTTCACCCAAAGAATTGGTGAGACAATGTTGGATTTCTCCCCTAGTGTCTCTTGTATTGTAGGTGGTTAAAATTTTAACCATTAATGACTCACAAGTGGAATGAAAGCAAAATCGTACTTTTGGCTTGAGGATATTGAAATTGGCAAAATCCTCATTTTTAAGCCAGTAATCTACCACTGAACATAAGCTGCCTAAAGAAATTGCCTTGCCAAAGTGTAGTTTGGTACCCATTGTTTCCAGCATCAACATGGCATGGTTAGCAAGGAGGCTGCCTACCACCAATGGTGGAACTAAAAGTAAACAAACAAGAAAAGGGTGGGTTGACTGAACATCTGTAAAAGGTTATGTTTTGATTTAATCTCTGTCACCATGTGTCTTGAGTTCCAATAAATATACAAAGTGCCATCTGTGCACCGTTTTACTACTCTAAATATTTTACATAGGCTGGGTGTACTGACAGTCATCACTTGTAAATTGCAGCTGACCTTTTGGTGGTAAACCTAACCCTTTCTGCAGGGAAGTGTAAATGGTGCGGCTTTGGAACCCTGAGATAGATGTACACGAGTTTTGTTTCTGTTGTGCAGAAAATTTGCTGTCAGGTTTGAAGTCTTCATCAGAAACACTTCAGTCATGAGAGCTCTGCCATTTCAAGAGCTGGCTGCACTGCAGTGAAGGTCTAATAAAAGTCTTGCTCCAATATCTGGGCTTTATCAAGTCGAAAAATGAACCTTTGGCCTAACAGAAAGCTACGCAGTTGACAATGCTTACAATCGCCCTGTTTTATCGTGGCTTCAGTGTGATCACAAGTATGGGACAAATGGTTTTCACTATTTTAGGAGTCCTTTTAATACCTTGAAGGAAAGCAATGCAATCACTTTTTTCTGTGGCGGCCAGTTACAGTTACAAGCATCAATCTATCTGTAATTTTGTAGCCTCAGCCAAGTTGGAGAACAGGACAGCCATTTGGAGTGATGACGATTGCATATACACAGGTTGGCTCAACCTCATTTTGTCAATTTTCTTTGACCCAGATCTAAGTGACCATATTCACCCCATCCCCCACCCCAATATCTATTACCAGAACCGAGCCTAATAATAAAAATGACATAAAGGTAAAATACTGCGGATGCTGGAAATCTGAAACAAAAACCAAAAGTGCTAGAAAAGCTCAGCAGGTTTGACAGCATCTGCTCTGAAGAAGAGTCATATGGACTCGAAATGTTAACTCTGTCTCCACAGATGCTGTCAGACCTGCTGAGTTTTTCTAGCATTTTTCGTTGTGGTTGAATAAAGATGAAATCATGTCCCTATACAATCTAATGCACATGATGAATGATACAATGCCTATTAAGACATTGACCCTTTCCAGATGATGGGCTGTTAATTAGATTTTGAAGATTGCTGACAAACACTGAATCTTTCTTTTCCAACTCCAGTAGTTCTGTATTGGTGTCCCATAGTTGCTGCTCTTTTATTGTATTTGACCACGTTCCTAGCCCATTGCATCAAACTCCAAACTGTGCTTAACCATGACCTAAGATGTATACTGATGCTTCTGAGAATGTTACTGGCAAACTAGGATCACAGGAGCACTGATGGCCATAAATATCAATCACTCTACCCACTGTCTGCCTGATGTATGCTAAAAAAAATAAAATTGAGCCATGTTCCTTAAAGGGGAAGTCTTAATGAGCAGTCACCTCATTGATGGTGATAAAACTGCCATCAGGTTCTAAAAATGTAGAGGCCCTTATTTGCATGGAATAACGTTTCCACAGAATCATTATGGGAAGCTCAAAGTAAGTTTATTTTTTTAAATAAAAAGAAAAAAAAGCTTGCATTTATATAGAGACTTTCACAATCTTCTAAATGGCAATGATGTACTTTTGAAGTGTAGTCACTGTTACAATGTAGGAAATGCAGCAACCAATTTGCACATAGCAAGTTCCCACAAACAGTAATTTGAGAAATAATGAGGTGATCTGTTATTTTACTGATGTTGATTGAGGGATTATTATTGGCAGAAGGACCGGCGATAACTTCTTTGAACTGGTGCCATGGAATGTTTTATATCCACCTGAGAGAGGAGGACTCAGTTAAACAGCACCTCTTGACAGTGCAGCACTCTCTCAGTACTGCACTAGGGTGCCAGCCTAGGTTTTGTGTTTCTGTCTCTGGACTGAGATTTGAACCCGCAATCTTCTCACTCAGAGGATAGAGTGCTATCAACTGAGCTGACTAGTGTCCAGTGACACTACAGCCTTGTTCACACTGAAAAATTGTAAGGTCGAAGTGCCCATGTCATTTAGTTTACGATTACTTTATCTTTTCATCTAGCTTTTAAAATATACTTTTTAAGCATGAATTACATATTCACTGAAATAATGTGAGGCAATCCAAATGGTTCTCTTGTTTTGATGGATAGCACGGCCTAAAAATTAAAAACAAATTCCTGACGGCCTGATTTCTGTAAATGGGCGCACAGCTGTATGGGATGAGACAGCTGCAGATACAGGAAGTTCATAATTGTTCATAACACAAAAGTGACCCTTACAATTCAGAAGATGCATTTTCAGAACTCTGTTTACTGTGGACTGCGTGTGCCAAGACTAGAAATTCTAAGAATGAAGGCCCTTGTAAAATTTCTTGAAATGTAAGCTTGCTTATTTATGACTTTTCAGGCATCAGTAAAAGTGCCACACTGTATATTTCTTGTGATACATTTAAAAAAAAAATGCTTTCTTAGGTTTGAAATAACCAATGGATTTACTTTTGATCTGCATGGCGTTTTTAACATTTTTAAATATATATCCGTTCATGGGATGTGGGTGTCGCTGGCTAGACCAGCATTTATTGCCCATCCCTAATTGCCCCTGAGAAGATGATGGTGAGTTGCGTTCTTGAACCACAGCCCATGCAGTGCTATTTCAGAGTCAGCCACAGTGCTGGGGGTTTGGTGGTGGGGGGTGGGGGGCGGGGTGCGGTTCTGGAGTCACATGTAGGCCAGACCAGGTAAGAATGGCAGATTTTCTCCCCTAAAGGGCATTAGTGAACCAGATGGGTTTTTACGACAATCGACAATGGTTTCATGGTCATCATCAGACTTATAATTCCAGACTTTTTTAATTCAAATTCCACTAGCTGCCATGGGATTTAAAATCTGGGTCCCTGGATTACTCGTCCAGTGACACCATCACTACGTCACTGCCTCCCCCATATTCAATAATGTATTTGCATCAATTCCTACCTCTGCTATTTTAATCTTGATGCATACCTCTTCAAAGAGGCGCAGCAGATACATTGAATTAGCACAGAGAGGGATTTGTGAGAATATACAAAAGGATGTTAAAGGCAAAGAAAATTAAACTTCTAAGTCTTAATGTCCACAGATTGTTTCAAAAATTATTATTGGTTATGCATCTGAATTAAAAGATAAAATCAAAATGCTTGCTGTGTAGCATACTCCCTTATTTCTGTTTATCTTTCGTTAAGATGTAATTGTAAATGATTTACATATGTCTTGCTTATGAGTGCCATTTCCAACTGTAATTTGAACATATTGGGTCCAATTTTAACTCTGTGCCAGCAGATGTGTTTTGAATGAGTCAAAAATTTTACAAAGGCTGCATGAGAAAGAGCGATTAACTTGTGAAAAAATAAAGCATCAATCTCAAAATGTCCAGCTCAATAGTGGTGCCTTTACATGTTCGATTCTACAATGGCCCAGATCTTCTGTTCTCCGAATGGTTGTACCCAGGAGGTACCCTGGAAGATGCACTGGGGTCCCCTTCCAGGCAAGGACTGCATGGGAATTGCCAGGGAAGCTTCAACTTCCATTCCATTGGCCAATTCCCCTGTCGCTGGAACCCTCTGAAATTCTGAATTAAAGCTGGAGACTTTGGATGGTTCTGACTCTCTTAGCAGAACAGTTACCCAGGAAAGCTTAGAAGGATTAAAACCAGCTCTAACTCCTGGGAAACTATACTGCTGACCCCCCTTACTATCTCCCCTGACCACTGATGACCTGTTCCATCCCCTGACTACCCTCCTGACCACCTGACTATACTCCCGCACCCCCCCACCCACTCCCTAACTACCCCACCTGACTATATTTCCAATGCTTGATTCCCCCCCACCCCCCAATACCTCACCAACCCCCAAATATCGCCCCAACTACCCTCCTGACTCCCCCACTCCTTGGCTACCCTCCTCACCCACTGGCCCCCCCCTCCACAGTCTGTCTATCCCCCCCCACCGACCACCCAACCAAGTCCCCAACCCCGACTATCCCCTGACCACCCATCTACCCTCCTGTACCTCCGACCCCACCACCCCCTCACCTAACTACACCCCCAACCACCTGACAACCCCGCACCCCCTGACTACACCCCACCACTGACTACCCTCGACCACTCCACTACCCCTCACCCCTTGACTACAACCTCCCACACCCCTGACCCACCCTACCCACTTGCCTTACACACTAATCTCCTCTCCTGTCAAAGTGGTTGGGACATTTAAACCTAGTGCCATAAAAAGGGAGCTGCCTTCTCCTCCCCAGCGCTCCTACATTGCACTGAAGGGACTCCAGGAGCAGCTGTCCAGCATAGTTCTCAACAGCAGGCCCGGTTAGGAAGTGCGGGTGAGAAATGTGCAGCCCCAGATTATGATAAGTAAAAAGGAGCGGAGAGGGAATCCGACAGTGACTGCCACTCCACGGAAGATTTGGCCCAACGTTTTTCTTGTTATTCCTTTTTCCTGCTCATGAAGAAGCAATGTCCATTTGAGGTAAACTCATTGACGTTTACAGCACAGAAGGAGGCCATTCAGCCCATCGTGTCCGCGCTGGTCGACAAAGATCTTACTACACTAATCCCATTTTCCAGCGCTTGGCCCATAGCCCTGGAGGCTATGGTAACGCAAATGAATTTCTAAATACTTCTTAAATGTTATGAGAGTTTCTGTCTTAACCACCCTTTCAGGCAGTGAGTCCCAGACTCCCACCACCCTCTGGGTAAAAAAATTTCTCCTCAACGCCTCTCTTAGGCTTCAACCTCTTACCTTAAATCTATGCCCCCTGGTTAACCACATTACTAATGGAAAAAGTGCCTTCCTATCCACCCTATTAATGTCCCTCATAATCTTATACACCTCTATCAGGTCCCCTCTCAACCTTCGCTGCTCCAAGGAAACAGCCCCAGCCTATCCAATCTTTCCTCATAGCTCAGACCCTCCAGCCCAGGCAGCATCCTGGTAAATCTCCTTGGCACCCTCTCCAGTGCAATCACACCCTTCCTATAATGTGGTGACCAGAACTGCACGCAGTGCTCCAGTTGTGGCCTAACCAGCGTTTTATACACTTCCAGCATAACCTCCCTGCTCTTGTATTCTATGCCTCAGCTAATAAAGGCAAGTATCCCATATACCTTCTTAACCACCTTACCTACCTGCCCTGCTGCACTCAAGAATCTGTAGATATGCACACATGCATCTGTGGAGATACTCCTGCTTGTAATCGGTTATTGCAGTTGTGTTTGGCAGTTCTGGTTTGTGCTGGCGCTTTATAAATATATTATTTTGCCCAATAATATTATGTGGCACTTAAATACAACTATTATAGATCAGGTAAAAAACCAAAGTGTTTCACTGGCCTTCTGCAGTATAGACCTGCAGGCCAGAGGCCAAAAAAATGCTTCAACAAAATCTATACAAAAGCTAAAACCTATACAGTTCAACAATGAAAGGGTTAAAAATGTTTGTGCATTTTGCAGAATGGTGTGCTGGTGAAAGGGTTAAAAATGTTTTTGTCATTTCGATGTTATTGATGATGCAAAATACAAGATGTGAAAGTGGTCAATCAAACTTCTGTTTCTTATTCTTTATGACTATAACTTCAGAAATTAAAACTAGTTTTTGATAAAGTTGACAGGTGAGATGAAAGCCAGATGTTTAGGGGTTTCAGGTCCTTGCAAAACCAATGAGGTGTCTGCTTCACTGCCTAAACTATAAACTTTGATAAGAAAGAACATCTTGGAGGCCCAGTCTTGTGTGTGTACACACTGCCAGACGCTAACCAGACGGGGTAACCCAAGGGAATCCTCTAGCACTGATAATGTCATGCAGATGAGATCACTAATAACTGCAAGTGAGTTTGAAATCCTCTTCCTGTGCCAGCTTAACCCAAACAAATATATTGTGTAGTTCCGGTAGTGGCTACATTTCAATTAGCAACAGACATAATCAAGCAGAAACAAGCTAGGCAGAATGAATAGATGTAAACTATTTGAATTTGTACATAAATATAGATCATGTTCAGGATAAATTTGAAATCTTTGCTAATGCAAAGTGCTAATCATGTTTGGGAAAAATTGTGATATGCATGCTGTGCTTTGTTAAAATAATTAATACTATGTAGATGTGAAGTACAAGTGATAACTTCCATTGTTAAGGGACATTAAGCCACCTTAATTGTATCGTGGGCCAAACCAGAGAATTCTCAGCATTGCAGAGTTAGATTTGTTCAATTTTATTTTATTTTTTCAAATGAACAAGATTGGAGCTAAAACAAGGCAGTTTTGTAAGTTAGTGGCTGATTTCTATGCTACTTCTCATCAGCTTCCTTGTCACGATATTCTAATGGTCCCGAATTTGCAGTAATAGTAACTTTGAGGTCACCAGTGCTTAACATTATTGCAGGGTAAATTTGACAGCAACTTCTGGTGTCTGGATGATGCAGTCAAACGCAGAAATATGGAAGTTTCTGTCTGAGATACCCTTCTTCTCCATAGGGTGTGCTGCTGCTGTCCTTGCCAATAGATACAACACTGAAATCACTGTAATGGCACAAATATGTTATATTTCTCAATAGTTCTGCAATAAAAATGACAAACACTTGGTGCATTTAGGAGTAAGTGAATTTTTAATGATGTGGTAAGTGAAAATCACTGCTGAGAAACCTTTTTAGGCCTGAAAATTGAGTTTTACAAGTGTGGAGTCACATTTCCTCAGTAGAAAGATAAGTAACAAAAAATACATTTTTGTCACTTTTCCCGCTTGCCTCTTTTATCTCTCTTAATCCCGTCTGTTTTTCTCAATCTTTATTTCACTCTCTGCATCATTTAAATCGCATTGACATTTCCTGCTATCCATCAGGGGCAGGTCTTCTGCCCAGCCCACGCCCGGCAGCCTCAGCACTCATTCTAGGGGTAGTGGGTATGACTTCTAATCCAGCCTGCCCCCACAGGACAAAAACTGGAACTGCAGGCCACCATTTTTAAAGGTGGGGTTCGCAGAACCAGGAATTCTCCTGCATCTATGCACCTGACCAGGGAGCGAAAATCTGGGCCTGTGTGTCTCAATGAGAGTACTTCAAGCAGATTGGATGAAGAGCCTCACTGTTATTTCACGGATCCCATGTGGAGGTCTGCATGCTGAAAAAGATGTCAGATGAGTGGAAATCTCTGCTAATAAGTATGTAAAAGCCAGTGGACAGTTGTCAGCAAGGTAAATGGCGAAAGTTATTCTTGCATCACTGAGAGCAACATCTGGGCCATTGGCTATATCTGTTATGTGGGGTAGTTCCCTGACCCAGAACACTGTGAACTGTGTTGATAATCAAAGTGCCATGTATTTCATATTGTATATTTTACCAATTGTACATTTTATCAATGCCTCGTCACACCGTAGAATGTTCCAGAACCAATTAATTTGCTTTGAAATCACATGAGGAAGTGGTCTACATAACAAGGACATATACCTGTCTTATCCAGGTGCTAAACGATAGTTAGACCTTGTACTTACCTATTTTGGTTTTAACAGGTCTCAGTTCACATTTGCTGATGTTTCTTTTTATTGTTGGTTTTCCCTCGCATGTGTTTCTTTATTTATATGTTTTGTGACTTTTGTTTCACACATGCAAAATGTCAGGATCGCGTACCATTGGACCCCTAACTGTGCTGTGTAATGAAATATTCACAGACTTGCAGGAGCAGTCACTGGAAAACGATAACTGAGTGTTTTCATATAAAAGTTATGGCATTAGCACCTCCAGGGTATCAGAGAGCGGCTATATCATATTGCCGGTAAGCTTTGTTATTTCAATTTTCTGTGTATTGGCATTGCTTTGGCTGGGAAAAAAAATAATTCACTAAACTGATTGACGTGGTCCCTTGCAATGATCAGATTGAGGTTCCAAACCATGAATATCAAACCTTGCACCATATTAATTTCTCTGTTAAGCATCTGGATTACACAGCTGGTGGGCCTTTTCACCTGATCCTTGCATATAAGTCAGGATGATAGAATTGGTTTAAAATAAAACATGGCTAGAGTTAACCCTTTGAGGACTGCCGTTGCATTCTTAAACCATATTATTTGTATATAAATTTCCTGTGAGGCAATAAGCTGTGGATAAACATATATCTGATCTAGCCATACAATATACCAAAAACTTCCTGTTCATTCCTATTATATGGAATTCTAGATCCAAGCACAGAGCCCTATTGTACCAAACCACCTCCCAGTCATTCTCATTCAACATAATTATAGAGTCAAATACAACAGATAAATGAAAAATCCTGAAGCAAAAAAATGTTTTCCAGTCGGTCTTAAAACTCGGCCCATTAACAACCATCTGTACAAGTTTCATCTAGAGACACATCATATTTCAGAGGTCTAACCACCTCTATAAAATTTATCTTGTTAAAAGTTCACTGTTGTTTTTGTTTAGACTCATTTGCTGGATGATTGTTGCTGTGATATAAATTCTTGCAAGTTGGCTGGTTATATGCAACATATAGAAATGAGGTTCCAAATATAATCATGCTCCAAGTATAGTAGCTGTTTGCAAACTAACAGTGTTCATTGGAATTCAACTTTAGAAGGTACACATTACTTCCTTTTATAAAAGCAGAGTTCTTGGATATGACATGACTTGATCTTAGAAATTTACAGAAAGGTTTGAATAAATCTACTTCTCTGATGTCCAAGTGATTGGGCAGCTACTTGTCAGTTGATGTGCACCGATTGTCCCTTATTACAAACTAACTTCAACCATGCAGCCAATTCACCCTAGCATGGTCACTTTCTATAAAAACAGATAAAATAGTAAAAGTGCAAAATCCTTGTTTATAGGATTTTATCTGGAGGGGAGCACCAATGTGCTTTATCACTTAAGCACACATTCTAAATATGACATATTATGCTTCAACTGGACTGTCGTTGTTAACGTTTTGTATTGGAAGTCCAGAGTTACGGCCTGACCTGGTTCCAAGTGGAGTCTTACTCTATTCACCAGCGACTTTCACTAGCTTCATTCCGGAGTAATATCAAGCCCCAAGTGCAGATTTACAGCTTTTGCGTTGATGCTTTGCAGTGAAGCTACAGTTCAAAGAAGAAAGAAAGATTTGCATTTATATAACGCCTTTTGTTGTCTTAGGATATTTCAATGTGCACCACAACAAATGAATTAGTTTTTGAAGTGTCATCACTGCTGCAGTATCAGTGTATCATAACCATTAAGCAAATTTAATACAAGTTGCACTATCAATAGTGCAACAATTCCTGGCCTCAAGATCAGGAAGATTGAAGAACACCTTTTATTTTATATATTGCTACTTTTTAAAAAAGGGCCAGGTAGGGTTCTGCGGAGTAGTTATTGGGACAAAAATAAGTGAGTAGACTTACAGAGGATGGACCTCAATTAGGGTCAATAACTGTTGAAAAGCCAAAACACTGCAACAATGGTGATTAGGAGTAGGAAACAAAATAGCTTAACGATGACCGCAGCAAACTAATAGAAATACAATTGTACAGTGTGGGGCATGTAACTGCAAAGCTTTATGCACAGTTCACTAGTGTCCAGCACTAGAGGATGGCACTATTTTATTTTATTAGAAATGTAATTAAAACACTCTTGTTATTGTAAATTTGGTCCTTGAGGTAGGTTGTAGTTCTGTTGTTGTTGGTGCTGATAATTTGAAAAGAGCTGTAGGGGAATCCTGCTTGGCAGCCTGAGTCCAGATTTCAGCAGGATAATGACCAGTTGCTTAATGAAAGAAAATTGCTTAATTGTGTTAATTTGCACAATTTTCAGGCAGTCGACCAGAAAAATCCTTCTGAGCTTGTTACACTTTACTGATCTATAATTACACAGAACACAGTGAAAAATCAAATGAATAATGAACAGTTATGGTTTTCTAAATGCCTTTGTTACCTAACTTACAATGCAAAGTGCTTATGTTTTTATCATGTGCATGTATCTGAAACTCCAATCTCATTTTTTCCAGGAAAATGCTTCTTTTCAAGCTCAAATTCTTTCTTTTCATAAGCATGGCAACTGCTTTTATCTAATGGTTTAAAAAGTGATATTGATATTATCAATAACTTTACTGGTTGGATTTTGCCAGAATTTTATTTGTTACTTTTACTTTTGTTACTGATTGTCTTGGACAGCTGGAGTAAACAAATGCAATGAGAACACTAAGATGATAAAATGTCTTTTATACCCTGGTTAGAATTAACTTTAAGAATTATAATATACACTGATGTGTACACTTATAATTTATATGTTTCCCAAACCTTTGGGCAACTTTAGGGAGTCAGCTTAATTTATTCCCAATTAACCACATGATCAAGCTCTTTGATAAGAGTGAGATGTGCCAATTCAGTGGAAGAAGAAAAGTGCAACTGTGCTTGTTGTCTACTGAGCTGATCATTGTGTGGCCCTTGTGGAGAAAGTCGCACACAAGCCTATCCCTCCTTTTTGATTGAAGTAAAATACACAGCATCAATCAATTACTGCAATGGGACAAAGTGACGGAGTTCTGTTTGAAATAAAATTATTTTTCTGTTTAACAATCCATGGATTTGGCAATGAAATCAAAACGTGAGATGCCTATTTTGCATTAAATCTGAAAATTTTCTGTGCTAGAGCATAATTACTGCAGTCAATATTTTTTGTCACTGCTTTCACAGGACAGGTTTTGGAATGAAAGTTAACATCTTCTGAGAAATGGAAAGTTACAGGGATACTTTATAGTATGAATTTCAAACACGTCATTAGTGTTAGGGTAATTTTTACTGAAGTTGGCAATCTCAAAATTACTCTGGACAGTAATAATCTAATGACAGTATAAAAGTTTGGTACGAAGGTAAATCGTTTAAATTTTTCAAGTTTTTCTAATGTGGTTTATGGCATTCTGAGTTGACTGTGTTGCGCCTTAGTGGCGTGAAAGTATACTGAACTTACAAGGAGCCAAATTCCATTTGCGTGCATGCGATCAGGCATTAATAGTACTTAAAACAAAATGACTCCCGGTGTCACGATAGGAAGCGAAGATTACCCTGGGAAGTAAGTATGAGTACTTGGATTTTGTGTGTTAAGCATTGATTGGAAGTATATAATAGGATCTTTTCAACTCATCAGCTGTTCTTTAACGGCTATCTTGGGCTTACACTGACCCCAGTTTCAGAAACATCAGATGGTTCAGTTATTCCACCTTTTTAGTGGTACTTTGGGAAACATTACCAATTACAATAGAAATTTTAATGAATGGATAAAGTTTCAGAGAATGAAAAGAGGGAGGAGATTAATACATAAAATGAAAGAGCACAGAACAATAGGAGGAGGAAAAGACAGAGGTAGAAAAGGGTTTTTTCACTTATCTCATTAGATTGAGCTTGTAAATCCTCCATGCATCTAACATGGTACAAAATGAATTAAAATCTTCTAACCACAAATAAAATCCAGGCCAAAAAGTGACCGAAATATCTCTGAGAAGGAAAAGGTTAACATCTAAACCACAACTTTGGATTCTGGTTTATTCATTACCTCAGTCCAGATTTTTTTATAAGGTGCCTTCTAAATATATTTCTTACCAATTCAATACAAAGATTTCTCATTTAGGTTCAATGTTTGAAAATTATAAGTTTATTTTCTTTAAAACTTTGTGTTAAAGTAAGCTGACTGGCTATGGTATTAGATTTTTTATAAGGTTTGAGCTGTTCTTACCAGTATTAATGAAATAATTTGTGAAATGACATTAAAATAGTAGATTGCCAAAAGTTCCTAGTACATGTTTCCACCAAGTTAACTTTCTGTGCATTTATAAAACCTATCTGCTATCTTAGCATCATGACAATCAACTGTCTTTTTGGCAGGTGGTGCTGGCAGTTAATGCAGCAACATGCATAATGTTTGTTTACAATGCTATAAATGTGCATATTTCAAGAGAATTTTATTCAAAGAGAAGGTTCGATGCAAGGTACCATTTACACCTAGTTGGGGAACCAACTATGCTGGGCTCAAAGTTGGCAGAGTATTGACATGATGTCAGCCACACGGCCTTTCAGCAAGTGGCTCCAGTGAGTCCGGAGAGAATTTGCACCTTTTTCAATGTTGGAAACTTCAGTCTAGGTCTGCCAATATTCTGACAGCACTATTGCTTTTATAGTTGGCTTGCGGTAGAGTTGTGCACGTCGGCATCATACTCAGATTCGTATCAACTGCTGTGCAGGTCAGATGGTGGTACAGGTCCTGATGTTTCCTTGTGTAACCCCACTCTATCAACCTTATAAAGTAGCTAACATGCAAATTGGTATTAAATTTAGATAGGTTGTTGGGGTATTTCACACCCCAGCTTTGAGAAGTTGACTTATTTGTGTACAGCAATGATTGTTATCACAAAATGTCAAAGCGTGAGAAGTATTAATGGATTGATTTTACTCAAAAACTATAACATTTACTTATAACAGAGCCAGGTAAAGAGAGTGCTCTTCCAAAATTATAATGCAGCATGTTTTTGATGGTGAAAGACGTGAACCATTGCTTGTTAAGCAGAACTAAGAACCTATTCACACAATAATGTTTATAGATCCTTCAGATTTAATCTGGTCTTTCATGAAGCTGATGATGCAACTGATTGTGTGGGAAATGACAACCACTCATTTGCCAGATGTTTTCTTGTCATTGAACAGGGACAATATTGCTGTTTGAATAGGCAGTTCGATATATCCCTGCATGAATGTAATTTCAAAGTGTTCTGCTTCATATGAATAGAGGTAAATGTAGATCCATTACTGAGACAACATACCCTTAGGCAGGGCAAGCAGAATGGCAGGTATTCATTGGTTTTGCTTTGTTGCTATTGTTCCCAGGTAAAAGACAATAGATGCCTCCAGGAACTTTTATTTGAGAAGGAACTAACCCACCATGTATTACAACAAGAATAAGAGGTAAGGTTGGGTCTGTTGAGTGGAAAAGTTTGTTCTAAGATTGGTCCATGGAAAGAACCTCCTGGAGTCAGAGTTAAGCAGCACCTGGAGTAGTGTATAAAAGGCAATTGACCTTAGTGCCAGTGGCTATCAGCCACATTATTCTAGCAGTATTAGAGACAACATTATTTTGACCACTTGGTGACATTAGTGTTGTGATATCCCAAACCTGAATCTCGACTCTGTTGGACAACTTGTGAATGCTCTGTGCGACATACTACACACACACTCACACTCTCTCACTCACACGCACTCACACTCACACATGGAAGTGAACTATGAGGATGGCATGGTATAATACTCCATGAGGGAAAAGCTCCAACTGTTTGTGAATTTCACATCATGTAAACCTTGGGAATGTATCACTTATTTAAGTGCACAATCAATTTATATTTCCATGCAAAATACACAGTATTCCATTTTATTTTGTGTTAATGAGCATTCTGTTCAAGTTTTACTCTGAGGATTTATATCTTTGCTTATCACTGCCAGCTTTTGCTGCAGCACCATGGATCTGTGCCACCATAAGTTTTATTGCGGATATTTCCATAATGTGACAAGCAGGAGGATTTTACAATTCATGACACAAGATGAAGGTAATAACCCCACCAGATAGGAAGAAAGTGCTTTACTGAAAAGTAATAGTCTGCTTTACTGAGCTACTCTTGTACATTTTCTGAAAGTGTTGATAACAATGGTTACCAATCATCGTGTGTTTTTTGTTAAAACCTGTGATATAATAAACAGTAAAAACTTATGAAAGTAACAAAAGCAAATAGATTTGCTGCTTGGATTGCAGTTACAATAACGTGGAAAATGCCTTTTACATTTAAGAAATGCTTAAATCTTTCTACGGAGATTTTGAGCACTCTGCACATGAAAACAAACCTAATGGATAGTCTTGTATTCATGGGTTTGTACGTCCTACGTTTGCTTAATTGCCAAAAAATTTGCCATGGAAACAAACTTTTTGCAAGTGCAATACAATGTGTGGATGTCAGGATATAACTACAGATGACACATTCATTGCTCAGATAATTACAATACTGTTCAATAAACATTAACCCCGTCATTTATCCTGGAAATGTAACTTTTTCCTCCAACTGCCTATGTAAGACATTGATACCACCCTGTGCTAATTATCACTATTCATTGTGTTGTGATTGTTGCTTAGGAATATGGATAATTTAGACTTTAGAGAATTGAGATATTCAACTATATGAAATCCATACATGGAAAAAGCACTCCAGATTAAGTGCATTATTTCATTGAATATAGCTCGGAAATATATAGCTTGCTGGATTCTGTGGTACCAGCACCTTGAAATTTACAGCAACGGATGATGATTTTTTTTTTGGACTTTGATTTATATTGCTTCATTGTTGGGGCAGATAATATATACAAGATGTATTGAAGATTCATCTGACACTTGGATGCTTAAAGAATGCCTAGCTAAATGTTTTCCTCATTTTTCTCTTCAAAAAAACATTTGCAGCTGTAAAAGCTTTCAGCTTTTCTCTCATTTCACTGCCCTCTTCACTCACATGACACATTACATCACCGGCAGTGTATCTCGTTAACTGTTGTTATACAAATGAGATGGTACATGTGACCCAATTCGTATGCAGCAAGAAGCGACATTCCCACCAGGTCCGCAGCTCCCATTATTGTAACCTTGGCTGAAATGCAGCGGAGTGAAATAAAGAGATTCCTATTAATTAGTGATGTGTTTCTTTGGCAGATGCGATTTCTCTAGGACCAGCTGTCAGCTGTTCTTACAGTGGAAGGAAACTTGCAGTCTGGGTGGAGGGAGGTAAAAGAAGTACATTTGAATGCTTGGTGCACAGACAATCATACGGATTACGAATCATTAAAAAAAAATGCCTCTGTTTGTGGCATTGCGTCGCTGAAGAATGATCACTGTTTGGTGCCTTCATGACTGTTTGTTTGGACTTACCCTTTATTAATCCTCTGGAGAAGGAAGTGCAAAGCTGTGTTTCTGCTATCTACAGGCAAAAGTAAGCTTTGTCCACATTAATCACACACACGGTCAATAATGTTCTGTAAAACTCAAACCCATCAAAGACTTGAATATAGCTCGCATGCCTGGTGAATTGGGGAGGAGGGGTTCTGTTATGAACTTGTCTTACCCCCCCGAGAGAGAATACAAGAATGATCACCACCAATCACATTTGCTGTCTTACAGCCTTTCTTTCTCCCTTATTTTAATCAACACTAGTTTTCTTTTTGCTCCCATGAATTTTCATTTCATGCTCCTGTAATTCTGTGATAAAGGAAAGGAGCTTGCATGAATATAACACCTTTCATGATCTGGGGATGACCAAAGTGCGTCTCACCCAATGAAGTTGAATTGTAGTCATTTTCGTAATGTAGAGAAACACAGCAGCCAATTTCTGCACAGCAAGGGCTGACAAATATCAAGGTAAATGACTGAGTAATGGGGTTCATTGGTGTAGCTGAGGAATGAATGTTGGCCAGTACACTAGGAGAACTTCTCTGCTCTTGTTTAAATAGTGTCACAGGATCCTTTACATCCATTTCAGAGGGCAGGCATGGTTTTGGTTTAACGGTTTATCAGAAAGGCAGCACTGAAGTGTCAGCTTAAATTCTTTGTTCAAGTCATTGGAGTGGGATCCCAAACCTTTGACTCAGAGACAAGAATATTATCACTGACCCAAGGCTCAGACCTTAACCATCTTATACATTTTCCTAAACAAAAACAAAAATACCTGGAAAAACTCAGCAGGCCTGACAGCGTCTGTGGAGAGGAACACAGTTAACGTTTCAAGTCTGAATGACTCTTCATCAGAACTAAGGAAAATAGAAAAGAGGTGAAATATAAGTTGGTTTAAGGGGTGGAGGGGGGGAGGGGGGGGGGTGGTGTGGGACAGGTAGAGCTGGATAGAGGGCCAGAGATAGGTGGAGGTTGCCAAAAGATGTCATAGACAAAAGGACAAAGAGGTGTTGACGGTGGTGATATTAGCTAAGAAATGTGCTAATGGTGACATTACGGGTATAAAGCAGGATGAGCAAGGTACAGATAGCCCTAGTGGGGGTGGGGTGGGGAGAAGGGATCGCAATAGGTTCGAAATGTTAACTGTATTCCTCTCCACTGTCAGACCTGCTGAGTTTTTCCAGGCATTTTTGTTTTTGTTTTGGATTTCCAGCATCCGCAGTTTTTTGCTTTTATTACACATTTTCCTGTTTTGAATCTTTGTGACATTCAAATAAAGACTTTTTGTGCTACCACCATCTCAAATTCATCCTTTTCCAAAACTGTGGGACTTCTTACCTCCAATACGTATTCCTTCTTACAAGCTACAATCTGTTGAAACCCAAACTTGGCCTGACCTACCGACTGTCGCTTGACATACTTTCACTATACTCTTTTCAACCATGTTCAGCCTTGTACCTTGGGATGTGGCTCTTCACCTTAATTTAATAGGCGACTAAGCAAAACAAAATCAAATGAAATACTGCTAAACCTGGAGAAACTAGCTTTGTGATCTGAAATGACCTATAATATTGTTACCACCATTAGCAAGCTTGTCTGCAAACTGGTACTGTACCAGCCAGCCTGTGTTCCATTTGCATTGATGGACTGTAGGTTGACAGTCTCTATATAAGTTCCTGTTAATCACATAAGGCAAGATTCGAGGCTGTATAATGGTGTGTATTTCAGTGGTGAGGGAAAGCAGGACAATTCTCATGCACCTGCAATGTTATAGTTAAATAGTCCTCCTTTCTCATAAAGTAATATGCAAATGGCACCAGCATTTATTTAGAAATCACAGTCTGTGCACAATTCTAATAAATAACTCCACGTGTTGCACCTCAGTGGTAAACCCTTTCCTTTCAGCCAGTTACTGGTGAACAAACTAATTATCAACACTCCAGTGGTATCAGGACATCTCTCAAACATTTGGCCATTGTTTTGGGCTGTTACATGATTTGCAAAGCTTCTGGAAACTTATAGAACAACTTAAACCTTTTCACACCAATTTAAAATTTCCAAGTGCTAGCTTGTGCTTTGTCAGACAGAAGTAATAAAGAACATCAGCACACAGAGTGCACAGTGTCTGTACTTGAGGAGCAATAAAGTTTTACCTACATTAAAAGCAGAGCAGTCATAAAATTACGATATTAATGTTCCCAGTGTGCTCAATACAGCGATTGCAAGCTCTGGTTATTGTAGGCAAGAGATTTTGAATGAAAAATGACCTGTGAGCACAGCCAAATCTATTAAACGTATTGCAGGCTTTTTTTTTAACTTCAAGCACACAACAAATAGAGGAAAAAAAAACACATTTCATTTTAATCTCAAAGATCCCAATATATTGACACATTTAAAGTGAAAGACCAAAATTTGCTTCAGCTTTCTGTAAGGAGTGAACTAAAACATTCAACTTGCACCAAACGTTGGGAGTTTTGTCCCGTCCTTGCCCAGCTAAATCAATACACTTCAAATTTACAGAATGTGGAGGAGCACCACCTTCATGCAACTGTATGTGGTAAACCATTTGTGTCTTCCCAAAGAACCACATTAAATCAATTTGTCCCACTGAGATTTTTCAAAGAATTGATTCATACACAACACCCCTGATAAGACTAGGAATGGAGGAAAGAATCAGCTCCTCACTTCTGATCACTATAACAGACATATATGGAGAAACAAGGTGCTTTAGAAGTGCAATCAGAAAAATAGCTGACACCAAACCAAAGAGGATGTTAGGAAGGGTTTTAAAAAGCAACTTAAAGGAATAGAGATACATGGAGTGGCAGACATATTTAGGAAGGGAATTTTAGAGTGTAGGGCCGAGATAGGTGGCAGCATGGCCACCAATGGTAGGGCGAAGGGAGTGAAGGATGCACAAGAGGCCAGAAGAATGCAGAGTTTTTAAGGAAAAGGTAGGTAGAGCTGGCGAATGTTATAGAAATAAGGAGGGATTTAAACACAATTTGAGGCATTGGAGGATTGGGAGCCAGTAAGAGTCAGGAAGCTGCTGAGCAATGACGGGGCGGAACTTGGTGCAGGATGAGACATGGACAGCAGAGTTTTGGAATGATCTGAAAATTTACAAAAGATGAGGGATGGAACCCTGGCGGGAGTACCTGGAGGTGACAAAATATTCTATCCTGCCAAGTGTTAGAACCTGGTTGGTGACAGCATCTATGGATCAACAGTGAACCATGAGCACTGTTAGGGCTGCTTAGTGGAGCAGGGCAAGTTTATGATGGCGTGTTGGTCTCTCCACAGATTTTTTAAAAATGTGAATATAACAAAACGTCTGAAGATTTTGTAGGATTGAACACAGAACAGGAATGAGAAGAAGGGTTAGGGGAGGTGGCCAGATGCTTGGTCAGAGAGATGGCTTGAAGACTCATGGAAAGGCAAAGAGGTTTAGGAAGAGAATTCCTATTTTCAGGGTATGCTGGCTTGAAGGATTTTCCCTCTGGGATTAAGCAGGCAACAGATGGTGATGTACGGCCATCTAGACTCAGAAGCATATGGAGTATGAGGTGGGCAGTAAGGATGAAGAAACCCGCAGAGATAAGGCTGGAACAAGGTTGTTAAAGGGTTTTCTAAATAATGAAAGAATTTTGAAATAATGCATTGAATTATAGAGAGCTACTAGACATGGGTGGGGTCCTGGGTGAGATGTGATGCACATGATGAGCAAACAGCAGGACTCTTCCATTTTCCCTATTGATCTAAGCATCCAAATCTTTGGGGATCTGCAATAGGACGCCCAATACTGATTCTGGTGGATGCATGTGCCTTATTATATTTCTGCTCACTTGCTGTTTCTCAGTGGAATCAGTGGGCGGGGCGCTCCTAGTCTAGTCTTTCTGTGCCTTCCAATAATCCAAGATGCAGGCATTATGGGTAGTTTCAGTATATTGTCTGTTAATTTACATGGTGATTTTCCTATGGTCTGGCACAACCTGTGCATGTATGGGATCGAAAGGCTTCATAAAGCCTTTGGGGTTGATGTGAAGAACTCAGATGGCCACATATATGTCCAATGCTCTTGGGAATCCTGTTGTCTTGTTACATCTCTGTTACCTATCCAGCTGGTAGCTCATTTCCATAGGGCAGGTGAAAAGGATGTTTTCCCTTGCACATCCACAAACATTCACTCCCTCCACCACCAACACACAGTAGCAGCAATGTATACCATCTACAAGATGCATTTCAGGAATTCACCAAGGCTTCTTAGGCAGCACCTTCCAAACCCATGACCACAACCACCTTGAAGGAAAAGGGCAGCAGATAGATGGGAACACTGCCACCTGGAAGTACCCCTCCAAGCCACTCACCATCCTGACTTGGAAATACATCACCGTTCCTTCACTGTCGCTGGGTCAAAATACTGGAACTGCATTCCTAACAGCACTGTGGGTGTACCTACATCACATGGACTGCAGCAGTTCAAGAAGTCAGCTCAACCACCACCTTCTCAAGGGCAACTAGGGATGGGCAATAAATGCTGGTCCAGACAGCGACGGCCACATCCTGTGAATGAATAAAAAAAAAATGGTGACCTTGACAGCTGGGAGGTGAGTGCTCCCTGTTGCCAAGCAGCCTGGAGCAGATGCCTTGGCTCAATGATTCTTGTGAATGAAGGTTGCCGAAGGTGGGTCTCCTCCGAGATGCCCAAGAAGGGCGGTCTTGGTCTGTAAGTGTGTGTCCTTGGGTAAGCACACCTGTGTTCATAATGACTGAAGCACCTGTTTGTTTTCCCTCCTTTGCTAAATTAATTTCTCTTGTCCAAATTTGATTGCTTTTGGAACCTCCAAAGGAATCTCTGCCCTGTCTCTGATAATCTTTTCCTTCTGCTAAACTCACTTATTCCCCAAGGCTTTTAACAAATCAAGTAAAACAAGCATCCTTATTTGGTTGAGGTGTTTTGAGAATAATTTTGAGACCTCAGATCTGCTGTAATTAGAGTTTCAGCATCAAGGTGTAGGTTTTACACTGCTCGCAACCCTTTCCTCGGTGTAAAAAGCAATATTACTCCCATGTTGGTGTCTCAAATAAAGAGGAAAGTTGAAAAGAAAATCTCAAATTTATTTAGTATAACATTTAAAAAGCTGAAAATTGGAACTGCTGGACTCCTCGAATCAAGGTGAACTAGGAACCATAAACTGCAGACACTACAATGCAAAAGTTTGGTAATGTATTGCATATATTTAATAGCATTGGTAATTTAGCATTAGGATGACACTTTTATAATAATTCCTGTTCTAAGAAACCCATTACTGGTGTAAAGCTGAAGGTCCTTGTTCTTAATTGGGCATTTGCTCCTTTGCTTCATTGGGTCGGAGTGATGCATCTGTCACTTTCTTGTTAAAGAACAAACATTATGTGTAATTATTGCTGACAACGAGCTGATGGGGGATGTCTGCCCCCTTGTGCTTTGATGTCTTCTCTGTTTGACTGGATAAACAGAGCAAATACAGTGTATGTTAGTGACACTGCAGCAGTGTGATTACATTGTTATGAAACTGCCAACATTTACTTCAAAAGAAATTGAAACTGAGAGAAGATCAATTGAATTTGGAACAAATTGACATTATAAATAAAATTTAAGATTGCTGTTTCTACAAAGTGAGAGAAATGGCCTAAAGGAGATCAGAAGGAGAGGTGTTCTTATTGAAACATATAAGGTGTTCTTATTGAAACAAAGAGGGCTTGATAGGGTAGACGCTGAGAGGATGTTTCCCCTCATGGGCGAATCTAGAACTGGGGACAATGACTCAGAATAAGGGTGCATCCATTTAAGATGGACATAAGGAGGAATTTCTTCTCTTGGAGGGTTGTCAATCTTTGGAATTCTCTACCCCAGAGAGCTGTGGAGGGTGAGTAATTGAATATATTCAAGGTGGAGATAGACAAATGATTGAATGATAGGGGAGTCAAGCATTATGGGGAACAGGCAGGAAAGTAGAGTTGAGGCCAAGATCAGATCGGCCAAGATCTTGTTGAATGGTGGAGCAGGTTCAAAGGGCTGTATGGCCTGTTCCTATTTCTTATGCTCTAATGTCCTTACGTCTTGATTTTGGGCAACCTTGTATAACAGGTGATATCAGATCATCTGTCCATTATACGTTTCTCCCAATCAGGATAGTGATCCCCAATCACATTTAATCACAATGTTCCCAGCTCCCTTATTCCTTCTACCTTCATCCACTAATCTAATCTGAATTTGAATGTTGACCTTGTTTGCCTCAACCACTTACTTTGGAAGTGAATTCCACAGCCGCAAAGCTCTCTCAGTGAAGAGGTTTCTTTTACTCACTGTTTTAAACCTTTCACATTTAAACTTGCACCTAATGGCCTCACATTCCTGATGCCTCAACAATAATCTATTTTTAAATACCCTTGCCCATCCTTTCATCATTTTAAACACATTTATCTTATCCCATAATCTGCATTATTTTGACGTTAAACCCCTAATTTTTCGACTGTCATATTTGTAGTTTCTCATGCTGGGCAGCATCGTAGTAAATTTGTATTGCACTCTCTCTAAAAACTCACTATCCTTCTTATAGATTGGAGTTCAATACTGATATTTTTATAATGCACATTGTCATAAATGGAGCCTGACATTAAGAGTTTCAGTGCATTTTGAAATGGAATATTGTGACCCAAACAGTAACTTGAGTGTTTACAACTAGTAATATGTCACCAAGCAGTGATATCAAAGGGTTTGTTTAGTATAAAAAGTGGAACATGAGACAAATGTTGTCTGAAACTAGAGATATTTTATTACCTTGAAGCACATGAGCATACAAATTAGGAGCAGGAGTAGGCCATTCAGCCCCTTAAGTCTGCCTTGCCATTCAATAAGGTCATGGCTGGCCTGATTGTGGCCTCAACGCCACTTTCCTTCCTACCCTCTTTACCCTTGACTCTGTGGCCAATCAAGAATCTATCTAATTCAGCCTTAAGAATATTCAATGACCCTGCCTCCACCGCTCTCTGGTGAAGAGAGTTCCGCAGACTCATGACCCTCTGAGAGAAAAAAAATTCCCTTCATCTCCATCTTAAATGGGAGGCCCCTTATTTTTAAACAGTGTCCCCTAATTTTCGTCCCCACAAGGGGAAACATCCTTTCAGCATCCACCCTACCGCCCTCAGGATCTTACATGTTTCAGTCAGATCACCTCTCATTCTTCTTAATTCCAGTGGAAGTATGCTTGTAAATGGCCTATTAGCTAATACAAGTCCACTTACCAGCTGAGGAGATTTGCTTCTTACTATTCTGGTCCTTTTGGGCAAAGTGTTCTATTTCTGTGTTAAGGGACACAAACTGATGGTTGGTATTTGGCTGTTTATATAAGAGAAGTTGGGTTTCCCCCTGAGACCAGCCTTTCCAAGATGGCACGTTTGAAACCAGGCACTCAGTTTGTGGAGGATTGCAGCTTCTGACTCTTGTTTCACCATTCTGTGACATGATATCTCTATTTGTTTCATTATCATATTTTAGCATTTGCAGGTGTAAAGCTCATAGCAATATCTGAACAGATTATCAGTCCTGATGTTAAGGAAATCTATTCCCTTCACCCTGGTGTTTCCAGTGCACTGTCGGGATACCCCTGCAATTTAAATATTATATTTGAAAGGCAACTGCTGATTGTTGGAAACTCATCTTTGCATCGTTGTGATTGTAAAAACATGTTGGATGGACAAATTCTTGATTAATCGGGGTGCATTGTTCTCCAGGTCTGTGAGGAACTGGTATGCGTTTATTCCTTCGCTAGATGCTTATTTTTCTGTTGCATGTGATCCTTCGTGACCATTGCTAGAAAGGACTTGCATGTATTTAGCATGTTTCATCACCACCCCCCCCACCAAATGTCCCAAAACACTTTAACAGCCACTGAAGCACTCTTGACGTTAAGTCACCTCTTGTAATGTAGGGAAATATGAGAGTCAATCTGTGTACAGCAAGGTCTCAAATAGAGCAATGAGGCAAATGACCAAATAATCCATTTCAGTCATGTTGGTCAAGGGATAAATATTGGCCTGGACATGGGGAAGAACACCCTGATCTTCTTCGATTAGTCCCATGGGATCTTTTAATTCCAACTGGAAGGGCAAATGATGCCTCGGTTTAACAACTCAACTAAAAGACTCCCTTCCCACCTACATCCGTGATTCCTCTGACACCTTACGTCACATCAACAATTTCCAGTTCCCTGGCCCCAACCGCCTCCTCTTCACCATGGACATCCAATCCCTCTACACCTCCATCCCCCACCGGGATGGTCTGAGGGCCCTTAGCTTCTTCCTTGAACAGAGGCCCCAACAATCCCCATCCACCACTACTCTCCTCCGTCTGGCTGAACTTGTTTTCACGCTGAACAATTTCCCCTTTAACTCCTCTCACTTTCTCCAAATAAAAGGTGTGGCTATGGGTACCCGCATGGGCCCCAGCTATGCCTGTCTCTTTATGGGGTATGTGGAACATTCCTTGTTCCAGTCCTACTCCGGCCCCCTCCCACAACTCTTTCTCCGGTACATCGATGATTACTTCGGTGCTGCTTCATGCTCTCGTCGGGACCTGGAAAAATTTATTAATTTTGCTTCCAATCTCCACCGCTCCATCATTTTCACATGGTCCATCTCTGACACTTCCCTTCCCTTCCTTGACCTCTCTGTCTCAATTTCTGGTGATAGACTGTCCACCAATATCCATTATAAGCCTACCGACTCCCACAGCTACCTCGACTACAGCTCCTCACACCCCGCTTCCTGTAAGGACTCCATCCCATTCTCTCAGTTCCTTCACCTCCGTCGCATCTGTTCTGATGATGCTACCTTCAAAAACAGTTCCTCTGACATGTCCTCCTTCTTCCTTAACCGAGGTTTTCCACCCACGGTCGTTGACAGGGCCCTCAACCGTGTCTGGCCCATCTCCCGTGCATCCGCCCTCACGCCTTCTCCTCCCTCCCAGAAACATGATAGGGACCCCCTTGTCCTCACTTATCACCCCACCAGCCTCCGCATTCAAAGGATCATCCTCCGCCATTTCCGCCAACTCCAGCATGATGCCACCACCAAACACATCTTCCCTTCACCCCCCCCCGGTGGCATTCTGTAGGGATCGTTCCCTCCGGGACACCCTGGTCCACTCCTCCATCACCCCCTACTCCTCAACCCCCACCTGCGGCACCTCCCCATGCATACGCAAAAGATGCAACACCTGCCCCTTCACTTCCTCTCTCCTCACCGTCCAAGCGCCCAAACACTCCTTTCAAGTGAAGCAGCATTTCACTTGCATTTCCCCCAACTTAGTCTACTGCATTCGTTGCTCGCAATGAGGTCTCCTCTACATTGGAGAGACCAAACGTAAACTGGGCGACCGCTTTGCAGAACATCTGCAGTCTGTCAGCAAGAAAGACCCAAACCTCCCTGTCGCTTGCCATTTTAACACTCCACCCTGCTCTTTTGCCCACATGTCTGTCCTTGGCTTGCTGCATTGTTCCAGTGAAGCTCAACGCAAACTGGAGGAACAGCACCACATCTTCTGACTAGGCACTTTACAGCCTTCCAGACTGAATATTGAATTCAACAACTTTAGATCTTAAACTCCCCCCTTTCCGTTTCTTCCCCCTCCCTTTTGTTTTTTCCAATCATTTATATAGATTTTTCTTTTCCCACCTATTTCCATTATATTTAAATTTATACCTTTTATGCCCTGTTAGTCTTTCCACCCCATCCCCACTAGAGCTGTACTTTGTGTGAACTGCCATCCATTCTTAATTAGCACATTCTCTTAGATAATATCACCACCTTCAACACCTCTTTGTCCTTTTGTCTGTGACATCTTTTGATTATCTGCTCCTATCACTGCTTGCTTGTCCCCACAACCAGCCCCCCCCAACACCCCCCCCCACTTCTCTCCCCCCACCCCCCCCACCTTAAACCAGCTTATATTTCACCCCTCTCCTAATTTTACTCAGTTCTGTTGAAGGGTCATGAGGACTTGAAACGTCAACTTTATTCTTCTCCGCCGATGCTGCCAGACCTGCTGAGTTTTTCCAGGTAATTCTGTTTTTGTTTTGGATTTCCAGCATCTGCAGTTTTTTGTTTTTAAAAGACTCAACATTCCCTCAATACTGCAGTGGAGTGCCAACAGGATTAGCTTTGGAGCCTTAGGAGTGGGGCTAAAACTACAACCTTATGACACTGAGGCTGACAGAACTCCCTTGTCTTAACTGAGCTTCTTAACAAAGAGATTGGCCAGCATTTTCCCGTTGGTGATTTGGGGGCGGGGCCCGCTCGCCGACGGGAAAATGATGCGGGATGTCATCCCGGTCCCTTTAAATTTTTAGGAAGGCGGGCGGACAGCGAAATCAGCTGTCTGCTTGCCGACCTGTCAATGGCCAATTGAGGCCATTGACAGGGTACTTAAAGTAATTAAAGGCCCTGCCCGTCCAACCTGTCGGGCAGGCCAGGAGCCCCAGCGGGTTTCTGATAATACATGAAACCTCATCCGCTAGCGGGATGAGGTTTCATGTTCCTTTTTAGAAACTTTAATAAATGTAATGTTATATTTATTAACATGTCCCATCTCGTGTGACATTGTCACATGAGGGGGACTTGTTAATAATATTTTTATTTTTCTATTTTTAAAGTTTTTTAGACTGTCACTAATCTCCCTGAGACAGCACTTAGTCTCAGGGAGCAGTGCGCACTTTGACAGCTGGGGATTCCCAACCCCCCCCGACCCTGCACAGGAAGCGCCTTTCGCTTCCCATCGGGCAGGCTGCTGGGCGGGGCCTTAATTGGCCCGCCCACTCAAAATGGCGGCGGGGTTCGGCTGTCCGCCCACTGCCGAGCCGGTGGGGCCCACCAAGGACAAAATTCTGCCCATTGTATTTAAAAAATCTAATTGGCAAAATGGCAAGTAGCTAAAACTGCAATGATGTGTCATTTTAATGAAGAAACAAATGCATATACTAACTTGTATGTGCTGGCTGAAATGTATAACACAGGACTGATTGTTTTGGAGAGTTTGCCATACTTTCACCAGCAGTGTAAACAGGAGTTCCTCATTCAAGTACAAGCACACATGAATATGTGAGATTGGTATTGGCTGTGTGAGTAGTGTAAATGTGGCAATACATATGCACTGCCTGTCTCACAAAAGCTAATAAAATCAGCAGGAAATTTGCAGTAGTTGCAGGAGGCTCCTGAGGGAAAGATGTAGGATCCACGCATCAGAGGTGTGAGAGCATTAACTTAGCTGATGAATTGCACTTGCAATTTGTGACAAGCAATCATTTTGTTTTACAATTGTTTCATTATTTAAGTTTAACCATGTAAAGTTTCAAAGCTGTTTAAAACTTATACTTTGTGCAACATTTATTGCAAAAGATCCCAGCCATTATTGTTGGTTCGTTCTGTTTGTGTGTGTGTGTGTGTGTGTGTGTCCGTGTGTGTCCAGATTCCCATTCACACTCTCCCTGTTTCCAACTCTAGTTTCAGTGGCATTTTTGTACAGTATTCAACTCCTCTGGCTTAACAATTTACCTCCTTGCAACATACTACCTGAAATGTTTGCTTAAATAAAAATAAAAAATATTCTTTTTCTTGGAATTGTTCCTCGTCGCATTTTTCTGCTGAAACGAACACTTGTGCTCTTCAGTCAGATAGACCCAGCTCCATCTCCTTAACCCGATATTTCCAACCCACCTTTGATTTATCTGATGTCTGACCTTTAAGTATTTACATTCAACAATTTCAATGCCAGCGGTAAAAGTGCATTATATGCCAATTAAATAAATGCTTGATTTTTTAAAAAAGAACAAGGATGTGATGTAATTTCCTTTTAAAAACGCATGACAAGATTTTGATTCATATTCATGTTGGTTTCAAATGAATGCTATAGTGCCTTGAAGGAAAAAAATGTTTTATTCAGATGCACAGTGACCATTTGTAGCCCCTATAAAAGGTCTCAATCTATATAGCACTGGTGATATTATCAGTGTATTTTTTGAGATAACATGTGCAAGAGTGCCCCCACATTGCCGCGAGAATTAAAGTGCATATTTCTCCTTAAAAAACATATTACAGTTTTTATACCTTGCTGCTTTAACTGAAAATGATGAAAGTGGCAATTAGGTGCATATTCTTGGGCTCAACATTATAGAATATTTGTAATTGGTATACGTGATATTGCTCATTGGTTTTCGGAGCCTGGAATGCATTGTCTGATCTATACCGCAGTCACACTGCAGCCTAAATGGTACTTTGCCTAAACACTGTAATGCAGCAAATGTCCTGAAGCAATATCAGCTGTGGCTCAGTTGGTGGCACACTCACCTCTGAGTTAGAATATTCCAGGTTTAAGTGCATTCCAGGCCTTGAGCACAAAAATCGAGGCTGACAGTCCGGTGCGGTACTGAGGGAGTGCTGCTTTATCAAGAGGTGCTGGCTTTCGAAAAAGACATTAAACTGAGGTCCTGTCTGCCCTCTCAAGAGAACTGAAAAGATCCCATGGCATTATTTTGAGGAACAACAGTGGGGTTATCCCCAGTGCCCTGGCCAATGTTTATCCCTCAATCAATGTTACAAAAACAGATTATCTTGTGTACGATTGGCTATTACATTTCCTACATTACAATAGTGATTACACTTTGAAAGTACTTCATTGATTGTAGAGTGCTTTGGGACATCTGGTGGTTGTAAAGGTGGGAGATAAATGCATGTCTATCTTTTCCCCTTTTTTCAATATAGCCACAAGATGGACACAAAGTAAATACATGGCTAGCTAATATTGCAAGATATTATTGCTGCAGATTTACCTGGGGTGAAATTTGTTGGCTCAAAGCAGTGCTACACAGACTTAATGCTGATTCTCCAGGGTAGACAGCAGTGTTGGCCACTGCCTGCATGGCTGACAAACTGAGGATCAAGGTCACGCAGGTCATGGTCTGTCATTGCTGCCTGCCCCCAAAGAATTGTTTCTAACCTGAATGAAGAGAGAAAATGTTGGCTGAACAAAAAGTGGAGAAATAATTTGAACAATTTCATTGTTGGTTTGTCGGATTTGCTTGTGCATTCGCCATTTCTCAGTGCTCGCCTAATGTCGAGAAATCTCGGTCCCTGGCAGTCAAACTAGCATCAGGGGCTGAAACCTAACCTAGAGCAAGCATGAGGGTCTGCCAACCCATGATTTACCCGCGTGAATTTACCAATGGCAATGCTCGTCTTAAATCCTCTACTCCGAATTGAATTCTTTGATTGCCTGTCAAAAATACATATTTAAAAAAAAAATTAATGTTGTCAGCCAACAACCCAATGGAAAACAGCCAGGCTTTCTACACAATGGCAAGCACTTCACATGAGACAATCCCAAAAAGCACTGACTGATGATAGCACGATGCTCTAAAATGTTTGCACTTAGCGTAAAATGAAAGTCCTTAGTTATATCAGACAGAACATTAACATCGTTTCTCTTGATATCAAGGTTTGTCATTGTCATTGACAGTAAAATTGCATGTCCCGTCTGAGTTGGTCAAAATTAGCACACGTAGGGCTGCAAACTGTTCACGAAGTCGCAGCAGATCTTTAGTGCCCTGGGCACGGCAGCTTCTGTATTGCATGCGATTCATGAGGTCTCCAAATGGTTGCTGTGATTAATTTGTGAAATTTTGTGTAATTGCGAAGTCTTGGTTGAGAAAAGGCAAGTGGGTGAACCAGAGGGTGTTTGAAACCAAGCCAAACAAAGGCAATCTTGCTTCTTGGAGGCGAAGGTTGAGCTGAATCAATTTGAAAAAAAGAGGGGGGAAAAAGTCAAGGTTTGAGGGACCCGAAGAAATAATTTGTGACTATAATGCTGTAATACATTTGGGACGTGCAGTTTGCATGCTGAATTTGATTGAGATACTGAGCAAGTAGAAAATTAACTGTAATGTTCCCGTTATACATTATGCAGCCAGAACAGCCCTAATCATGCAACATTTACTCTCTTAATGGTGTTATGGGAAAAAAAAATAACCTCTCATAGGACAGAATCTTTCAGTGCTGCTGAAGCAGATTTGAAAGTGGAATTGGGAGCAGACTTGCATATTATAGCGTGGGGTTGGAGGGCCAACGCGTTCTTGCCTCCAGACAATCTTCCTGGAAGCGTTTGAGCAACAGGAACAGCTACCCACCTAGCGAAGGCTGGTAGCCAATAATTAATAACCAGGAGACTAATGAGGTGATTCTGCTGCAGCTCCCCAGTGTTGGCGCGGCCTCCTGCCGAATATCGAGTCTGGCAGCCTCTGTGGAGGGAGCCTCCTGGTGGCAGGTCAAGGGGCCATCAGAGCCAGGCTATTACATGCCCCAATGACAGAGCCACCGGCAGGAAAGGCTGCATCTTTAGCCCAAACAATTTCTCCAGGGGGGCTTTCCCTCCGCCCTGAGGGCCCTCCCGGCACTAGCCCTCATTAATTCCAATCTTGATGCACGCCTTCGACGGTCTCCTCGCTGCCTACTCATCCATTGGCGCTGCTGGCTTTTCAAAGCTGCAGGCCCGCTCAGTGAGCCATCACCCCCTCGGTGACCCCGCTCACCATCCTTAATTGGATGGGGCTCCCAAGATGCAGCCTTTTGATTGGCTGCCGCCGGGAAGATCGCACAGCTGGGTGAGACACTCAGGTCATTGGCAACAGAGCCCGTGTTTGTCCCTGACTGAAGGATACTTTCAATGAGGGCAGAATTTTACATTTGACGTGCGGGGGCGGGCCCAACATGCCGGAGCTTAAAGTGTTGCGTGATGAGGTCGGGTGTGCGTCCCGACGTCATCGCGCTGTCTCGCGAAATTTCGTTCGGCGGGCGCACGCCAGAATCGGCTGCACGCTCGTCGGTAATTGAAAGGCCTATTAAGGCCATTATCGAACTAATTAACTTCAAATTTACACTGCCCGCCTAACCTAACGGTTGGCAGGCAGGCGAAAAGGCCCAAGAGGCCTTTACGTTTTTTATGAGCGGGATGAGGTTTCCTAAAGCTATTACAACTTAAAACAAAAACTTTCTTTGAAAAATGAAAACATGCCCCATCACATGTGACACGGTCACATGAGGAGACATGTTTCATTAAATTTTTACTGTATTTCTTTATTTTTCTCATCAATCGCTTCAATCT